>NC_136061.1:48379580-49126246 GCF_964261635.1 Lissotriton helveticus | reverse complement strand
GGTCGCCATGTTAGAGCGGGTAAACGAACAGATAATGACAAAAATAAGTGCAATCCAGCAAAAAGTGCAATCAACAGAAACATACAAAGAGTTCTGATAGAATTATAAATAGCACAAAAATTCAATTCGGTCGTTCAGCCCGTTTGGCACCATCGTGCAAAGAAAACGGATCCAAAAGTTCTCACGTTTGAGTAGAGTGTTCTTGTTGTTGTAGGTGACTGGTACTTGTTCCAAGATCAAAAATTTTAATTGGGCAACTGTTTGCACTTTTTGCTGGATTGCACTTATTTTTGTCATTATCTGTTCGTTTACCCGCTCTAACATGGCGACCAATTTCCTCCCTTCCTGGTCCTTTTTCTCTTTTTACTAATTCCTTGTTTCGTGTCCGTCCTTTATGTTTTGCACACTAGTTATACACACGTTGGGACCTTCTTCATTGGTATCACCACACCGCTGTTACGCCGAGAGGCACTTCACTAACTCCCTCATGTAAGTTCGCTTTAGCGTTGCCGAGTATGTTGATGTTTGTTCTGACCCACCCTAGGGTCTAGCCACGCTCGAGTCGTCCTGTGTAATCATCTGCTATCATTCTTGTTTCTTGCTTGCGTGCACCTTTCTGGTTACTCACTTGTTACTTGGGATTCCTTGGTGTACTTTTTTATCACGTTCTATTTTTTAGCTATCGTCACTTGCTGTCTAGCCACCCTAAATCCGGCTTTAACATGCTGCCATTCGGTCGAGTATTTAATTGCCTTCATAGCATTGATTTTGGTTATATTTGTTTCTTTTTGTAGAGCATTTCCCTTGAGAAAGGGCATCTGCCCGAAATGCATCGGGAATTTGTGTTATGGATCATAATGACTGAATTATGGATCACCCAGTAACATGCTTTTGGTGTATAATGTATCGATGAACAAAAATACTAAAGAATATTCACCACGTGAAGAATAAAACACTTGGAAAGCTTACAATCAGACTTTTTTGATTAATAATGTCTAGTGAATAAAGGCCACGGTCTACTTGCTGTGCATCGGTTTGTTCCCCTCCGAGTAGGGGGACCTTCGGACTTCTTAGCCTCTGTGCTCTCACTGTTTGGTCAGACAGTATTTATCCGATTGCACGCTACAATCCATCACATTCGTTTCAATTTGGGTTTATCCACGCTGTGCGAGTGCCCACTCAATTTAGAACCTCTGACCTCTACCCACCTCTACAGCACAGCTGAGAACCGTGGGTGCGACGAGACCTCGAGGGACCGGCCATCGCCAAGACTGCACGACTTCTGCACAGCAAGCCCACCGAGTAATTTCCTGGTGAGTGCTTTGGGGTCCGAGAAGCCCCCACCCTGAGCAGCTCCAGCACCGAAGAGCAGCCCCCCAGCATCTCCACAATCGGCGTGGGGCCCTTCTGCTTTTTGCTGCTCACCGCGTTGTTTGGCTACTAGCCCGCTGGCTTGTGGCCTTCCGAACGACGCCCGACGACAACACTGCTGCTAGTCTGGTTGCTCCAGACTGGCCCTTGCTTCCCTCCATCGGAGAAGTACCCTGGACCCTCCTGGTCCGGCTAAGACGCCATTTTAGGTCCACCGCGTGGGCCTTGCATTTGCCAAGACTTGTTGCCCAATCCTGGGTCCAGCGACGTCGACAGCAAGAACCTTCGTGGGAAAGCTCGCACCTCCATCCTGGTCGCCGACAACGCCTCCTGGTCCGAGAGACTGCAGAGCCCAGCAGCGCCCACTCACCTGACTGCGGTGACTTCGCCCGGTGCCATCCTGGTGCCCACTTAATCACTGGCTAGTGATTCAAGAACTTGGTCCCCTCTGCTTTCAGGTTTCCTTCTTCCTTGATCCAGGCTTGGATCCATCGAACTTTCCTTCACTGGTCGCCTGCCAGCAACTCCTTCCTTCCAGGCTCCTGGTCCGGCACGAGGATTCCCGACGTCTTTTCAGACCTATGCAGCTGCAGCCCCTGGGCTAGGTAACTTCGGCACTTCGGTGTCCCAGCATAGCCTCACTATTCAAGGGTCAGGATCCACTATCGTTTTCTCCCTACCAGGTCGGGTTCGCCCGTGAACACTAACTTTGTGAATTCTAGCTTCCATAGACTTTGTCCCGCATCCCACGTGAGAGTGCACACTCTGCACCCGAGTTCCCTAGGCCTCCTGCAAGTAATCTAAAGGTTCAGTAGTCCAGTCCTGGCGATCCCAAAGCCTCTGAGAATCGTTACTTACCTGCTAGTAATTCGCATTCCACTTTTAGAGTATATGGTTTTTCGTGCCCCTCGGGCATTTGTGTATAACGTGCTAACTTAAGTATTTTCATAAGAGTTTTGTTGTGTGCTTAGCACCCTGTCCTCATAAAGAGTACAGGGTTGTTGTGATTCTAATAAATACATTGTTTATTTTCATAACACTTGTGTGGTGTCCTTTCACTGGGTGTTCAAGGGGTAATGTGATGGTAAAACAGCTGGCTTAACATGCCCTCTAGAGTCTTAGCCTTAGACTGCTCGTATCCATGCTACTAGGATAGCTGGTCTATAAGGTTGACTTACAACCAATCATCAATAAGGGTTGTTTGGACTGATACATAGTGATCACTAGAATAGTGAGCACTGCATATCAGGCCAACTTCTCACATTGGTGAGCAGCGGTTGGGATTTGAGCTTGCTGTTGTTTTACCACACATACCCTAAGAATATCTTGTGAAAGATCTCATAAGTACTAAAGGTACATATAACTTAGCTTAGAATACTCTGAGTTCTACTGAACCAGCTGTTGTAGCTCCTAGGGCCTAGCACACCCTAAACTACAACTCTAGCAAGGGATCAGTAGGCAAACATATAGTGTAGGTAAGTGCACCACTTACACCTCACTAGAAAAGCATGTCTACCCAGGGAGAATCTACTGAGACTTCCCTGGTCAGTGTTGACCCTCCACAGGTCACTTCAAGATATGCAGCTCTCAGCTTCCAGGAGATGAGACAGATCTGTGTCTCCAGGAAACTGAAGCAGGGGTCTAACCCCACCATTCCCTTTCTGATAGGTCTCTTAGAGACATATGATGCCAGAAAGATTTCTCAGTTACATGAGAATATGCCAGCCTTAGAGGGAACCTCTGGAGATCCAGACCTCCCCAACACTGCCACAGCAGTTGAGGGAGAGGAGGATCAGGAGGAACTCTCTGGGGATGAGGTAGACAAAGGTCTTGAGGTAGTCAGAAGGCTAACCAGGGCCAACTTAGACTTACTTGGGCTAGGATCTGGGGGACCCCCAGTACTAACCCGAAGTGGGCCTAACCTTGGAGTTAGGAGAGATAGATCTCTTTCTAGGGACTCCAATAGATCTCTGCACTCTAATGCCTCTTCTCAGAGGAGAAGGAATCCTCCACAGAGGAGATTTACTTCCCCTCAGAGAAGGGAGCATGAAGCTAGGATGAGACAAGCTGAACTGAGGATTGAAAGGGAAGAACTTGCCCTGGCCAAAGAGAAGCTTGCCTTTGCTAGAGAGCAGCAGATGAGTGGGTTAGCTCCCACTGGTGGCAGCAATCTCCCAAGAGATAGAGAGAAGGGTTTAGATACTAAACACCTGACTAAGATAGTGCCCCTCTTTGAGCAAGGGGATGATATCCAGAAATGGATGGCTGCTCTGGAGAGGGCCTGCACTGTGCAGTGCATTCCCCAGAGTCAGTGGGCAGCTATACTGTGGCTCTCCTTTGATGGTAAAGGTAGAGATAAGCTCCTCACTACAAGAGTAGAGGATGCTAACAATTACCAGGTCCTGAAGAATACACTGGTTGATGGGTTTGGTTTAACCACTGAGCAGTACAGGTTGCTGTTCAGAGACACCCAGAAAACTCAGTCTCAGGACTGGTCTGACTTTGTGGATTGTGCCACTAAGGCTTTGGAGGGCTGGTTGCTGGGTAGCAAGGTTACAGATTACACAGGATTGTATAATCTAATGATGAGAGAACAAATTTTAAACAATTGTCAGAACCAGTTGCTGCACCAGCACCTTGTTGATTCAGATCTGACCTCTCCCCAAGAATTGGGAAAGAAGGCAGACAAATGGGTCAGGACAAGGATCAAGCAGAACCAGAACCAGAACCAGGGTGGTCAGAAGAAAGCAGACCAGAAGGGTAATGTTAAGAATGAACAAAATGACCAGAAGTCTTCACCAGGTCCCCAACAAACCAAAGAGGGTGGGGGTCAGGCTTCCCAGAAGAAGAAGACTCAAGAAGGCCAGTCAAAAAGGTGGTGCCAGTACTGCAAAAGTAAATCTCACTGGTTTAGTGAGTGCACCAAAAGAGGAGGACAAACTCCTGCCACTACAGCCCCTAAGGCAACTGCACCCCCTAGTACAGTCAGTAGTGGTAGTGTACCTCCCAAGGCATTAGTTGGGTTAACCTTGGGTACTGAGGGGTCTGACAACCTAGTTGGCACACTCACTCAGGCTGTCCTTGTCTGTACAGGGGATGTGGATATGTCCCCTGAGATAAGTCCCAATACTTTGGGCAAATACAGGCAGACACCTTTGATTAATGGCAAAATGGCTCAGGCCTATAGGGACACTTGTGCCAGTGTCACAATGGTGACACCTAACTTTGTGGACCCTGGACAGATCATGCCAGGTACTGATTTCCTGGTGACCAATGCCAGCAATGTCACTACTAGTCATAGTGTGGCAATTGTGGCTTTCTCCTGGGGTGGAGTGAAGGGACAAAAGAAAGTTGTAGTCAGTTCAGACCTCCCAGTTGATTGTTTGTTGGGCAATGATTTGGAGTCATCACAATGGTCAGAAGTGGAGCAGAGGACTCACATGGAGATGTTAGGCTTGCCAGCACATGTGCTTGCTGTGACTAGGTCACAGGCCAGACGATGCCCCACTGAACAGGTGCTGGATCCTGAAATTATGGACCAGACACCTTCCAAGAAGAAGAGCAGTAAGGGTAAGGCTTTGCCTTCCCCCTTGCCCCAGGTTGAGGATCAAGTCTCTGAGGAGGCTGATCTGGAAGAGCTGAGGGAAACTGAGCCTAAAGAGCTTGAACTTGATCAAGTTGAGTTTCTGGGCTCAGGGGGACCCTCCAGAGCAGACCTGGGGAAGGAACAGTTGAGCTGCCCTTCCCTTGAACCCCTCAGACTGCAGGCTGCTGCTGAGGCTGCAGGGAATGCCACAGGTGCCCACAGGGTATACTGGGAAGATGGACTCCTGTACTCTGAGTCAAGAGACCCCAAGCCTGGTGCAACCAGGAGGCTGGTCATCCCCTTGTCTCTGAGAGGTTTCCTTCTCACCTTGGCCCATGACATTCCCCTTGCAGGTCATTTAGGTCAGACAAAGACTTGGGACAGGCTTGTCTCACACTTTCACTGGCCCCATATGAACGAGAATACCAAGGAGTTTTGTCGCTCCTGTGTCACTTGCCAAGCCAGTGGTAAGTCAGGTGGCACAACAAAGGCCCCCCTCATACCACTACCTGTGGTGGGGGTCCCCTTTGAAAGAGTGGGGATTGACATTGTTGGTCCAATGGAACCCCAGACAGCATCAGGGCACAAGTTTATACTGGTGGTGGTGGACCATGCCACCAGGTATCCTGAAGCTATTCCCCTGAGGACCACCACAGCCCCTGTGGTGGCAAGAGCCCTAGTTGGAGTGTTCTCCAGAGTGGGTTTTCCAAAGGAGGTCGTTTCTGACAGAGGTACAAACTTCATGTCAGGATATCTGACTGCCATGTGGAAAGAGTGTGGTGTGAACTACAAGTTCACCACACCCTATCATCCACAATGCAATGGGCTTGTTGAGAGATTCAACAGGACCCTGAAAGGGATGATTCATGGACTACCTGAAACTCTTAGGAGAAGATGGGATGTCCTGATCCCCTGCCTCTTGTTTGCTTACAGAGAGGTCCCACAGAAGGGGGTTGGCTACAGCCCTTTTGAGCTTCTGTATGGGCATCCTGTAAGAGGACCCCTGTGTTTGGTGAAGGAAGGATGGGAGAGACCTCTCAAAAAGCCTGCAACCAACATAGTGGACTATGTACTTGGTCTCCGCTCCAGGATGGCTGAGTATATGGAAAAGGCATCCAAAAACCTTGAGGCCAGCCAAGAACTTCAAAAAGCTTGGCATGACCAAAAGGCTGTTCTGACTGTGTACCAGCCAGGACAGAAGGTGTGGGTGCTGGAGCCAGTGGCCCCAGCAGCTCTGAAAGACAAATGGTCTGGACCCCACACCATCATTGAGCAAAAGGGAGAGGTTACCTACTTGGTGGACCTTGGAACTCCCAGGAGCCCTCTCAGAGTGCTCCATGTTAACAGGCTCAAGGCATATGTTGACAGGAAGGACATGAGCTTGCTCATGGCCACAGATGAGGGACAGGAGGAAGAGAGTGACCCTCACCCAGACCTGCTCACTCAGAATCCTGATGATGGATCAGTTGATGGTGTTGTCTTTTGTGGCAGCCTCACTGAACATCAGCAACAGGATTGCAGGCAAGTTCTGCAATCCTTCAGACATATGTTCTCTCTGACACCCAGCCAAACTGATTGGTGTACCCATGATGTTGACACTGGAGACAGTCTGCCTGTCAAGAGTAAAATCTACAGACAGCCTGATCATGTCAGGGACTGCATCAAAACTGAAGTGCAGAAAATGTTGGAACTGGGAGTCATTGAGCCCTCAGATAGCCCTTGGGCTAGCCCAGTAGTTCTAGTGCCAAAGCCTCACACCCAGGGTGGTAAGAGAGAGATGAGGTTTTGCGTAGACTACAGAGGCCTCAATGCAGTCACTAAGACTGATGCCCACCCAATACCAAGAGCAGATGAACTTATAGATAAATTGGCTTCTGCCAAATTCTTAAGTACATTTGATTTGACAGCTGGGTATTGGCAAATCAGGTTAGCTGAGGAAGCCAAACCCAAGACAGCATTTTCTACCCCTGGTGGGCATTATCAATTTGTGGTAATGCCCTTTGGATTGAAAAATGCACCTGCCACCTTCCAAAGGTTGGTGAATCAAGTCCTCACTGGGCTGGATGACTTCTGTGCAGCATATCTGGACGATATTGCTGTCTTTAGCTCCACCTGGGAGGATCACCTGGTCCACCTGAGGAAAGTGTTAGAGGCTCTGCAAAAGGCAGGCCTCACTATCAAGGCCACAAAGTGCCAGATGGGGCAGACACAGGTTGTATACCTGGGCCACCTTGTAGGTGGAGGTCAGGTTCAGCCATTGGAGAGTAAAATACAGGCCATCAAGGACTGGGCTCCTCCAATCACCCAGACTCAGGTTCGAGCTTTCTTGGGCCTGACTGGTTACTACAGAAAGTTTGTCAGAAATTATGGGTCCATAGTGACCCCCCTTAATGACCTGACAAGCAAGAAGATGCCAAAGAAAGTTCAGTGGACAGCAAGCTGTCAGAAAGCATTCAATGACCTAAAGCAGGCCATGTGCACAGCACCTATCCTAAAGAGTCCAGATTACTCCAAGCCATTCATTGTCCAAACAGATGCTTCTGAGTTGGGTGTGGGGGCTGTTCTGTCTCAACTGAATTTTGATGGTAATGATCAGCCTATTGCTTTCATTAGTAGAAGGTTGACACCCAGAGAGAAACATTGGTCAGCTATTGAGAGGGAGGCCTTTGCTGTGGTCTGGGCCCTGAAGAAGCTGAGGGCCTACTTGTTTGGCACTCACTTCACCATTCAGACAGACCATAAGCCCCTCTTGTGGCTAAATCAGATGAAGGGTGAAAACCCCAAACTGCTTAGGTGGTCCATTTCCCTACAGGGGATGGATTTTACAGTGGAGCATAGACCTGGTACTGATCACAGCAATGCAGATGGGCTCTCCAGGTATTTCCACTTAGAGCAAGAAGACTCACCTGGTCAAGGTTAGTTTATTGTCCCAAAGTTTGGGGGGGGGGGGGTCATGTAGGAGAGTAGGGTCTGCAATCCTATGATCACCCAGATTTTTTGCTTTTTGCTGCACTGGTTTACGACTTTCCCTGGCTGTGGGCCTGCTAATCAGACCCACAGCCTAGCTGTTCTCTCTATCCAAATTGTACTCAGGTACTGAATTGGCACTGGGCCCTCTCCAAGTCCCTGTACTCAGGGCTGAGGTGTACCCAGGAGTCTCCCAGGGGCTGAAGCATGTATTATGCCACCCCTGGGCTGACTAACTAAACTGACACAACTGGCTGCACGACAGCTGGGGCAAGGTGGTGTACTCACCCTTTGCTTTAGATATTGTATACCTATATCTAAACCCTAAAATGGACACACAGATCTCCTATCAGTCACTCCTATGGCAGGCCTTAACAATCCTGAAGGCAGAGTGCTTGGAATCGTGTGAGATGGTGCTCTGGCATGAGCTGAGCCTGTCTGCGGCTTTCGGGATCTATCCCTTAGCCGTTTCCATGATATCGCATACCATATACTCTTAAGTGCATTATAATCCTCGCGGTTAAATGCCAACTCTGGTATCGCTTTATCAAAACATGTCGAGTAAGGTGTCATACGAATTGGAATACTAACCCCTCGCCAATTCTGGCGACGGGGTTAGCATTCCACCCTTCTAGAGGGACACGACATGCATGTAACCTATAACCCGGTTAAAGTTAGACAGAGCCTTAGCATCCACAAAATGGATGCTGCCACCGAGACACAAGTCTGCCCTCCTGCTGCTGGGAGTCCTCCCAGAGCAGGAGATAAGGACAAAGGGTTTCCTGCCAGGGGCGGTGCCAGCACCGTCCCAGACAGGGTTTTGTGTATTGTAGGTAGGCAGGGCTTCAGAGGAAGGTGACTGCACGTGGCACCCCGGTGCTCACTGTGCATAGGCTGGCTTAAACCAGTTCCAGGGACACTCCAGACCCTGTGCTGGGGAAAAGCCCGCCAAGGGAGTGGGTGTAACCACCCCCCTCCTGGTCCCACCCATAGGGCAGGACTTAGTCGCGTGCCAGCCCCCTTTTCCCAGATAAAGGTAGAGACTGGCCCCCTTCCAAATCAGATCATCTTTGGAATCAAGATACCACTTTCCACGAAAGGACTTCACGATTTCTTCCTCAAGATTCTCCCTTGTGGCTAAGGAGTAGTCACCCTGCATCCGCAGGCACCATCTAAGAACACTGCGGTCTGCTGCACGTCCTTCCTCCGGAATCCGACTGCCCAGCTCGACGAGACCCGGCTTCCCTGGCACCTCTGACCTCTACCCACCTCTACAGCACAGCTGAGAACCGTGGGTGCGACGAGACCTCGAGGGACCGGCCATCGCCAAGACTGCATGACTTCTGCACAGCAAGCCCACCGAGTAATTTCCTGGTGAGTGCTTTGGGGTCCGAGAATCCCCCACCCTGAGCAGCTCCAGCACCGAAGAGCAGCCCCCCAGCATCTCCACGATCGGCGTGGGGCCCTTCTGCTTTTTGCTGCTAACCGCGTTGTTTGGCTACTAGCCCGCTGGCTTGTGGCCTTCCGAACGACGCCCGACGACAACACTGCTGCTAGTCTGATTGCTCCAGACTGGCCCTTGCTTCCCTCCATCGGAGAAGTACCCTGGACCCTCCTGGTCCGGCTAAGACGCCATTTTAGGTCCACCGCGTGGGCCTTGCATTTGCCAAGACTTGTTGCCCAATCCTGGGTCCAGCGACGTCGACAGCAAGAACCTTCGTGGGACAGCTCGCACCTCCATCCTGGTCGCCGACAACGCCTCCTGGTCCGAGAGACTGCAGAGCCCAGCAGCGCCCACTCACCTGACTGCGGTGACTTCGCCCGGTGCCATCCTGGTGCCCACTTAATCACTGGCTAGTGATTCAAGAACTTGGTCCCCTCTGCTTTCAGGTTTCCTTCTTCCTTGATCCAGGCTTGGATCCATCGAACTTTCCTTCACTGGTCGCCTGCCAGCAACTCCTTCCTTCCAGGCTCCTGGTCCGGCACGAGGATTCCCGACGTCTTTTCAGACCTATGCAGCTGCAGCCCCTGGGCTAGGTAACTTCGGCACTTCGGTGTCCCAGCATAGCCTCACTATTCAAGGGTCAGGATCCACTATCGTTTTCTCCCTACCAGGTCGGGTTCGCCCGTGAACACTAACTTTGTGAATTCTAGCTTCCATAGACTTTGTCCCGCATCCCGCGTGAGAGTGCACACTCTGCACCCGAGTTCCCTAGGCCTCCTGCTAGTAATCTAAAGGTTCAGTAGTCCAGTCCTAGCGATCCCAAAGCCTCTGAGAATCGTTACTTACCTGCTAGTAATTCGCATTCCACTTTTAGAGTATATGGTTTTTCGTGCCCCTCGGGCATTTGTGTATAACGTGCTAACTTAAGTATTTTCATAAGAGTTTTGTTGTGTGCTTAGCACCCTGTCCTCATAAAGAGTACAGGGTTGTTGTGATTCTAATAAATACATTGTTTATTTTCATAACACTTGTGTGGTGTCCTTTCACTGGGTGTTCAAGGGGTAATGTGATGGTAAAACAGCTGGCTTAACACGCCCTCTAGAGTCTTAGCCTTAGACTGCTCGTATCCATGCTACTAGGATAGCTGGTCTATACGGTTGACTTACAACCAATCATCAATAAGGGTTGTTTGGACTGATACATAGTGATCACTAGAATAGTGAGCACTGCATATCAGGCCAACTTCTCACAGGGCCACTAGCCAACGGGCAAGCGACCTGGACAACGCGGTGAGCAGCAAAGAGCAGAAGGGCCCCACGCAGATCTCGTGGATGCAAGGGGGCTGAACTTCGGTGCTGGAGCTGCTCAGGGTCGGGGCTTCTCTTACCCCAAAGCACTCGGTCGAGGGTCATTCGGATGTCGTGCTGGACAAGCGTCGTGCAGTTCAGAAGATGGCCGGTCCCTCGAGGTCTCGTCGCACCCACGGATCACAGCTGGGCTGATGATGTAGGTTGAGGTCAGAGGTGCCAGGGAAGCCGGTTCTCGTCGTGATGAGGCAGTCTTGATCCGAAGGAGAGACTGGCAACAAACCGCGAAGCTTGGTTGGTGCCTGCTGCTGCAGGGTGACTACTCCTTAGTCACAAGGGAGAAAATCTTGCGTAGAGTCTTGAGTTCTTCTTGTAGACGGTCGGTTCAGGATTCAAAGATTGATCTAATTTGGAAGGGGGCCTGCTCCTACCTTTATCCTGAAAAAGGGGGCTGGCACGCGACTAAGTCCTGCCCTATGGGTGGGACCAGGAGGGGGGTGGTTACACCCCTCTCCTTTGGCGGGCTTTCCCCAGCTCAGGGTCTGGTGTGCCCCTGGAACTGGTTCAAGCCGGCCTATGCACAGTGAGCACCGGGGTGCCACTTGCAGTCACCTTCCTCTAAAGCCCTGCCTACCTAGAATACACAAAACCCTGTCTGGGACGGTGCTGGCACCGCCCCTGGCAGGAAACCCTTTGTCCTTGCCTCCTGCTCTGGGAGGACTCCCAGCAGCAGGAGGGCAGACTTGTGTCTCGGTGGCAGCATCCATTTTGTGGAGCTAAGGCTCTATCTGACTTTAACCGGGCTTACAGGTTACATACATGTCGTGTCCCTCTAGAAGGGTGGAATTCTAACCCCGTCGCCAGAATTGGCGAGGGGTTAGTATTCCAATTCGTATGACACCTTACTCGACATGTTTTAGATAAAGCGATACCAGAGTTGGCATATAACCGCGAGGATTATAATGCACTTAAGAGTATATGGTATGCGATATCATGGAAATGGCAAAGGGATGGATCCCGAAAGCCGCAGACAGGCTCAGCTCATGCCAGAGCACTATCTCACACGATTCCAAGCACTCTGCCTTCAGGATTGTTAAGGCCTGCCATAGGAGTTACTGTTAGGAGATCTGTGTGTCCATTTTAGGGTTAGATATAGGTATACTATATCTAAAGCAAAGGGTGATTACACCACCTTGCCCCAGCTGTCAAGCAGCCAGTTGTGTCAGATTTGGATGGCCAGCCAGGGGTGGCATAATACATGCTGCAGCCCCTGGTAGGCCCTGGGTACACCTATGCCCTGGGTACCTAAGGTACACTGTACAGGGACTGATAAGGTGACTCATTATCCAATTGGATATGTACCTAGGGTACATGGAATCCATTTTACAGAGAGAGCAGTAGGCCTGGGGCCCTGAATAGCAGGGTCCCAGGTCAACTAAGTCAGAAAACCAGCAAAACACCAGGCAAAAAGTTGGGGGCAACCATAGTCAGGGATCTACCTTCCTACATTCTCCACTAGTGAGAAGTGAGCAGTGTCTCTATCGGGCTTTGTTTTGCATCCTGGCACTTTTTTCCAGACTGCAGTGACAGCAAACTGCCGTCACTGCAATCTGGGGGAAAAAACGGTCCGCCTGTGTCAGGGCTCAAAACAGAGAACGATAGAGACCCGTTTCAAGGCCCCCTGAAAAAAACTGCCGGTGCTCGGACCCCTTGAGACCCGGGCCACTTAAAGCCCTGCCTGGATTGATTCAAACCCTAGTGCAAGCCAGTCAGGTTCATCCCGGACACACCGCCAGGGCAGCTCCATGTCAGGACCTCGGGGGCACAGGCCTCCTGACCCCGTAAGGCTCCACCATCCTGGACACACCGCCTGGGCAGGGCCTCGGGTGCACAGGCCCCTGGACCCTGAATTCAAATAGGCCGCTCCCCACGCCACACAGCACCGCCTGTGTGTCCTTGCCTTCCAGGCCGCTGCTGCTGTAAGTTCGCTGTTGCCCCGCTCTCCTTGCAGCCTTATTGCCTTATTTTACTTTTGTTCCTCTGCTCCTCTATTTTGTTTTAGGGGCTTTGCCTCTTTCTGTTTTCTGTTCTCTGCACTGTTTATTGTTATTGCGGTCCCCCCTGTTTTACCTTCTGTTTCCCGCCCGCTCGTTTTCCCACTGCTACGTCCCCTGCGGCCTGCCCCCTGCTCGCCCATTCGCTGCCCGCTCCAGCCTCCCAGCTGCTCCCCCCTCCCACTTCCCCTTATATGGCACCGGCTGCGCGCTGAGGAGAACGACCCGTGACCCTGTTTTCAGGTAGGCCGCTCCCCACGCCGCACAGCACCACCTGTGTGTCCTTGCCTTCCAGCCCGCTGCTGCGGCTGCTGTAAGTTCGCTGTTGCCCCACTATCCTAGCAGCCTTACTGTCTTATTTTATTCTCCCCGCTCCCACCTCCCAGCTGCTCCGCCCTCTCACCTCCCCTTATATAGTGGCTGCTGCGCGGCCGTGCCGCTGGCACGCCAAAGGCAAGCCCGTCTGCGCCTGTCCGCACCTGTCTGCACCTGGATCGCGCCCAGCACCAGACCCCTTGACCCCCGCGAATGCCATGACGGGCGTCACTGCTACGATGCCAGCACCCTCCACGCACTCAACACCGGACGATCACACACCTGCTTCCTGGCCGCCCGAAGTGCACCCAAGGACCCTTCTCCTGCCGATGCTGTAGCTTCACCAGTATCCGATCCGCAAATCCACCTACCAAGAAAGGTCGCAACCACCTTAGATTCATTCTACTCAACACCCGTTCCGCCCGCAAACACACCATCGAACTCTGGGACCTACTCAGCTCTACCTCCCCAGACGCCGCCTTCCTGACGGAGACTTGGATGAACCCCTCCTCGGCACCCGACATCGCCATAGCCATCCCGGACAGCTACAAGATCACTCGCAAGGACAGCACCAATGGAACAGTAGGAGGAATCGCCATCATCCACAGGAACACCCTCAGAATCTCAACCAGCACCGATGACACCCTCAGCACTGCCGAACACCTGCACTTTCAGATCTACACCGACCCAAACACCACCCTCAGAGGAACCCTCGTTAACAGGCCCCCCCGGACCACGGCCATAGTTCTGCGACTTCATCACTGACTTCGTCAGTACGCACGCCCTTGCATCCACAGACTGCATCCTCCTCGGGGACCTGAACTTTCACCTCAACAATGACACCAACTCCACCACCGTGATCGCCAACCTTACCAACCTCTAACTCTGCTCGTCACAACACCCACCCACTCTGCCAGCCACACGCTTGACCCCATCTTCTCTGCAAGCGCCCACGTCTCCTTCAGCCACACCACCGAATTCCACTGGACCCGCCATCGCTGCATCCACTTCACCTTCCGGAAACCCACCACGCACCACCGCTCTCAACAGATCCCCCGCCACTGCTGGAGCAAAGTCACTGCAGACCAGCTAAACACCACCCTCGCCCGAAGCCCACTCATCGACCCCACCGACGCCGGCACCAGCGCCCGGAACCTCAGACAGTGGATCGACGACTGCACCAAAATTCTCGTCCCGTTCAAGAAACCCTCCAACAGACACATAAACAAGAAGGCCAGCTGGTTCACCATGGACCTCCAGGCCTACAAGCAAACCTGCCAAAAACTAGAGAAGAAATGGCACCGCGAACAGACACCAGACAGCCACGCAGCTCACAAGACGCCATCCACAGACACCATCATCTCATCAGATCCGCCAAAAGGGCCTCCTTCAAAGACCGCCTAGACAACAACACGCAAAACAGCAAAGAGCTCTTCAACATCGTTATGGAACTCTCCAACCCCAGCTCCAACACCAACAACATTCCACCATCGCAAGACCTGTGCGACTCCCTTGCCACCTTCTACCATTGCAAGATCGCAGACATCCACAACAGCTTCAACAGCCTGACCGCCCCAACTGCCACCGAGACCTCTGACCTCACGCCCACCACCCACATCGATCCCCTGCTCTCGTGGGCCAACATAAATGACGACGACACCATCAAAATCATGAACACCATACACTCCTGCTCTCCGTCTGACCCATGCCCTTACAACATCTTCAACAAATGCATGCCACCATCGCACCCCATCGCCGCAAGGCCATCAACATTTCCTTCAAGACCGCGACCTTCCCAGAGAACTGGAAGCACGCCGAGATCAACGCCCTACTCAAAAAACCCATGGCTGACCCAAAGGACCTCGAGAACTACCGACCCATCTCCCTGCTCCCGTTCCTGGCAAAGGTCATCGAGAAGACCGTCAACAGACAACTGACGTGCTACCTCGAGGAGAACAGCATCCTGGACCCGTCCCAGTCCGGGTTCCGCACCAACCACAGTACGAAAACTGCCCTCATCGCCGCCGCCGATGACATCAGGGCCCTGCTGGACAACGGCGAAACCGCGGCCCTCATCCTCTTGGACCTATCAGCCGCCATTGACACGGTCTGCCACCACACCCTACGCACTTGCTTCCACGATGCTGGGATCCGAGACAAGGCTGTGGAATGGACCACCTCCTTCCTCTCCGGCAGAACACAGAGCGTCCGCCTCCCCCCTTTCCGATCCGAAGCCACCAAGATCATCTGCGGCGTACCCCAGGATCATCCCTCAGCCTGACATTGTTCAACGTCTACATGGCACTGCTTGCTCACGTCACCCGACCACACAACCTCAACATCATCTCCTATGCCGACGACACCCAGCTGATCCATCGCAAGGACCCTCTCGCTGCCAAAACCAACCTCCACGAAGGAATGAAGGCCGTCGCCGAGTGGATGAAGAACAGCCATCTGAAGCTGAACTCGGACAAGACAGAAGTCCTCATCCTTGACTCCACCCCCTCGGCCTGGGGGGATGACTCCTGGTGGCTGACCGCACTGGGAGCAGCACCGACACCCATCGACCACGCACGCAACCTGGTGTTCATCCTCGACTCAACACTCTCCATGACCAAGCAAGTCAACGCCATCTTGTACTCCTGCTTCAACACCCTCTGCATGCTCCGCAAGATCTACAGGTGGATCCCCACTGAAACAAGAAGAACGGTCCACCAGACCCTCGTCAGCAGCAGGCTGGACTACAGAAACGCCCTCTATGCAGGAGCCTTGGCCAAACTCCTGAAACAACTTCAACGCATACAGAACGCCTCTGAACACCTGATCCTCGACATCCACATCACACCCCACCTGAGAGACCTACACTGGCTCTCCATCAACAAAAGGATCCCCTTCAAGCTCCTCACCCACGCACACAAGGCACTCCACAACACCGGACTGGCATACCTCAACAGACGACTCACCTTCTACACCCCGAACCGCCAGCTCCGCTCCGCCAACCTTGCTCTCGCCACTGTCCCCCGCATCTGAAGAGCAACCACCGGCAGCAGATCGCTCTCCGACCTCGCAGCCAAAACCTGGAACACCCTCCCCATCCTCCTATGGCAAACCCAGGACCAACTAACCTTCAGGAGGCTACTCAAGACCTGGCTATTCGAGCAGTAGCAGCACCCCTCCTCCCCTCCCCAGCACCTTGAGACCCTCATGGGTGAGTAGTGCGCTTTACACATGATTGATTGATTGATTTCACCCTCAGTGCAACTGCAAAACTGCTGCTCAAGCCAGCACACTCTTGCATCTAGGGGGTGGAAGCACCCTGCTCCGTGCCTGCACGATCCACCGTGCCAAGCACGCCTCATTAGGGACCTGCAGTAATATGACCGCATCACCCTGACTCTGATGGAACATCTCAGGCTTCCTTCTGGCCCCCCATCTTCAAAACCAGCTGCGTTCTCTGCAGAGTCACGACAGCCAGCACCCCGCTACACGGCAGATATGCTTCTTATCTCTGGCGGATCTGTGCTCACCCACAGCCACGACAGCAGCAGACTGGAGAAGAAGAAGTGCCAAAAAGAAAACAAAACGAGAAACAAGGCATCTGCCCACCTCCATCAATTCCCCCAGGATCTGGAACACCACCCTCAGTTCCATCAGGACCACCCTAACACTACTCCAATGTAGAAAAGGGGTGTACATTCACCGCTTTAAAAAACTCTCCAACACGTTTCAGTAACTTGCTCTTAGAAACCAGCTACCGCTCCATTCACACACTGACCATTTATTGAAATTGACCACGTGACCTGCTCTGCTCCCTTTCTGCTGAGTCACACTCTACAACCCCTCGAAACAAAGAACCCGGAATCCCTGATGAGGAATGGAGGACTATTTAAATGGATATAGATGGATGAGTAAATGGATGGATGATTGAATTAACAGACAGCTAACAAAATATGGACGGAATGCTGACAATGCAAACATTCTCCCCCAGTCAAAAGATCTGGGTTAAATCCATTGTTCTTTTGCCCACTATGCCACCCCAGTTTGGACCCAGCCCTATGCAAATCAGTCTTGACCCTGTGCCTCCTGGGAACAGTCCAGACCGAACTTTCAGGTCCTCCCTGGACTAGAAACAAGCATCCTGGGACCAGTTTCAGGGTACAACACCCTTCTTCAGCCAGGATAGCTTGAATCCAGTGGCACAGTGAGCAAGGGAGTCACGTCTGAGCATACTCATCCCACTTAGGGCGAAAAGTGTTACAGCAAACAAATGATGGACGGAATGGTGACAATGCAAACATTCTCCCCCAGTTAAAAGATCTGGGTTAAATCCATCGTTCTTTTGCCCACTATGCCACCCCAGTTTGGACCCACCATATGCAAGTCAGTCTTGAGCCTGTGCCCCATGGGACTGACTCGACTGCTACCATTGGGCGCAGGGTCAAGACTGATTTGCATATGGCTGGGTCAAAACTGGAATGGCATGGTGAGCAAAAAAACGATGGATTTAGGCCCAGATCTCTGTACTGGGGTGAATGTATGACATTATTCTGCATTCTGTCCATTAATTGTTCTTTTTGCATGAATCAACAGACAGGCAGACACATGAACTAAAGAATGGACAGCTACATAGGTGATGGATGCATAGACGGACAATTAAACAATATGTAGACCGATGCATAAGCAAATAGAGGTGACTTTTATAGGGGAGTGTGATACAAGGCAGAGCTGCACCCTTAGAACATATGTTAGAATCCATATGTAGAGTCTCTCTCCCACGCTGTAGAGTCTCGTTCACAACGGAGACTGTGACGAAGGAACGGGTAGGGCCGGGGGTAGCTCCTGTGCTGGCTATCTCTGGCCCTAGATACAAGCAGTCGTCGACTGCTCTGTTGTACGGAGTCTCCAGAGAGGATTGTGAGTGCAGTGGCGTGGCCCTGCTCAGATACTCACTGCTCCCACACCAGGCTACTGACGCCAAGGGCCCAATCTGTGCCTCTGCTGCACATTCTTCTTAATACACAAATGTCTTGGATCTGAAACAACTTCCTCAATAACATCAGAACTTTCCAACTCTCGTACAATTCAAAAAGGATCTGAGACACACCTCTTCAATCAATCAATCAATCAATCAATCAAATAATTTGTAAAGCGCACTACATACCCGCAAGGGTTTCAAGGCGCTGGATGGAGGGTAGGAGGGGGGTGCTGTTGCTATTGGTCGAACAGCCAGGTCTTGAGTTGTCTCCTGAAGGTTAGAAGGTTTTCGGTTTGTAGTAGGATGAAGGGGAGGGTGTTCCAGGTCTTGGCGGCGCGGTGGTTGAAGGATTTGCCTCCGGCTGTGGTTTTATGGATGCGTGGGACGGTAGCCAGGGAGAGGTCTGCGGAGCGGAGTTTCCTGTTGGGTACGTAGAAGGAGAGTCGGCTGTTGAGGTAGGCTGGGCCGGTCTTGTGGAGTGCCTTGTATGCGTGGATCAGGAGCTTGAAGGAGATTCTTTTGTCGACAGGGAGCCAGTGCAGGTTCCTCAGGTGGGGGGTGATGTGGTCGCGTCGCAGGGCATCGAGGATCAGGCATGCAGACGCATTTTGGATTCTTTGCAGTCTGTTGATGAGCTTGGTCGGGGCTCCAGCGTGGAGGGCGTTTCCGTAGTCGAGTCTGCTGCTGACTAGGGCCTTGGTGACTGTTTTCCTTATGTCTGTCGGGATCCATCTGTAGATCTTGCGGAGCATACGGAGGGAGTTGAAACAAGTGGAGGAGACAGTGTTGACTTTTTTTTGTCATGGTGAGTTTGGAGTCGAGGATGACTCCCAGATTGTGTGAGTGGGTGGTGGGTGCGGGGGGTGTCCCCAGTGATGCGGGCCACCAGGAGTCGTCCCATGCTGAGAGGTTGGGCCCGAGGATGAGGATCTCCGTCTTGTCTGTGTTCAGTTTGAGGCGTCTCTGCTCCATCCATTCGGCGACGGCCTTCATTCCCTGGTGGAGGTTGGATTTGGCGGTGAGGGGGTCCTGGGTGAGGGAAAGGATCAGTTGCGTGTCGTCGGCGTAGGAGAATTTGTTGAGGTCGTGCGAGAGGCGCCATGTAGACTTTGAACAGCGTCGGGCTGAGGAAGGATCCCTGCGGGGCGCCGCAGATGATCTCGGAGGCTTCGGATTGGAACGGGGGGAGGCGGACTCTCTGGGTTCTGCCGGAGAGGAAGGAGGAGGTCCAGTCCAGGGCCTTGTCTCGGATCTCTGCGTTGTGGAGCCGCGTGCATAGTGTGCTGTGGCAGACCGTGTCGAAGGCGGCGGAGAAGTCCAGAAGGATGAGGGCTGCCGTCTTGCCGTTGTCCAACAGGATCCTGATGTCGTCTATGGCGACGATGAGGGTGGTCTCGTGCTGTGGTTGCTGCGGAAACCTAACTGGGAGGGGTCCAGGATGCTGTTGTCTTCGAGGTAGCGGGTGAGCTGGATGTTGACTATCTTCTCGATGACCTTAGCTGGAAACGGAAGCAGGGAGATGGGCCAGAGGTTTTTCAGTTTGCTCGGGTCCGCCTTGGGTTTCTTCAGTAGGACGTTGATCTCGGCGTGTTTCCAGCTCTCAGGGAAGGTCGCAGTCTCGAAGGAGACGTTGATGATGTTGTGTAGGTGGGGGCAATGGAGCTGCCGGCTTTGTTAAAGATGTGGTGTGGAAAAGGGTCAGACGGCGAGCCGGAGTGGATTGTGCCTATGGTCTTGATTGTGTCTTCGATGCTCACATTGGCCCAGGTTGTCAGGGGGTCGTAATCGGTGGGGTGTGGTGGTTCCTGCATCTTGGGGCCTGTAGGGGTCGTCCGGGGGTTGAAGCTGTTGTTGATGTCAGCGATCTTGCGGTGGAAGAAGGTGGCGAGGGAGTCGCACAGGGCTTGCGACGGCGGGATGTCGTTGGCATTGGAGCTGGGGTTGGAGAGTTCCTTCACTACGTTGAAGAGCTCCTTGCTGTTGTGTGTGTTTTTGTTGAGGCGGTCTTTGAAGGAGGTCCTGATGAAGTGGTGGTGGTTGCGGAGGGCATCTTTGTTGGCTGCGCGGCTGCCGAGCGACTTCTCGCTGTGCCATATGTTCTCCATATTCTGGCAGGTGCGTTTAGACGCTAGGAGTTCCGGGGTGAACCAGTTTGCTCTCTTGCTAGTTTCTTTGAGGGTTTGTTTTTTCTTCAGGGCTATGGTGGTGGCGCAGTCGGCCATCCATCGTCTGAGGGTGCGCGCGCCATCGTTGGGGTTGGAGGGGTTGGTCGGTGGGTTGAGTGCGAGATTTGTCTGTAGTTCTACTTCGGTGATTTTGCCCCAGCAGCGACGGGGGATCTGTAGGGTGCGGTGATGTGCGACTGGTTTCCGGAAGGTGAAGTGGATGCAGTGGTGGTCGGTCCAGGTGGGTTCGGAGACGTGGCTGAAGGAGACGTCGGGGCTTGAGGAGAAGATGGCGTCAAGCGTGTGTCCGGCGATGTGGGTCGGCGTCGTGACGAGCTGTTCCAGTCCGAGGTTGATGAGGTTGTCTATCAGGGTGGAGGAGTTGCTGTCGTTGTTGTTCTCCGGATGGAGGTTCAGGTCTCTGAGAAGAATGTAGTTGGTGGAGGTCAGTGCGTGCGTGCTGATGAAGTTGGCGATGGTGTCGCAGAATTGTGGTCGGGGTCCGGGTGGTCTGTAGACGAGGGTGCCTCTTAGGGTGGTCTTGAGGTGCGTGTGGATCTGGAAGTGCATGTGTTCGGCGGTGCTGAGAGTGTCGTCGGTGTTTGTTGAGACCCTGATGGTCTTCTTGTGGACGATGGCGATTGCCCCTCCGACTCCATTGGTGCGGTCTCTGCGGGCGATCTTGTATCCGTCGGGGATGGCTATTGCGATGTCTGGGGAGGAGGCTTCGTTCATCCAGGTCTCGGTCAGGAAGGCGACATCTGGAGATGCGGTGTCGTGTAGGTCCCAGAACTCGCCGGCGTGTTTGCATGTGGAGCGGGTGTTAATCAGGATGCAACGGAGCTGGTTGTGTTTTGTCGTGGCGGGTGTCTCTGCGTCTTCAATGCAGGAGAAGCTGCATTTCTGGCAGGTGAAGGGGCCCGTGGGTGCGCTTCGGGGTGGCCCTGCAGCAGGTGGGGGTTCGTCCTGGGTTGAGAGCGATGAGGGTGCTGGCATCGTATCTGAGGCGGTCATCACGGCTGGTGCGGGGGCCAGGGGTTCTGGCGCTGGGCACGGTCCAGGCGCGGACAGGCGCTGACGGGCTTGCCTTAGGCGCGCCCGGTGCGCGTGTCGCCATTTTATGGGGAGATGGGAGGGAGGAGCAGCTGGGAGGTGAGAAGCGGGTGGCAGGGGCGAGCGAATGGGCACGAGGGGCGGTGCCGCAGGGGCAGCAGCGGCGGAAACTGCGGCGGGGAGCGAGGAACTGAAGGAAAACTGGGCACCAAGGAGCAAGCTGAAGCAACCAAAAACATTACATTTCTCAACATAGGATTGCACGCATCAACCAGTATATCAAGAGGAGCATAGGGAGGCTAGGCTCTGCAGTCAATGCCCAGAGAGAGACACAATGCCCTGTTTGCATGGTCACCTCACTCTTTCCCCCCCAAAACTGATGGCTGAGGCTCTGAAACTACACTTGAGCCTCCTTCCAGGCCCTCGTGCCAGTGCTGTCTCCCTAACAACGATGTAACCAAAGTGGTACCCTGAGTTGGCAAGGACTTTAACCTTATAAGTCCCTAGTAAATGGTACCTAGGGCACCCAAGGCATGGATGCTAAAGGGTCACCAGGGCCTGAAGCAATGTTTATGTGACCCTGAGTGACCCAAGTAAACAGATGACAGGAGACATACCATTGCAGACTGAAGAAGCAGTGCAAAGTGCCCAACTCAACTCTGACCTCGCCATGAGTGGCAAAGTCAGATCACTATTTTTAATAAATGTCAGTTGTCCCCAAGGTAGGCCTCATAAGCCCAGGGGGCAGGTTGCACCATATAAAAAATGTGGACAAATAAGTGCAAGCTTATATGTCCCTATAGTGGCCTTTTCCATTAACGCCTTAACCTCGGTGGTATTTCTGCTGCGGTGCAGGTGTTCTAAAGGGTGGGCGGGGCTGTGTCGGCCGTTGGTCGTGTGCAGCACTGGGGAGGGAGTGCTCGCGACGGCCAACGGCCGACGGCAGCATGCAAGGGGTTAAGGGCTACTATATGTGATCAGGGGTCCATAGGTTAACATGGACTGGTCATTTCAGACAGCGCCACCTTGTGGCAGACTGACACAAGCACTAGTGCTGAGAATTAAGTGCAGGTGCCGAGAACAGGAAACCAACGGCTCAAATTAAGCACTGAGTGTTACTATACTCAAGGCCACTTGAATGATGTAATTCAGTAGCTGCCATTTGTTTTCACATAGATATGTATTTGCAGCCTTGGCCACACAGTCCATCACCTCTGCATAATTTGAAAATTTTAGCAAAAAATTAAATTGTTTCTAGCTCAAATGGATCAAAAGTTACTGAAACGCACAGAAGTGTTCACACACAGGGTAAGGCCCTTCGCATAGGTGAACTGTTTATCTTTCATTGGCTTATTTTTGTATTTGGTTGTTAAACTGGTATTGATGAGCTGAAATCTTTGCCCAGACAGCATTAACATGTTTAAAAATACAAAATGATGAAGTAATAATATAAAAAATGCACTGCGTTATGTTGCATAATTTGTCTTTTGCTGCCATGTAATTTAGTCAACGGTGCCACATAATTTGATACTCCCCTGCCGCATGATTCCAGTGGCCCCGACTATACTCATGTCTTCGTAATTAGAGTGGTATTTCTTCTTTCCCTTTTAAGTTCTTGCATGTTATTGCTGTTTCTCCGATTTTCTATTTATTGGTTGCTCAATTATCTCAAATAAAAAATCAAAAGCCATCGTTATTTATTTATTTATTTATTATTATATATTTTTTTAGTTTTATATAGCGCTGGCTAGACCCGGAGGTATCAGAGCGCTTTACATAGGATTCCACAAAGTTACAAAATTACATCAGTTACCAGTTACATCAGTTACTAGAAAAACATTTCAAGAGCGTAAAGACGAGAAATGGAGCTTATAAGGAAGATCTGAAGATCTGAAGCTCAACAGCGAGAAAACGGAGCTAATGATTCTGGGCAATTCAACTATCTCTAGCCCTCTGCCGGATTGGCCCCCATGCATGGGCACCCCGCCCCAATCTAAAACCCAAATAAAGAGCTTGGGCATTTGGCTGGACGCAAATCTAAACTTCACACAACAAGCAACTATTCTGTCCGCCACTTGCTTTGGTCTTATGCGCATGCTTAGGAAAGTGTTGCCACTCCTTCCTTCCCAAGCCTGTAGAATATTGGTGCAAGCCATTATCTTGTCCCGCCTGGACTACGGGAATTCCCAATACCTTGGGGCCCCTGCATCTACAACAAGGAAGCTCCAGGTTACTCAAAATGCGGCAGCCCGCCTTCTGCTGGGCCTTAATCGGCGAGAATCAGGCACAGCGGCTCGCAAAAAACTTCACTGGCTCCCTATTAAGGCCAGAGTATTGTTCAAATCTATGTGCATTATGCACAAGGCCATGTGGAAGACCGCACCAGCAATGATCTGTTCTTTAGCGACCCCTTACCTTCCCCATAGAACATTGCGATCTAGCACTGCTTTTCTGGCCACCATGAATAAAATTAAACGAACCAGATGGGGCGGACGCTCTTTTTCCTGGAATGCCGCCAAGGCTTGGAATTCCCTGCCCACTACCCTTCGCAGCGAACCTAACCTTCTGAAATTCCGGAAGGAACTGAAAACTCTTCTCTTCATCTAATTCGGCCGTCCAGTTTACTCCAGTCTGACAATACTCAGCGCTACGAGGCCTCCGGGTTGTTTGCGCTTAACAAAACACAATTAATAATAATAATAATAATTAATAAGAAGGGGTAGGGTAAAGAGGTAGGAGGGAAATAGGGTGGAGAGATGAGGGAGAGTCTGCCCAAAGTCCGGCTGGATAGGTGACGGCCGAGGGGGAAAGTCCACAGCCCATCTCCTCTATAGCTATCAGGTAGCTCCACCGGGCTTTGGCCAAATAGCTAGGTCTCAACAGAAAAACATTTAAAAAGCATAGGGGACGAAAAAATGGAGCATAGAGGGGGAAAGGGGGTAGGGTAAAGGGGTGGGAGGGAGGCGAGATGAAGGAAGGTCTGCCCAAAATCCGGCTGGGTAGGTGACAGCCAAGGGGGCCATCTCCTCTGTAGCTATCAGGTAGCTCCACCGGGCATTGGCCCAAAAACTAGGTCTAGCGCTTAACATAAGGAAACATTGTGTTACAACTTTGTTGTACTGAAGATTAGAGTTTTTTTCCATTTTTTCTTTCTTTCTTTGTTTCTTGGTTTCTTTCTTTCGTTCCTTCTTTCTTTCTTTTTTCTGCTGTTTTCCTTTCAATCGAGTGTGTATTTTAAAAAAGCAGAAGTGATAAAAAACAAAGGAAAACAAATAAGCTTTCAGTCTTTTCCCTGCCTGTTTCCAGAGTTCCTTCCTACGTTTAAAGTTTGTCCTGTCCTTTGTACCCTCCTGGCCAAAGCCAGCTCCACAACGAGCACCCTCCTGGGTGAGCCACACTCCCCGGGAGGGAGCTGGGTGCTGACCCAATCAGGGTTGTACTGAGGGGGCACGGTGGATCAAGGTATAGCCTCCTCTCCTCCGGGGGTGTCCCTCGAACCCGGTGTCCTTGCCCTGACAGGCTGTCTAGGCAGTGTTCCTCCCTCTTCACTGTCATCCTCTTTCTATCCTCCCTTCTGCATCCATCCCTGAAAGATAAAAACAGAAGTGTTCTTTTTGTTTCTTCTCTCTCTCTGTGTCTTAGTATACCCTTTGTTCTTTGTCTATTTTAATTGTCTTTTTCTCCTCCTTAGGTCGCGCTTGGAGAGAAGCTACCACTGGGATGTCAGATAACTCATTTCCATGGTCTTTACCTTCCTTACATTCTTCCACTCTTTAATTTTTCCCATCTGGGGAAAATGGGATACCGGGACAGTAAGTCAGCATTACTCTGGTCCGATCCCTTCATATAGTCCAATATCTTTGAAGGTACGCTGAGGACATGGTTGATTCTGTAACCATGTTCTTCCGTTAATTCTTTCATATAGTTCTTCTTCAAATATTACTAACCCACACGTGTTTCGTCCCACCTCCTCACCAATGACTTCATCAGGGCTTGATATCACTTAAATTGCAAATCCTATATCCTATTTCCGGTCCCATTGTACTATATATAATTCGCAATTATCAGACCAAAGTCCAATGTGGCCAACTGCAACATCAAATAAACGAAATTGTGTATGACGTTTCTACCAGTCGACGAAATAATGACTGGGTGCGTAAAGTGTGATATCGTCCATTGGCATGTTCATCTGTACCCGGCTAGCCCTTTGTTGGCTAGGAATATGCGGACAAGAAGTGTATGAAAGAATAAAGAGAATCTGGTTAAAGAATCACCTTGAGTCCTTCAGTGTACATGCAAGGATATTAGACCATACGTTTCGGGGCCGATCTGTTCTTGGAGGGCATTGGTGTGTCTACTCACCCCTTGTGTTTGCACCTTTAGAACTCATGAATCACTAGTAAACTGTAGCTGGAGCTAGTGCTAAAGTTACCCTATGCACCCAAATTACATCACCAATCCCTCCCTATGCCTGCCTTCAAATTGACAGGACTGTGGAGATAGAAACCAACATAATACGCTGACGTTATTGCCCTTATTTCTACTTAACCAGGTGAAAGGGGCCTGATCTAAGTAGAGAATGAAGGGACACTCGTCAAGATAATATCTTGGTTTATCCACTGCCTGCTTGACTGCCAAGCACTCCTTTTTTTTATTGCTGGGTACTTAGCTTCCCTTGGGACCAGTTTGTGGAACACAAACAAAACGGGACACTCTTCACTAAGCTTCTGCAAACTGCCACTGTAGGCTGCATGGCTTGGTGCAGACTAAAAGTGAAAACACAACATGGACACAGCCTGTGCGCCCCACCTGCCGACTCTGCATGCAGTATCAGCAAGTCACCCATACAGCAGGCCCTACTGCCCTAAGACAGGGTACTCTATGCTACATATGAGGGCATAATTGCATCAGCAGATATGCCCCCCATTCTGGTCCATTTAGTAACTGCCAGTACAAGTGATACGACAACAGGAGGAAGGTCCTTCTCTTACCTGGCCGCCAAGACCTGGAACTCCCTCCCGGCCAACCTACGCCTGACCCAAGACCACCTCTCCTTCAGGAAGAAGCTCAAGACCTGGCTGTTCGAGCAGTAACGGCCCCCTCAAGCGCCTTGAGACCCGACGGGTAGGTAGTGCGCTATATAAATGTACTTGATTGATTGATTGATTGATTGATCAAGGAAGCTATTTTAAAAGCATGTACTGGACAGTGGTGACAATGAGTTTCCAAGCTACATGATGGCTCCACTAAAAATAGGGATGTTTGGTATCACACATCTTGTTTTATTAAACCCACACTAATGCCAGTGTCCTATTTAGTAATACATGCACCCAGAGGGCACCTTAGAGATGTCCCCTGAAGACCGACCAGTTACTTGTTTGCTGACGGACTGGTTTTTGCAGGCATGCCACCAGAGACTGGTTTCTGACCCCCAAGGGTGAGGGCTTTTGCTCTCCAAGGGCCATAAAGCAAGCGTGTTTGAGCAGGGAGTACTTTCCTCCCACACCCACAGGATGACCCATGGATTAGCATTTCAAGGCCGGGGAGCTTCAAAGAGGCCCACGGCCTTTGGTCTGCAAATCTGGCTTCTCTCACAAGAGAGGAATCCAATACCCTTTGTCCAGAGCCCTTGGCACCCGGACAGGTGTGGAAGTTAGCTAGACAAGAAAGACGTGTCCACCCTCAGACGAGCACCACTCCTGAACAGGCTACCTGATGCGCATGTGACTTTTAAGAAGTGACCATCTTGGTGATGGCAAATTTAGGACCATTGGGACAGGGTTATGCCCACTTCCCCCAGGAGGTGGTCATAAAGGGGCGCATAGTGACCCAAGGGGTAAGCAGCCCCTTGGCTTCTACCCTACACTTACCTAACACCCCTAAATTCAGTATTTAGGGGAGCCCTGGCACCGGGAAATCAGATCCCTCAGACCAAAAGAAGAAGAGAGGCCAAAGAGCTGTGAAAACAAGAACTGCAGAAGAAGCAACTGACTTGGAACCAGCCCTGCTGGCCTGTTCATCTATTCTCGACAGTTGCGCCAAAGTAATTTTGCCCTGCAAGCTGCAGATACTCCAAAGTCCGGGAAGACTGCCAGCACTACTCCAAAGACTCAGGAACTCTGCACTGTGCTTCCTAGCCCGAGGTGAAGTGGCCCAATGGTGCCAGTGTGGGCCCTGGCCCTCCAGAGACAAAGCCTGACTTAGACTTGCCCACTGTGGACTTCCTGCCACCACCTGCAGCCTCTGCTTGCAGGCCCCCTCCACCGCAAGTGTTCCAGATGACGAAAACCCAACGCCTAAAGACACCTCTGCACCCATTGCCCTTTGAGAAGAGGACTAAAGGCATCTCCACATCCCGAGAATCGCAAGAGTTGAGCCCCCTCCTGTTGGTTCAGCCCACTGGTCCCTCAGTCCAAGCCTGCAGTCGTTTTTCTAACTGACCGATTTCCATAGACTTGAATGGGGCATCCGGTGATGTAAGGTAGCTCTGCACCCGGCAGCCCCCATGCTGCCCTAAGTAAAATGTTGGTGCTGCTTTAGACCCCGCCCCATACTCATCATAAGTCCAAAAGATTGGTCCCATATGTCGCTGTGGAGTGCCCTAATGGAAGGCATGTTTTTCCTCCAGCGGTTAATATTACCATGAAGTGCTTCAATTCTGATTTAAAGTATCAAAATCACCCGACGCTGAACCGGAGAGGGGTCCCATTAGTAGTTGTTAAGGCACCATATGCAGTGTGTGCTTTCTTCCTAAGTTAACATTGCTGAAAAGTGCTTCAATTACGATTTAAAGAATCAAAAACCTGTTTTCTTCAAACCTGCTATTTTAAAAAGTACTTATCTTGTTTTGATGATTTGAGTACCTAAAGTTATATAAAGATAAGTGTTATTTTTATAAATTGGGGTGGATCACCTTATTAAGTTGTGTGTATCCTTTATTGGCTGTGTGGGTGCACCAGATTTTTAACTTTCCTCTCCGATAAGCCTAAAACTGCTCGACCACACTACCCCCTAAAATATCACCTCGGCATTGCAAGAGCAAGCCCTTGTCCATGGGTAAGGGATACCTAGACTCCTTGCATGGCTTACCTCTTTGGTAAACATATAAAGAGGCAGATTCCTACATCATGGCTGTATTCCTCAGCTTGTCAGTAAGGGGAGTTGAGATATTGGAGTAGTTGGGAATAAAACTCCTACAATACCCCACAGGCCCAAAAAAGTCAGAAGGTATCCAAGGTACCTGACTTTATTGTGACCTAACTTAGATTTCTTTGCAGTATTATGAAGGTGTACTCTGTGGAGAGTAGTCAGTATGGCCTTTAAGTGTTTCAGGTGGTCTGGCCAAGTTTTACTAAAAATGACGATGTCTTCCAGATAAGCAGATGCATAATCTCTGTGTGGTTCCAGAATTCAAGTTATTGACCTTTGAGAGGTAACATGTGCCCCCATGCAGCCCAAAAGAAGAAAGTCAAACTGGAAAAGTCCATGTAGTGCAAGGGGATCTTCCAGTACTCTTTTGTGAGGTATATTTTGGATATATGGTGAGAATCCCCTAGTTGTTCAATTAGGTTGTCTATTCTAGGTACAGGATGATTATCAAACGTTTATATTTTGTTCATGGCTCAAAAATCAATACAAAAGTGGCTGGTTCCACCCAACTTAGGTACAAGGACTATTGGAGAACAACATTCACTAGCAGCAGGTTCTGGTACTCTCTCGATGGCCTTTCTTCTAGCTTTCGGAACATAGAGGAACGTTGTTTATGAACCTTCTCTGGTTCCGTGGATGTGGTGCTGGTAGCTAGATGAGTTTTTTTAGGGAGGTCAGAAAAGATGTTATCAAAGGTTAAGCATTGATGATACAACTCTTCCTTTTGCTCCTCAGGCAAAAGCTCATCTTAGGTCTTTTCTCAGGAAAAATCTGGAGTTATAGTTTGTGTGGTTTGGAAGGAGGACCAATCCGTTTCTTTAGTGGATTCTTTAGTGACTTAATATGATATATTTGACTATGTCCAGTTGCTATTTGTAACTTATAGGTGACCTTCCCTATTCTGTCTATTATCTTATATGGCCCTTGCCATTCAGACTGTAACCTATTTTCTGAGGTAGGTAGTAGGAAAAGGCCCGTTTGCCGCCTTTTAGATCTTTCCACATTTTTCCTCTGTTATTATAAACATCTTGTTGTTGTTGAGCCTTATCTAAGTTATTTTGTGCCAATTCTCTTAGTTTCCATAATCAAGTTTTTAGTTTGATTGTATAATCTAAGAGAGTTCTCTCTTCTTGAGAATCCTTCTCCCAAACCTCTTGTGTCATTTTGAATAACCCTGTGGGATAAACTCCACTCCGCCGGGGGAATTATGGAGTTTTCAGACTCTGCGATCCACTTAAAAATGTGAAGTTTGCAAAAAAAACTCTGCAAACCACCGGCGGAGCGTAGTTTATCGGCGGGTGCGCCTCTCATCCTACATGGCCGAACTTTACACTACATTACCCAAAAGGCCAAGCGGGTGGAGAGCACACTGCGCATATGCCTTCACCTTGCAGTCTTCCCTGCCTTCTCCCCCTGCTTCCAAGTTTTGATTGTTGCGTCCATTGATGTTGAGCCAACAGCCCTGGCCGATCATGTAACCACCAAAGCTCGCCTACAAGAAAAGACACAATTTCGGGTGATAAAAAGAATGCACGCTCACCGCAGATCAATCTTGCTGAGACCCAGAACTGGGAATCTCGAAGGCAGCCGGTTGGATCTTGGAAGGCGTCTCTTGGTACGGGCGCTTCTGTGGGTCTCTGCATGCTGGCTTTGCTTGTAGGGGTCAGTCCGGCTGACCTCAGAATAATGCACAAGCCATTCAAATAATTCCCAAGGCATCCGGGGCTGAGCCATCAAGGCGATGGAGTAAAACACGAATAATATTTTACTAGTAGTATTTTACCCCTTCATACGGATGGAATACCTGTACTACATATTTAGAGTTATCCACTGGCCTTGTGGGCAACTGTAGTCATTGACAGGAAACAACCAGGTGGAATGCCTGTACTGCATACTTAGGGACAGATTTATCATACTTGCACACAACCCAACACAGCGAGACCACTTGCTGCACTGCATGAATGGGAGAGGGTTGGAATGCACAATGTTTACCAATACATGGCACATTCACCTCTCTGCCTGCGCTGGTGCGAAATGTGCTGCCTCGCACCAACTCAGGCACGCTCGTGCCATGGTGTAAGGGTACCTGCGTTGCTGGCAGAACTGTTTTTGCACAGGTAGGGGCACCTTCCTGCACAAAAACAATCCTCAGAAGCATTTCCTCTTTTTACATGTGCTGCAAAAGTCAGCACACTTAGAAAGAGGAAAAAAGAAGAAGAAATAAAGATATTTCTCCTTGTTGAGCCTCTGGTCGGTAGACGTACAATTCTGACACATTCTCAGGTCTACCCGTGTTGGTAAATCTGGCAATGCATCAGAACGCATGTTGGATGCTCCACCCACAACCACCACGAAGTGTCATGCAAGGCAGCAACTTGTGCTGCCTTGTGGTACATCAGGTTTACTCAGTCATACAGAGCCATGCAGGGTGGCCTTGCGTTGCTATGTAAATCTGAACCTGCGTTTTACATCACCCCACATCGCCTTGCATGGTGCAAGGGCGATGCAAAACTATGATAAATCAGTTCCAGAGGGGTAACAACACTTACAACGCAACTTTTACCACGCAATGCTTTTACATCGCAACTTTTACAATGCAAACCATTACAACGCATTGCGCTGGGGGGCGCTCTAGGATAAGGAATAGATTTAATTTACTATCCAACACCTTCCCTACTATCCACGGGGACTGGAGTTGGAATAGTAAATTAAACTATTCACTATCCAGCATCCCAAAGCGCTATGCGTTGTAAAGGCATGCGTTGTAAAACTTGCGATGTAAAAGCATGCGTGGTAAAAGCATGCGTTGTATGTCATACATCCGTTCCAGAGACTTTCCCACTGGCCCTGAGGGCAACTCTAGACATTGACAGGATCCGCCATCGTGATGTATCAATAGAAGTTTGACCAACGGCTCTCTCAAACATGACAGCTGGCTGTCAAACTTTTAACCTGTTTTTTTCTTTAAAAACAAAATCCAAAGCGGGGTTTTCTTTTAAAAAAAACTACAAATAATGACCCCCACACCATGGGAGTTTTTCTTTCAAGGCGTGGGGGTCATTTAAATGTTTTTACTGCCCCTTACTGCCAGATTTCTCATGGCAATAAGGGATAGTAAGAACTGGTCATTCAACGGCCAACTCTAAACAGGATGGGGGTCGAACAGCAAAAACGCCAATGGCCCGAACTCAGGGGCATAGTATCAAGCACGGCGTTAATATTATCGTCGTTTTAGCGGCAGAAAACTGCTGCTAAAGCGGCGATAATGGGCTTGATAATACGCCGTCGAGAATTCCCATAGAAGCCCATGTTCACACCAGAACCTGGGCTTCTATGGGAATTAACAAGGGCGTATTATCAAGCCCAATATCGCCGCTTTAGTGGCAGTTTTCTGCCACTAAAGCGGCGATAATGTTATCGACGTTTCTTGATAATATGCCCCTCAGTTTGGCCGGCTGAGGAAAATGTCAGTGTGGGAGCCAGAGTATGCTCCGTCGTTAACATACCTAAGTTCTGCCCGACTGTAAATCAGGTGGGGGGACCTTCCGTAGCAATGAGTATCCTCTCCACCAAACTCTAAACAGCCCCTAAGTATCCTGCAGAAGTCCTTGCCTGGAATCAGCAGGAGTGAGCTACCGCAGTAGTGTGTAGCAGCATAGCACCCAATATTATTACTACCTCTACTACAATTGCAACTATTACAGGAGACTTAAATACTCAATTTCAAGGTGTGCCTCGCAGACCTGCATCTTGGGTCACAGGTCTACAAAGCTGGCATATCACCACCAAACAGCAATTAGGAAATGCCTTTGAGTGTGCACATAGTAAGCAGCCAGGAAATGTCTTTGAGTGTGCATACTATGTAAAGAAAAATATATAGTGGACCAAAATGTTGTCATTAGGTATGTGAGTGTAAAGAATTTCAAATTTAAATTTAAAATATTAAATTTAAAATATTTAACAATAAACTAATTAAAAAATATATATTCACTTTATAAAGATATTACATGTAGAAATGTGTGCATAAAATATAAAGTATACATAAACATATTATACAAGGTAAAACTTAAAATTAATATGCATCATTTAAAAAGTAATAACAACAGCGTGTCAACAAATTGTTAGATAAACATATTTAATGAAATAAAAAAATACAAATAATTACTAAAATACAAAAATACATCAATACAACAAATAACTCAAACATAAAAAGTAAGAAATCAAAATTACATTAACATTAAACTGAAGTTAAAAGCTACATAGCTAAAACTTTAAAAATAGGTTTAGATAAAAAAATAATTACACAGCAAAAAAAAACCTTGTATGTACATTTCTAAAATACATTCTAATTCATGCATGGATTTCATATGGAGGGGTGTTCAACACCAAATTTACACAAAATGCGGCCAATCAGGATGCTTCATTGAAGAGAAATAGACGCCACAAAGGGGTGCCCCTCCCCCAACAGCAGCAGCCTATTTCTATATATGCAATTTTGGCATTGGATTCATGGCTCGAGTCAACGGTAGATGCTGGTTAACACCATCTACCCACTATTTTCAGAGGGTAGATACCCTCTACGCTGCTGCAAAACTGGCTACTTTTAGCGGAGCGCCATATTCCTTCCCTACTTTTCCTGGAATTCACCGAAAGATGCAGAACTCGTCTGGTGTAAGTTTCTGACACCGGGACACTCTCAGCAGCGTCTACACGTTGTCTGCTTTTGATTCGCGCAGCAACGTGCAGGCGGGGAAGTGGCTTATCAGATTCCAGCTTCACCCATAGCAAAAACTGGAGCTAGGGGGCTATAAGGCCTCTTTTTGTTGGAGTATCCTGGCGGGGACCTACGGGGAGCCTCACACCTGGATGCAATGGAGGGGAACAAAGGCTCGCAGCTTATGACTTCACATGTACTTGAGAGAAAGGCTTGTGACTTTATTAATTCCCTGTATATAAACAGATTTACATGCCCTGTAAGGATGTCAGTTGTGTTGGTCACCCCAGTATTTAAGCAAGTAACAATTTAACCCCTTAAAGACGGGGCAAATTTTCCCGAATGAAAGAGTGGGCGGGGCTGCGTGAGCCAACGGACATGCGCCGCACCAGCGAGGTAGTGCTTGCGTCGGCCTTTGGCCAACGCAAGCACAGAACCGGTTAAATACCATAATTTTGTTGGATTTCTTTTATAGTGCTTTTTTTTTTTTAAACTTTATTTTTTCAGCAAGATGTACAACATAGTCCTCCCCAGAATTGGCATCGGTAGAAATAAAATACAGGTGTACACAGTTCACAGTCCTAGTACGGCTCCAGCAGTTGCAGATATAACAGGAGATACAAGAGTAAAACCCTCGGGATGCAAAGCAATTATAGAAACTGACAGTAAGGAACCTTGTGCGCAGTCATCAGGGCATTACCCCAACACCAACTCTCCCTCCCCACCTCCAGCCTCCCCGTCCTCAGGTCCCGATTCCTCAGAGGAGAACAATTCAGCACTGGTTGCATCGGAATCGCTGCCAACCGACCCCACAGTGCACATCATACGCCATGGGAGCAAGTCCTCCTGAAGCCATTTTATAGCGCTTTAGCACTACTTATCCCAAAGCAGGGTGTCAGTGCGCTGTGCATCACTCATACAGATTATACATTGACAATAAATCATATGTGTGTACATCAACATAAAGGATGTGTTACATAAGAAAGTGAGGGTTGCAAAGTGCGGGAGAGACATATCCATCATTCATACCTCACTGTGCTATGTTAGACGGATTACAATTTATGAACTGCAAGTAACAAAAGGATCTCTGTCTTAAAAGCAGTAACACACGTACCCATTTACATCAAATCAACATCTGTCATCTGCGTGTTACATAATGTGCTTTGCAGGAGACATATTAACCCTCTATGGTACTTTGATTCAAAACCAGCACCAGGTAAAACGCAGACCTCTCCAGCAAATACATGATCCTCCTGGGGTATTGCTCTTTCTTGAATTAGGTATGAGGCGTTCTCTCCTTAGTTCTCCACAACCTGGAGGGAGGGGTGGCTGGGGGGCAGGGTGTTTGTGTGCGTGCATGTGTGTGTATGCACGCGCGTGCATGTGTGTGTGCGTGCATGTGTGTGTGTCATAGAGTTAGAATGTTTATGTATGCTTGGAGATCAGATGGAGTGAGCGGGCCGAGCAGCAGGAGGCTGATCCTGGTGGGGCACTGATGTTACATCTACATGTCATTAAGACTATCTTCAAATAAACTCATCGTTAACCCTACCCTACCTGCCCACAGAGGATCACTCTTTGATTGTAACATTATCTTACCATTATTATTACTACTTGAGATTTAGCTGGTACACAAAGATCTCTGCAGCAGGTGCCTTAACCCTATAAGAGATTTTAAAATACAGACATTGCAACCAATTAAGCAGAACCGATTTAATGACACATTTCTCCTTGATGCCAATTTCTTTGTGCCAGGGTTTAAAATATATATATAAACAAATTGAGGCTGAGATGTTACGTCGGGGTTGTGTGAATATTTTGGTACAACTCCAAGGCAAAATCTAATGTGTTATATATTGTATTGTGCTCAAATGCACTCACGATAGACCTGCTAAACATATGAGTCTTAAGATCTGATGTCACTTCCTGTGAGGTCATGGGATGTGATGCCACTTCATGGGATGGCACATGCGATGTCATGTGCCATGATGTCTCTTCCAGTGATGACACACGCAGTGACGTCGCTTCCTTTTACGTCATGCGTGGTGATGTCACACCTATTCTGCCTAGCTCGGTGAGTCACCCCACCTCTGTATTTTAGGACTTGAGCCCTGATTGGATTAGAGTCCGCCGATTACTCCAGAAAGAGGCGGACTTCCGGCCCACGCTTTTCTTTTTCTTCTAAGTGTCATTGTTTTGAGATGTATTCGTCCAATGGCTTCCAGATCAGCCAATCAAGACTGTGAATGGCGAATGATGTCCGATGCAACCACCATAGGCCTGAAAGCTTGTGTTCGGCTGTCACGGGGCGAGGGGTGACCCTGCCTCAGTGCAGGCTCGGTCGGATCCTTTAGAACGTTCCCGCCCCACCACTGAAGGCCTGGAAGCACGGCGCCGCCGGCGGCGCACTGTGTGATCTTTAATTCCTGACTTCTAGTGAAGTAGTGGCTCCCTTGGTGCTTGTTTCGCGTGGCACATTACGAGAGAGACCGAGCCATGGGGGAGGCGGCTCGAGGGGGGAGGGGGGGGGGTGTAGAAAAGAGTGTGGGGGAGAGGAAGGGAGGAGAGAGAGAAGGTTAGTACAGATTGAGGGAAAGACGGGGAGAGGAGAGAGAGAAGCGCTGTCGGGGGGGAGAGGCCCCCGCCGGCAGGGAGAGGAGAGACGAGGAGGAAAAGGCCCACACGGAGTCGAACCTGATCTTGACAGGTGTCAGGAGACACGAGATGATGAGTTCAGGGCCCCGGGGGCCAGGCGCCCCTCCCCGGTGGGGCTGAGGCGGCTCGGGCTCTGATTAGCTCCACGTCCCTGGCCCCGGGGGAGGGGCCCCGCGCCATCCATCAGGGCTCCGGGGGACAGCTCACCTGGTGACGACAACACTAATAAGAGAAAGTAATCATGCCTTAGCCTGCCGCCTCCCTCCCCCCCCCTTCTGCCTCATCACTCCCCTGGGGGGCAGGAGACCTGCCAGGGGGGTGTTTATGGAGCGCAGACCTGGTATCGGAGCGCTTTACGAGAGCACCGGCTCCCTGACACAGGGACACGGTCATACTGCTGCAGGCGCGGGAAGATCGAGGGATCCGCCCAGAATCACAGGCAGTTGAGCTGACGCCGGGACTTGAACGTGTTCGAGAGCTCAGGACGTTACACCACATCTCCTATAGCAGAGAGACGAGCCCGGGCCTCTCACATCCTTTCACATATTCCCTTTACAAAAAATTGCAATTGTTCAGTCGCAGCGAGCAGGTTACATGCCCAGAACAACACAACTGTGGTGAAATGCTGAAGCCAGAGTAGAAACTCAGGGATTCAAAGGTAACAAAGAGTTCCTGCCTCGACTCCCTGTCTTCATGGGGTGATGCAGCGAGGCACAAACATGCCCTTGGGAAATCCTCAGACTGAATGACGATCTTATTTAAATGCCATGGGGCATATTTACAAGCCCTGTGTGCTGCCCGAATGTCACTTTTTGTGCTGTTCTGGTGGCGCACAGGGCTTAGCCGTATCTACAAGGGCACGTGGAGCCACCCTGCCTGGCTTTTCATGGCCTTGTAGATATGGAGTAAAAGAATGCTGCGTCCGTCGCTGCCTTGCTTTCTTCTGTGCCCCGGATGGGGTTCATATTCGTTGTGGTGGGCGTTCCCGCTCAACACGCATGGAATTTGACGCTGCCCCAGATCTACAACATCTTGTAAAGCTGCGGCTGCGCCTGCACTCTGGTAAGGAGGGGTGCACCCGAAGAAGATGGCCTGTGGGCCTACAAGAGCGCGGCGCATAAATAACGATGCTCACACATGCATTAGTGCAACAGGACTGAACCGCGAGCGGTTCAGCCCCCCTGATTTATTCATTCGGTTGCACCCGGCTAAACAGGTGCATGCCAACGGCACTACCTCTGATGGTGAGCCTGATGGGCTCACTACGTCCCATCCAACCCTAGATGAGTTGTGACACTCTCAGCTGGGCACACACAAAGTCACAAGCTTGTGACGGGCACTGGATCCGGCTGTAGGCCATACCCGTGTCCATCTTGACGTTGGGAGATGCTGCCTTCTGCTGATTCATCCATTTGGGGCTAAACCCCTCCCGGAGGTTGACTTGGTTCGTGGATAGTCCCTCGTGAGCTAACAGAGTTATGCATCCACTGCAGGGCCTGTGTTCGACCTCATGGTCACGTGTTCACATCCCGGTGGGTCCACTCAGCCTTTCATCCATTTGAGGTCGATAAAATGAGTACCATTGAGTTGGGTAACAATATACATCTGTTATTTCAGCGCCAAGATGCCCCGTCGCCGGGGTGAACGTGTGCTTTACAAATACACGTTATGTTATGTTATGTTAGAGTTCTCTTCCGGAGCAGCAGTGTTGTGGGTCTCTTCAGGCATTGCCATGCCCAACCCTCCTAGATCATCCCCTTCCACTGTCTCTTCTCGGTACATGTTCCACGCTGGTCTGAGCCACAAAATGCTCCTGGTCGTAGTGTGCTGACCCCTGCAGGCCATGATCGTTGTTCTTCGCACAGTGGTCACTGTCCCTGACCCCTTTCATAGGGAGTGCAAACCTTCCACCCTTGGTGGCGGTCTCTTAGTAGAACTTGGTCACCAACACACAGTTGCCGCTGCACCGCCCGTCTGGCCTGGCTGGAACTCTCATTGGTTTGCCTTCTCTTTGTCTGCACTTCTGCTTCACCGAGTGCTGCAGGTTGGCAGCCCGGTACCCTTCAATGCTGTCACGGACTGTGGTTGAAGCATTAGGTGCATGGGCGTGCACAAGGTTGTAGAATGCGGTGTATTGCGATAAGCCAGTAGGAACATGTGAAGTACCCACTCGTAGTCCTGATTCTGGTTCGCCACTCCTCTGAGTGCTTTATTCAATGTCCTCATGAACCTCTCGGCTGTGGCTGGTGTGAATGCCATTCCGTGGGCCATTACCCTTCCTTGCCCCCTTTGAACCCAGTCTACTCCGCCAATGATGTTTTTCACACATTCTGTTACGAGACTTAGGCGCACATTGACATAGTTATAGTTTGTTTATTAAATTAATATTAATGTTATCTTATAGCATCTGTTCCTCCTGAAAGTGCGTCCCTAACCCCATTCCCTTGTGGGTGTTCGCTTGCTCCTGTCTGCATAGCTTGGATTAAAAGTTGCAAACCCAAGTTACTGACTCAGTGTTAACATTGTGCTGTATTGTTGTATCAGCTGAAATGGCAATAAAAACAAGTATTAACGTGAAAGATGGGGTGCTGTTTGATGCTGAACTCTACCAATAGGTTCAAAGAAACCAGGAGGGCTCTGTAGTGCACTTGTGACCACTGGGGACATCTAGACTTATAAAGACGCATGGAGACAGAATCTGAGAAACGCGGGAAGACCTGTGCCCGACCTTCGGATGTATGACATTACAACGCATGCTTTTACCACGCATGCCTTTACAACGCGGTTTTTACAACGCAAACCTTTACAACGCATAGCGCTTTGGGGTGCTGGATAGTGAATAGTTTAATTTACTATTCCAACTCCAGTCCCCGTGGACACTAGGGAAGGTGTTGGATAGTAAATTAAACTTATTCCCTATCCTAGAGCGCCCCCCAGCGCAATGCGTTGTAATGGTTTGCGTTGTAAAAGTTGCGTCGTAAAGGCACTGCGTGGTAAAAGTTGCGTTGTAAAGGATGTTTCCCCCGACCTTCTACTGCCAGGCCCTGCAGGCTTGGAACTCCATTTGAGTCCAGGCCCACGACCCCCATCCCTACTCCACACCAGGAAAGGGCTAAACACGGTCCTTGTTAGCAACACATTGCCAGAAAGTGACCTCCAGGTTTTGTGACCCACCAAAATAAAATTAAAATATATTTTGGCACTTCCCAAAAGCTCTCCTAACTACAATTGTCACTCGGAACTTGGTCTCTCTTATATATCAGACCTAATCAAACTAGAGCCTGTGCTATTATGGCACAGGCTCTGGACACAAGATGCAACCCAGCTAAATAGAGCTGTTCTGACAGACATTTTAAAATTAGAGGGAGCTATAAAAATACCGTGGGTGAATTATGTTTGCAATTTTTTAAAGGATATTGGGAGAGAAGATTATTTCTTGAACCCTACTAGTATTTCAGCTATCTCACGGAAAGAGTTGAAGAGGGAGGGTCTAGCTCTTGTGGACTCACATAGAATTGCAACGGAGGTCTTAAAACCTTCTGTTCTGCAGCATCAAATGGTTTTAACGACTTTTAATATTCAGCCCTATTTAATTTATGTATCAAATAAATATGAGCGTTTTTTACTTTCACGCTTTAGATTTGGTATTTTCCACAGACTGGTTAGTTTTCCTATGATTAATAACTGGACGCATGATCTACCGCCTTGCCCCTGTGACCACATCTCACCTCAGAGTACTATCCATGTCCTCCTGTTTTGTAAATTTTATGATGTAACAAGGAAAAATGTCTTACTCCCATTATAAAGAGAATTTGGACACCGACAGTGCCGTTTGGCGATGCTTAATATCCAATGTCTTGACAACCATCTATGTATAGCAACAATAACACTATATTTAAAAGATGTGATACGCACTAGGAAAAGCATGGATATTTAAATGCACTGTAAAAACATTTTAAATTTAGATTTTTTTATTCCTGAGCCTTAATCTCTTGAACTGATTGATGAATTTCTATATCAAAATTATGTTTATTTATTTTTTTAATAATGTAATCAATGTATTTTTTAAGCATGGGCGGAAAATCCGTTACGCTCGCGGATTTTTCGGATTTTCGGTAAATCCACAATCCGCGAACTCTCGCGGATGTGGCGAAAATACGCAAATCCGTGCGAAGCGGATTTTTTGCTTGTGTTCGCACTGCTCGCGGTCCGCGGCGCGGGCAGCAACAATCTCGCACTCGCGAAAGTACAAAAATTACAATTGGGGAGGGGTGAAGGAAGTGGCCCAGTCTCCAACTTCCTGTTCCTGTCCAGCAAGCTCCTCCCATAGGGGTGGGGTGAAGGAAGTGCCCCAGTCTCCAACTTCCTGTTCCTGTCCAGCAAGCTCCTCCCATTGCTTAGTCCATTTCCTGGCCACTTTGATTTCGATCTTGACTGGGAAGGATTACTTTTTGGGGTTGCTGCTGGATATTTGGATTTGAGGCCTTTTGGATTACTTTTGGATTCGAAATTTTATTTCACAAGGAAGTAAGTTGATGTTGTTTGTTTGTGGTGATTTTTGTGTGTGTTGCTTGTTTTTCGACTTTTTGGGGGGGGAAATCTGCAAGTTCGCGAGCTGAGGATTTTTTTGCTTGTGTTCGCACTGCTCGCGTCCCGCGCAGCAACAATCTCGCACTCGCGAAATTGTAAAAATTACAATTCTGCACATGAATTGAAAACCACCAGGCTTAGTTATGGGTGCATGCATGATACAACTGTTTTGTTGAATTTTATTTTTAACATGATTCTGGCCAGGGCATGGATGGCATTGGATTGTGGTGATTTTTGTGTGTTTTACGACTGTTTGGGGTGGTGTTGGGGGCTTGTTATGTGGGTGGGGGCCATTTTATTGCCTGGTCCCGTGTGGGTGGGGGTCTATGGGCCATTTTTAAGCCAGTTTGTGTGCTTTGTGCCATAGGCCTGCACCCAGTGTGCTCTGATTTCATCCATTATGGCCAGGGGGCCCAGAATCGGTCTGTTCGCGGATTTTGCTGGTTTTTCGGCACGTTCGCGCCGTGAAGCAACAATCTCGCACTCGCGAAATTGTAAAAATTGCAATTTTGCACCAGAAAACCACCAGCAGGCAGCATAAGCCTTCTGAAACTTGATGGATGGCATTGGATTGTGGTGATTTGATTTGTGTTGTGTTTTTTGACTTTTTGGAGGAGGGGTTGGGGGCTGGCTATGTTGGTGGTGGCCATTTTGAGGCATGGTCCTGGCCATGTGGATGGGGGTCAAGCGGCCATTTTGAAGGCAGGCAGTGAGCTTTGTGCCATAGGCCTGCACCCATTTTGCCTTGCTTTCACCCATTGTGCCCAGGGGGAGTCAGTGGTACATGAAACTATAACCCTCTCTGTGTGTGCTCTCTTGGATCAATGTTAAATTCCTGTTTCCCAAAAATTGAGCAATTCTTAATTTTGAAATTTCCATATTGTGTGGTGTGCATGAGTGTATTCATAAATGCCTACTTGCAAACTATTTATTGAAGTGCTACATATGCAACATATATTTACTGATGTTCCTCTGTCTTCGTTTGCTTGTAGGTGCATAAAGTCAATAAATCCGCATCATCGTTGAGCATCAGTGCCAGGAAGAAGTCCTGCTGCGGCCTGTTGTTCCGACATCTGAAGAAGATGGCTCCAAAAAGAGGTGCCCGTAGGTCCTCTAGCAAGAAAGATGTCTCTACTAAAGAGAAGAAGAAGCAAGTGGCACCACTTACCAAGGAGACTGGTGGCACCACCACTAAATTTTTGTGGGGAAAACAACGGCCCACCATGAGTGCTGCACAGGTAGCCTGTTTAGTGGTTCAATCACCAACGACCAGTGATGTTGGCTCATCGCAAGAAAGTAGCAGCACACCATCAACACAGGTTGTAACTCATCTCACAAGTACTATTCAACAACCAAAGCCGCAACAACAACTGTATGGGCTACTAGTACAAGCACAAGTACATGCGCAAGGAGCTGTCCGAGAAGGAGCTGTCCGAGAAGGAGCTGTCCGAGAAGGAGCTGTCCGAGAAGGAGCTGGCCGAGAAGGAGAAGGCCGAGAAGGAGAAGGCCAAGAAGGAGAAGGCCGAGAAGGAGAGGGCCGAGAAGGAGAAGACCGAGAAGGAGTGGGCCGAGAAGGAGAGGTCCATGGAGAGTTGCAAGTAGCGATCAGTGAAGAGGCACATGTAGCGGCGCATGGAGCGGTGCAAGTGCCCACAATGGTTGCTCTTCCAGAAGTAGGGGCACAGGAGGAAATTGACTTTGGAGCCGGGGTATGATGTCAGGAAGACGAAGGCACTCCTCCTGATTCATTTTCTCCCAGCTCCCCACCAAAGAAAAGATCAAGGAGTGTGTGTAGAAGTTCCTCTTCAAGCCCCGCTCCATCAGATGATGATCTGGATCTAGATTGGCACCCATCTCCGACGTCTGAGAGGGAGGCACACCATGAGCTGCGAAAGGTATCACATGTTAAAAGCAAGGGCCCCGGAAAGCTCATACTTATGGATCCGAACGTCGGACTTGATGAAGTGGTTCATTCTGATGTTGATGACCAGGATGACAGCAATGACCTAGTCATCACACACGTCATTCCAGCCACACCGGCCATGCAGCAGACAGACATTTATACCCTATGCCGACGTCAGGCTGAGCGTGACCCTGGCGACGTGCCACTGGTAGCACCACCAATGCAGTCAAGTAGTACAACAAGTTCAACAAAACCTACAGCTCCCATATTTTCTCCCCAGAGGGGGACTCCATCCAGCTCGACTCCCTCAAGTAGGGTTGCTGAAATAATTGCACAACCTAGTAGATGTCTGCAAGGCTCATCCACCACTGCTTCATCTGGCATTGGCAGTATCATCTCGTGCGCCAAAACCAGAGGTTTCAAGTCCCCAGTTTGGAACTTTTTTAGTGTCCATGCAAAGTATGATAACATAGCCGTTTGTTGCATTTGTAAGACTAGCGTTAGCCGTGGTAAGACTGGTACCAACTATGAAACCGGAGGCCAGATAGGTCATCTTGAAAGAAGGCACGCTGTCGAATGGTTTGCGCACCTAGCAAACATCAAGGGAAAGCAATCCCAAAGGGCAAGTGGCCAAAATATACCCATACTAGGTGTTTCATCTGAAGATGACGGGGAGGTAGAAGAAGCGTCAGACATGTGTCCGGTTGCACCCAGTACCCCTGGCAGCACCACACCCTCCTGAACACATAGGAGGCAAACTGAGAGTCTGGGAGACACACCAATGCGGAAAATGTCAACACTGATCAGAAGTGGGTCGAAGAAGGCATCAGCATCATCCCGTAAATTTGTCCAGCACACCATTTCAGCCATGTCCTCCTCAGATGTGCAATTTCAACGCAACCACCCAATTGTACGCCTGTATAACACTAAGCTGGCTAAAATGCTAGCGGTGGACCTTCTCCCTTTTTTGTTTGTCGAAGGTGTGGGTTTCCTTGAACTCGTGGCAACACTGGCCCCAAAATGGAAGGTTCCTAGCCGGTTCTATTTTGCCAGGGTTGCTGTTCCAGCACTATATAAAGAGGTGCTTGAGTTGGTTGGGGCTGCTTTGCATAAGAGTGCTGTTCACACTATACACCTGACAACAGACATGTGGACCAGTTGCCAAGCCCTTGATTACATGTGCATCACTGCACACTGGGTCTCTTTTTCAGGGGTTACAAAACAGATAAATGCAGGTGGTGACTTGGTCAAGATTTTTAAGGGTGCTCGTAAACATGCAACATTAGCCATGTTTGGCATGGAGAAAAGTCATACTGCAGCCAACATTTTGGATGACTTTAACAAAAAGGTCTCGCAATGGCTGCCCCCAAGAAAATGCAAGGTTGGTTATGTTTCTACTGATAATGGCAGCAATGTAGTTAGGGCCATGGAGGACGGTTTCTATTTCAGAGTGCCGTGTTTGGCGCACTGTATGAACCTTGTCGTGCAAAAGTTCTTGAAAAAAGAACTTGCAGTCGACAAAATACTGACCATCTGCAGAAGAATATGCACACATTTTAACCATTCGTTTAAGGCCCGGAAGGAGCTGAGGCGCAAGCAAAATGAACGTAGAATGCCAGTGAAAGCACTTATCCAGGAGGTGGCAACACGTTGGAACTCAACCTTCTACATGCTTGAGCGTCTGCATGAGCTGTTTCCAGTAGTCAATGAGTATTTCTACAACCTGGGTGGTGATACGACAGAAATGATGCTAGCAGTGGAGCAATGGCAGCTAGTTAAAAGCCTGACAGACATGCTTCGTCCTTTTGAGGTCTTCACGCGTGACGTCAGCAGGGAGGACTGTTCTTTGAGCAAAGCTATCCCATTGTTGCTGAAGCTCGAGCACCAAGTCAAGGTGGTGTCTTCACAATTAAAAGATGCTGGAAAGAATGAAGCATATGAGTTGGCGCAGAGATTATTACAACGCCTGGTTAGCAATAAACGGCTTGTAAATATCAAGAAACAACAGCACTACATTTGTGCTACTATTCTGGATCCACGTTACAAAAAGCCATTGTTTGGCAAAGTAATAATTCCTTTTGAAACATCAGATGTTACAGAGTACAAAGGTTGGCTAGCTAAGTCAGCCATTCGTTTTGAAAGAGAGCGGAAGGAAACTGTAGGAGAAGACAGTACTACTAGTGAATCAGCAGGCCATCAGGCGTCCCAAAAAAACACTTCTGCATCTGTGCCTGTGGCAGAAGTGAGTGACTTTTCCTCTGAGCCGTTAACCACACCAGCAACCGTATCATCTGCACCAGGCCCAGGCGATATGTCTGAAGCGGATTGGCTAAGTGAGCTAGGGTTTCCTTGTCCCAGAAAGGACACAGAAGTGCAAAGTACAGGAATGCGGGAGGACATTCTTTCAATGGTGCAGGCCTATCTGTATGACTCAACAGCGGTCAATATTACTGAGGACCCATTGGCGTATTGGCATGGGAAAAGAAAAATATGGCGAGAGCTCACCAACCTGGCTATCAATTACTTGTCTTGCCCACTCGCAAGCGTGTCTTCAGAACGTGTTTTTAGTTCTGCTGGTGGCATTGTGACTTGCAAAAGGTCCCGCCTCTTGCCCGCAAATGTGGAGCGGCTCACCTTGATAAAGATGAACCAGCACTTCATACCACCAGATTACAGAGTACGAGAATGCACGCAGGAAGAAGAGGACACCGACCTACCTGAGGAAAGTTCTCCTCAGTTACCAGAAGTACTACCGACTGATGAATTAGCAGAGTATGAGGACGAGTTCTGCTTCCCTGACAGCGAGTTCTGAAAATGAGTCAATGATTCATTAACTGTAAATTTAGTCCTCCTTATTCACTTTTATTCCTGTGTGTCTGTCTTTCTTTGTTTAGCAAGTGCTTCATCACATTCACAACAAAACTGTAATCACCCCATCACAACAACAAGCCCATCAGCAGAACTGTCTTGATTTTGATGCCGCAGCATTCCTCATGTTCACAACAGTTAGTTGACAAGAACTCAGTCCTGGTCGTCTATCCTCCTCCTCCACTCATCCTATCCATTTCCCGTAATGCTGATGCCTGGATTCTGCACAATGAAGAAACTTACGTTGAGTCCCCTAAAGAGGGACTGGAAGTAGTGAGTCCTCATTTAAATACATTTTGCTAAGTGTGACTTTTTTTCCCCGATTTGCATTTTTGGCTGTTTGGGGGGTGTCAAACTTGTTTGCGCTTGGGTTTACGGGTCTTGGCTGGGCCATTGCTGGCAAGGTCTATTAAGGGATGAAATTGGTTAGGCATTTACTTTGGAAAACATTTGGCCTATTACACGGGAACGTTTAGGCATTATTATTGCTCGCTGGCCTGTCTTAGGGGTGCTGTCTGTGGGGCTTCGAGGTTTTTGTGGTGTGTGAGCACCGCTGCCACATTTCTAATGTTGATTGCTTTTGTTTTGCAGAAAATCCACGCCCGGAAACTCCAGTTGTGGCCCTGCTGCAAAATGCTTTAGGACTCTGTGAATTCCAGGTGGAGCCAGCCCTCAAACACAAATTACAGGTAAGATAAGCGTTTGGATGGGAGGTAGTATAATGGAGTGTTCGGAGAGGCGAGAGAGTGACAGTGGTACTAGTAGTAAAGTCCTAGGGCTCTTGAATTAACAAACTCTGTGACAGTCATTTACTTTGGAAAACATTTGGCCTATTACACGTGAACGTTTAGGCGTTATTATTGCTCGCTTGCCTGTCTTAGGGGTGCTGTCTGTGTGGCTTCTAGGTTTTTGTGGTGTGTGAGCACCGCTGCCACATTTCTAATGTTGATTGCTTTTGTTTTGCAGAAAATCCACGCCGGGAAACTCCAGTTGTGGCCCTGCTGCAGAACGCTTTAGGACTCTGTGAATTCCAGGTGGAGCCAGCCCTCAAACACAAATTACAGGTAAGATAAGCGTTTGGATGGGAGGTAGTATAATGGAGTGTTCGGAGAGGCGAGAGAGTGACAGTGGTACTAGTAGTAAAGTCCTAGGGCTCTTGAATTAACAAACTCTGTGACAGGCATTTACTTTGGAAAAAATTTGGCCTATTGCACGTGAACCAACACGATGACAGTGTTCAGTTAAATGAACTTACTGCAAAACCACCACCCACCAAGCTCAAAAGTAGTAAAAAAACAGGTATGCTCAGATAAAGTTTGAAAAAGTATATTTATATCCCTAACAAAATAATCTCCCGCAAGACCCTCCCTAACCCCAACAAATAAATAGTCCTTCAAAAGTCCCCAAAAAACCCAACTCCCAATTCCCACCCCCCAAAAGTCTCTAAAAAAGGGGCAAGGGACACTCTAGGGATGCAAGGTGTTGAGTTTGGCCTCCTGGGCATCATGCCTTAGGGCCAGGGCATCGTACTTCTCCTGGAGGGTGGCGTGATCTAAGCGGAGGCCCTCCACCATATTCTGATACTCGTTCCATTTCTGGACCTCCGCCTCTAGGTCGGACACTCTGCGGAGTGCACGGCGCAAGCGAGCCTTAACAGTACTATGAGGTGCAGCCTTTGCTGCTCGGCGGTGGCGTCTTCCAGCACGGCTCCGGTTCGCTGGAGCACTGCGCTTACCGGCAGAACGTGGGGTCACGGAGGAGGATGCAGATGTTACATTTGATGCACTGGAGTGCGCGTCGTCCCCCTCCATTTCCACCAGCCGCCGATATTGGGCAACAGTGGCATCCAGCCTCCGTTGCCGGGCCAGTACAGCCTTCATACTCCTGCTCGGTGTTGAGGTTTTAGTATGACCAACTATATGAAGAAAGAAAGACATAATCTGTAACCAATGTTCTTTAAGTATATGATTAACACAAAAAGATTCAGCAGGAAGTTGTGTCACAGTACAACTAGCAACTAGCCAGCGCAGTACAAAACTATTCAGGCCAGTATCATGGGCGTCCGCAGGGAGGGGCAAGGGGGGGCGCTTGAATCACCATTTCCCTTCCCACAACTCACTTGTATCCTTGGTTTGGTGCTCTTTCATATGAAAGAGATCTGGCAGAAGTGAGTGACTTTTCCTCTGAACCGTTAACCACACCAGCAACCGTATCATCTGCACCAGGCCCAGGCGATATGTCTGTTTCCCTCTCTCTCTCTCTCTCTGTCTCCCTCCCTCACCCTCCCTCTGGCTCCCTCCCTCTCTCTCTCTCTCCTTCTGTCTTCCTCTCTCTCTGTCTCTGCCTCTATCTGTCTGTCGGTCCCAGCCTGCTGTAATTACCATATTGTAATTTGTCACTGGGCCACCACTGGATACACATCATATCCTATCTAAGAGTCAGATAGTACCATGATCCAGCTTACCTGTACTCGCCACCGCCACTGTCTCCTTCCTCACAGTCTGTACTTCTTGGTTCGACTCCTCTTGCGCCGCATTCTCCCCATAGCTGTCCTTGGACTCAGAGTCAATGATCACCACCACATCCGAGATGGCCCCGCCACCAGATGTTCCACCTACAAAGTAGATTTAAGAATGTTAGATTACACCACTCCACTAGTATTTGGTCTAGGAATGAAGAAATGTGAAAACAACAGAAAAATTAATTGACTGTCTATTCTAGTCTAAAGTAAAAATGTCCATCCTTCCAGGGAAGGTTGTTGTCTTGCTGCATTTTTTTGTCATAATTGATGAATGCTTGATTAATGTTAACACACATCATTTTTCTCTGAACAGACAGAAACTGGACTTCTAAGGACAAGAGCAACATCAACTTCAAACCAGGTGAAAGCTCGGCTCGACCACAAGAAATGTGTTCCATTACTCATCAACTCAGCACCAAGCACTTTTCCATTTCCAACTAACTTTATTTTAATATATGTGTTTACTTAAACTTTTAATAAAGCTTTTAAACTTGAATAGACTCTGTGGTTTTTGGTCCTCCAGACTAGAGTGACTGAGCGAAAGGTTTTGCAATTTTTGCAAGGAGGATTCCGTGCCGCTGACACTACCAGGTTTATACAGTGTGCCAAACACGCCACTCTGAAATATTATTACTCTGGTCTTTGGTGTCCATAGTTCTGTTTGTGGAGAATTGACCCTGCAACAGTAGTATTATTGATTTTGCTCCTATCTAAACACTATTTCGAAAAAATTAAATTAGGATCGCTTGGACAACAATAGGTCCTCTATATTTAAATGAAAACTTACTGGGGCCAGCAAAGGAGCACTCGCCGCCCTGGCCTGCATCCTCCTCCTTTGGAGCCACTGCATCCGCTTTTTCTGTCCGCTTGCCCCTGGGCGGACCTGACGTACAACATGAAAGAAAGAACAGAAAACATTGATGATTGCTGCTTGTCGATGTCCTTGTCAACCAAATCAAACATTTTGAAAGAACAAGAACCAACTATTTCATCCAAAATGAGGGCTACAAAGGAAGGACTGCACCTGAGCCTCTACTCTAGGGGCAGATTTACAAGCCCCTTGCAGCTCTTTTGCTCCGTTCTTGCGTCACTTTTGTGACGCAGCGCCACAACAAGAGAGGCGCCATGGTGTGGCGTATATTAACAACGTGACGCATATGGGAGATGCATCCCATTCTAAAGCCCTGCGCCATTAGGGAGCGTTCCAGCGCAAGGGAGGGCGTTCCTGCGCAGGAACGCATGCTAAAAGTGGCTATGGGGAATATATAAAATTTCAATCAGTCATTTAGAACAATGATGCGTCACTGAAACCCTGCGCCTGCATGAAGCAGACTTACGGCTTGACGCAGCATTGCTGGAGCTGCGCCATCGTTGCAACGCAACTCCATCTATGAGCCGCCTTTACGGTACCGATGCGTAACGCTTCGGTGACGTTTTGGGACCATGGTGTGCCGCATTGTAAATACGGCACACCATGGGTGGTGCTGGCATGCCGCACACTTTGCAGGGATGCGCAGGTAATTGCTAATCTGACACTTAGGGGCATACTTACGAGTTCTGAGCTGGACACCTCCAGATGTGCACCAGAACAAATGCGTAACGCAAAACTAACCTTACGTCACGGCAGATGCGCCGCAATTACAATGCGGCAAACCCTGGCGCAAGGGTAGGCAGATGCGTGACGCATCTCGTGACGAAAGAGATGCGCATCTCTACAGTCGCGTCGCAGGCGCGATGCAACTATAGCAATGCTCAGGGCTGCCCAATACTCAACATACCGCATCAGTCCTTACGCCTGCTTCAAGCAAGCAGGCATAAAGAATTGACGTAGCAGCGTCGCGGAAGTGCCTGCATTAAATCTTGTAGATTTCACGCAGGCACTTTTGCGAGGCGCACAGCTGCCTGACCGCCACCCCCCACCCCCCACCACCCCCCTGCGTGGGAACGCACCCATTGTGACGCAGGCCCAGGCCTTCACGTGGCGCATCTCCTTAGATGCATCACGTTGTACATGAATCGCAGGGATGCGCCACGTTTACGTCGCTGTGCGTCAGGTAAGGCAGCGTAAACGTGGCACAAGGGGCTTGTAAATCTGCCCCTTTGTGTCTAGCATTACGCAGTTCTGTAAAATACACTCATACATTACTCAGCCCAATTAAATGAACACAAAATAGAAAACAAATAAGCAGTGGCACCGCCACAGAGAAGGAGAACAGTGCACCTGAAATGCACAGAAGATTTTGAAATATTAATTTACCTCTCCTATCAATGTAATCAGCAGCATTATTGCTCTTTGTAAAAAAGTTAAAGCAAACATTTGCAATATAACACAGTCACACAGAGCAGGAGAAAAACCAGCGTAGTGAGTGATGAAAAAATTGCTACTACTACTCACCAAGCCCGGGGACCTCCACTCCCAGCACGTCTAGCAGGTCGCGCTCTCGGTCCAGGATATCGGTCCAGCGGTGGGTCACTTGATTGTAGGTGCGCTGGACCCCCGTGATGTTAAAAAGGGCCCGGCACACCTGCCCCCACCGCTTCCGTCGCTCCTGGCTGTTGGTATAACCAGCAGCGATCCTGCCGCCTGCCGCGATGGTCCTGGGAAGACGGCGCTGCACATAAAAAACGAGTGAGCCCACCTCCTCAGGGCTGAAGATCTCCCGGGGCACCACCATTTCCGCCCTCAAGCGCCCACACGGGAGCCGGGCACGGGCTGCGGTGCCCGTCTTGGCCAGCTTGACAGCTGTCTTCACCATGTTCTGGGCAGGTGTTAGCAGTAAGGAGACAAAATGAAAAAGAATAAGAGTAGGGAAGAAGGAAATAAAAGTTTTAAAAAGTAGTTGAAAAGTAAACAAAAGTAGCCTAAAACACAAAAATATAGACCTAGAAAAATAGAGGGATAGAAAAAAAGTTAAATAGATAAAAAAAAAATCAAAACAAGCAAAGGATGGCAGAGATATACAGAGGATAGAAACACCATACCCAGACACATAGGAATGAATGAAAAACAAGATGGCGGCCCGAACACGTGCGTGTAAGTAAGTTCGCACGCGATTTCTCTCGCGAACTCGTGCGAACTTGCATTCGCAAGGCGCTCATTGCGCGAGATTACACATAGCGGGCGGAAACTGAAATACGTCACGCAAACAAAATGGCGGCGCCCATACTCAACCTTGGGGTAACTCGCACGAGTTCGCGGCTTCCACGGTCGATTTCGCACGACGCCGCGCCTCGCGAATAGGGCGAAATTACCGAAAAACTAGTTTTGCAAAAGCAAAACCAACGAGCAGGTGCAAAAGTTCGAGCTCATCATTTGTAACCATTTACCTGTAGTGCTTCCTGAAGGGGCCCTCCAGAATCCGGTTGCCTACTTGCAACTATTGTGTGACCCTGCTCTGACAGTCACAGAATAGTTACAAGTATGCCATTGCATCCTGTTATTGCAACAAAAAGGAAAGGGAGCAGACAAGCAGGTGCCAGCCTTCATTAATGTCAGTTGGGGCAGGGCAGGTGTTGTTGTTTGCAAAACTTAAAGCACTTAGCAGGTGTGCTTGGCTTTGCCACAATAATGTACACTCACTGGTCAATCAGAGGGTGCTGCGATGACACCGAGGGTGGCATGGGTGTGCCAGCCAGAGGGTGGCATGGGTGAACCAGAGTGCCAGTGTTGACAGAGGATGGCAGTGCTTTGCTTTGCCCCAATAATGTACACTGGTGAACCAGAGGGTGCTGTGATGACACAGAGGGTGACATGGGTGAGCCAGAGGATGGCATGGGTGACCAAAGAGAGTGCCAGTGGTGACAGAGGGTGGCAGTGATGAAGAAAGCCTTGCAAACAGGCTGGGCACGTAGAAACAACAAGTTCGCAAAACTGGCGACCCGACAAGTAAGTTCGCAATTTGCGAAATTGTACAAAACCCTCGCGAACTAGCGGAAACCCGTGCGAACACACACCCCCCAAAAAAATACGCAAATCCGCGAGAATTCGCGGAATTTGCGGATTTTCGCAATACGCAAATCCGCAAATTCGCGGATTGCGAATCCGCAAAATCCGCCCATGCTTAGTATTTTTCTTTTTTAATAATGTAATCAATGTATTTCTTTTTACTCTGTACTTTTATGATTGCTTCTAACAATCGAAATAAAGAAATTTGATGATAATGAGAGGCTGCCACCTCTCTCTTCTCTGAGAACTACTGAACTACAGTTTTCAAGTAGCTTTTAACCTTCTAATCCATGTGTGTCAAAGGTCCAATTGGAAGGGATCTCTCCCAACCATTGAGTTTTGTTATCACCGCAACTTGCTCCTCTTACTGCCCGTCAGGCCTCCCCAGCCCTCATTCTCAGTAACCCCATCTCTCACCCTCCCATGATTGTTTCCCTTCCTCCTTCTAAAGCTTTACTGATGCCCTCTACCTTCCAGCTCTGGACTCGACACAACAACACTCCTTCATGTAAGTGCTCTGTCGCTTCGTAACCAACTGGCACCATCCACACATCACCAACATGTCTTACAGAGCGACTCGTCCACATGAGAGACCGCGATATCCTCCCAGTGTGAGCTCTGGATCATGTTCCATGTGAGGAGTGTTGGTGACACCTCTTTACCACTCATCGGATCAGCATTCACACCATACAGTTCTTCATATGAGCCTAAAGCTCTGTTCTCTCAACTCTCTTCAGTATATGTTGTGATGCTGCTGCTCGATTCGGAGATAGCCCTCAGGGCTGACGCCCTTGATGCGTCCACCTTTCTAACTATTGACTTCAAAATTAACAAAGTAGCTCAAAGTCTAAATCAAGTGCAAAGTCTAGCATATCAACTAGAACACTGTGCTAGAGTAAACATCAACTATTAGACTCAGCAAGGGTAAAACAATTGGAAAAAAAAACACTAATCATACAATCAACAAATTTCTTTGGACATGGAAAAGGACATCCTGGCCTCATGACACGCCTTGCACCTGCTTCTGTCTTCTCAGATCTATTTCCTTCCACAAGTGCAGTTGTTTCTTTTTACACATCTCTTCTCTCCACACTATTCCTAGAGGGCAATGAAGATTCAACAGGGCGAACCACTTGCCTTGCTGTGAAATGTTAAGCCAAGTGGGCACTCGTAACTGTGCCAACATCATCATACAGTAACACATCATCTAACTTCTCTGGTGCTCTTAGACAATCACCCACCCCTACAAACTTATTCTCCCATCTTGACACCCTACCAAAATGACAAACTTTCCCATTGTTTGATTTGGCAGATTTAGTGTAGGAAGGTGGAATCTGACTGTATGGTTACCCCAACTGTTTTCCTGGTGTTTTGCTGGTTTTCCACTTAGTTGTTCTGGGACCCTGCTATTCAAGGCCCCAGACTATCTGCTTTCTCTATAAAATGGACTCCATGTACTTTAGGTACATACCAGATTGGTTACTGGGTCACCCTTGTGAGCCCCTGTATAGTGTACCATAGGTACCCAGGGCATAGGTGCACCTTAGGCCTACCAGGGGCTGCAGAATGTATTGTGCCTCCCCTGGTTTGCCTTCCAAACTGACACCACAGGTCTGTTCACACAGCCTGGGTAAGGTGGTGTAATCACCCCTTACTTAGATATAGTATACCTATATCTACCTTTACATGTAGACACATATACACCAATAAGTCACTCCTATGGTAGGCCTCGACAATCCTGGAGGCAGAGTGCTTGGTTTTATGTGAGATGGTGCCCTAGCATAAGCTGAGCCCCTCTGCAGCTTTCGGAACCATGTCCTTATAGCTGTTCTATGATATAGCCATACCATATACTCTTAAGTGCATTATAATCCTCGCGGTTAATACTAACTTTGTATTGGCTTTATCAAAACATGTCGTGTAAGGTGTCAAACACTTTGGAATACTACCCCCCGCCAATTCTGGTGGCCGGGGTAGCATTCCACCCTTCTAGAGGGAAAAGACATGTAAGTTACTGCTTTACCCGGTTAAAGTTAAACAGAGCCCCAAAATCACAAAATGGATGCTGCTGCCACAGACAAGAGTCTGACCTCCTGCTGCTGGACAAAACTCCGGCAGGGGAGGCCTGGACAATAGGTTTCCTGTCCAGGGAGGTGCCAGCACCTCCCCAGACAGGGTTTTGTGTATTGGGGCAGGGAGGGCTGCATCAGCAGATGTTTTTCCAGACACTGCCTGGGGCACACAAGGTGCTTCATGCATAGCCCGGTTCAAACCAGTTGCTGGGGCACTCCACCCCTGCTCTGGCGCGAAACTGGACAAAGGGAAAGGGGTGTAACCACCCCCTTCTCAGGTCCACCCATAGGAGGGACCTTGCCAGGTAATCCAGCCCCCTTTCTTAGTATAAGTATAGGAGCTGTGTCCCCAGGACTTTAGATTATCCTGGATGAATCTTTGAAAGACATATCTTGGACCTTCGACATTCCATTCTGACTAGAAGATGGAAGACATCTCCCTTGTAGTCAAGGAGTGACCACCCTGTGCAAACAGGCACCGCCAGCAACTTCGCCGGTCTGCAGTTTCAAGGCTCCTGTCGGAACCCGAAGACTCTGTCACTCAAGAACTGGACTTCCAGAATTCTCTGACCCTGATCCACATCCACAGCAAAGCTGAGACCCATGGCGTTGGCGGACATGAGAGACGTGGGACCGGACATCTTGAACATCCTGCATTTTGCTAACTGCACTCCTTCCTGAAGCCTCAGTAAGTTGTGCATTGGGGTACGGGAAGCCCTAGCCCAGAGCACTATTTACACCGAAGCTCGAGCCCCCACACTCCGTGAGTGTCCTGTGGGCCCTGCCTTTACATTTGTGCTTGACGCGTCTTCCTGGTTCCTTGCCTATTGGCTAGTGAGCCCCCAGAAGATGCTACTTTGAATTTGCTTTGCTTTCCTGGTTGCTCCAGGTTTGCTCCAGCTTCCCTGAAAAGAAAAAGTACCACAGACCCTGCTGGTCTGCAACAGAGCCAATCTTGAGTGGGTTGTGGTTGCCAAGGCTTGTTGGGTCCAATCCGGATACCGACACCGCAGTCATCTAGATCCATTGTGGGACAGCTCGAATCCAGCGCCTGGTCATCGTAGATACCTCCTGGACCTCGTGGCTCCTGAGACAAAGTCACCTTCTTCACCTGCAAGCACCCGACATCGCCTGGTTCCTTCCTGGTACCTTCATGGTCACTGGCTAGTGACTCAGACTCTGTCCCCTCTGCTTTCAGGTTCTTCACATCTTCGATCCACCCTTGGATCCACCCGGACACTTTTCCTGTGGTCGCCTGCAGTACTTCTTCGCAGCTCTCCATAGAAAACGACGACGAAACCCGACATCAAAAGACACCTATGCACCCGGCTTCCGTGTGTGAGGTAACATGAGTATTCTGGTAGTCTCGAGGGTATTGGCCCTCCAAGTGTCTAAGTCTGAAAGGGTTCCGTCCAAGTCCATCCGGAAGTGTCCTTAAACTATAACTTTGTAACTTTTACGAACTCCATAGAAAGTCAATGTTTAGACACTGCACGCGTCCACCGTGGGCCTCCTACTTCCTAACCTTTGGTTGTTTAGTGTAGCCCCAGTGATTCTACAGGCCCTAGGCCTGCTTTCTGACACTCACGTGGTACTTATACCACTTTCTTAGTATATGGTTAGTGAGGCCCCTAGGGCATAACGTATACTGTGCAACTTATCATATATTAACTGTGTGACTTGTAGTGTATTTTTACCTCTGACCTCATAAAAAGTGCAGAGGGGTTGTGTTTAGATTAAATACATATATATTTGATATATATCTTGTGTGGTGTCCTTTCATTTGGTATTCAAGGGATTATAATTGGTAAAACAACTTGCTTAACTCGCCTACTGAAGTTTTAGCCTAAGACTGCTGGTCCATGCTACCACTAGGATAGCTTTCTATAAGGTTGATTTTACAACCACCATCAATAAGGGTCGATTAGACTGGTGCAAGGTGCCCACTAGAACTAGTGGACATCATATGCCAGGCTAACTTCTCACATTTAGTAAGAATTTTAATCACATGCACCGGACACGAACGTTTATTCTGAGCCATGTGCAGCTTTGTGGGATTGTTTCTAACCTCATGTGTAACTGGCACATGATTTTCTTTAAGGATTATTTTGTGTGAAAATTCTTTACGCTTTCCAACAATGCATGAAAATACTTTGGGAAACTCCGATTTTTAGCTGTTCCTAAAATGTTCTTCATGGTCAGTTGTTAAAACTTGTTCACAACTAATTGGCTCTGTTGTTATTTCTAAGGGTATTTGATCCATCCACCCTAAAACTTAAGGTCATTTCTGTCATACATCAAGATTCCCTAACAATTTTTGTTCCTTTGAACTTAAATGGTAATGGCCTAAGCCCTACCATTGAGATGGCTTCTCAGTAATAACTTCCCGGATGACCATCCATGGAAATTCAATCCTTCCCAAAAGTTCCTTCCCACAGCACGCATGTCACTCGGGCAGAAAGATGTAAGACGGGTGCTTGAGCTTACATGCCAACATCTGCTGGGGTGCAGCATTCATTGTACGTTTATAGGAAAGCCTAGGTTCAGGGATGATCTCGGTTGGGAGTCTATATCACAAAGGAAGAACCACAGATGCAGACCTTTCTGAACCTAGAAAAGGCAGAAATGGGGCTGATTGAGATCTGAAGGTCTATATTGTGGCAGATGTAAAGTGTGTGCCATAAGAATTCCTGGACTATGGATGCCTCAGTGGACAGTGCCCACTGCCTTAGACATGTTTGCCACTAGAGCCAGTGAAGACTGGAAGGTCTGAAAAGGATGACACAAAAGGCCCCATAGTCTCGAATTGCCTGGTGTATCTTTCATTTTCTGTACCCAGATAAGGTTGAGGGATTTATACCATGTCTAGTCCAAATCTCATGTGAGCAGTCTTACAATCTGGTATTGTACTTCTAGTAAATTATATTTAACAAACAGCTTCAACATTTGTCCCCACTGCCATGTCCCAGAGACACCAACAACACCCTTTTCCACAGTTCTCAAGGTCAGATGCCCCTTGTATAGATTTTAGGACAGATTTTGTGTCATGGCCTCCTTAGTATGAGTTGCAAGGAGGAGGTGGGAAACAGTATGTTCTGTGTAGAGACCAAAGACCGCTAGAAAAGACTCACCTGTGGTGTCGCTCGCATACGTGATACCGTGTGCAGTGCCTCGGTCTTATAGCATGATCCATAGCATGTAGGTGTCAACCTGTATGACCTTGAGTTCACACAATTCTTAATGGGATTTAATCACAGGGAAGTGTTTATTTATATGATGGTGATCGGATATCGGATGTATAGGAGTCTAGCTCTTTAGTTTAAGGTACGTAGAGGTTTGGCTGTGAAATGAACACTATCTATACACCCTACTTCCAATCGGATTTCACTGTTGGCTCTCCTATGTTTAACTCTGGCAATAAAATTGCCCATTTTAGTTGACTTTAGTTATAGAGTCTCCACTTCTTATGAATCTTTGGGGCATATTTACAAGGAAACTGTTAGAGGGTGGCGTTAAGCCAAGACTGCTAATGCTGCATTCCGACAGTTTCAAAATGCATGAATGCGCCGTGTTTACAAAAATGCAGCACACCCCTGAGTTTCCCCTAGTGCTGGCGCTAAAGTTGGCAGCCTAGCGCTAACGCTGGCACTCTTGCACCATATTGCAAGGGTACCTGCGTTGCAGGGAATGATTGTTCATGTGAAGGAAGGTGTCACTTCCGGCACATAGACAATCAATAATGGCGATTTGTTACTTCTACGTTGAAAAATGTCATTCTTTTATTTGTTTATGAGCAGGAAGGGACACCTTCCTACACATGAACAATCACTAATTGTGATGTGCCACTTCTATTTGTGCTGCAGATTGAAGCACACGTAGAAACAGCAAAAACTAGGAGAAATTATTAATTTATCCGCGTTGCATCTGTTTAAGACCAGGTTTTCCCTGGTCTTATTTTTGGCCCTGCCCCATATATACGCCACCCTTGTAAATAGGGGGCAGCATCAGAAAGCAATGGGTGTTGCAGTGGAAAGCCCACCGCAACATCCAATATCCACCCATTTGCCGCAGTGGACTGCCGCCGTAAGGGAGATATTTGAAAGGTGTTATTAAGCCACCTTGTAAATATGGAGCAGGGCATTGCGCCACAGGAACATCATTAAAAGTTACTTTCCTGTGGCGCAATCCCCTTGTAAATGCCCCTTTGTGTACTAACTACAGATCAGGAGTCGGCGTATGACCGGCAATTTTTGGCTTCTTTGTCTAGTAACTCTGTGTGCTGGGGTATTAATGTGCAGCTATTATTGTGTAACAAAAATTCATACTGGTTTGACAACAATCCATCCTTCTGCACCTGACTCGTTTTGATGCACCTTTCGCCAGCGCTGCCAACCACCACCAGCATCCGATCCTTCATAGCAGACCATTCCTTACCAAGGTTCTAATGCCTGTCATCATCAAGAGTTCTAACTTTTTATTCAAACTCAGGATGTAACATATCCTCCTGTTATAGAAATGAAGCATAACCAAACATAAACGCAACTATATATATTACACACAACTATATATAACACTGTGATTACTAAAATATATATATATATTTTTTGATTTTTTTATTCATCTATATAGGAATTGAATATAGGAATTATAAAGAAACGCGTAAACATAAGAGTATTGTCCATTGTTTATTTTGATTAAGTTGCACATGACACTTTCTATGTCTATGATTTATAAGCGATGTTTTATTTAAACACTTATGAGTAAAGTTGTTGTTGACACTGACGAAGGCGGAAACGCTGAAACACGTTTGTCAACTTTTGCAGAAACGCAGAAAATAAATTTAATTTAATTTTATGCTCTGACCCCTCTTGATGGCTCTTGTGTGCACCCGATCGAAAGCGGTTCCTAGGATTGAGGATTGGTGTTGTGGAATATATATACATATATACCTAAGATTTCCATTTTGGATATGCGGCTTTATTTCCCCAAACCATAATCTTTAAATCATAGAGAGGCACAGTTTGTTCTTCCCAGTTTCATGTTCTTCTTTTCCATTTTATCATTCTTTTTCTTAGTTTTATTACCAGTGACTTTCTTCTCTTTTATGGTTTCATTGTATCTCCTTTTTAGGTCGAGCCTATCCCATTCCGCAGGAATGGATAGGGGAGAATTTTAGTGGCCAAAATAGGTTCTCAAACCATCGGCGGATTTAAGACAGTTCACGTGGGTCAGGTGGACACAAGCACGCGCATTTCCCCACATCAAAGCCATCAGCCTCCCTCCCACAGGCTTGTCCAGCATGCGCAGTGCGTGCTGGCCTCACTTCTCCTCCCCCTATTTGCTTTTTTTCACGGCCGCCAGGCCGTGAGCTTCATCAAAGGGTTCGGCTGCCCGCACCCTGCTTCACGGACGCGTCTCAGGCCACCAGCCTGCCCAATGCTTGTTTAACTAATTGATTTTGACTACCTTGAATGTATTCCTGCTTGACTAAAATTCCTAAGCAAAACTTTATGTTTTACACTTTATTGACAGTCATTCAATATACTTCGAAAGTGAGTTCCCACCACCAGATTCCTAAACAAAACTTTATGTTTTACACTTCATTGACATTCATTCAATTTACTTCGAAAGTGAGTTCCCACCACCAGGGAGACTGGCTCCGACAAATGATTTATTTCACTGTGCAACAGCACTCACTTTTGAGCGCACTCGCTACAAACCCTCTTGTTATTTGGCAACATTACATCAAACGCTGTTCCCGAAACAGCTGCGTGTAATCCGCACTCAGGGCTCTTAATTAACCTTCGAAGCGCAGTTCAGAAAGCTCAGAAACCTGTCGGCATCATAAAGGAAGCATGAAGAGCTCGGGGTTTCCAGGGCTCGCCCACACACTCCACCGCTGCATAATGAGATCTATCTCCCGGCGAAAGCCTGAGCTATTTCCATACCCTCCACTTTCAGCGTTAACAAACAGCAGAGGCGATGGAACCACAGAGCGGCCGGGATGCAAATAGACAGCCAAGCGACCACAGGCACCTCAGCGATAATGCTCACACCTGACGGCTCGCGTGAGGTCCTCGCGCCAGTACTGCTAATCCATAGTAGATGCCACTCCACATAATATACTGCCCTTTCCTGCTCTACAAGCCCCCTCTCATCCTCTGCATTCCATCTCTGACTTTAAATCTCATCCTCTCTTGCCCTCTGCCCTTCTCTCGCCCCTGCTCCACACCTCTCTCTCCTTTAGCTTCCCCCCCACTGCCACCCCGGATCCCCTCTCCCCCTCAGCCTCTCTGTCTTAGATTTGGTCATCTTTAGGGGCAAGCTGCCACCTCCAGTAATGTACACTCGTCTCCAGAGTCTTTCCTCTCTGCCTTTTGTAAGACTTGTAATCTCAAGTCTTTGTAATCACGAATCTTTGTAACGAACCTCGTTCAATGTATAGCGCTCTAGCACCTCTGGACAATGTTGACGCTATATAATAATGCATAACTGACTAAATAAACTCAGTCTACGGGCAGAAACCCCCTCCCTTTCCTCCTTCTTCAGTCCCTCTCACCTCCTCACTTCTCTTCGGCACACCTCCTGGCCATCCATGCAACTCCCCTCTCACCCTCAGCAGCCCCCCCATCCCTCAGCAGCCCTCTCCTCTAGCTTTTCTCTAACTCACTCTTCCCCTCAGTCTTCTCTTCCCTCTCTCCCTCGCCCTCCCTTCCTGCTTCTGTACCAGTGGCAGCATCTCATCTCCCCCTCTCCTCCATCTCTCCTCGCAGGCAGCATGCTGCTCCCCACCTCCCGTCTTCGTGTGTTTCATTTGTTCCTTTATTGCAATGGTGCAGGTGAAAACACTGAAATGTGCTATTAGTAGGTAAAAACACCAAAGTTTGTCAACACCAAAGTGTGTCATTAGTAGGTGAAAACACCAAACAGGTGAAATAAAACAAAAATGTGTTCAGCTGCCTCCTCTTTTTATCGATTTTGCATTACCCTTATTGCTAACACCCCTCCCCGCCCCCTCAAACAGCACATCTTAGCTGAAACACAGGTCGCAATATCCTGCAGAGCCATTCCTTCAACCTAACTGGCGCCACCTACATTTACATATTTAAGTGGATGAAAGGCCGAAACAATTCACAGGATCAACTGTCGGTGGCTTTCCCTCGCCTGCAGCCACATGTCCCAGCCACCCGCTGACTGGCAAGGCCAGGATTCAGAGTGCAGAGTGCAGATTCAGAGTGCAGAGTGCAGATTCAGAGTGCAGATTCAGAGTGCAGAGTGCAGATTCAGAGTGCAGATTCAGAGTGCAGAGTGCAGATTCAGAGTGCAGATTGTGAGTGCCGAGTGCAGAGTGCAGATTCAGAGTGCAGAGTGCAGATTCAGAGTGCAGATTCAGAGTGCAGAGTGCAGATTCAGAGTGCAGATTCAGAGTGCAGATTGTGAGTGCCGAGTGCAGAGTGCAGATTCAGAGGGAAGAGTGCAGATTCAGAGTGCAGATTCAGAGTGCAGAGTGCAGATTCAGAGTGCAGAGTGCAGAGTGCAGATTCAGAGTGCAGAGTCAGAGTGCAGAGTGCAGATTTAGAGTGCAGAGTGCAGATAGAGTGCAGATTCAGAATGTAGAGTGCAGATTGAGAGTGCAGAGTGCAGATTGAGAGTGCAGATTCAGAGTGCAGAGTGCAGATTCAGAGTGCAGAGTCAGAGTGCAGAGTGCAGATTTAGAGTGCAGAGTGCTGATAGAGTGCAGAGTGCAGATTCAGAGTGCAGTTTCAGAGTGCAGATTCAGAGTGCAGAGTGCAGAGTGCCGAGTGCAGAGTGCCGAGTGCAGAGTGCCGAGTGCAGAGTGCAGATTCGGTGTGCAGATTCAGAGAGCAGATTCAGAGAGCAGAGTGCAGATTTAGAGTGCAGAGTGCCCTTCTGCCCTCTGTTAGACCCGTTTTTTGTGCCCTTCTGCCCCTGTTAGACTCATTTTTTGTGCCTTTCTGGCCCTGTTAGACTCGTTTTTTGTGCCTTTCTGCCCCTATTAGACTCGTTTTTTCCCTTGTTTTTCTGCCCTTCTGCCCTCTGTTAGACCCGTTTTTTGTGCCCTTCTGCCCCTGTTAGACTCGTTTTTTGTGCCTTTCTGCCCCTATTAGACTAATTTTTTCCCTTGTTTTTCTGCCCTTCTGCCCTCTGTTAGACTCGTTTTTTCCCCTTGCAACCCCAGCATCACTCAGCGCAACCCCAGCATCACTCAGCGCAACCCCTGCATCACTCAGCGCAACCCCTGCATCACTCAGCGCAACCCCTGCATCACTCAGCGCAACCCCTGCATCACTCAGCGCAACCCCAGCATCAATCAGCGCAACCCCAGCATCACTCAGCGCAACCCCAGCATCACTCAGCGAAAACCCAGCATCATTCGGCGCAACCCCAGCATCACTCGGCGCAACCAAATTATCAATCAGCACCACCACAGCACCACTCAGCACCACCACAGCACCACTCAGCATCACCACATCATCACTCAGCGCTACCCAAGCTTCACTCAGCACCACCACATTATCAATCAGCACCACCATATTATCAATCATCAGCAGCACAGCACCACTCCGCACCACCACAGCATCTCTCATCACCACAACAGCGCCACTCAGCACCACCACATTATCACTCTGCAACACCACAGCACCACTCAGCACAAGCCCAGCACCACTCAACACCACCCAGAACCACCACAACACCACCACTGCATCATTCATAACCACCACAGCTTCACTCAGGACCACCACAGCACCACTCAGCACCACCAAAGCATCACTCAGGACCACCACAGCACCACTCAAAATCACTTAAGCTTCACTCAAAACCACCACACCACCACTCAGCACCACCACAGCATCACCCAGGACCTCCACAGCACCACACACAACCACCACAAATTCAATCAACACCACCCAGCACCACCACAGCACCACTCACCAACACCACATTATCACTCAGAACCACCACAGTATCACTCAGCACCACCACAGCACCACTAAGCACCACACAGCATCAGTCAGCACCACCACAGCAAATCTCAGCACCACCACAAAACTACTCAGCACCACCACAGCAACACTCAGCACTCCACCCTCCAACTCCACCCTACAAATCCACCCTCCAGATCCACCCTCCAACACCAACTACACCCTCCACCCTCCAAATCCACCATCAAACAACAGACTCAAAAAATAAAACCACAATCAAACTCCACCCTCCAAATACAAGTCCACCAAGTTATTTGCTAAAGTTTTACCAATTACCATTATACATTACAATAACTTTTATTTAAAAAAGAATTCATACATTTCATTAGAAGCCATTGTTATTTGTAATATCAATACATATAAGTCACATGCAAACAACACATATTGTATTACAATTGCAAAAGGTGTCACATTTAAAAAATTAAAACCATTGGCATTGTAAAATACAAAACTATTAATTCCTATATTTTCACTATTAAAAAACATAAATAAAAATAAATATCATTTGCAATACCAAAACATCAAACTTTCCTGATGCGAGACCTATTGCATTGCAAATGCTTGTTATTTCATTCCTCCTTTTGCTTTCACACACCATTATCTTTGTTCCATACTTTTGCATCTTTTCCCTTGGCCAATTTCTTTCCCACACTAGTTACTACCATGGGTTCTGAGGATTTGGTTTTACCTTTCTATACAATCCATGGAAACTTCACTTAAACCTTTTGAAGCTCACACACAAGTAAACTTCACATTTCTTTTTACTATCACATCATGACTTGTATTTTCCTTGCTTCAGCTGTTCTCTTTGATTTCCTTGTGATCACATCTGCTATTCAAGTCCACACCACCTAACACCAACATGGCCTAGGGTTCCCTACCTCTAGCTACCTCCAATGGAGTACATGTTTTGATATTGTGCACAGTCGTCTCATATGACCACACAGTCTGAGTCACATAGTAAGTCACTGACCTGCCATTCCCTGCCATACCTTGCTGTGGTCTGCCACGTATTTCTACATCTCGTTGCAACACAGGTGGGTACCAATGTCTGTAAGAAACTCCTTCAGATAACTGTCACTCCTAAAATGTCTTTCTAGAAATGGTTTCACCCTCCTGGATCTGATAACAGCTATAAATTTGATCTGAAACCAGTTTGAAATGTAATCCACCATCACTATGATATATTAAGTCTGTGTTCCAAGCCTGTCCATTGGGCCAATTCTATCGATGACAACCTTTGCCCAAGTCCTCATAGGAGATTCCAGCATTGTTTTTGCCCTCCACAAATTCTAACACAAATTGAATTCCTCTAAATTTGCTAACCATCTTGCAATCCGAGAGGCGGCCAAACCAGACAGACCCTCTAGTAGTCAACAACAGATGTATTAAAGGCTCATGATCTGAATGACATTTGAAGGGAATTCCCCACAAGTATGTTCTGAAATGTCTTACTTCCCAAAATGTACCAATGGTCCCCTTCTCAATAATTTAATATTGTTTTTCAGTATTATTTAGTGCACATGAACCATGAGCAATAACAATTTCTTCATTATTCTAATTTTGGCTTAATAAAGCCCAGAGACCATGATCCCTTGCATCGATTGTCAGTATAGTCTGTGTCTTGATGCCAAACAGTCCTAGTGATGATGCTTCCTTGATCCCACGTTTAATAATCTCAAATTCAGACTGGCATTCATGACACCAGACAAATGTATTATCCTTCCCTAATATTTCATTGCATACGATTCATTTTATCAGCAATTATCCTTACAGATTTGGAATAAAATTCAACCACTCCTAGGAAAGATCTCAAATTAAATCCCTACTATCTGGAACGACAGCATTCTGAATACTACAAATTAATATAAAAATGGGGGCTAATGCCCTTGGCACTAATGAAATGTCTCAAATAAGTAACAAACTGCACTTTTAGTTGGCGCTTCTCTTCTTTGACTGTTAACCCATTTTGTTACAAAATATCCAAAACTTTCTTCAACTTTTCATCAGGTTCCACCTCAGATTTTGTAAATACTAAAATGTCATCTTGGAAATGGCACACTCTAGATAAACCAAAAAACAGTGTGTGCATTATTCTTTGGAAGACACACTAGCCGAATCACGGCAGACAGGCATACCTTTGTATCGTAATGCCCCAAAAGGCATTAGGAAGGTAGTATGAAAATGAACTGGCACTTTTGGGTTGACCTAGGTTTTATATTGGCTTTGAGAAATATTATTGCAAAAAAGAAAAGTTGAGTGAAGATGAGTGTAGTCGGAGAAGAGGTAGTACGGGGCTATGATGCGGGTCTTTTGTGATGGATCCAATTTACGCAGCAGCAGGGATGCATTGGTTTTGCTCAGGGATGTGCGCTCAGCAGAAAAGATGCATCAGTTCTGCAAAGAAGTACCTTAGGACCACTTACAAGGGTCCAGGACTGGGGTGGCACCACTTGGCAGGGTAGACTCATAGATGGCAGAGTCCAATTGCAGGAGGTTGAAAGCTTGACATGTACCTGAGGATTCAGATCAGGAGGCCAGCCAACTACCCCTTGCAGTCACTCTGAGTTATTATTTCAAGAGATACAGGTCCAGTCCTTCACACCCAGGCAACAGCAGGCAGCAGATCAGCACAGCAAAGCAGCAGTCCAGTAGAGTGCAATCCAGCAGAGTGATTGTTCTTCAGCAACGTAGCAGTCCTTCTTCCTGGCAGATTGCACACAGGTCTAGAAGTGTACTCAATAGGTGGTGTCTAAGGTCCTTCTTTTATACACAGGTGTGCCTTTGAAGTGCACAGATGCCCTGCCTTCCCTGTCCTGGCTCCAGACTAACTACAAGGGGTATGCATCATTTTGTGGGAGGACAGGGGAAAGGCTATTCAGATGTAAGTGAGGCTGAGCCCAGCTACCCCTTCCCATCCTGCCAGTGATGGCCCACTCAGTCACACCTAAGTTCCCATTGTGTGGTTGTTTCGGGGGAATACATAAAGCCCAACTGCATCCAGTCATGTGATGAGAGACAGGCTGCAGGAACGAAATGGCTAGGTCAAGAAAATACCAACTTTCTAAAAGTAGTATTCTCAGAATTGTAATTTAAAATATGACTTCAGCATAAGTTAGGATTTAAAATAGAATTCCAGAGACCCCAAACTTGAATCAGTTATATTTTTCTGTTAGATTTGGGGGTCTCTAGTTGGCACAGGTAGGTACTTCTGACAAATAGGGACCCTTGCCTCTAGTCAGGGTAAGGGGTACACTCCTAAAACATCCCCTGCTCTGCTTGGTAGCTTGGCACGAGCAGACAGGCTTATCTCAGAGGCAGTGTGTAAAGCATTTGTGACCACCTACAGTAATCAAGTGACAACACGAGACAGAGACATCGCACAGTTGTATATTAAAAATAAGTATTCCTTATATAGACTTAACACAAGACCACAAACAACAAAAATCCACAATAATATACTTAAGATGGTAGTTTTAGCATAGTTCTGTTCAGTTCTTAAAATGCGTCACTTTAAGTCAATGTACCTAACGATGCGTGACGCTTCCACAACAAAAGTGTTGCAGTGATGGAAATGCGGCAAAGTTCCGGTGCAAAGAAATAAAGACGTGAAGATCTTCCAGATGCGGCACACTTCTCCGATGATGCGAGAAGTCTCGATTCGATGCGTCAGCTGCAGCGGCGACACCCTTGTACAGCCATGAGACGACAACAGCTTCGGCTGTGGCACTTTTCTCCGACGTTGCGAGATGCTACCGCACAATGCGACAACTACAGCGGGGACATCCAAGATGCGACGGCAGCAGCTCCGACGGCGGCACGCTTCTCCGTGGATGCGAGTCACTTTTCTTGATGCGGTGCAACACGATAGATACAGCGGCAACATCCACTATGCGACGGCAACAGCAGTGAGGGCGACACGCTTCTTCCTCGTTGCGAGACGCTTCTCTCAATGCAGTGCAATACGACAGCTACAGCGGCGACATCCAAGATGCGTCGGCAGCAGCAGCGATGGCGACACGCTTCTTCCTCTTGAGTCGCGCTTCCAGCTCCTTGCGACACGCAGTCCTCCAGAAGGCCCAAAACAGCAGCAGTCACTTCCCAAGGAACTCTGGGGAGCTTGGGGTTGAAGTCTGTTGTCCCTGACACTTCTGCAGGAGGCAAGCTCCTTTCACAGTGCAGGGCAGAGACATCAGCCGCATCACAGGAGCTGGAGCCAGCATTGTGGAAGGCAGGCACAGCCCTATTTAGGTCCCAGGTGCAACTCCTCCCACCCATCTAGATGCAAACCTCTCTATTCACCACTAGGCTGACTCATTCTGTCTCCTGGAATCCCCCAGCCCTGTCACTCAAACTCCAGACAAGGAATATACAACCTAGCAGAGGTAGGCTTTGGATAGCTAGACAAGAAAATACCTACTTTCTAAAAGTGGTATTTTCAAACACAGAGGGCCAGATGTAGGTAAATTTTATTTTACCACCTCTTAAATACCGCATCATACCGACTCGGTATTTAAGAAGTGGTAAAATAAAAGTACCGAGATGTAGGTAAATACAGATGTGCATTTACCGATTCGGAAACAATCGGTATTTACCGATGCGGTAAATACCGACCGGTAAATGCCCATGCATTCCTATGGGCTTTGAAGCCCATAGGAATGATTGGGCATTTACCGGTCGGTATTTACCGCATCGGTAAATACCGATTGACACAAGGGTGCAGGGGGTGTCACTTTGACACCCTCTGGCACCCCCAAAAGAGGCTCGGGTGCCATGTGGCAGGCATACCTGCCCTAAGGGCAGGTCTGCCTGTCATATGGCATAGGTGTGCATGCACACATGTGCAAGCACACCAGAATCGGTATTTTACCATCAAATAGTATTTGATGGTAAAATACCTCGTTGCGATGGTAAAATACCGATTTTTTAATGCTTGTGGGACTCAGAAGAGTCCCACCTACATATCAATTTTCCCTATTCCGTAAAAATACCGACTCGGTATTTTACATAATCGGTAAATTTACCTATCGGTAAATTTACCGAGTCTGTAAAATACAGGGCCCTACATCTCAAATTGCATTTACCGGTCGGTAACGGCCGAATTCGGCCGTTACCGACCGGTAAATGCCTACCTACATCTGGCCCAGAATGTTAAAACCAACTTCACTAAAAGATGTATTTTATCATTCTGAGTTCAGGCATACTAAACTCGAATTTCTACCATGTTCCCTGAGTCAGTTAGGAATATAAAATGTAATAATCTAACTGCCCATTCCAGCCTATGGAGAACAGCTATCATTGCAATAGTGAAAAATGAAAATGGCTGTAATTCACTATTAGGACATGCCACACACATCAGGGCTTGCCCTACCTTATGCTTACAATGCACCCTGCCCTTGGGCCTACCATAGGGGTGTCTGATATGAAGAAAAGGGAAGGTTTGGGGACTGGCAAGTGGGTGCACTTGCCCAGTCAACATGGCAGTACCAGACTGCACACAGGCTCTGCAATGGCAGACCTGGGACACACTTTTACAGGCTGCTTCTGTGGGTGGCACAACCAGTGCTGCAAGCCCACCAGCAGCATTTGGATTACCAGCCCTGGGCACTCCTGGTGCACTGTACTAGGGTTTGACAGGTAAATCAAACCAGCCAATCATGGAATCACTAATCCATACATAAATTTATATTAGGGAGAGCATATGCACGTTAGCACTGATCAGCAGTGGTAAAGTGCCCAGAGTCATAAAATAGCCAACAACAGGTCAGAAAAAATATAGGAGGAAGGCAAAAAGTTCCGGGATGACCCTGCAAAAAAGGGCCAGTCCAACACTTCCCATCTGGCAATTACACTTATACATCATAATAAGGTAATCCCAATGTTATCCAATGAGAGATAGTGGCCTTACAGTAGTGAAAAACTAATTTAGGTGTTTTTCACCTAAGTGTTTTTCACCACCAGGACATGTAAAAAGTAAAAGTACAAGTCCTGCTTTTTAAATACATTGCATCCTGCCCTCTGGGCTGTCCAGGGCCTATGCAAGGGCTAACTTACATGTATTGCAAAGAAAGGTATGGGGTTTGCAAAAAGTTTATTATGGCAGGTAGAAATGGCAGTTTTAACTGCGCACACAGGTTTGGAGGCTACTTAAGTGGGTGGCCCACCAGTGCTACAAGTCCACTAGTAGTGTGTAATTTACAGATTTACAGGTGCTGGGCATATATAGTGCAGTGTACTATGGACGTACAAGTCAATGAAATGTGCCTATAGGGTATGAGCCAGTGTTACCATGTTTTAGGGAAAGAGCTCTAGCACTTTAGCTCCGGTTAGCAATGGTAAAGTGTGCAGTCATAAGGCCAGCAAAAACAGCGCCAAAGATGCCAGGTCTATCAATTATAATACTGCAATCTATACCTCGTTTGAAACTTCAATGATTCAGTAAACCGAAGATTATGTTGGTAGTTGGCGAAGCAGATGTCAGTAATAAAATGGATGGTGGTGAAATTGAGAAAAATGTAAACAGGAAACAGATAAAGTATAAACCATGGTTAGACAAAAAGAAACATGTAAATTGTACCCATGTGAATCTTGGACAAAAAGTAAGAGTGAAGGATCCATGGACAGGACAAAAGATGACACAAAACTTTCGGAACACACGAATGTCGTTAATGTTGGCAAGAATTACGTGAAAGCAAAGGATGGCACAATATGGAACAAAAAGTAGAGCTGTGTGTGAAACTGAAAAGATTGGCGTGGATGAAAATATTGAAGAGGGAGGCATGTTAACGATGGAGGACGCCAGCGGAGCAGTAACCCGCCTGGGAGATCCCGACTCTAAGTATGAAGCCTATCACGACCCCAGACGAGAGGATTGACCTGCCTGCACACATTGGTCTAGTGACTGCGAGTAGTTCGCTTAAAAATCCTTGGAGCTTGGTGAGAGCCCACTTTTGGGCGAGATAGATGGTTGACCGTCTTATGATGCTCTCCTTACCCTTCCTGATGAAGACCCCAACATGAGGCCTGAACCAACCCTTTAGCGTAATCAGGGGTCGAAACGTAGAACTACGCCGCTTCTCTACACACCATAGGATTCAAATATGAGATTGATTCTCCTTGTCTATGTGTGATGTAACTTGGGAACCTTTGCCCATCAATTTGGTTGTAAAGGTTTTTCTAATTTTAACATGATGTTATAATTATGTCACAACACCTTTACCCTGTCCCCTTCACATTTTCACTTACCCCTCCTTTCTTCACTGAGAGCACCGAATTTGAATATCAAATGTAATGATTTCACAATTACATGACATGATGAATTATTGGCTGCAATTTGATCAAACAATGACTTTGCATGAATAAATGCCAATGAAAATGAATTGAAAAATTTATTCCTGTACAATAATTTTCTTTGAATTGTTTTGAATTTGATGGTGATTATGTGTTGAACTAAATATCACAGAACTGTATGATATTAATATAGCTGTAACTCGGACCAATTCTCTTTTGTACTGGACAGCCCAGAGGGCAGGGTGCAATGTATCTAGAAAGCAGGACTTACACTTTTTACGCGTCCTGGTAGTGAAAAACACAAAAATGTGTTTTTCACTGCTGTAAGGCAATCTACAAACCACCTAGATATATTCCCAGGGATTACAATGTATGTATTTAGATGCGTATTATGTGTAAACATGTTCAAGATTCTCAGGACTTTAAGGCGTTTGTTCGAAACTGCCCAACCATCAAAAGCCATTAACACTTTGGCTCCCAAAAATAAATAACTATAGAGCTCAACCCCAGGGAAGTTTGTTCATATGCACCCTTCAACGCCGATCAGAGCTCTCAGAGCACAATCAGTTGTTCAATAAGGGGATTAGCATAAGTATGAGACAACAAGCTCCTGTGTTTTGTTTACCTTGGCAACTAACCAATCAGAAAAGAGCATGTTTCTGTGGTCCAGCATCCTCCAGAGACTCTGCTAAGAGTTTAATCCACCTGCAGAAGAAGCCTCCAGGCCTCCAAAATGTACTGTCTGTGCATCCTACCAGACAATTCTTCTTTAAGCCAATAAACTTTAGGGCATCACTAATCCTCGTGTTTAATTTGTGTTATTGACAGAGCACAGTGCACTCACCCACCCAGGGTGACTGGGACGTGGGTGATTGGTCGTGTGAGGAAGGCGCCACGAGCAGTCACAACACTCACAGAACAACAGACCACAACAGGGTGCTGAGTGCAGATATGCTGCAAACCTTGTGGGGTGAATGAGTGAATGAATGAATGAATTCTTTATTTGTGTGGTTACTTAAAACCATTACAAAAAATACAATTTATATAAATACGGTATAAAGTCTAAACCTTGTGGGTTGCTTGAGTTCATATTCACATGCAAGATTTGGATGATGCATGTCTTTCTCCATTAGGGTGAGCCACACTTTCACCCTGACATGGCTACTGTTTTATGGGCCACCTAAAGCTAAGAATATTTTTGCAGCATAGTTGCACGATCTTTTGCCGCCTCTTGTCCTTTTAGTTCTCCAATTTTCTGTTATTGGTAGACTTTTTTTGTTGTAAAATGTTTTTTATTAATAAGAGACAAATATCAGCAATACAACGACATTTCAGAGGGAGTGATACAATAGGCATCGTCGGTACAGCAGGTAAGTCACAGGATACAATCATATAGCCTAGGGTGATGGGGGGTCATCGATAGGAGGAGGCTGACATATTTCATATTTAGGAGTTCCACAAGCCCCATACACAAGACCATTTTTTGGGACATCCACAGGACACGTACACAGTTTTTTCTCTGAACATTGCCCAGTCCAAGTCTTATTCCCAATCCTGAACTGTGGGCGGAAGCGGCGCCTCCCATCGCTGGGCAATATTCCTCTTGGCCAGTATTAGCCCCAATGTAACTCATTGCGTCAAGTCAGCATTTAAATCGGTTGGTTCCCAGATGTTTAAAAGACACCTACGGGCTTCCACACGGAGCCGCACGGACAAAACAGTGTTAAAAATGTCATGAATGTCGCGCCAATAGGGCTGGATCACTTCGCGTTCCCAAACTATGTGGAAAAAGGTTCCCAGCTGGCCGCATCCCCATCTACAAGAGCCCCCATCTGCCCTCTGTTATTGGTAGACTTAAACTTTTATTCAGATAAGGTGCACAGCAAAGACTCTAGGAAGCTCACCACGGTGCTCAAGGTTCTCGGTTTACAACAGCTTGTCTCTCAGCCTATTCACCTGGCAGGCCATGTTTCAGACCTGGTTTTCAAGTCCCTAAAGTGTAGTCTGGTTCCCACCCCTCTTCCTGTCTCCTGGTCTGATCACTCTCATATCAACTGTGGTTCTGCTCTTGACATTCTCAAACAGAAAGTTGCTGACAGGATGGCTAGACCTTGGCATAAATTGACTGAAGAAAAGTGGTTAGCGGTCTCATAGTCACCGCCTATAATCCACCGCTGGCTTCAGCTGAAAACATTTCCATTTTTGATACTTGGATTTTAAGTTCTTTCAAAAAAATTGCTGCGGTCCAGATGATCTAATGTTATGTTATGTTAGGAACACTTATATAGCGCACGACTCACCCAGAGGCATCGCGGCGCTTACTTAGTGTCAAAGAGGTCGCAGAAGCAGGGGGAAGACTATATTAATTAGAAGAGAAATGCTTCTAATTGTTTCCTAAAGATATTATAGGGAGGACATTCTCGCAAGGCAAGGGGCAGAGAGTTCCAGTAGCGTGGGGCGAGAAAGGAAAAAGCCATACCTCCGGTACGACTGAGACGTTTCCTGGGGACTTTTAAAAGGGCCAAGGAATTGGATCTAAGAGTCCTGTCCTAAGTATATTTAATGAGCTTTTTTGCGCAAATAGTTGGGGGCTTCCCCTCTAAGCGCGTTGTAGTTTAGACAGTATTTCTTGAAATTAGATCGCTTTCTTATTGGGAGCCAATGAAGCTCTCTCAGCAGGGGGCCTGGTGGTGAGCCAGCAAGTTGGGACACAGAGGATTTAGCAATCTTCCCCTGGTATTGAGATGAACTAAGAGGCGCCATAACTCGCTGTAAAGCTTTGGATCAGCAGCAGAGAATAAAAACGATGGGCCTCATTTACGAGGACCTGGCGGCACTTTTCTGACGCTCCCTTGGCGCAGTGTGCCGCAGCATATTTACAAGGCCACTTTACGTGGCTTTTCATGGCCTTGTAAATATGTACCCTTTTTAAGCAGAACATTGCGTGAAAGGGGCGCTCCGTGGATGTTGCTGTGGGTGATCTGGGGCAACACTCATGGAATCGGAAGCATTTCCAGATTTACGAGAAATCGTAAACCTGGGAATGCGTCAGATTCTAGCGCCACCCCAGGGGTGGCATTGGGGAGGGGCAAGGAGGAGAAATATCCTTATTTCTCTTCGTTTTTTCCTCTTTCCATTTGTGCTGCAGAATGCAACACAAATAGAAGGAGGAAATCACCTCTAATGATTGATTTAGTGCAGACAAGTGCCCCTTCCCCACAACGCAGGTAGCCTGGGTGCCTGTGTTGGCGCTAGGCTTCTATATTAATGCAGGCAAAAGGGGTCAGTACAGGAATGCACCGTATTCTTGTAAATATTCTTGATTTTTGCGCTGCCTTATATTAACGCCACCCTTGTAAATATGGGTAGCGTCAAAATCAATGGGTGTTGCGGTGGAATGCCCACCGCAACACCTATTGTCCTCCCCTTTCAAGTGTAGGGTGAAAGGGTGACTTATTCATTTTAAATGGCGTGCCACTGCCTCGTAAGTAAGGTGAAAATATGACATTGTGGTGGCAATAAGGGCTCGTAAATATGCCCCTATTACCAGAGAACAGAATCTTTGTTTTGATATGTCTGTGTGGGTGGGTGAGGGGGTGTTCGACTGCCTCTATGGATGAGTGACCGGGTGAGTCAGTGGCTGTATAGGTTAGTGAGTGCATGTAGGAGGTGCTGTATGGGTAACTGTGTGTGTACGGCTGTGTTGGTGGCTGAGTGTATGTGTCAGTGGTATATGGGTGCGTTCCTGGCTATGTGAAAGGCAGTACAGGTGAGTGATGGGGTATGTGAGTGAGTGACTGTATGGGTGAGTGAATGTGAGAGTGGCTATATGGGTGAGTGTGTGCTTGTGTCAGTGACTATATCAGTGAGTGAGTATGTGTTAGTAACTGTATGACTAAGTGTGTAAGGGTGTGTGTAATTGTATGGGTAAGTGGATGTGTGATTGACTGTATGGGTGAGTAAGTGGGTGTGTGAGTAGCTCTATGTGTGAATGACTCAATGTGTGAATGGCTGTAGGGGTGTATGAGTTGTTATGCCAATGGCTGTATTAGTGCGTGAGTGGGTGTATGAGTGGCTGTATGGATCAGTGAATGGCTGTGTACGTACTGGTATGCGTGTGTGAATCGGTTTAAAATGGTAGTGTGGTAGCTGGAGTGGGTGTATGAAAGGTTATAAGGGGGTGTGAGTGGGTGCACCAGAGATTCTGTGGATGTTGTCATCAGTGATGTCATTTAAGATGTCATCAGTGATGTCACTGGCAATGTCATGAGTGATGTAATATGCAAGATCACAAGCAGTGCATTGCAGGGTTGGAGTTACAGTTAGCTGACTGACTATAACAGCTGAATTTCTCTGGCTTTGTACGAGTGAAACATCAGCCTAACTATAACGTCCCAGTAACCTTTGTTTTTTTCTGTGAATTTCTAAGTTTTTTAATCCATTTCCTAACTATAACATCCTTGTAACCTTTTGTTTTTTCAGTGATATGTATATTTATGTTAAATAATAATGTTTATATTAGGAGTTATATAGGTTTCCTAAATTACTAGGGTTATTCAAATATGTAATGTGTTTGAAGTGAAGTAGTTGCTTATACTTGTGTGGGAATAGTAAAAAAAAATCAGTGAATTTCTAAGTTTTTTTTAAATGCTAATTCCTAACTATTACATCCCTGTAACCTTTGTTTTTTTCAGTGAATTTCAATGGGATTTTTAAGTACTACTTGCGTTTACAGAGTGGTAGAGAAAGGGGGGCGGGCCTCTTACTAGCTCTTAGGAATCCCGCTATGTAGGACTTACAGGAGGTACCAGGAGGGATTCTTGGTCTCCAAGGTCTCTCCGGAGTAAACGTGGACTTCATCCCCCAACCAGTATTGTGGCAGGAGCTGTGTTTGCAGAGTGGTGGAGAAAAAGGAACTCTTAGTAATCCCGCTATGTGGGACTTACTGGAGGTAACAGGAGGGGTAGTTAGCCCCCAAGGACATCCTTTGGGGCCAACTACCCCTCCTGTTGCCTCCAGTAAGTCCCACACAGCAGGATTGCTGAGACTTGGTAGGAGGCCACCACCCCTTCTCCACAACTCTGCAAACATGCCTCGTGGTTCACTACTAGTAGGAGAATGAAGTCCTTTTGGCTAGTGATGCTCCTTGGCGGACAACTACTCCTCCTGCTACCTCCAGCAAAACGCACACAGTGAAAGGTTTTTGGTGGCCACGCCCAATTTCTCTACCATTCTGCAATGTGCCTCCTGGCACACTCTTGCTTGAGAGAAGAAGTCAATTTTAGAACTGAGGCTTAACAAAAGCCTAGAAGGGGCGGCCCCGGGATCCCCCTCCTTCATTAACTTCATGCCCCTGGGACCTGGCCCACAAGGCAGTTATTCTAAAAGAAGTGCAGGATTCCGCACTTGCTTTTTAAAATAAATTGCCGTGGATTTGCTTACCACCTGTGAGTCCTCGTCATCAATTTTAAAACCGATGGAGTTCCTGAGGGACCACACCATCATATCTGGGGGTCAGGGTATTCCTAACCTGCGCCCTTTTCTTTATTTGATAACTTTATTTTGGGTACTCCACTTCAAACCGAGTCCCAAGATGGCTGCCAACACCTACTAGTTCCGGGTTGCAGACGCCAGTAGCGCGAGGGCGATTGAGCCGTAGGACTCCGTAACACACGCACCCGTGGTTACGTCTCTTTGGAAATTGGATATTTTCCACTATCGGAAATATACGACGTCGAGTGATAATAATTTTTGTAACTTGGATTGAAGATTGACAGTCCATAGCGTGAATTTCTGAAAATTTGTGGCGACTGATTTCGTGTATATACAATACAAGGTTACCCTTCCGGGTTGGAATTATCACCGGAACTGGGCCTAGGAATTTACATCTCAGCAATTAAGCCCTGAAGAGTTGTGGTGTCTGTTTAGGTACAGTCCCACAACGAAACACGTGTCGGCTGGCTGTTTATACATTACCCTATCTGCTGATCTAATAAAAGGAGAGACACAAGAACCTCCAATGATAACGACGCTGGACAAGATTTTCTTTTTTTGCTAATTGGAATTTACTTAATAACATTGCTATTGTGATTTTTGTTGAGTGCGCAGGATCGTGTTTTTATGTTGTTAGAGTGTATTTTGTTGCACTCTCATTGAGGGGTTTGAAGGGTCTCCTCTCCCTGCCTGCACCATTTACTATCGAATAATATGTACTCACGTTTACTTTGCTAGAGCGCCTATTGAACCCGTATACTTGAAACCCTCCCCTCTGATCTCACTTACTAGTTGAAGTGTTGATACAAATCAAATTTTTGTAGGATCTGCAAATCCACTGCAAGTATTTGCATCCCCAGATATCTATATATTTTTTAAGTTAGATGTCTCAAAAACTACTGATCGACTTTACACCAAATCACAAAAAGAGGGTTTCGGTCTCCCTTGTGGCGTCCCGCAGGAATCAGCACTTTCGCCAACGCTTTTCAATACCTACATCTCACCCCTGGCTAGACTTGTCAGGAAGCGCGGCTTCGCAATGGTATCCTATGCAGACGATACTCAGTTAATCATCTTGTTGGCTAAACAATCTGAGGATACTGCTGCCAGGTTCCATGGGTTCCTTTTGGAGATCCTGACCTGGATGAACCAGGGCTACCTAAAAATGAATACAGATAAGACGGAAGTCATGGAATTTGGGCCAGGACAATCCTTGTGGAACTCTGCGTGGTGGCCAACAAGTGCAGGGGAATGCCCTCAGCCGGTGCCTAAAGTCAGAAATCTGGGGATGATTTTGGACAGTCTTCAGCTCATGTAAACATCCTTACCTCTTTCTGCTTTTTCCTTATAAAAAAGCTGAGAAAAAAAATCTTTCCTTTCATTGGCCAGACTCTGCAAAAGACAGTGGTAGTGGGTCTTTTGCTTTCTAAACTAGACTATTGTAATGCGTTGCTTCTGGGAATTGATAAAGCCCAGAATAACAAATTACAGTCCTTGCAAAATGCAGCTGCTAGGCTGCTGTTAAACATTCCCAAAGGTAGTTTAACATCGAAGGGAATTAGAGCCCTCCATGGCTCCCTGTACAGCAAAGGGTGGAGTTCAAGGCCTTATGTATAGTCCATAAAGCGCACTATAGGGGAGGGGCCAAGGATATACAGAGACTATTTAGGCCCTATATCCCAGCTAGGACATTAAGGTCTAGCAATGCCTGCCTCATGCAAGTAGATAAAATTAGGAGAGTGAGATGGGGTGGAAAAACATTTTCCCATCGTGCAGCTAAGCTGTGGAACAAACTGCCACCTGCCATGCGACTGCAGCCCAATTATCTAACTTTGAGGAAGAATTTAAAAACTCTGCTGTTCTCACAAGTATAGCCTGTCACCCATGTAATATTTCCCCCACTTACATTAGCGCCAAGATGCTGTTGCATTTGTGTGCTTTATAAATGTATGTCCTATCCTATCCTATCCTATCCTAAATATACAATTATTACACAATTTACATAATTTACATAATTTACATAATTATTAATAAATTATATATTTAATTATTCATTAATAATAATTTACTTTTCAAAATTATTACTTAATTAACTTCCTGCCCTATACCCCTGCAAATCTATCAAACCGCAATTAAAATACAACCAAAATAAATCAGCATTACATAATATAAATAATTAACAATCAATTCAATAATTAATAAAAAATACATATTTATGTGTTAACTATTACTTAAGTACCTTCCCACCCTATACCCCTACAAACCCAGCAGCCTGCAGCTAAAATGTAACTAAAATATATGATTATCACACAATATACATAATTAATAATCAATTAAATAATTAATTATACATTAACAATGAATTGTTAATTATTACCTAATTAACTTCCCACCCTATATCCCTATACATGGAGCAACCCACACCTAAAATATAAGTAAATGGAATCATTATGATATAATATACATAATATCAATCACAGACTTACTTAAAAACTTTCAATTAAATAATTAATTATTACTTAATTTCTTTCTCACCTTATCCCCAACCAGCACAAGAACCCAGTACAGCACTCTAAATTACTATTAGCAATTAAATTAGAAATTCTACATTACTTGAAATGACAAACTTTATTTAAAAAAAGCAATAGCATCTATACATTCAATAGTAACATAGACAATGTATGAACTAAAACACATTAAAATCATTTTAAAATGATATTCTTGACAATAATATTTCTACATCACCATATTATATTTCTGTCTCCTGATATTTACAACTCAATATTTTGTCCAAATACCTCTGCAGTCTTATTTTTAAATATAATAACACATCTCGGACATTCTATTTAATGTGTGTCAATCGGATGCAATCTGAACATGAGTCACCAAACTTGAATTGAACGGCAGGACTGAACTGACTGCTCATCCTTGCCAGCCCCAAAAGAGGCAGAGACTAAGGAGGGGGTTCTTGCCATGTGATTATCTCGCAGTGGCGCCTGTGTCCTGAGGTTCCTGGCTTCAGGGACAGGACAGCTGTTACAATGATTGCCTGGATTAGTGGATCTTAACCTATGGTCCAGGGAACCCCGGTAGTCTGAGAAGCCTAGGCAGGGGGCATGCGACTGCTTAGATAATTAAATAATATGAGCAGATTTACAAAGTGTATTTAGATAAGGAAACAAAAGGTACAATTGAACATTTTCAATCATTCTGTACATGTAAAGGAATTTGAAATTGAAGGCTAAAAATTAGGTGGTATCCTCAGATCGATTTGTGGGACAGTGCAGGTGCATCAAACATGATATATAGCATGGACAGGGCACAGCCTTTTGTTGAATTTTGAAAAGGACCAACCTCCTATTGAAAGTAAAACTGTGTTTTTTTATGTATGTTTACAAATTAAATTAAATATTTGAATTTTTGTGTATTGTTTTATGGTTCGAATAATCAAAATTGCTTCTGCAGGAGACCTCTCAGTGAGGGTCTTCAGATTCAAATACTTGTTCAGTGGGTGTCCCCGGATTCCAGTAATGATTAAATGGCATCCACGGTGTGAGAAGTTGACCTGGCAAATGCTGCCCACTAGTTATAGTGGGCACCTTGCACCAGTCCAAACAACCTTATTGATGATAGGTTTAAAGACAACCTTTATTGAAAGCTATCCTAGTGGTAGCTATGGAGAGCAGTCTTCAGGCTAAGTCTTGAAGGAGTGTAAAGCAGCTTGGTTTACCAGATTATAACCTCTTGAATGTCTAAATGAAAAGAGAACCACACATGATATATATATAAAATATATGTATTTATTTCTAAACACTCTCTAGTAATCCCTTTATGAGATTACAGAGCAAAGTACACAATTTCAATGCAATAGAACTTCAGTAAATAGCACAATATACGTTAAGCCCTAGGGGAGTACCAAACCTTATATTAAGAAAGTGGTATAAGAACTATGGCTTGACTAGACACAAGGCCTAGAGCCTGTAGACTTGCTGGGACCACAAGGAACCACCCAAGGTAGTGACACAGGGGACCTACGGGGGACACGTGCAGTGTTAGAACACAGCCGCCAGACACCGTTAGCATCTATGGGGACAGTTGCTGTTGGAAATTTAAAGATTAGGTACACTTAGGAGAGGACTTTAAGCAAACCCCTTTAGACTTAAGGGGTTCTAGGGCTAACACTCATGGGAGCACCGGAATACTCGATTTACCTCACCCAGGAAAGCCGGGTACATAGGTGTCTTTTGGTGTCGGGAATCGTCGTTGATTTCAATGGCGATCTTCTGCAAAGCGCGGCTGCCGTTGAAGTGGAAAGTGTCCGTTGTGATCCACGCATGGATCGAAGATGAGAAGTACGTGAAAGCAGAGGGGACAGAGTCTGGATCACTTGACAGTGACCAGGGGCACGATAGACGAATGCCCAACGAAGTCCGGTGATTTCAGGTAGAAGAAGTGAAGATTGACTCTGTAGCCACGATGACCAGGAGGCGTCGACAACAACCAGGAGCTGGATTCTAGCTGTCCCACAAAGTGCCCGGATTGTACCCAACAAGCCTTATTTCGTTATTTATTTATTTAAGGGTTTGTATAGGGCCAGAATCGACTCCAATGAGTATCTCTGCGCTTTTATGGAAATGTTATAACTGTGCAGCGGAGAATTTGGAATATTTTTTATTAAAAGCAAAACAAAATAGTTTTAAGCAATTTCCTAGAGGCCAAATGATTCGGGCATTCTCTTAAAGAGAGGGGAAGTTCATTCCAGTATTTTGCTCCGAGGTATGATAGAGATTTTCCTCCGAGTTTCACTCTCTTAATTCTAGGGATTGTCAGAAGATGGTGAGTGCTAGACCTCAGAGATCTCGAAGGATGATAAGGAATACATTTTTCTGCCAAATATCCGGGGCCAAGAATAAATAGCGCTTTATGAATGATACAGCAGATCTTAAATTTTATCCGCTGGCGTATTGGTAGCCAGCCGATAAAATTGCCTTGGCCTTGGCCTTGGCAACAGCAACCCATACAGAAAGAAAAAAGATGCTTCGGTGTGGACCAGCAAGGTCCATGGGACTCACCAAGTGGAGGAGAGTCAGGGCACATCTGGAGCAACCAGGGAAGCCCAAGGAAATTCAAAGTTGCCTTCTCAGGGACCCACCAGTCAACGAACCTGGGATCGCAAAGGTACCTCGAGCGAAAACACAAAGGGCCGGCTCACGGAGTGTAGGCCAGCAATCTTCAATGGAAAAGGTGCGCGGGGTCTGAGTAACCCAATGCACAGCCTCAAGGAACGTCGAGAAGCTGATGCACTTGCAAATGTGCACGGTGTCCAGGGGTTCCTGTTCCATGGTACCCACGAGGGCTGCAGGTCTCAGCTTTGCTGGGAACCCAGGGCAGCCTTGAGGAAGTCTCGAAACCCACCTCTTGTGTTGCAAATACTTCGGAGTCCTGCGGGAGCTTCAAATATGCAAACCAGTCAGATGCGTCTTTGGTGCCTGCCAAGCAGGGGAGTAACTCCTTTACTCCAAGGGAGATTATTCAGTATTCCAGCATCGTGCAGATCGTTGAAGTTCCAGGATTCAGTATCAGAGTTTCGTCCAGGTGTAATCTAAAGTCCTGTAGTCAGGGGTTCCTTTCTTATTCCCACGGAAGGTGTTGGACATACTCTGGGGACCCACCTATGGGAGGGTTTGGAAAGAGGGGTGGCTACACCCATTTCCTTTGTCCAGTTTTGCACGACCAGCCCCTGTAACCGGTTTGAACTGGGCTACGCACAGGGACACCAAATGTGCCCCCGCTGCAGACTTCAAAGCACTCTTGGAGTGCACCCGCCCAGCCCTAATACATTAAAGCCTGTCTGGGAGGTGATGACACCTCCCTGTGACAGGAAACCTATTGTCAAGGCCTCCCCTGCTGCAGTTTCGTCCAGCAGCAGGGGGCCAGACTCGTGTCTGTGGCTGCAGCATCGATTTTGTGATGCCAGGGCTCTTTTAAACTGGTATTGGGTATACCGTTGTGTACATGTCTCTCCCTCTAGAAGGGTGGAATCCTACTCCCGCCGCCAGAACTGGTGAGTGGGTAGGATTCGAAAGTGTTAGACACCAAACACAACATGTTTCCTTTCAGCCATTCCAAAGTTAGCATTTACCGCGAGGTTTTAATGCACTTGCGAGTATATGGTCTGGCATCACACTACAACCCCAGAGAATAGATTCCAAAGGCTGCAGATGGGCTCTGCTCATGCATGGGCACCCTCTCACATGAAACCAAGCACTCTGCCTTCAGGATTGATAAGGCTTACCATAGGGGTGACTGATAGGTTTCTATGTGTAGTGATTTAAGGTAGATATAGGTAACCTATATCTCAGTAAGGGGTGCATGCACAACCTTACCCAGGCTGCAGTAGCAGTCCAGTGGTGTCATTTTGGAAGGCTTCCCAGGGGTGGCATAATACATGCTTCAGCTCCTGGTAGGCCTCTAGGGTACCTATGCCCTTGGTACCTAAGGTACCATATAATAGGGCCTCAAAAGGGTACCCCAGTCACCAAACTGGAGTGTAGCTAAAGTACTTGGAATCATCCTAAAGAGGAAACAGCTGGGCTGGGGTCCTGGATAGCAGGGCCTCAGCCAGACTAAAGTCGGAAAACAGTGAAACACCAGCAAAAAGTGGGGGTAAACATGAGAAGCAGATCCTAATCTTCTACACGCGGAAGTAAAAAAGCTAATAACCACACGCCTAGATAAACTGGAGCTCCGAAGGCTGCAGAAAACTGTCCTGGCAGGGCGCTATGCAAGGGCATTGCTACATTACTTCAGCCGGTGCCGTGGCACCGGGGCCCGAGACCTAAAGGGTGCATTGAACCCAGACAATGTTGTTTTTTACCACCCAAACAACAGTCAAGAGGGACATTTTCATTGCTTGCACCATGGCCCACGTCATCCTTACAGCTGGCCCCCTGGTAGCGCTGAGACAGAAGGTTGAATAGTTATACAGGTTAACAATACAGAGACTCAAAATGAGGGAAAATCTCACCAAAGTAGGGAAAGTTGACAAGAATAAATTACAATTTAGCACTCACGTGGAAAATATCCCATGGCTAAAAGCAGAAGGGGCGGCGGTTGGGAGGGGGGTGTTCTGCAGGATGTTATGAGGTAATTAATGTGTTTGTCTTCACTTGTAACATCTGACTCAAGCTGAACCTGTTCACAAACAGGAGCCCTCTTGACTCTAAAGGAGAAATATTTGGGATCATGTGTGCTGCAACACTCGCTAGTCATGCACCAGGGAAATGTGAGTATTGGAGGTGAGCTTGCGTTGGAGGATTCCTCGAAAGAACACCTGTAATATAAAAAAGCACACAGACACCCATATAGCCACTCTCGCATTCACTTACTCACCTATACAGTCACTTACATAACCCATCACTCACTTATACTGCCTTTCACATACCCATTTACTCACCCATATACCACTGACAAATGCACTCACTCACTGACACAACACACACACACACCCAGTTACCCATACAGCCCCTCTCAGATGCACTCAATAACCCATACAGTTGATGACTCACCCAGTCATTCATCCATACATGCAGTTGCACACCCACTCACCCACCCACACAGACACTCAGATACCCAAAGAGCTACTCAGACAACCAATCACTCACTCTTACAGAATCTCACGTACCCACTCACATCCCCATACAGCCACTTAGACACCAACTGACAGACAGATACAGACATTCACACAACCAGTCACTTACCAATACATTCATTGAGATACCTAAACACTCACTTATACAGTCAGTCACCCACCCACTGAATCACCCATACAAGCACTCATACACCCACTGATTCACCAATACACCTTTTTATATATATTTAACACCCATAAACATTTTAAAAACACTCACAGGGGGCCAAAGTCCGACCGCCACCCTAGCAGTGCTGGGACTGACAACAAGTGGTGCAGTAGTCCCGCACCAGCGATTAGGATGCCACCGCCACCGTGGCGGTGAGTGACATCCTCCATTCCCAGCATTGTGGCGGGCGGTGCTCACAGCACCGCCCGCCACTTTGCTGGGAATGCACTGCGTGCATTGTCATGCACAAGGTGACAGGCACCGCGAGTGTGAGTGAAATGTCAGCCAAATTATAACATCCTTGTAACCTTAGGTTTTTTCAGTGAATTCCTAAGTTTTTTTAAAATTCCATCTCCTAACTACAAAGTCCCTGTAACCTTTGTTTTTTCAGTGATATATCTATCTATCTATCTATCTATCTATCTATCTATCTATCTATCTATCTATCTATCTATCTATCTATCTATCTATCTATCTATCTATCTATCTATTATCTATATATATATATATACATATGTAAAGTAGTAATGTTTATATTAAGTGTTTTATATTTTTCCTACATTAATAGGGTTATTCAAAATGTAATGCATTTCAAGTGAAGTAGTTGACCTACTGTTGCTTATACTAGTGTGGGAATAGTAGGATTTAATCCCCCCCAAAGTCCACTGCTTTCCGTACTATTGCACAAACTGGAGTGGGAATAGGAAATGTTGCCCCTCTGAAGTCCTACACTTTCTCTATTGTTACATAAACTGGAGTGGCAATAGTATAGCTATGATTCCCAGGCTCCAGTACATTTCCCTAGTCTTCCCTTATTGTTGCTCAAACTAGAGTGGAAAAAGTAAATTTAAGCCCTCCGAAGTCCCATACTTTCCCCACTTTTCTCAGACTGGAGTGGGAATAGTAAATGTAACCCCTCCCAAGTCTAACACTTTCACGACTGTTGCACTCTCTGGAGTTGGAATAATATATTTAACCCCTTCGAAGTCCTACACTTTCTCTACAGTTACATAAACTGGAGTGGCAATAGTATAGCTATGATTCCCAGGCTCCAGTACATTTCCCTAGTCTTCCCTTATTGTTGCTCAAACTAGAGTGGAAAAAGTAAACTTAAGCCCTCCGAAGTCCCATACTTTCCCCACTTTTCTCAGACTGGAGTGGGAATAGTAAATGTAACCCCTCCCAAGTCTAACACTTTCACGACTGTTGCACTCTCTGGAGTTGGAATAATATATTTAACCCCTTCGAAGTCCTACACTTTCTCTACAGTTACATAAACTGGAGTGGCAGTAGTATATCTATGATTCCCAGACTCCAATACATTTCCTAATATTGGTTACATATATTTATTATTAACATTTGTTTATAATTGTAATATTATAGAATCTGCTCATGTTTTTAATTTTTTTAACATTTTTATAATATCTTTTGTGAATGTATGTACTTTTTGGATTTGGTGATTTATTTAATGATTTGGAATTTAATTTTGAATACTTTTTATGTTTCATGTAATATATATATATATGTGTGTGTATACATATATATAATTATCACATTATTATTATATACACACACACACACATATATATATATATATATATATATATATATATATATATATATATATATATATATATATATATATATATATATATATATATATATATATATATATGACAAGGACTGGGGCTGGGGGCCCCAGAGAGAGAGGAGGCAGAATAGAGCACTGCCCAGGACCCTGAAAAGGATGGGAGTGGGGGCCCCAGAGAGAGAGCAGGAGGCAGCACAGAGCACTGCTCGGGACCCTGACAAGGGTGGGAGTAGGGGCCCCCAGAGAGAGCACTCTCCAGGGCAAAGCTCTCTAGTCCTGATGAAGACCCTAGACTGAGGTACTACCTGCCCTTACCATAGGGGTCGAAACGTCGACAGTATTTTCTTCGACATACACGCTACAACAGAATCAGCCATATATGGCCACTGTGTAATGTTTATGTAGGGAACCTTGTGATCTATACAAGACTGGAAAAGTTCCTTGATTGATGCAGAATTGTTCACAGGACACAATTCCTTTTCCATGTCCCCCTATCTATTCCAACCACACCCTACCTTACTTAATCCAACCCCCTTTTCCTTTACACCCACCGAGCACTGTTTTGAATAATGACTCCATCAATTATTATGTACTGTATGAAATGAAATATAATACATGTGAAAGTACTGGATATTACTGAATACAGCTGAATTTAATTCAGTTTCAAATTTCCTCAGTTTTTGTGTGTACCTCTTAACATTTATTGATGAAATTATGTTATGAAATGTTATGTAACCGACCATTTTTCTTGTAACTACATGTTGACCCAGGTCGGTGAGTAAAGGGTTTACCCCGTTATTACCTACCACATATGAGAAGGGATGCGGCATCAAAATGGTGGCCTCAGGTAAGCACTCTTGTTAGAAGCACCATGTGGGCGTCCGCAAGGGGAGGCAAGGGGGGGCCGAGAAGGGTGCAAGGCAGAGGGGCGAAGGGTGCAAGGTAGAGAGGAGAAGGGTGCCAGGTAGAGAGGAGAAGGATGCAAGACAGAGAGGAGATGGATGCAAGGCGGAGAGGAGAGGAGATGGGTGCAAGGCAGAGAGGAGATGGGTGCAAGGCGGAGGGGAGAAGGGTGCAAGGCAGAGGGGAGAAGGGTGCAAGGTAGAGGGGAGAAGGGTGCAAGGTAGAGAGAAGGGTGCAAGGTAGAGAGGAGAAGGGTGCAAGGTAGAGAGGAGAAGGGTGCAAGGTGGAGGGGAGAAGGGTGCATGGCAGAGGAAAGAAGGGTGCAAGGCGGAGAGGAGAAGGGCGCAAGGTAGAGAGGAGAAGGGCGCAAGGCAGAGAGGAGAAGGGTGCAAGGCAGAGGGGACAAGGGTTAAAGGCAGAGGGGAGAAGAGTGCAAAGGGGAGGGGAGAAGGGTGCAAGGCAGAGAGAAGGGTGCAAGGCGGAGTGGAGAAGGGTGCAAGGCGGAGTGGAGAAGGGTGCAAGGCGGAGTGGAGAAGGATGCAAGGCGGAGTGGAGAAGGGTGCAAGGCAGGGGGGAGAAGGGTGCAAGGCAGAGGGGAGAAGGGTGCAAGGTAGAGAAGGGTACAAGGCAGAGGGGGAGAAGGGTGCAAGGCAGAGGGGGAGAAGGGTGCAAGGCAGAGGGGGAGAAGGGTGCAAGGCAGTGGGGAGAAGGGTGCAAGGCAGAGGGGAGAAGGGTGCAAGGCAGAGGGGAGAATGTTGCAAGGTAGAAAAGGCTACAATGCGGAGGGAGAAAAGGATGCAAGGGGAGAAGGGTGCAAGGTGGAGGGGGAGAAGGGTGCAAGGGGAGGGCGAGAAGGGTGCAAGGGGGATGGTGATGAAGTAAAAATTGTGCCCCCCCGGAAACATTTCTGCGGACGCCCATGGCAACGCACACTACTTTGTGGGAGAGAGTGGAGAGAGAGTGGAGTGAGAGAGAGAGTGGAGTGAGAGAGAGAGTGGAGTGAGAGAGAGAGTGGAGTGAGAGGGAGTGGAGTGAGAGAGAGTGGAGTAAGAGAGAGTGGAGTGAGAGAGAGTGGAGCAAGAGAGAGAGGAGCAAGAGAGAGTGGAGCAAGAGAGAGAGGAGCGAGAGAGAGTGGAGGGAGAGAGAGAGTGGAGAGAGAGAGAGTGGAGAGAGAGTAGAGCACGTGAGAGACAGTGGGGAGAGAGTGGAGAGAGAGAGTGGAGAGAGAGAGTGGAGAGAGAGAGGGTGGAGAGAGAGACAGTGGAGAGAGAGACAGTGTAGAGAGAGTGGAGAGAGAGAGAGAGTGTGGAGAGAGAGTGTGGAGAGAGAGTGTGGAGAGAGAGAGAGCGAGGAGAGAGAGTGGAGAGAGAGAGTGGCGAGAGTGAGTGGTGAGAGAGAGTGGAGAGAGGAGAGAGAGCGAGAGAGTGGAGAGAGAGTGGAAAAAGAGTGGAGAGAGAGAGAGAGTGTGGAGAGAGAGTGTGGAGAGAGAGTCTGGAGAAAGTGTGGAGAGAGAGGGGAGAGAGATCGAGTGGAGAGAGATCGAGTGGAGAGAGTGGAGATAGAAAAGAGAGAGAAGAGAGAGAGTGGAGAGAGTGGAGAGAGAGAGTGGAGTGAGAGAGAGTGGAGTGAGAGAGAGTGGAGTGAGAGAGAGTGGAGCAAGAGAGAGAGTGGAGAAAGAAAGAGTGGAGCAAGAGAGAGTGGAGCGAGAGAGAGTGGAGGGAGAGAGAGAGTGGAGAGAGAGAGTGGAGAGAGAGTAGAGCGAGTGAGAAACAGTAGAGAGAGAGTGTAGAGAGAGAGTGGAGAGAGAGAGAGTGTAGAGAGAGAGAGGGTGGAGAGAGAGAGAGGGTGGAGAGAGAGAGACAGTGGAGAGAGAGACAGTGGAGAGAGAGTGGAGAGAGAGAGAGTGTGGAGAGAGAGTGTGGAGAGAGAGTGTGGAGAGAGTGTGGAGAGAGAGTGGAGAGAGAGGGGAGAGAGATCGAGTGGAGTAAGATCGAGTGGAGAGAGTGGAGAGAGAGAAGAGAGAAAAGAGAGAGAGAGTGGAGAGAGTGGAGAGAGAGTGGAGTGAGAGAGAGTGGAGAGAGAGAGAGCGAGGAGAGAGAGTGGACAGAGAGAGTGGCGAGAGTGAGTGGTGAGAGAGAGTGGAGAGAGGAGAGAGAGCGAGAGAGTGGAGAGAGAGTGGAAAAAGAGTGGAGAGAGAGAGAGTGGAGAGAGAGCGAGAGAGAGTGGAGAGAAAGAGAGTGGAGAGAGAGGGAGTGGAGAGAGAGAGAGAGAGAGTGGAGAGAGAGAGAGAGAGAGAGAGTGGGGAGAGAGAGTAGAGAGACTGGAGAGAGAGTAGAGAGAGTGGAGAGAGAGAAGGGAGAGTAGAGAGAGAGAAGGGAGAGAGTGGAGAGAGAGTGGAGGGAGAGTAGAGAGAGTGAGAGACAGTGGAGAGACAGTGGACAGAGAGACAGTGGAGAGAGAGAGACAGTAGAGAGAGAGAGTGGAGAGAGAGAGAGTGGAGAGAGAGAGAGAGCGGGGAGAGTGGAGAGAGAGAGAGTGGAGAGAGAGTAGAGAGAGAATGGAGAGTGAGAGAGTGGGGAGAGAGGGAGTGGGGAGAGAGTAGAGAGAGTGAGAGACAGTGGAGAGACCGTGGAGAGAGAGACAGTGGAGAGACAGTGGAGAGAGAGAGTGGAGAGAGAGTGGAGAGAGAGTGGAGAGTGACAGGTAGAGAGAGAGAGTGGAGAGAGAGAGTGGAGAGAGAGAGAGAGTGGAGAGAGAGAGTGGAGAGAGAGAGAGAGAGTGGAAAGAGAGAGAGAGGAGTTTAGAGAGAGAGTGGAGAGAGTAGAGAGAGAATAGAGAGAGTGGAGAGAGAGAGAGTAGAGATGGTGGAAGGAGAGTAGAGAGAGAGAGAAGGGAGGGTAGAGAGAGAGAAGGGAGAGAGAGTGGAGAGAGAGAGTGAAGAGAGAGAGGGTGGAGAGAGAGACAGTGGACAGAGAGTGGAGAGGGAGTGGATAGAGAGTGGAGAGAGATAGAGAGTGTGGAGAGAGAGTGGAGAGAGAGGGGAGCGAGATCGAGTGGAGAGAGTGTGGAGGGAGAGAGAGAGAGAGTGGAGAGAGAGAGAGTGGAGAGAGATGAGAGAGTAGAGAGAGTGGAGAGAGCGAGAGAGTGGAGAGAGAGAGTGGAGAGAAAGAGTGTAGAGAGAATGGAGAGAGAGAAGAGAGAGAAGAGAGAGAGTGGAGAGAGTGGAAAGAGAGAGTGGAGAGTGAGAGTGGAGAGAGAGAGAGTGGCAAGAGAGAGTCGAGAGAGAGAGAGAGAGGAGAGAGTAGAAAGAGAGTGGAGAGAGAGTGGAGAGGAAAGAGTGAAGAGAGAGAGAGTGGAGAGAGAGAGTGGAGAGAGAGAGGGTGGAGAGAGAGAGAGTGGAGAGGGAGTGGATAGAGAGTGGAGAGAGATAGAGAGTGTGGAGAGAGAGGGGAGAGAGAGTGGAGAGAGAGTGGAGGAGAGAGAGAGATTGGAGAGAGAGAGAGTGGAGAGAGAGAGAATGGAGAGAGAGTGGAGAGTAGAGAGAGAGGAGAGAGAGTGGAGAGAAAGATTGGAGAGAGAGTGGAGAGAGAGAAGAGAGAGAGTGGAGAGCGAGAGTGGAGAGTGAGAGTGGAGAGAGAGAGAGAGTGGAGAGAGAGAGAGTGGAGAGAGGGAGTGGAGAGAGAGAGAGAGAGTGGCGAGAGAGAGGAGAGAGAGAGAGAGAGAGAGAGTGGAAAGAGAGTGGAGAAGAGAGAGTGGAGAAAGAGTGAAGAGAGAGAGTGGAGAGAGAGTGGAGAGAGAGGGAGAGTGGAGAGAGAGAGAGTGGAGAGAGAGAGCGAGAGAGAGAGGGAGAGTAAAAAGAGAGAAGGGAGAGAGAGAGACTGTGATGGAATTGGGGTCACAGTGTGTATGAAGCTATGCAATGCCTCTTAAGATTGCTATTGTCTACTAATAAAAATGTATCAGAATGTGCTCTTTGTAGTTACATCTGCTTTTGAACTACTTCATTGTCGCTTTGTCTAATGTTTTAAAACGGTGAACGATGAGTGGGACCGATGTTGTACAGCATGACAGGAGTCTGCATCAGAAAACCCACCTAAAATTGGGCAAACTCGTACTGATGGCAGTTGCCCTGTAATGAATGGACCGCCACCTATGACAGCCTGCTGGCAGACTAAACCCAACCTTTAACTCCACCATTCAGTGTTACTTATAACGGCTGTGTTGGTGACAGTGGCCTAACAATCGCCCTGCATCCCCTGCAGTATGGCGGGTCGCTGGCCCGAGAGCTCTAGACTGAACCGGAGGATGGGGGGGGGGCCCTCCATGTAGTTTGCAGGGGGCCCCTTCAAGTTTCGTTACGCCACTGTGTCGAGGCACGAGTTTCCAGGCTCCCTCACCCCTCAACATCCCCCCTTCCTCTCCAGGCCTGGAAGCCAACACTGGGCCCTCATCACACGGTATTTTCCAGTCATCATGCCCCTGGTTAATGAGCCTCCCGCCGATAAAGAGCGCGTTTCACCTGCTAATTCCTGCCCTGATTCCGCCATGGGTGCGGGAGGTCCTGTTTGCTTTACCTCCTCCCGCGGCCGGCTGTGCGTTCCCAGAGCGAAGATAAGATGAGCTCTGCTACAGGGGAGGGCAGGAGGGGCCGGACACATGGGGGTAGGAGACCATCCCCCCGTTCCTTCCTAATATTCATTATTTATATATTTCAGAGGGGGGCTTAACTCAAATTGCAAGTCATCTTAATATGAAGCGCGCAAGACCCCATTAATAGGAACAAGCATGAAATATTGCACCATTTGGAAATAAAACGATGATATGGAGGGGACACGTCATTGTCTCTAACACTGGTACATCCATCTTCACAAGTGAATTGAATAACAGCCAGAGACCCACGTGTTCTTTTTGGTTGAACAATAACTTATCAGGGCGTTTTTGTAATTAAAAGCATAAAGTCAAAAGCACATGACATATGGACACCCATTTACAAAATTGTTTAAAATGCAGGACCCAAATGTATAGCCCACTAGACATCAAATGGATGACCCCCAGTCCCTCCCTTTTCATTCAAACATGTATCCTGAACTCCTGGTTTGGCTCCTGAACTGATGCCCGCGCACGTTGCTTCTCCATCCTTGAAGCATTGGCGCGATGCCAGCTTTCCCTGCCTGGCCTGGGCCCTCTTTGGAGAGGTGGGCAGTCCTTGGCCGAGGCCTGCTGGCTCTGCTCTGCTGCGTGGGCTGCAGGGGTCTCCCCTGGTGAGAAAGACCTCAAGTTTGACAGTGCTGGTGGGTGTGGCAGGATCCCAATGCAAGATGGCCGCCAAAGTGGACTGACCTGGGCCGAATCTGCTAAATATCCAGACACGGAGGGGAATCCGTGCCGCTCAGCAATGGCTTCTGATGTCAAAGAGGAGGCAAAGATAGAAACATCAATGAAATAATATTACAAGCTGAAACGGACCAGAAATTATTAAAACATGGCAGTATGGGTCTGCATGATGTGGAAGGCCCTTTGCAAAGGTTAGCTAGTCATTTTTCGGATGCTTTTTTCTGTATTTGGTTGTTAGACTGGTGCTAATGATGTGAAATCTTTCGTCAGACAGTTTTACTATGCGCAAAAGTTACAAAATAATGAAGCAATAGCATCCAAAAATGTTCCACATTATGCCTCATAATTTGCCTTTTCTTGTGGCATAATATAGTCAACCCTGCAGCATAATTTGATGCTCCCCTGCTGCACAATGCCAGTGGCCCTGGCCATAATACAGTCCTGGGCCCAAAAACGGAGTTCCGCCTTGCAACGAGCCCAAGAAAGAGGTGGTTGCAGTTTCTTATTATACCCAATCCAAATCTATTTTTTTTCCAGGAAACCCACCTACTGAGCAATAAATGCAGATTCCTGGGACCTCGTAAAAGCAGAGTGAGGCACAGTTCGGGTGTACTTTGGGCTCCAGAGGGGAACAAATCCCGGCCTTTGGATCACTCCAAGTGACAATGAAGTACACCCAGACAGATCCTTGTGGATGTTACAGGAAATAAATTGGGAATCGAATGAGGAGAAACTGACAATAATTACAGCATACTTACCACTTGGTATTGAATTCATCACCCTAGAACAGATATGGGGCCTCATTTATGAGAAATGGCGCATCGCTGCGTGAAAGCAGCGATGCGTCACTTCTCAGTGTGCACTCCTTGCGTCATGATTGATACTAATACATAGCACCCCCCTGTCTAGGGGGAAGCACCTCCGAGCACTACGTGGGGTGACCGGGTGGGTCTTATTCCATAAGTGAATTTAATCCAGACTTTGTGGTTTTCTTTAGAACTTCTTTATTCATTAAACACATTCAACCTTCATGGTTTAATAAATCAACATTGAGTTGTTGTTTAGAAGAATGATGGCATAGTTATAACCAATCCCGATGCATTTCGGGCTCCGCCCTTCTTCAGGGGATGGCTCTACAAACGGAAAAATGAAAGAATCGTGGTATTGGTACATAATCGAAATTGCAATGTTAGTAAACGCGTGCACGAAGATCTACATGGTGCATAAAGGAATAGATGCGCGATGAAGTCGTGAGTTATAGGAATGTGGTCAGAACACACCAGGGTTAAAAAGTGTACATAAGCTATTCGTTGCAGAAATAAACCGTCAGTGCGGGAGCCAAGGAGGTTCACAGGCGGTAGCGTGGACACAAATGTAAACAGGTGATCAACTGAAAGTGCGCGTGAATAGTAACCAACTGATTCTGCCCACAGAACCGAAAATGTGCCCATAACCGTAAAGCGGTGTAAAAGAATACGGGGTGCTCATAAAGTACTCACGTTCAGGACAACTATGCAGGGACTCCGAGGAGTTCCGACAGGTAGTGATAAAACAAACGCCGAGTGCGGTCACGGTGATGTTATGAAGAGTGAAAACAAAACATAGAAGAGGGTGCGTTGACTAACCAGGTCGTGAAGCTACAACACGTGAAAATGGGCGCCATCTTAGAATGGGTTTCAAAACTATAGGAGAAATCATGACTGGGTGCGAGTGCTATATTGGCCAGGGGTAATCCAAAGTAAATAAGGTAAAGAAATAGGGTAGTGTTGTAATCTCATGCACATGCACAGTTTATAATCACAAATAACATTGAAATTCCATCCTGTCGTTAAGACCATGCGGTATCATGGTGGACATGAAGCGGATCCAGAAATTTTCACGTTTCAACAGAGTGTTTTTGTTGTTAGTTGTCACCTGTACTTGCTCAAGTATTTGGAATTTTAGTTGGGCCACATTATGTCTGTTTTCATGAAAGTGTGCGGCAACACTAGATTTCAAGTTGTTAGTCCTGATATTGCTCTTGTGCTCAAGAATGCGAACATGTATCTTCCTTTCGGTGTGGCCGATATAACATTTGCCACACGGGCATTTTAGTAGATAAATGACATTGCTGCTGTTACACGTTGCATTTACGTGTAATTTTATGGGGTGACCTTTGAGTGGGTGATTGGTGGTATTCCCAGTGATGCAGTTGTTGCAATTACTGCAATTGTAACAGGGCCGTAGGCCAGTGTAGGTAATTTGGGTAGTTGATGTTTTGTCTTTGGTAAGAATCTCTTTCAGGTTGCGGCCTCTAGTAAAGGCAAACATGGGTGGTTGGTTGAATAATCCTTGGAAGTCAGGTTCCATAGTTAAGATTGGCCAGTGCTTGAGTATGATGTGTTGGAAAGTTTTAGAGAGGATCGAGTACTTTGAAACCACGACCATGCGGTTTGACTTAACCTTAGGTTTGGGGAGTAGGAGAGTACTCCTAGTAATTGCTTCACTTCTCACCATGGCCATGTCAAGGATCGGTGGCGGATAGCCACGTGCTTTGAGCTTATCCAACAATTTCCTCATTTCTTGTTTGCTGTCCTGTGATCTTGAAACTATGCGTTTTACCCGTAGAGCTTGGGCAAACGGTAAGTTATTCTTCAATTGCCAAGGGTGAAAACTTGTGTAGTGCAACGTGGAGTTGCGGTCTGTAGGCTTACGATATAAACTTGTGTGCCATTGATCTTGTTCTTTGTGTATCTCCACATCAAGATAGTGTACACAGCTCTCATTGAAGTCCCATGTAAATTGTACTCTGTCGTTGATGTTATTCCATGTCTGAAGAAATTCAACAAGGGATTCAGCTGGACCACCCCATAATAGAACAATGTCATCGATGTAGCGCAAGTAGAGCTTGCCATGTTCATGCCAGTTGGTCTGATTCGTGATGTATGTTTCCTCAAAGTGCTTCATGAAGATATTCGCGTAACAGGGAGCTGCGCAATTTCCCATGGCCGTACCATTTAGTTGGTGTATCCATTTGTCATGTATTGAAAAGTAGCTATGGTAAAGTGTAAATATGGTCAATTCCATTAGAAACACTTTCAGGTCTTGATCCAATTCGGATGTCATAAGGGCATGTTCCACAGCTTCAATGCCCCAGTCATGGGGGATGGAGGTGTATAGGGCACAGACGTCAACTGTGCACATGATCAACGTGGAGTCTTTTAGTTCATCCATGGTGGGTGTTAGTTTCAATAAAAAGTCTGTAGTATCTCGTACATGTGATTTGGTGCTCAGAACAAACGGTTGAAGATATTTATCTAAACCTTTGCCGGTCTTCTCATGTATACTGCCCTTGGTGGATACAATGGGGCGGAATGGTGGTCTGGTGGGATGCTTATGAATTTTCGGTAGCATGTGTAGCACTGGGGGTTTCGGATTGTTGGGTGTCAGATAACGTCGTGTTTTGTCATCAATCGTACCATTGTTAAAAGCCTGATTGATAATTTGAACCAAGTTCTTGGTGTATTCAACTGTGGGGTCCCCAGGTAGGACATCGTAGAGATTAGTATCCATGATGTGCATCTCAATTTGTTCCTCATAGAAACTGGTGTCCATGACAACCAGTGCACCACCTTTGTCTGCATTCTGGCAAGTAATATGCGGATTGTTGGCTAACTGTTGCAAGATGTTTCTCTCTTTGCAGGAAACATTTCCGTGCTTTATGGGACGTTGAAATGGCAATTTGGAGATTTCCTGTTTGACCAAGTTCTCAAATGAGTCTATGATCTTGTGGCTGGAAGGAGCCATAAATGTACTGTGGGGACGGAGTCCTCTGAGCATGTCATCCATTTGGGGTGGTGCTGGGCACACATTCTGGAAGAAGTGTCTCGACCTCATGTTGCGTAGCAATTTGAACGTGCTGACTTCCAGCTCAAGTGTGTTGGTGCGGGTTGTAGGGACAAAGGATTGTCCCTTCTGCAGGGTTGCAATTTCTTCACTGGACAAAGGTGTCGAGGAAATATTGATAACTAGATTTTCTTCCTTCGGACCCCCAGGACACTCAGTCAAGAGCATCAAGGGGGCGCCGAGAGGCAGGGGCTGGGACAGGCGGTAGCTCGCCTCGCGGCGGACCGCCAGCTCGAGCATGATTGATACGTCATATTTATAATATGGCGCATCATGTCGCAAGGAGTTAAAGGAGTTAAAGATACGTCAGTATTTCTGACGTATCTGTAGGCGCAAAAGTGACACATTGCTGGAGTGTGTCACAAAAGTGACGCAACTCCAGCAAAGTGTACTTTCACATGGGCAAGTCCCATGTTTTTAGTGCCTGCGTCAGTCTTACGCCTGCCATGAAGCAGGCGTAAGATTTTGACGCATTAGCGGCCAAGAAATGGCGCAGTGAAATCTTATAGATTTCACTGCGTCACTTCCATGACCCTTACTTGCGTCAAAACGCTCCCCTTGCATACATTATACCTGGCGCAGGTATAAGGTGGCGCAAGGGTTTACAAAGTGACGCATCTACCTAGGTGCGTCACTTTGTCAATATGGTGCAACAAGGTGCATTTTCTACGCCACTGGTGCGTCACAAAAAGTGACGCTCCGGGGTCGTAAAAGTGACGCACAGCCTCATAAATGAGGCCCATGGAACCTAATTCTTTAAACCCAGAAGCACTGTTGATTTTAGTCACTGATTACAGCCTTACTACGCAGGCTGGCCTAGACATTGTCACCTGCAAAATTGCAAGGTAGAGAGGAGAGGTACCTACCCAATTCTACAAGGTCTGTGGGACTTAAGGAACTTCTGGTGATAGGAACAACCAAACACATAGCAGGATTCCCACGCATCGAAGTTCAGAGGATCATGTTCCAGGCTAGATTATATCCCCGTGCCACTAACGCAGGATGAGAGTTCTAACTTTGGCATGGGATATCATATCAATCTCCTCTGATCACAAGGGTGGCCGTAGTCATGTGTAAAAGGTAAGTGGATGGAGGCTGGATCCATGGGAGTTAAAGCATGAGGAGACCTAAGGGTCCTGAGACCCCCACCAGAAGTGTATTTGAAGGATAACAAAGGGACAATACAATCAGAAGTTCCCATCTTGAGTCATACTAGGTGGCGATTAGGGTGCAGGCCGTATCGGAAGTCACCGGGAGCTGCAAGTAGAGAGAGGCAGCAGCGCTACAAATGGACCACCATATAGTCCATTGGGAATCTGGGCAAATGGTGGATACACCACAGACCTATCCCTACGCATACCACTGCTCAGAAAAGAACAGCGACTACTCATGGGAAGGGAGGGCAGAGCACACTACTGGAAAAAACAACACCGAATATATGAAGCAGGCACTGAGGAGGACACGCTTAATACATGGTGGTCATAGAGATGAGAACCAGAGGTGGAACAACATATTACATCGAATTGAAGGGAATTATTGGAACCTCTGGCTCTCCTCTATATGACATGGTGGTCATAGAGAGGAGAGCCTGAGGTGGGATCGACTGATTACATCGAATCGGAGGAAATTATTGGAACCTCTGGCTCTCCACTCTATGACATGGTGGTCATAGAGAGGAGAGCCTGAGGTGGGATCGACTGATTACATCAAATCCAAGGGAATTATTAGAACCTCTGGCTCTCCTCTCTATGACATGGTGGTCATAGAGAGGAGGCCAGAGGTGGAAGCGACATATTACATCGAATCGAAGGGAATTATTGGAACCTCTGGCTCTCAACTCTATGACATGAGGGTCATAGAGAGAAGGTCAGAGGTGGGACCGACATATTACATCAAATCAAAGGGAATTGTTGGAATCAGCCGAAGAGATTGAGCGGATTGTTGAGCAGCATCGCACCACATTATATGAACCTAGGCTCCAAAGCTACAAGGATAAAGTGGCTAAACTTGTAGACGATATCCCGCGGACAGAGAGAAAACGGAGGAGGAGATAGGACTGGAGGAAATATTAGAACAACTTAAAAGTGGCAAAACCCCAGGTCCAAAGGGCTTCAATCCAAGTTTTTCAAATGCCTGAGTGGACAGCTGTGGAACCCATCCATCGTATGTTGTACAGAACAATAATAGAGGGGAAACAGTTGTACTATTGAATATAATATTGAAGTCAAAATACAACCATAATGTTGACATGGCTATATATATGCTGCAAGGCTCGTCTTCAAAGAGACGAAAAGACGAAGAAGACCCAGGTTCAGTGCAAGTTTAGATATTTATTTTTGTGCTTGCCATCTCGTCACGACGTGTTTCGGCAGATCCCTGCCTTGATCACATGACAACAGTGTCGTGCGATACACCTCATTTTAAAGTGACAGGGCTGTGATAGGCATAAAAGAAATACTGTCAGTATTTTTTCACTTAACATTTTTGTAAAATACATGATTCCAATTTCTATCAGTATTTCTTCACCAAACATTAATGTAAAATACATAATCCAAAAATTTCTATTCGACAATGATTAAAGTGACATCCGTTCTTAAATGCATTGGCCCATAACTCATAAGTATCAATTGACATATATTCCATTGTAAATGTCATATTTCTGAGTTGCTTATTTTGCTGTATTACATCCAATATTTACACCTACCCTCTTTCGGTATCAAATAGCCCACCTTATTTTGCATCTAATGTTTCAACCATCATTGTATGTATTTAATCCAATGCCTATAAAATCATATAACGTGTATCCCTAGAACCCACCCCATAACTGAATTATTTCTTAAGATATTTTTTGTATTTTTTGTTAAACAAACAAACGAACAGTGCTCCCTAACAGTGTTGAATTAAATTAAATTGAGTACGATTTTGTTTCTAACCAATTGCTTAAAAAGTCATCAAGGCACTAGTGTGCAGCCATTTGGCTCCAGAGACCACCATAGCTTATACTAACTTAAGTCGTAGGAAAACAGGTTTACCTTATTCTAGAATTTAAGATTCCAGATTTATAATCATGAATGATTCCCACAATTAATCATGTATACCATCAGGTTATCTATTAATTCATCCATAAATAATTAAGAAATCTTAAAATCTAATTGCCATAATATGCCATAGTACCAAAAATATATATTTTTCTATTTACAATAAGAACATTCTTTAAAAAATCCTATATTTCATTTGTTTTATACATAATTTGATAGCGATATTGAAGAGCCAGATGGCATACTCTTCAGAAAAGTTTGTGAGATTGGAACATTTACCGTCACAGTATATAATCTAGTTACATGTTTCTATGTGTATCATTCCAAATATGTGTACAGATCCTCACTCATATTCAAACCATTAGGTTGCTTGGTATCTAGTAAAAGAATATAGTGAGTCTCCAACCTGCGCAACATCCCCGCTCTATCCCCTCCTCTCCTCTGTATCGGTACAGTGTCTAACAGAAAATATCTGAGGTCTTTAGGTTTGCCACCGTGCACATCATGAAAATGTCGGGCCACAGGGTAACTCTGGTCATTGTTGTTAATTGCCCTTATATGTTGTAATATTCGTCTGAGGCCTGGCAACTTGGAACTCCCTACATATTTCAAGTTGCAGCTGCACTCCAACACGTGAACCACATACTCGCTCTTACAGGTAAGGTGATGTTTAATGCTTTGTGGTTTCGTACTGAAGGCGGTAATGTAAGAGGTCCTATTCACTCCATATGTGCATGCCTTACATTGAGGGCATTTATAGAATCCCTTACGTGCCAATGACAAACCTGTAGAGTGCTTGTACTCAGGGCTGCTCTTTATCAATATATCAGCCATGGAGGTGGCTTTCCTGTATGTGATAGCAGGAAACTCAGGAAGATGACTACCTATTACAGGGTCATCCTTTACAACATGCCAATTGCGCTGTATGATTTTACGTAAATCCTTATGCTGTCTATTATAAGTCAGAATCAGCCTAGGGGAATCCTGTATTTCTTGGGCATTATCAATCTCTGGTTGTTTACGATTGCCCATATTTCCTATAAGCTCCTCCCTTATTTTAACATTGGATTTGGCAATTGCAGCATCAATCACTTTAGCACCATAGCCCCGTTCTAAGAACCTGACCTTACTTTCCTGCTGATGCTTTTTGAGTTCATCCTCCTGGCTGCATATTCTGCGCAGCCTTAGCATTTCCCCATACGGGATGCTTTGTATAAGGTGTCTGGGGTGTGCGCTTGTTGCGTGTAACAACGTGTTCCCTGCTGTTTCTTTTCTAAACAACGTTGTACATATCTTATTGTCCGCTATATTTACTGATACATCCAAAAATGATACATGACAATTACTTATGTTGTGCGTAAATTGTAAATTGATGTCATTAACATTGATCTTTCCAATAAACTCCATGGTTTCTTCCCAGGAACCTTTCCACACAATTATCAAATCATCTATGTATCTAAGCCAAGATATAATCTTGTCTGTATATATGTCGGTATATTGCCTCCTGAGGACCAGTTCTTCCCACCAGTTCATAAAGAGGCAAGCGTAGCTGGGGGAAAAACTGGCCCCCATAGCTACCCCCTGAACTTGGCGATACATTTGTTTATTAAACAAAAAATAATTGTGTTCCAAACAAAAAGTCAATAGGTCCATAAGCATTCTGTTATGTTCTGCAAACTCCATATTCCTTTGGCCTAGGAAATGTTTCACTGCTCTTAGTCCATCTTGGTTCCTAATGCAAGTGTACAATGATGACACATCAAGGGTGATCAGATAATATCCATCTTGCCATTTAATCTTGTTAATCTTTGATAGGAAATCTCCTGTATCTTTGATAAAAGATTCCAGCCCCACCACATGCTCCTGTAAAAAATAGTCGATGTACCTAGAAAGATTTTCTAGTGGGCCATCACATGCTGCAATTATAGGACGGTCAGGAGGTTTTGCACGGTCCTTATGTATCTTCGGTATAAAGTATATTACCGGTGTTTTGGGGAATTCTTTTTTTAGGAACTTAAACTCATCATTGTTTAATAACCCCAAGCTCTTCCAGGCCAGTATTTTGGTACATAGGTCATCTTGCATGCGCTTGTAGTTGAGTGGTGTGCTGTTGACATAACATTGATTGTCCCCTAGATGTTTGTTTGCTTCAATAAGATATTCAGAGAGGGGCCACAGCACAATATTCCCTCCTTTGTCCGAATTCCTTATTATGACCTTATTTTCCTTTTTCAATTTGTCAACCAGCAAACCGTACTTAATTTCTTCATTGGAACAATGTCTTTTTGTTGATTGGATTCTCCTATTCAGTTTTTCCACTTGTTCCACTACAATTTCATTAAAGACATCTATCGAATCCTTTATCCTGATTGGCACAAACTTAGACTTGATTTTAAAAGGTGTTTCCGGTTTGGTATTGCCCAGGCTTCTTACTTCTTGTGTGGTCAGAACTGGAAATGGTGTTAAAGAAATCTTACTGTCCTGAGATGCTATATTGTGGGGTACCATGCTGGATGTGTTAATGATACTTTGAGCCGCAGCTAGGGTTTCATAGTCACTTGACACCAAATTGATATTCTTGTTTCATGTGTCAACGCTAGTTGTATTTTTCAATTTGCCCCTCGATTGCAGCTTGTGAAATTTCTGGAGCTTTAGTTTGCGAATGAACAGAAAAATGTCAGCTCTAGTTCTTGTATATTGGAAGTTGGATTCTGGGCAGAAAGATAAACCTAGTGAGAGTAGTTGCTTCTCCGCCACTGTGAGGGCTACTTCAGACAAATTTATGATGGTATTTGAATTCGTTTCGACTTCCGCCATATTGTCTCTTCCTCCCCTCATTGACTCTGATTTGTGTTTTTCTTTCTCCACGAACCCCGGTTCCAGCTTCCTCGTACTGTCGCGTTTCCTCTGGGCGGCCCTCCTCTCCCGCCTGCTCCTCGTGCGCCGTTTTTTGCCTGTTGCGCTATTGTTGTAGAGCGAAGGGTCTCCCGCCTGCTTTGCCGTATATATTCCAGCTCTTCCCCCATCGTTGGTTTAATGGCGTTACTGCTTTCATCGCCTTCCTCAGAACCACTTTCAGTGTATACACTCGACCCTGAGACTGAAGAGGTCTCGGGTGCAGAGTTCACTGACTGTTGTGCTGCCAAAGTGGGTTGATTAGGCACCTTTCCTGCATTCTTCCTCACCACATCATATTTTCTTGAGAAGGTAAAAATCCTTCTGTTTTCGTAGTCCTCTTTGTCCCGTCTAAATTTGTACGTTTTTCGCACTTTGATCTTGTCTTCCTCTTTTTGTAAGCGTTGTTCCATTTCCTCTTCAAACTTGTCTTTGACTCCTTGTGGGTCACTTAGCGCCTCTATCTCTCTGCGCAGTATGTCAATATTGGGCAAAATTTCTTCGCGGTCACTCTCCGCATGTTTCACTAAAATCTCCACCAACCTCCTGGAGTTATCTAAATTACATTATGCCCATTCAGCCATTAGGCGGGGATTGGGTGTGTCATAATTAGGGGCTATCATGATCCTGAGCCCTCGAGGTATGCGGTTAACATCCAAATAGCCACGTAATGATTTGGCCTCCCACCATTTGGCTGTTTCCCTGCGCATTAGTTTTTCAAGCGCTTTGTATTTCTCTTTTATTCCTGTTCCCCCGGCGATGGTATCTGTGCCGGTAACTGTCTCTTTCGCTCTTGGCTGCACTGCCTCATCAGAGAACATTCCTGCCGCTGCATGTTCACGTTCTTAACTGCTGCCGCTGACATGGTAAAATTGCACAAATTGGTTTTGCCGCTATTCGCCACTGCTTTGCTTAGCACGCAGATATCGGACTTTTCTTTGCCCGTAGCTACTTCGGCGCACACCTCCTCACCTGCTGGTTATCTCGGGCTGCCTCGCCACAGGTTACGTTGCCGCTTGCTCCAGCTACCAAGCTCCCGCTCCTCCGAGCTTCACCTGGCTGCCGGAAATGGGCGACTCCTTCTTCCTGGTCTCGGCAGAGCTTCCACCACAGCAGGGGGCTCTGAAGGTTTCCGTTTTCTGGTGCATTCACAGCAGGGCACCTCTCTTCCGTAAAGCTGTTCACGGAACGCCAGTACCCGCAACCTTCCTTCTTCTCCGGAGCCACTTGTCAAGGAGGGGGTCTTCGTCGGTGGGGAAAGTTGTCCAGCGCTAAATGCTGCAAGGCTCATCTTCAAAGAGACGAAAAGACGAGGAAGACCCAGGTTCATGCAAGTTTAGATATTTATTTTTGTGCTTGCCATCTCGTCACGACGCGTTTCGGCAGATCCCTGCCTTGATCACATGACAAAAGTGTCGTGCGATACACCTCATTTTAAAGTGACAGGGCTGTGATAGGCATAAAAGAAATACTGTCAGTATTTTTTCACTTAACATTTTTGTAAAATACATGATTCCAATTTCTATCAGTATTTCTTCACCAAACATTAATGTAAAATACATAATCCAAAAATTTCTATTCGACAATGATTAAAGTGACATCCGTGCTTAAATGCATTGGCCCATAACTCATAAGTATTAATTGACATATATTCCATTGTAAATGTCATATTTCTGAGTTGCTTATTTTGCTGTATTACATCCAATATTGACACCTACCCTCTTTCGGTATCAAACAGCCCACCTTATTTTGCATCTAATGTTTCAACCATCATTGTATGTATTTAATCCAATGCCTATAAAATCATATAACGTGTATCCCTAGAACCCACCCCATAACTGAATTATTTCTTAAGATATTTTTTGTATTTTTTGTTAAACAAACAAACGAACAGTGCTCCCTAACAGTGTTGAATTAAATTAAATTGAGTACGATTTTGTTTCTAACCAATTGCATAAAAAGTCATCAAGGCACTAGTGTGCAGCCATTTGGCTCCAGAGACCACCATAGCTTATACTAACTTAAGTCGTAGGAAAACAGGTTTACCTTATTCTAGAATTAAAGATTCCATACTTATAATCATGAATGATTCCCACAATTAATCATGTATACCATCAGGTTATCTATTAATTCATCCATAAATAATTAAGAAATCGTAAAATCTAATTGCCATAATATGCCATAGTACCAAAAATATATATTTTTCTATTTACAATAAGAACATTCTTTAAAAAATCCTATATTTCATTTGTTTTCAAACAAAGAGTTTGGCCCTCAGTGGAAGAAGCCACAAGAATGCATACTGCATCATCATTGCCAAGCAGGAGCCATTGAAGAAGGGATAGACTCCCGAAACCGGTCTGGCTGTACACGAACAGATGGTGACTGTTCTCTCTGCGTCTCCTGTTGCAGCTGCTCCTTAAAGAAATGGATTAAAATTTTACCATTCTTGTGGCTTCTTCCACTGAGGGCAAAACTCTTTCTTTGAATATTTTGCGGCTGAGCCCAGTCGCGGAAGCAAAGCCCGCCGCTTGCTGCGGACCCGTGATTGCGCCCAACGGTGCGATCAGTACACGGGGGAGTGGTGTCCAGAAGCAGCTGACCACAGACAAGAGGACACCCAGAGTCACAGGCTCACCAGCCCACATGGGTTTTAATCGTAATTTTATAAACTGCCACAATGATGAACTCACACGAGGAACATGGTGTATGCACTACAGGACCCAGAAGGCCATTTCATCTGACCACGCCCTTGAAGGCAGGCTTAAATATCACGAGTGCATACTGCATCATCATTGCCAAGCAGGAGCCATTGAAGAAGGGATAGACTCCCGAAACCGGTCTGGCTGTACACGAACATATGGTGACTGTTCTCTCTGCGTCTCCTGTTGCAGCTGCTCCTTAAAGAAATGGATTCAAATGTTACCATTCTTGTGGCTTCTTCCACTGAGGGCAAAACTCTTTCTTTGAATTTCATTTGTTTTATACATAATTTGATAGCGATATTGAAGAGCCAGATGGCATACTCTTCAGAAAGGTTTGTGAGATTGGAACATTTACCGTCACAGTATATAATCTAGTTACATGTTTCTATGTGTTTCATTCCAAATATGTGTACAGGTCCTCACTCATATTCAAACCATTAGGTTGCTTGGTATCTAGTAAAAGAATATAGTGAGTCTCCAACCTGCGCAACATCCCCTCTCTATCCCCTCCTCTCCTCTGTATCGGTACAATGTCTAACAGAAAATATCTGAGGTCTTTAGGTTTTCCACCGTGCACATCATGAAAATGTCGGGCCACAGGGTAACTCTGGTCATTGTTGTTAATTGCCCTTATATGTTGTAATATTCGTCTGTGGCCTGGCAACTTGGAACTCCCTACATATTTCAAGTTGCAGCTGCACTCCAACACGTAAACCACATACTCGCTTTTACAGGTAAGGTGATGTTTAATGCTTTGTGGTTTCATACTGAAGGCGGTAATGTAAGAGGTCCTATTCACTCCATATATATATATAGGTGATCAAGGCCGCTTGGACAGCCGAAACGCTTCTTGACGAAATGTGGGACAATAAAATAATGCTGGATGATCAAGTTGGTCCATGCCCGTGATTTCCGCGTGTAAGCGATGTCTTGTTGCGAGCTGTAGCTAATATATATATATATACTAGCAGCCCGTCCCGACGTTGTCCGGGTATGAATTGCTGCCGGCCAGTAGTATATTGTTTTGTAGGATTTCTTTTTGATAGCATTTCTTATCTGTGACAGGCCTGTGAAACGCTCCGATTCACAGTGCACTGCTGATGCACTTAAGAGTGCGCGTTCAGTAGTGTGTGAACTCGAGTTTCCCTTCTTTATTTTTCCTTGCAATATTATATAGCGCGAACTCGACAACATGGCATGAGCACAATTTACATTACAGAAGAACACATTCATTTGTGGTAGGCACGGGGAGACAAAGCGATTTGCCTGGAATCACAGTATGTTGAGCTGATGCCGAGATTTGAACGTAGCTCCCCTGTTCTAAAGTTCACAATTCTAGAACTTGTGGCGGGAGGTGTGTCTAAAAGTGTATGTCGGTGCTTTAGGGTTTAGGGATAGGTATGGGTTTTGGGGTACAGGGGTATTTTTAGGGTTCAGGGCGAGGTTTGGGTTTTAGGGTATAGGGGTATTTTTAGGGTTCAGGTGTAGGTTTGGGTTTTGAGGTACAGGGGTATTTTAAGGGTTCAGGGCTAGGTTTGGGTTTTGGGGTACAGGGGTATTTTTAGGGTTCAGGGCTAGGTTTGGATTTTGGGGTACAGGGTTCTTTTTATGGTTCAGGGCTAGGTTTGGGTTTTGGGGTACAGGGGTATTTTTAGGGTTCAGGGAAAGGTTTGGGTTTTGGGGTACAGAGGTATTTTTAGGGTTCAGGTCTACATTTGGGTTTTGGGGTACAGGGGTACTTTTAGGGTTCAGGGGTAGGTTTGGGTTTTGAGGTACAGGGGTATTTATAGGGTTCAGGGCTAGGTTTGGGTTTTGGAGTACAGGGGTATTTTTAGGGTTTAGGGATAGGTTTGGGTTTTGGGGTACAGGGTATATTTATAGGGTTAAGATAGGTTAGTGTTTAAGGGTGTTGGGATATTTTAAGGAGTAAGGATGGGTTATGATTATGGGGTGCAGGGGTATTTAATGGGAGCAGGGTGGACACCTGGAGCTGGACTGTACAGAACCTGGGAAGAAAAAACAATGCAATATTCGGCACAACGCGCGCATTTTTTTTCCGTAATCCCGCGCCCCGCACACGCCCACGCCCACAGCACACGATATGAGACATGGCATGAAGGGTGGAACGTACCACACGCCCCCAGAGTTTTTCACGCCCACAGCACACGCCCACAGCACAACGCAGACATGCCCACAAGTGACTACTTTGCTGGGATCACTTTTATTTGCTCCTACGTTTGGGACTGCGAGTTGCTGCACTCTTCCCTTCACCTCTCGCGGAACCCGCAGTGCGGGTCCCGCTTCATGTGAGGCTCTTGTCACACCGCTGTTTGCGACGTCTGGCCGAGGAAGCATTCTTGTGTGCCTGCATTGACTTCTTGGGGCGATTGCTGGAGCAGGGCTGCGAGCGAGGGTGGGCGCAGGACTACAAGTCCCAGGAGCGCCCGCCCGCTTCCATTGACACCACCTGGGACGCTCTCCCTGCGGGCTCCTCCCCACCAGACAACTGCTTCAATTACCCGTGATTTTGGACACTCCTTGGATTACTTTTATTTGCTCCTACGTTTGGGACTGCGAGTTGCTGCACTCTTCCCTTCACCTCTCGCGCAACCCGCTGCGCGGGTCCCGCTTCGTGTGGGGCTCTTGTCACACCGCTGTTTGCGACGTCTGGCCGAGGAAGCATTCTTGTGTGCCTGCATCGACTTCTTGGGGCGATTCCTGGAGCAGGGCTGCGAGCGAGGGTGGGCGCAGGACTACAAGTCCAAGGAGCGCCCGCCCGCTTCCATTGACACCACCTGGGACGCTCTCCCTGCGGGCTCCTCCCCTCTCACCCTGATTGCACATATACAACAGCCTGATCCCGCTGCGCGGGAGCGACCGGGAGAAGCCCGGGACAAGGGCGGGACCGTCTGTGGCCGTCCGGGGACGGAGGAGGACGGGACGGGCCACCCCTCTTTTGCCCTTACAAGCCCCCTAGGCTGTGGGAAGGTGGGTCATTTGTGCTATGTCTACAAACTGTGATAAATCGGTGTCTGCGGGGGGCAGTAAAGGAACACTAGAGAGCTACTTTACGAGGGCTGCTTCGGATTTGGATAAGGATTTTGTGATGGCTGAGCGCAGGACTGAGCGACGCCGCTCCATTGAATCCCTGAAAAATAGACCTTTGTCGGATTTGATGTTTGTATCCGATTTGCCGGACTCTGTCCCTGTCTTTCCTAGCGAGGACTCACTGTCCTTGGATAAATTCACCTTACTCCTTAGAGACATTTCGCCACATCAAGTTGTTGTAAATACTGCTCCTTCACCCAATGTGGCGAACCCAAGCATTACTAGTACAGGACTAGATGTTATTAATGTGCCTTCTCTTCCAGCCAGGGAGTTACCCAAAAAGAAGGGTAAGTTGCCCCACGTACCCATAGCTCATGGTCCTCCACCAGCCAAACGGAGAAGGGGGGGCTCCTCTGAGGCATAAGCTCAGTCATTCTGAGTTTGGCATATCACTAAAATCTAAAGCATCAGCTGTGTCTATGGTCAAGGCCTCAGAAATTTCTGCTGTAGTGTCACCGGCTCCTGTGGTGCTGGAGCCACCGGCCTCTGAGGTATTAGACACAACTGATATAATGACTGTTACCGACCCATCTTGTGAAATGAGGCCAGCCCTTCCCCCTCTAGAGAAAGTCCTATTGTCTGGCACCCCTTGTGAGTCTATTGAGCACCTATTTAGGTCCTTTATGCACCCAATATTAGATATTTTGAAGAGGGTAGAACAACGGCTGGGGACCCTTGAGTTATTGTTTGCCGATAATGCTGGGGCAGGGCCTTTCTTAACTGCTGAAAAGCCGGTCCCCCCATCGATGGTCACAGCTCAGGCTCTAATTGCTCCTGTCCCGTCCCCGGCTGCCCCCAAGGGCCCCATTAAGGGCATTATCAAAGTTAATAATCCCCCTGTTAATACCCATTCGAGAGCACCAGCAACCCAGCAAGCTCACCAACAGGTCCCTCTGGTGACAGCAGTAAAATCAGCCGCACTGGCTGCTAGAGAATCTCAGAAGGGAGGGGAAAATCCGACCTCCCCAAACAAGCGAGTGGGACGGGGAAGGCCGAGTCGACCTATCAATGACAAATTGCGGGGCCCTAATGTTGAACTGCCTCCCGATGCTGTGCCTTTTGTGGTCGTGCTCACAGGAGTCCCTACCCTTGAGGTTGGTAAAAGGGAAGGGTACTCCCAGTTAAAAAACAAAACATTGCACTGGCTAGGACTAAACAGACCACTCCCATATTATGTTAATGGAGAGATTGTTCACGTCAGGCGTCTCCCCTGGTTGGGCAGTAGGGAAAAAAATCTAAAGGGAGACCTTATTGTAATAAACTTTAGAGACCCAGAGGCAGTCAGACTTATACTGAATGGGTCCTCGGGGAACTTGAGTAATACCACAGTTCCATATGACTTAACATATTTCTATCCAAAACCCCTTGTGACCCCCCCCTTCTACCCGGGAGGACTAGCTGATACACAGCTTAACATGTATATGCCATCCAATAATAGTTATACGGGGCAAGTTCTTAGACCTTTGCCGATTAGGAACGATCTTGGGTGGAATACAGTGCCCGTTAGAAGCTATAGTATGCCTCCAGGGAGGTTGGATCACTTACATGGGAACAGGAGAATGGATCATTTGTTTCCATTTACCCCGTTAGAAACATCTAACAGATTTAACATTTTCTCCTGCTTCGATGGGTGTGATTGACAGCCGGGGTACTCTGTTGGCAGTCCACTGGGTACGGTGACTCTGACATCAAACTCCTTATTACATTCAGGATGTGAGAGTCCTTTATCTGTACAAACCATTGAGCCCAAAACTGTACTCCCTTCTGTTGACGGTTGCTCATTTCTAGCGGGATCTGAACAGGGGATATCTGTTGGTTTAAATGTTGATAAAGCCACCCTTGGTGAAACATTATTTTCAGTCTTACCTGTAAGTTCTCTACCTTCCTGCATTGATGCTAGCCCAACTCTCTGTTCACCCTGCCCAGCCTTATCTAGCTCGGCAGGAGCTGGGAAGGGGGCAATTGACCAGTGTTTACCGATGTTACGGATATGTTCCTGGAATATTGCTGGCCTTGAATCAAAGCTTGATCTGCCTGATTGGGGGTCCTTCATAGACCACTCTGATATTTGGACATTCCAGGAAACCTGGGCTACCCGGCCTATTTTTCGCGCTGGCTATTTGAACTATTCTAGACCAGCTGTGAAAGGTGCAAGGGGCAGACCAGTGGGTGGTCTAGCTATTTGGGTACGCCAACACGTGGGAGTAACAGTGGAGGAGCTCCCGTTGGACAACCCCGATATGCTGGCCATACGGGTGAATTCGTCTTCAGGACTGAATATGGTGATTGTAAATATCTATATGCGGGGTATTCAAGGGGGAAAATGTTCTCCTGTTGCACTGGTGTTAGAGGGTCTCCTAAGTTCACTGCCGGTGAATACAAATAGGGTGGTATTGGGGGAATTCAATACCTGTTTTGAACCTATGGGGTTGGACGATGGTATGCTCACCGAAGATGAGGATTCTCTATGGGGCATTCCGGGTTTGGAATTACAACCTATTAAGAAATTGTCCCAATCAGCCATATTTTTGAAGGGTCTATGCTTGAATCAGGGAATGCGTGCAGTCAATGGGCGTTTGAAGTCAGATAGGATGGGGGCAATGACCTACGATAATGGCAGATCTAGCTCCCGCATTGACTATATTTTGGTGAATGTGGAAATGTGGCCCAGTCTGCTGGATATGGTGGTAGTAAATAGAGCAGAGAGTGATCACAATCCCCTGGTTCTATCGATCAAAGAAGGTTCCTTTGCAGAGCCCTTGGTGGCAGAGGCGTCCCTGCCGCAGGTCTTATTATCCAACAATGAAAGAAGGGTTAGCTGGCCTAAAATAGCCCTTGATGAGGAGGTTCTGTCAAGGATTAGAACCATGCTGAGGGATACAATGACCCAAATCAGCGGGTTCAGCCAAGAGTCGGCCCTTCTGGACAATATCACTACATTACATAGGGATCTTTTTCTAAATCTTAAATCTCTTTTTATTAAATCCACTGGCCCTAGAAGAAATAAGCTGAAGCCCCTAACCTGGTATGATAGTGCATGCAGAGAGTCGCAAAAGGCGCTGCATGCGGCTTTAAAGTCAAGAGATCAGAGCCTAATCCGCAGTTACAGGGCCACCTACAAAGCTGTGCAGGCCACTGCCAAGAAGAATTGGGACGAGATCCGTTGGAAGGAATTGTTGGAGGCCTGCCAGAGTAATAACATGATTAAATTCTGGCGGCAGCTTAAATGGGGCAATCGCCCACAGGATAGATCCCCCTCAAACTGTGTTGAGCCAAGGGAATGGGTCGAATACTATGGGAATCAATTTAAAGCGAATGTCACTAGTTGTGCAACTTCGTTGCCTATTACTTCCAACGAAGCCTTGGTTTTTACCTCAGCTGAAGTGAGGGCAGTGTTAAGGGTTATCCCGGGGGTAAAGCACCAGGACCTGACTGCATACCAGCTGATATGTTCAAGCAGGAACAGGACCTCTGGGTCCCATACATTGTTCTTTTAGCCAATGCTTTGGCAAGAGGTGCGAAAGTCCCTGACTCATGGCTGGGGGTGGAGATCCTTCCTATTCATAAGAAGGGTGATCGCTCAGTAACGGCTAATTATCGACCTATTAGCCTCATTGATGCTGTACAAAAGATTGTGGCTCGCCTTCTTTTGGGTAGGATCCAGATTTGGATATCTGATTATGATGTTTTAAGTCCTCTCCAGGCGGGTTTTCTGCAACAAATGGGGACCTTAGAGCAAGTTTTTAGATTCATGCTATTATATTGGAAGGTGGTCTATCTTGGGGGAGGTTTGCTGTTTGCGGCATTTGTGGACATTAGGTCTGCTTTCGACCTAGTGCCCAGGACTAAGCTCTGGGAAGTCTTGTTGGATTTGGGCATGCCCAAAGAGCTGGTGGCGTTGCTGATCAATCTGCACTCAAACACCTATGCCAAAGTAAGATGGGGTGGTCCAGGGGAGGTCACTGACAGCTTTAAAGTTGCCAAGGGGGTTAGACAAGGGTGTGTGTTGGCCCCCACCCTTTTTTCCTTGTTTATTAACGGGGTGACTAAGTATTTTTCTAACTTTCCAACGGACGCCCCCTCCCTCGCTGGAAGGAAAATTCCCCTCCTCATGTTCGCGGACGACACTCTTATTATTTCTAAAACGAGGCAGGGCCTTCAGTCCGCACTGGCCCGTTTTGAGTGTTTCTGCAGCGAGCACGAGTTAGAGGTGAATGTCAACAAGACCAAATTTATGGTTCTGCGAGGCCCCAAGGCTGTGAAGGCCAAGGTGTCGATGAGCGGAGCCATTTTGGATCAAACGGAGGTTTTTACATACCTGGGTGTCACATTAAGTGAGAACTTGAGCTGGAAACCCCAATTGGATCTTATGACCCTGAAACATGCTCAACTTGGGGGAGCCTTATTGAAGGAGCACGCAAAATCTCTCACTAAACCCCTGGCACCGTTGGTAAAAATGTATGGCTCAAAGATAATCCTTGCAACTATCTACGGTGCAGAACTGTGGGGGTATAGTGATTTATCCACTCTGAGGGTGGCACAGAATAGGTTCCTCAGAATGGCAACTGGTCTCCCACAATCAACACCTTGCTTACCCCTGCAGCTTGACTTAGGTATTAAATCCATCGAGGATGTGGTACGGTATAGACCACTGGCGTTCTGGCGTCGTCTGTGGACTACACCTGAATTATCCCTGTTTGCTGAGGCCATCGTTGAGGTGAGGGGGCTTGAAGGGTCCCACAGGGTTCCCTGGTTCTCTCATTTCAGGACGCTTTTGACAAATTTGAGCCTGGAGGCGTTATGGGTTGATCCAGCACATGCGACCTTTCCATCAAAAAAGGCACTTAAAGATATTTATTGGCATTGGATCGCTGAGAGGAGATCCACTATGGTTGTTGGTCCTACCATGTCATTGGAATTTTTGGTTGTAAAGGATGTCCCTAAATATGAAGCCTACTGGGACTTAATTACTAAGCCAATTGATTGTAAACTGTATCACCAACTACGAGTAGGCTCGTTACCTGTGCGGGGGCTTACGCACTCCTGGTCAACTGGTGGTAGCGATAAGTGTCCTTTCTGTGTAACAGCAGTAGAGAATATTGAACACTTTTTCTTCTGCTGCCCTAAGTATTTGTTACCCAGAAAAGTTTGGCTTTTACCAGTCTGCCGCTTACTAGGTACTAGATCTGCTGTTGCAGCGACTAGGATTCTCAAAACTGACACTTCCCCCCCTATTGCCATTGGTGTAGCAAAATTCGTGAGCTGGGCTTGGTCAATCCGTATTCACAACCTTGGTAAATGAAGTTCCCATTGTATATGTTTTTATGACTCTTAGTCTCAACGTAGCATTGTTTTTATGTAGTAAGGGGTCTTTTTGTACATCATTGTCTAAAATGTAATACTTTTCTTAACATGGCTTTAAAATGTAACGTATTTATTATCTTATATGTAAAAGCGTATGAACTGTTTTTTTATTATGTATTTGTCTTTTATGATGCAAATCGAATAAAGACCTTGTGTGTGTGACTACTTTGCTGGCACGGTTCTTTTACTCAAGACCATGAACACCATCCACTCCGGCTCACCATCCGACCCCTGCCCTCACCACATCTTCAACAAAGCAAACTGCATCATCGCACCCTAAATCCGGAAGATCATCAACAGCTCCTTCGAGACTGGTACCTTCCCGGAAATCTGGAAGCACGCCGAGATCAACGGTCTACTCAAAAAACCCACAGCAGACCCAAAGGACCTCAAGAACTTCCGGTTCATCTCCCTTCTTCCATTCCCGGCAAAAGTCATCGAAAATATTGTCAACAGGGAACTGACCCACTTCCTCGAGGTGAACAACATCCTGGACCCATCCCAATTGGGAATCCGCAGTAATCACAGCACCGCCCTCATCGCTGCGACAGACATCAGGACCCCACTGGACAATGGCAAAACCAAGGCCCTCATCCTCCTGGACCTCTCAGCCGCTTTCGACACCATCAGCCACCACATCCTACGCACATGCCTACACGACGCAGGAATACGCAACAAAGCCCTGGACTGGATCACATCCTTCCTCACTGACAGAACCCATAGGGTCCGCCTCCCCCCCTTTCCATTCTGAAGCCACCAAGATCATCTGCCGCGTACCCCAAGGATCATCCCTCAGCCCTACCCTTTTCAATATTTACATGGCACTGCTCGAAAACATGCTCGCCAACATTGTCCACTCTCACATCAACATTGTCTCCGATGCCGACGACACTCAACTGATCCTCTCACTCACCAAAAACCCCGCCCCCGCCAAAACCAACCTCCACGAAGGAATAAAGACTATCGCCAGCTGGATGCAGACCAGCCACCTGAAACTTAACTCAGACAAGACAGAGGTCCTCATTCTCGGATCCACTCCCTCCTCCTGGGACGACTCTCGGTGGCCTGCTGCCCTGGGAGCCCCAAAACACCCACTGACTACGCACGCAACTTAGGGTTCATCCTGGACTCATCGCTCTCAATGACCCAGCAACTCAACGCTGTCTCCTCCTCCTGCTTCAATACCCTCCGCATGCTCCGCAAGATCTACAGATGGATCCCCACCGGAGCCAGAAGGACGGTCATCCATGCCCTTGTCAGCAGCAGACTGGACTATGGCAACGCGCTCTATGCAGGAATGATGTCAAAACTCCAGAAGAGACTGCAACGCATACAGAACGCCTCCGCACGCCTCATCCCCGACAAACCCCGCCACGCCCACATCACAGCCCACCTGAAAGACCTGCACTGGCTCCCCTTCAACAAGAGGATCACCTTCAAGTTTCTCACCCACACACACAAAGCACTCCACTACGCCGGACCAGTATACCTCAACAAACGACTCACCTTCTACACTTGAACCCCCAGCTTCGCTCCCTCGCCCTCGCCACCGTCCCACGCATCCACAGGACCTCCACCGGAGGCAGATCCTTCTCCTACCTCGCCGCCAAGACATGAAACACCCTCCCCACACAGCTGCGACAGACCCAGGACCTGCTGGCCTTCAGGAGACTTCTCAAGACCTGGCCGTTCGAGCAGTAGCTCCCCCCACCAACCCCCGCTCAGCGCCTTGAGACCGTCATGGGTGATTAGTACGCTCTACAAATAACTGATTGACTGATTAATTGTTTAGAGGGACTGAAACCAGATATATGTGTGACCTCAGCGAGGTTTACCCTGTCTGAGGTACAAGCTTTTCTGATGTGAGTCGTGTGAGGAGATCTGTGTAAACTGAGTGATAGCTCTGCTGTCTAAGTGCCTCAGGTTGAGCCTGTCAGATTTGTGTGACATTTCTCTAGGCTGCCAAGGACACTGGGTCTGGGATGGGGTGGGAGGGCGGGGGCACGTGTGCTTCAGTCATATCCCAACCCAACAGTCCTTCAACTAAACTACAGTAAACTTCGGATTGTTAACAAGGAAAAGTGTCTCATTTCATTACTCTTGAAATAAACCGAATTCCTTCACCTCAATCTACATTATTAACAAGTTGAACCAATCCCTTCCCTCCAGCCAAGGCTGAGGCCCTTCTGATCTGCGGGTTGTGCTGTGGTGAGCAAGGCAATCAGCAATTAACAGAACACGACACACGGTGGGACCCGAGCCCTGAAACTTTGCTCCCACCTTGATTAATGTGAAAGGAAAAGACATTCAGCTGGTCGGGCGTGAACCTTTCATGGATTGTTCCAGAGTTGGCGATCAGGTGGTCTTCCTAGAGGGGGCGATGGACCCAGGGGGGCCTCCCAGGGTCCAGGGCACACCCTGTCACGTAACCTGCGTTCCCACGCTGGGGCCGATAAATCAAGCTGCTCGCTGCAGGCCTTGGCTGGAACTCCTGTCAGGCCATTAAAAAGATAAACGGACTTTCTTATCCCCTCTCCCTCTGCCTCGTCACTCATTAACCCGGCGCTGGCCTGTGTGGGCGCTTTCACTTCCCTTCCCACATGACGCTGGGGCAGGTGGCGGGAGAGACACCTGATGGGATGACACACAGGCTGGTGGGAACCGAGGTGGAGCTGCGGGGGGTGGGGGTCTCTCTGGCTTCATCCCAGGGCCCCTGAGGGGCCCCAGTTCAGGCAGCCAGCCACAAGAGAGCCTTGTAGGAGGGCTGCCTTACTCTGGGTGGATAGAGGCTGGCACCTGGAAACACCCGCAGGTGACCAGCTGGGGACGGCTGGGACCCGTGATGAGTTGCAAAAAGGTCACACTGATTACCAGTCACAAATGACTCATAAAGAGCACCGGCAAAAATGGTTCATACCAGTTACCAGTTACAAATGGTGTTTATCCATGAGTTACAAACGGCATACACCAGTGACGAGTTACGAGTGGTTTATAAGCATGACTAGTTACAAAATATTTTTACTAATGACCAGCTTCAAATGGCTGTTACTGATGACCAGTTACAAATGGTTCATACTGGTGAACAGTTACAAATGGATTATGCTAGTGGCTGATTACAAACGGGTCATACTGGTGACCAGTTACACATATTTTATACTATTGAACAGCTGCAAATGGTGTATTCTGGTCACCAGTTACACATGGTTTATACTGGTGACCAGCAACAAATGGCTTATACTGGTGAGTACTTACAAAGGGCTAATACTGGTCACTACTTACACATGGTTCATACTGGTGAGCAGTTGCAAGTGGCTTATACTGGTGAGTACTTACAAATGGCTTATACTGGACACTACTTACACATGGTTCATACTGGTGAGTACTTACAAATGGCTTATACTGGTGAGTACTTACAAATGGCTAATACTGGTCACTACTTACACATGGTTCATACTGGTGAGCAGTTGCAAGTGGCTTATACTGGTGAGTACTTACAAATGGCTTATACTGGACACTACTTACACATGGTTCATACTGGTGAGTACTTACAAATGGCTTATACTGGTGAGTACTTACAAATGGCTAATACTGGTCACTACTTACACATGGTTCATACTGGTGAGCAGTTGCAAGTGGCTTATACTAGTGGCTGCCTACAAACAGATCACACTGGTGAGCAGTTACACATAGTTTATACTATTAACTGGTGACCAGCACTAATGGCTTAAACTAGTGACTACCTATAAATGGCTTATAATGGTGGCCACTTACGCATGTTTTATGCTGAATCCAGTTGGTGGCAGAATGCGATTTAGGAGCTTTTGAGAGCATTGTAGTTCCGGCTGGATCTTGGAGGTGGTCAGTGGATTATAAGGGTGTTCCGCTGTCACTAAATCAACAAGCAGAGCTTCCATTGGTTTTTGGCTGGGCACGTGCGCTCCAGGATTCAAAATCCTCCTCCTGCTGAACCTGGATCTCGTAGAATATTTTTGGTAAATTTATATCTGGGGTGGAGGTTCATGTTCTAAGTGTTTGGGGCCTGTCTTTTATCTGAGACACTCTGATCACCTGGGAATGAAGGTACAGCAGTGGTGCGTGTAGATGGTGACTACAGGACAGTGAATCAATGGCCACATATGGAATGCCACGACTGACCCTATATTCAGACAGACGTTTGCAGAGCCAGGATGGTGTGGAGGACACGGCACAAAATACCTGCAGATTCGCTCCACACCGCACATGTGCATCATTCAGTAACATCATGCAGTGTGGCCTGAGTGGTTTGTGTAGACCACTCTGCAAACAATACCTTGAATTTAGTGAGCTGGTTGCTTGCAGGATGTGGTCCTTCCCACCAACCTGAATTCAATATTTTGAGGTGGTTGAAAAGGCGGGTCATGGAAATGGAGAGTTAATACCACCTTAAGCGGTATACATGCACATTGTGCAAACCTGGCAGGGTGCAATGTACATATTTCGAAGTACAGTGGTCCCTATATGGAATTAATACACACAGAAAAATAATCATATACTTGATAAGTAATATGTCTTCTGCCCGTTTGGACAGGGTTTATTTATCAGTAAGTGCAGAGATAAGGTTTTTTGGAAGAATGTCAAGCGGGCACAGCCGTGACCCTCAACATACAAGACAAAAACAACAAGGAAGAAATGTGAACAAGGCAAGAAAATAAGTCTGCATACTTGTACATCAGTAAAGCAGGCACAAAATATAATGAAACCTCTCCATTGCAAATTTGTACAGAAATAGCTCGCATATGGGGTTTTTAAAGGTCGACGACGTTTCGATGCCTATAGAAATGAGGGCATCATCATCAGGACAAGGGTTAACATTATTGTTGTCTTGGGCGAAAGCAATATATAATGCCTTTAAGTTACATTTACTTTTACAACCATATTTACAATTGGGAGAAAAGAGAGAGAGAAAAACACAACAAGAATTAAGATAAGTAAAGGCATGTATTAATGATCCTATTATTTACAATAAGTGAACTGCTTCTTGGTGAAGCCCAGGGTGCAATGTACAGCTGTATTTGGTAGCAGGGGGTGTTGTGTGATCCTGACAGACTCAGGGGTATATTATCAAGGGGTTTTATCTCCGCTTTTTTGGCTTTAAAAGCCAAGAAAGCGGAGATAAAATTATCTCCCTATTACCAAGCTGTCGCTAACACCAGTTAGCGACAGCTAATAGGAGATAGCGACCATCATGGGCCCCACTTTGCATGTCAGTGATATTTATCACTAATGATATGCAAAGTGGGCGTGCCAAGATGTTAGCGACTGGAAACAGTCGCTAACATCGCTATCTCCTATTACCAACTTTTGGAGATATTTGCGCTAAGCGCGAATATCTCCAAAAGCTAAAACCTGCCCTGAGCAGTTCTTAGCCATGTTATCCAATGGGAGGTGGATAACATGGCTAAGAGCATTTGCTCGATAATGCATGAATATCGCTGACTTTTCAGCGATATTCATGCATTGCGGGCGTTTTTTATCGCATTTGCGATAAACCTTGCTAATAGCAAGGTTTATCTGCGATAAAAATCGCCGATGTGCGGCGATAATTTTTGTCTCTAAACAAGTTAGAGACAAAAATTATCGCTAGTTGTTGGTAATATGCCCCTCAGAGTGAGGAAAATCCTTCTCAATGGTGACTGACATATCCCTTGAAAAGCTTTGTTTTCTGCTTCCGTGGAGTTGAAGTGCAAGGAGTGAGTCTAGTTAGGAAGTATTACCCTCATAGTGTGAATCCAACAGGAGCGACGCACTCCGTCTCACCACTTCCACCGATGAGCACATACAATAAGAACATGAGGCCAGGAGTGGGAATGGGAGAGGAGAATACAACAAGTGAGAACGCAGACACTGGCCGGCACCACTCTGACTCCTTCCTTCGGCCTGACGCTGATATCTGCAGAGCGCAGGGGGAAGCCAAAGGCGATAATAGAGACTTACTTACCTGTGTATATTGTTTATGATATCTCGTCCTCGATATTCTGTTTCATCGATATTCTGGGGTCGATATTCAGGGAGCACATCAGAAATGTCTTAGTAACCTTCCATGACAGTCCTGCGTCTGATAGTAAGAGTAAAGGATTGCACCTTCACTGTATCTCGATACACCCAACTCCCTGCGCTTCGATGTGAAACTTGTCGTTCCTGAAACTAAAACTTACAACAGATGAAATTAGTAGATATACCTTCATCATCACTTCTCTCTGTTGAAAAGATAATTACCACAAGTTTTGTAACTGTGCGCCATCTGCTGAAGAAGAGTTTAGTTCCACTTGAGTTTAGTTCCACTTGAGTTTAGTTCCACTTGAGTTTAGTTCCACTTGAGTTTAGTTCCACTTGAATTTTACTTCCACTTGAGTTTAGTTCCACTTGAGTTTAGTTCCACGTGAGTTTTAATTCCACTTGAGTTTAGTTCCACTTGAGTTATAGTTCCACTTGAGTTTAGTTCCACTTGAGTTTAGTTCCACTTGAGTTTAGTTCCACTTGAGTTTAGTTCCACTTGACTCTGTGCTACAGCAAAAGTAAGTAAGCCGCACTCATAATCTGTGGTTTCTATGTTAGCAACTCCTAATACCTTACGTATAATCAGGCCTAGTACCATGTGGAACACTGTTTTGTCAAAAGAATTCTTACTGTTCCATCACAGGATCAAAGCCCAAGTTCAAATGGGACAATCTTCATAGTTGTCAATAGTGTTCTAAGCTAGAAGCAAGAAGAACTGCCGTGCCCTCGAGAAAGCCTGGAGAAGAGACCCAACACCGGACAACATGACCACCCTCAAGCTCGCCACCCGAAAGCACCATCAATTGATCCACGCCACCAAGAAAACAGCATTCAAGGACCGGCTGGACAACAACGCACACAACAGCAAGGAACTCTTCAACATCGTGAGAGAGCTCTCCAACCCCAACGCCGGAATCAACGACATCACCCCGTCGCAAGACCTCTGCAACTCCCTCGCCTCCTACTTCCACAACAAGATCAATGACATACACAACAGCTTCAGCACACAAACAACGCTCCCCACGACCGCACCAACGCCCCCCACCACCACCCTCAACGCCTGGACACCGATCAACCTCGAAGACACCATCTGCACGATGAACTCCATCCACTCCGGATCTCCAACCGACCCCTGCCCTCACCACGTCTTCAACAAGGCCGACGCTGTCATCGCACCCCACCTGCGGGACATCATCAACACCTCCTTCGACACCGCCACCTTCCCTGAGAGCTGGAAGCACGCCGAACTCAGCGCTCTACTAAAGAAACCAACGGCGGACCCCACCGAACTGAAGAACTACCGCCCCATCTCGCTCCTCCCGTTTCCAGCCAAAGTCATCGAGAAGACCGTCAACAAGCAACTGGCAGCCTTCCTCGAGACAACTGGATCCCTCGACCCATCTCAGTCAGGCTTCCGGGCCAACCACAGCACCGAGACCGCCCTCATCGCTGCCACCGACGACATCCGAACCCTCCTGGACAACGGAGAAACAGCGGCCCTCATCCTCCTGGACCTCTCCGCGGCATTCGACACTGTCTGCTACCGCACCCTAGTGCAGCGCCTCAGCAACGTCGGAATCGAGGAGAAAGCACTGGAATGGATCACCTCCTTCCTCGCCGGAAGGACACAGAGAGTCCGCCTGCCCCCATTCAGATCAGAAGCCACGGAAGTCATCTGCGGCGTTCCCCAAGGCTCCTCGCTCAGCCCCACCCTCTTCAACGTCTACATGAGCCCCCTTGCAGCCATCGCACGCCAACACAACCTGAACATCATCTCCTGGGCCGATGACACCCAGCTGATCCTCTCCCTGACCAACGACCCCGCCACCGCCAGAGCCAACCTACACGAAGGGATGAAAGACGTGGCCGAGTGGATGACGACTAGCCGCCTGAAACTGAACACAGACAAGACGGAAGTCCTCATCCTGGGCTCCTCACCCTCCGCCTGGGACGACTCCTGGTGGCCCCCCGCTCTGGGCAACGCACCCAAACCGACAGACCACGCACGCAACCTGGACTTCATCCTGGACTCCTCCCTCTCCATGACCAGACAAGTCAATACCACCTCCTCGTCCTGTTTCAACATCCTGCGCATGCTACGTAAGATCTTCCGGTGGATCCCCACCGAGACCAGGAAGACGGTCACCCAGGCCCTCGTCACCAGCCGACTGGACTACGGCAACGCCCTCTACGCCGGAACCACCGCCAAGCTCCAGAAGAGACTCCAGCGGATCCAGAACGCCTCGGCGAGACTCATCCTCGACGTCCCCAGACGAAGCCACATCTCCAGACACCTGAGAGACCTGCACTGGCTCCCGATCAACAAAAGAATCACCTTCCGGCTCCTCACCCACGCACACAAAGCCCTACACAACCAAGGCCCGACCTACCTCAACAGCCGCCTCAACTTCTACGCTCCCAAACGCCATCTCCGCTCGACCAATCATGCCCTCGCAGCCGTCCCCCGCATCCGCAGAGCGACAACAGGAGGAAGGTCCTTCTCCCACCTGGCCGCCAAGACTTGGAACTCCCTCCCGACCGACCTACGCCTGACCCAAGACCACCTCTCCTTCAGGAAGAAGCTCAAGACCTGGCTGTTCGAGCAGTAGCGGACCCTCCCCCACCCCCCCCCAAAGCGCCTTGAGACCCTCCGGGTGAGTAGTGCGCGGTATAAATGCCTATGATTGATTGATTGATTGAAGCTAAATCTTCAGCTACAGTTCAAAGCTCACTTTCTTAGCACAGCTTCTCGAATAAGTCTCTGTTTTCTGAAATGTCTTCCAATAAACTCCAAAGGAAACAACAACTGTTAAGAATCCTGAATCGGCATAGCAAGGTCCTGGCTGCAGCATCTTTGTATCATGTTGGCTAGCAAGGATGCTGCGAAACACGAGGGAAGGTATACTTGCTAATCCAAGATGGCCGCCGCTGTTGCTGCTTGATTCTTTCATTCGTTCTCGTTTAGCAACACAATGATTTCTAACTGAAACCAATTCTTGCACCTTAGGTAAAAGCCCTTGAATGAGCGCTGCTCCTACACCCTATCCAGGAGTTTTCATAACATTAACAAAACCAGAAAATTGATCAAAGGCATGCTTCAAATGATCAGATGATTCCCTTTGTTTTGTTTGAACCTACTTATCTTATTCCAATTCTCTTTTAAGAGGACAAACTTCAACAATAGCATTCAGCAGCGCATCAGTTTATCTCAGGCAACACTAACAACAGCCTCATCAGCGAGAACCTGTTGCATCTCAGCAACACTAAGAGCAGCCCCATCAACAAGAACCGGTTGCATCTCCGCAACACTAAGAGCAGCCCCATCAACAAGAACCGGTTGCATCTCAGCAACACTAAGAGCAGCCCCATCAACAAGAACCGGTTGCATCTCCGCAACACTAAGCGGAGCCTCATCAACAAGAACCTGTTGCATCTCCGCAACACTAAGAGCAGCTTTGTCAACAAGTACCTGTTGCATCTCCGGCAACACAGAGAGCAGCCTTCTCAACAATAACCTGTCACATCTCTGGCAACGCTAAGAGCAGCCTTATCAACGACAACCTGTCACATCGCCAGCAACACTAAGAGCAGCCTCATCAACAAGAACGTGCTGCATCCCCACAACACTAAGAGCAGCCTCGCCAGCAAGAACCTGTTGCATCACCAGCAACACTAAGAGCAGCCCCATCAACAAGAACCTGTTGCATCCCCGGCAACAATAAGAGCAGCTTCATCAACAAGAACCTGTTGCATTTTAGCAACAATAAGAGCAGCCTTATCAACGACAACCTGTTGGATCTCTGGCAATACTGAGAGCACTCTCATCAACGAGAACCTGTCACATCTCCACAACCCTTAGAGCAGCCTCATCTACAAGAACCTGTTGCATCCCCGGCAACACTAAGAGCAGCCTCATCTCCCACAACCTGTTGGATCTCCGGCAACACTGGGAGCAGCCTCGTCAACGAGAACCTGTTGCATCTCCGGCAACACTGAGAGCAGCCTCGTCAACGAGAACCTGTCACATCTCCAGCAACAATAAGAGCAGCTTCATCAACGACAACCTGTTGGATCTCCGGCAACACTGAGAGCAGTCTCATTAACAACAACCTGTTGGATCTCCGGCAACACTGAGAGCAGTCTCATCAACGAGAACCTGTCACATCTCCAGCAACAATAAGAGAGAGTAGCCTCATCAACAAGACCCGGTTGCATCTTTAGTAACAATAAGAGCAGCCTCATCAACAAGAACCTGTTGCATCTCTGGCAACACTAAGAGCTGCTTCATCAACAAGAACCTGTCACATCTCCGGCAACACTAAGAGCAGCCTCGTCAGCAAAAACCTGTTGCATCACCGGCAACACTAAGAGCAGCCACATCAACAAGAACCTATTGCATCTCCGGCAACACTAAGAGCAACCTCATCAACAAGAACCTGTTGCTTCGGCAACAAAAAGAGCAGCCTCGCCAGCAAGAACCTATTGCATCTCTGGCAACACTAAGAACAGCCTCAGCAACGAAAACCTGTTGCATCACCGGTAACACTAAGAGCAGCCCCATCAACAAGAACCTGTTGCATTTTAGCAACAATAAGAGCAGCCTCATCACCGACAACCTATTGGATCTCCGGCAACACTGAGAGCAGCCTCGTCAACGAGAACCTGTCACATCTCCAACAACAATAAGAGCAGCTTCATCAACGACAACCTGTTGCATCCCCGACAACACTAAGAACAGCCTCATCAACAAGAACCTGTTGCATCCCCGGCAACACTAAGAGCAGCCTCATTAACGACAACCTGTTGGATCTCCGGCAATACTGAGAGCAGCCTCATCAACGAGAACCTGTCACATCTCCACAACACTTAGAGCAGCCTCATCTACGAGAACCTGTCACATCTCCAGCAACAATAAGAGAGAGTAGCCTCATCAACGACAACCTGTTGCATCTCCGGCAACACTGAGAGCAGCGTCGCCAGCAAGAACCTGTTGCATCTTTAGCAACAATAAGAGCAGCCTCATCAACAAGAATCTGTTGCATCTCTGGCAACACTAAGAGCTGCTTCATCAACAAGAACCTGTCACATCTCCGGCAACAATAAGAGCCGCAACATCAACAAGAACCTGTCACATCTCCGGCAACACTAAGAGCAGCCTCATCAACAAGAATCTGTTGCATCTCCGGCAACACTAAGAGCAGCCTCGGCAACGAAAACCTGGTGCATCACCGGGAACACTAAGAGCAGCTTCATCAACAAGAACCTGTTGCATCCCCGGCAACACTAAGAGCAGCTTCATCAACAAGAACCTGTTGCATATCTGGCAATAGTAAGAACAGCCTTTTCATATCTGTTGCCTTTTCATATCTGTTGCATATCTGGCAATAGTAAGAGCAGCCTCAACAACAAGAACCTGTAGCAACTCAGGCAACACTAACTGTAGCTCATCAATGAGAACCTGTTGAATCCCTGGCAACAATAAGAGCAGCCTTATCAACAAATATCTGTTGCATCTCCGGTCTCCGGCAACACTAAGAGTGGCCTCATCCACGAGAACCTGTTGCATCTTTAGCAACACTAAGAGCAGCCTTCAATAAGAACCTGTTGCATCTATGGCAACATTAAGAGCAGCGCAAACACAAGAAGATGATGGACGGAGTGCTGAAATCTTTACAGGCACTCACCACCAGTCACAAATCTGGGTTGAATCCATCATCGTTCTTTAGCTCACTTCGCCACCCAAGTTCAGACACAGCTATATGCAAATCAGTCTTGACCCTGTGCCTCATGGGTGACAGTCCAGCCTGAACTGCAAAGCCATGTCTTCCCTGGACCTGAAACAAGCATCCTGCGACCGCTTTCGGGCTAACAGCCCTCATCAGCCAAGCCAGCTTGAATCCAGTGGCAAAGTGAGCATGGGACCCACGTCTGGGTATACCATGCCAACTTAGGGCAAACAAAGCAAACACAAGGTGATGGACGGAGCGCTGAAACCTTACAGACACTCACCCCCATCACAGATCTAAGTTGAATCCATCATTGTTCTTTAGCTCACTTTGCCACCCCAGTTCAGACACAGCTGTATGCAAATCAGGCTTGACCCTGTGCCTTATGGAAAGACATGGCTTGGCAGTTCGGACTGGACTGTTCCCATGAGGCACAGGGTCAAGACTGATTTGCATATAGCTGTGTCTGAACAGGGGTGGCGAAGTGAGCTAAAGAACGATGATGGATTCAACCCAAATCCGTGACTGGGGGTGAGTGTCTGAAAAGTTTCAGCACTCTGTCCATTATCTCTTTGCAACACTCTCTGGCAACACTAAGAGCAGCCTCATCCACGAGAACCTGTTCCATCCCCGGTAACACTAAGAGCAGCCTCGTCAACGAGTACCTGTTGCATCTCTGGCAACACTAAGAGCAGTCTCATCAACAAGAACCTGTTGCATCCCCGCAACACTAAGAGCAGCCTCATCAACAAGAACCGGTTGCATCCCCGCAACACTAAGAGCAGCCTCATCAACAAGAACCTGTTGCATCCCCGCAACACTAAGAGCAGCCTCATCAACAAGAACCGGTTGCATCCCCGCAACACTAAGAGCAGCCTCATCAACAAGAACCTGTTGCATCACCGGCAACACTAAGAGCAGCCTCATGAACAAGAACCTGTTGCATCACCGGCAACACTAAGAGCAGCCTCATGAACAAGAACCTGTTGCATCCCCGGCAACACTAAGAGCTGCTTCATCAACAAGAACCTGTCACATCTCCGGCAACACTAAGAGCAGTCTCAGCAACAAGAACCTGTTGGATCCCCGGCAACACTAAGAACAGCGTCATCAACGACAACCTGTCACATCTCCAGCAACACTAAGAGCAGCCTCATCAACGAGAACCTGTTCCATCCCCGGTAACACTAAGAGCAGTCTCATCAACGAGTACCTGTTGCATCTCTGGCAACACTAAGAGCAGTCTCATCAACAAGAACCTGTTGCATCCCCGCAACACTAAGAGCAGTCTCGTCAACAAGAACCTGTTGTATCTTTAGCAACACTAAGAGCAGCCTCGTCAACAAGAACCTGTTGCATCTTTAGCAACACTAAGACCAGCCTCATCAACAAGAACCTGTTGTATTTTTAGCAACAATAAGAGCAGCTTTGTCAACAAGTACCTGTTGCATCTTTAGCAACACTAAGTGCAGCCTCATCAACGACAACCTGTTGGATCTCCGGCAACACTGAGAGCACTCTCATCAATGAGAACCTGTCACATCTCCACAACACTTAGAGCAGCCTCATCTACGAGAACCTGTTGCATCTCCGGCAACACTAAGAGCAGCCTCGTCAACGAGAACCTGCTGGATCTCCAGCAACACTAAGAGCTGCTTCATCAACAAGACCCTGTTGCATCCCCGGCAACATTAAGAGCAGCCTCATCAACTAGAATCTGTTGCATCCCCGGTAACACTAAGAGCTGCTTCATCAACAAGACCCTGTTGCATCTCCGGCAACACTAAGAGCAGCCTCATCAACGAGAACCTGTTCCATCCCCGGTAACACTAAAAGCAGCCTCATCAACGAGTACCTGTTGCATCTCTGGCAACACTAAGAGCAGTCTCATCAACAAGAACCTGTTGCATCCCCGCAACACTAAGAGCAGCCTCATCAACAAGAACCTGTTGCATCACCGGCAACACTAAGAGCAGCCTCGTCAGCAAGAACCTGTTGTATCTTTAGCAACAATAAGAGCAGCCTCGTCAACAAGAACCTGTTGCATCTTTAGCAACACTAAGAGCAGCATCATCAACAAGAACCTGTTGTATCTTTAGCAACAATAAGAGCAGCCTCATCAACGACAACCTGTTGGATCTCCGGCAACACTGAGAGCACTCTCATCAATGAGAACCTGTCACATCTCCACAACACTTAGAGCAGCCTCATCTACGAGAACCTGTTGCATCTCCGGCAACACTAAGAGCAGCCTCATCAACAAGAACCTGTTGCATCTCTGGCAACTCTAAGAGCTGCTTCATCAACAAGACCCTGTTGCATCCCCGGCAACACTAAGAGCAGCCTCATCAACAAGAACCTGTTGCATCTCTGGCAACACTAAGAGCAGCTTTGTCAACAAGAACCTGTTGCATCTTTAGCAACACTAAGAGCAGCTTCATCAACAAGAACCTGTTGCATCTCAGCAACACTAAGCGCAGCCTCATCAACAAGAACCTGTTGCATCCCCAGCAACACTAAGAGCAGCCTCATCACCAAGAACCTGTTGCTTCACGAGCTACACTAAGAGCAGCTTCATCAACAAGAACCTGTTGCTTCACGAGCTACACTAAGAGCAGCTTCATCAACAAGAACCTGTTGCTTTGGCAACAATAAGAGCAGCCACAACAACAAGAACCTGTAGCAACTCTGGCAACACTAACTGAAGCTCATCAATGAGTACCTGTTGCCTCCCTGGTAACAATAAGAGCAGCCTTATCAACAAACATCTGTTGCATCTCCGGTCTCCGGCAACACTAACAGCAGCCTCATCAATAAGAACCTATTGCATCTCTGGCAACACTAAGAGCAGCCTCATCAATAAGAACCTGTTGCATCTATGGCAACACTAAGAGCAGCCTCATCAATAAGAACCTGTTGCATCTATGGCAACACTAAGAGCAGCGCAAACACAAGAAGATGATGGACGGAGTGCTGAAATCTTTACAGACACTCACCAACAGTCACAAATCTGGGTTGAATCCATCATCGTTCTTTAGCTCACTTCGCCACCCAAGTTCAGACACAGCTATATGCAAATCAGTCTTGACCCTGTGCTTCATGGGAACAGTCCAGCCTGAACTGCCAAGCCATGACCCAAGACCACCTCTCCTTCAGGAAGCAACACAAGACCTGGCTGTTAGAGCAGTAGCGGACCCCCCGGGTGAGTAGCGCGCTATACAAATTTCTTGATTGATTGATTGATGTCTTCCCTGGACCTGAAACAAGCATACTGCGACCGGTTTCGGGCTAACAGCCCTCATCAGCCAAGCCAGCTTGAATCCAGTGGCAAAGTGAGCAAGGGACCCACGTCTGGGTATACCATGCCAACTTAGGGCAAACAAAGCAAACACAAGGTGATGGACGGAGCGCTGAAACCTATCAGACACTCACCCCATCACAGATCTAGGTTGAATCCATCATTGTTCTTTAGCTCACTTTGCCACCCCAGTTCAGACACAGATGTATGCAAATCAGGCTTGACCCTGTGCCTCATGGGAAGACATGGCTTGGCAGTTCGGACTGGACTGTTCCCATGAGGCACAGGGTCAAGACTGGTTTGCATATAGCTGTGTCTGAACTGGGGTGGCGAAGTGAGCTAAAGAATGATGATGGGTTCAACCCAAATCTGTGACTGGGCGTGAGTGTCTGAAAAGTTTCAGCGCTCCATCCATTATCTCTTTGCAACACTCTCTGGCAACACTAAGAGCAGCCTCATCCACGAGAACCTGTTGCATCTCCGGCAACACTAAGAGCAGCCTCGTCAACGAGAACCAGTTGCATCCACGGCAACACTAAGAGCAGCTTCATCAACAAGAATCTGTTGCATCTCAGCAACAAAAAGAGCAGCTTCATCAACGACAACCTGTTGGATCCCCGGCAACACTAAGAGCAGTCTCATCAACAAGAACCTGTCACATCTCCAGCAACACTAAGAGCAGCCTCATCAACGACAACCTGTTGGATCCCCGGCAACACTAAGAGCAGTCTCATCAACAAGAACCTGTCACATCTCCAGCAACACTAAGAGCAGCCTCATCAACGACAACCTGTTGGATCCCCGGCAACACTAAGAGCAGTCTCATCAACAAGAACCTGTTGCATCTCAGCAACAAAAAGAGCAGCTTCATCAACGACAACCTGTTGGATCCCCGGCAACACTAAGAGCAGCCTCATGAACAAGAACCTGTCACATCTCCAGCAACACTAAGAGCAGCCTCATCAACGACAACCTGTTGGATCCCCGGCAACACTAAGAGCAGCCTCATCAACTAGAATCTGTTGCATCTCAGCAACAATAAGAGCAGCTTCATCAACGACAACCTGTTGGATCCCCGGCAACACTAAGAGCAGCCTCATGAACAAGAACCTGTCACATCTCCAGCAACAATAAGAGCAGCCTCATGAACAAGTACCTGTTGCATCTTCGGCAACACTAACAGCAGCCTCATCGACGAGAACCTTTTGCATCTCTGGCAACACTAAGAGCAGCCTCATAAACAAGAACCTTTTGCATCTTCTGCAAGAATAAGAGCAGGCTCATGAACAAGAACATGTCACATCTCCAGAAACAATAAGAGCAGCCTCATGAACAAGAACCTGCTGCATCTCCGGCAACACTAAGAGCAGCCTCATCGACGAGAACCTGTTGCATCTTTAGCAACAATAAGAGCAGTCTTGTCAGCAAGAAAAGCTGTCTATTTTCTGGACCAGATTAATACGTATGTTTTTACGTATGATTTTCAAATCTTTTCTGAAGCTCTCAATGTTGTATTGTTCCTTCTCCTGGAAAATACATCTTGTCCTCACTACTAATGCACTTAACCCAGTCACATGTTTTTTTCACCATTCTGGAAGTGCAGTCCCTTTTGCTGGGGTTTCTCCAGTTTCCATTTATCTTGCCTCATTTTCCTCAGTCCACCCTCATTCACACCAAAGTGCACACTTAGGTGTCTGCCAGCCTTGTGTTACAGCTCCTCCCATGGAGAAGGGATCTGGTAACTCAGTAGAGTAAGGCATCTACTCCAGAAATTGTATCCGGCCTCACAGCCACAGGTTCAAATCCTGGTGAGTCCACTGAACCTTTCATCCTTCTGAGATTGATAAAATGAGTACTGTTGGGTAACAATAGATACCTGCTATTCACAACCAATGCGCCCCAAAGCGTGGATGTGTGCTTCACAAATATGTGTGTTGGAGGGAGTTGGGTAGGAGGGTAAGAAGATAAAGATTGTGTCTAATAGCTATTCTTGTACGCTTGTGGTGGATGGAGGTCGGAAAGTGCATTCATGCATCTCTGTGACCCTCTTGCATTCGCAGACCTCTGGTTGCAGTCATTTAGGGCCCTCAGATATTGCAGGGTGGCTGGATCCGGATACCTCTCTCATTCACACATTCTTTTGTTACAATCTGCACTAGGGGTCTGTAGGAAGGTAGATCCCTGACTATGGTTGCCCCCAACTTTTTGCCTGGTGTTTTGCTGGTTTTCTGACTTAGTTGACCTGGGACCCTGCTATTCAGGACCCCAGGCCTACTGCTCTCTCTGTAAAATGGATTCCATGTGCCCTAGGTACATATCCAATTGGCACTGGGCCCTCTCTGAGTCCCTGTACCCAGGGCTGAGGTGCACCCAGAAGTCTCCCAGGGGCTGCAGCATGTATTATGCCACCCCTGGGCTGACTAACCAAACAGACACAACTGGCTGCTTGACAGCTGGGGCAAAGTGGTGTAATCACCCCTGCTTTAGATATAGTATACCTATATCTAAACCTAAATGGGCACACAGATCTCCTATCAGTCACTCCTATGGCAGGCCTTGACAATCCTGAAGGCAGAGTGCTTGGAATCGTGTGAGATAGTGCTCTGGCATGAGCTGAGCCTGTCTGCGGCTTTCGGGATCCATACCTTAGCCGTTTCCATGATAACGCATACCATATACTCTTAAGTGCATTATAATCCTCGCGGTTATATGCCAACTCTGGTATCACTTTATCAAAACATGTGACCGCTCAGCCCTCCACAGGGCTTGGTCGCCCCACTCACTGCTGCCGCTCCTGCCTGCCTTTGCCGCCTCCTGCCTGCAGATTCCTTCGCTCGCTGCCCGCTGCTCCTGGGAATTTCCCGCTGCTCCTGGGAATTTCCCGCTGCCCGCTGCTTCTTGGAATTTCCCGCCGCTGCCTCCCTGCGGCCCTCCCCCCTGTGATTCCATTCGCCGCCCCGCTCCCGCCACCCAGCTGCTCCTCCCTCCCGGCTCCTTACTTATGACGCACCCAGAGCTACCGCACAGCGGACGCGCGCAGCGGGAGCACCGATTGAGCGCCGAAGGTGCGCCAAAGGTAAGCTCGTCTGCGCCCGTCCGCGCCTGGACCACGCCCAGCGCCAGGACCCCTGGCCCTCCCCGCCGAGGCAAGATGACCTGACTGACCTACGACGCCGCCACTCTCAACGCACTCAATGCCGGCCGGACCCACGCCTGCTGCCGAGCCACCCCGAGAAGCACCCACGGACCCTTCACCTGCTGCACCTGCAAGTTCACCTGCCTCCGAACCTGCCCCGCACCCGCCAAGACAAACACCAGCAGCAACCACCTCAAGTGCATCCTGATCAACACCCGCTCCGTCCACAGACACGCCGTGGAACTCTGGAACCTCCTCGACGCTACATCACCGGACGTCGCCTTCCTCACGGAAACCTGGATGAACGCCTCCTCTGCACCCGACATCGCCGTCGCCATCCCGGACGGGTACAAGATCATCAGGACGGACCGCATCAACCAGACCGGAGGTGGCATCGCCATCGTCCACAGGAACACCATCCGCATCACGACCGACGCCAACGACTCCTTCGCCGCAGCCGAACAACTCCACTTCCAGATTCACACCGACCCTAAGACGACCCTCAGAGGCACCCTCGTCTACAGACCCCCGGGACCACGCACACAATTCAGCGAAGACATCACAGACTTCATCAGCCCGCACGCCCTCCCCTCCACTGACTACATCCTCCTCGGGGACCTCAACTTCCACCTGGAGAACAACAAGGACCGCAACACCACCGCCCTGCTGGAAAACCTCGCCAACCTCGGACTCAAGCAACTGGTCAACACCCCCACCCACTACGCCGGCCACACGCTTGATCCCGTCTTCTCTTCCAGCAAGTACATCACCTTCAGCCACGCCATCGGACTCCACTGGACCGACCACAGCTGCGTCCACTTCAGCTTCAAAAGATCCACGACCCACCACCACCCGCAACAGGTACCTCACAGGAATTGGAGCAAGATCACCGCAGACCAGCTCACCACCTCCCTCAGCCAGAGCCCACCCGCCAACACAACGGACCCCAACGAAGCAGCCCGTAACTTCACACAGTGGCTGACCGCCTGCGCCGACGACCTCGCGCCACTAAAGAACCCTCCCAGCAGACCCAGAAGCAAGAAGGCATCCTGGTTCACCGACGACCTCAAGGACTCCAAGAAGACCTGCCGCACCCTCGATAAAGCCTGGCTCCTCGATCGGACCACCGACAACATGACCGCCCTCAAACACGCTACCCGCAAGCACCACCAGCTCATCCGCACCACCAAGAAGAAATCCCTGAAGGAATGACTGGACAAAAACGCCCACGACAGCAAAGAGCTCTTCACTATCGTCAAGGAGTTCTCCAACCCCAGCACCGGCACCAATGACATCATTCCGTCACAAGACCTCTGCGACTCCCTCGCCTCGTTCTTCCACCGCAAGATTGCCGACATCCACAACAGCTTCGGCGCCCCACCCACGCACCCAACCGTCGAACCAACGCCCCCCACCGCCACCCTTCGCACCTGGACCACGGTGACCACCGAAGACACAGCCCGCACGATGAACACCATCCACTCCGGATCACCGACCGACCCCTGCCCACACCACGTCTTCAACAAGGCCAACTCCACCATCGCACCCCAACTCCAGAACATCATCAACGCCTCGTTCAACACCGCCACCTTCCCGGAGAGCTGGAAGCACGCCGAGATCAGCGCCCTCCTGAAGAAACCTACAGCGGACCCCACCGATCTCAAAAACTTCCGCCCCATCTCGCTCCTCCCTTTTCCTGCTAAAGTCATCGAGAAGATCGTCAACAGACAGCTGACCGCCTTCCTCGAGACGAACGGATCCCTCGACCCCTCGCAGTCCGACTTCAGAGCCAACCACAGCACCGAGACCGCCCTCATCGCAGCCACCGACGACATCCGGACCCTGCTCGACAAGGGGGAAACAGTGGCCCTCATCCTCCTGGACCTCTCCGCTGCGTTCGACACGGTCTGCCACCGCACCCTAGTCCAGCGCCTCAGCAACATCGGTATCCAAGAGAAGGCACTGGAGTGGATCATCTCGTTCCTCGCCGGAAGAACACAAAGAGTCCGCCTCCCCCCGTTTCGCTCCGAGGCCACCGAAGTCATCTGCGGCGTCCCGCAAGGATCTTCACTCAGCCCCACCCTCTTCAACATCTACATGAAACCTCTCGCAGCCATCGCACGCCAGCACAACCTCGACATCATCTCTTACGCCGACGACACCCAGGTGATCCTCTCCCTCACCAGAGACCCCGACACCACCAGAACCTGCCTACACAAAGGGATGAAAGACGTCGCCGAGTGGATGAAGGACAGCCGCCTGAAACTGAACTCGGACAAGACGGAAGTCCTCATCCTGGGATCTTCGCCCTCCGCCTGGGACGACTCCTGGTGGCCCCCAGCCCTGGGCACCGCACCCAAGCCAACCGACCACGCACGCAACCTGGGCTTCATCCTGGACCCCTCCCTCTCGATGACCAGACAAGTCAACGCCGTCTCCTCATCGTGCTTCAACACCCTGCGTATGCTTCGCAAGATCTTCCGCTGGATCACGACCGAGACCAGGAAGACTGTCACCCAGGCACTCGTCACCAGCCGACTGGACTACGGGAACGCCCTCTACGTCGGAACCACAGCCAAGCTACAGAAAAGACTCCAGCGCATCCTGAACGCCTCCGCCCGACTCATCCTGGATGTGCCCCGACGCAGCCACATCTCCAGCCACCTGAGGAACCTGCACTGGCTCCCCGTCGACAAGAGGATCACGTTCCGGCTCCTCACCCACGCACACAAGTCTCTCCACGACCTGGGCCCCAAGTACCTCAACGACCGCCTGACCTTCTACACGCCCACCCGCCAGCTACGGTCCACCAGCCTCGCCCTCGCAGCCGTACCACGCATCCGAAGAGCCACCGCCGGAGGAAGATCCTTCTCTTACCTGGCTGCCAAGACTTGGAACTCCCTCCCCATCCACCTTCGGCTGACCCAGGACCATCTCGCCTTCAGGAAACATCTCAAGACCTGGCTGTTCGAGCAGTAGCATACCCCTCCCCCCAAGCGCCTTGAGACCCTCCCGGGTGAGTAGTGCGCTATACAAATGCATGATTGATTGATTGATTAAGGTGTCATACGAATTGGAATACTAACCCCTCGCCAATTCTGGCGACGGGGTTAGCATTCCACCCTTCTAGAGGGACACGACATGTTGGTAACCTGTAACCCCGGTTAAAGTCAGACAGAGCCTTAGCTCCACAAAATGGATGCTGCCACCGAGTCACAAGTCTGCCCTCCTGTTGCTGGGAGTCCTCCCAGCGCAGGAGGCAAGGACAAAGGGTTTCCTGTCAGGGGCGGTGCCGGCACCGTCCCAGACAGGATTTTGTGTATCCTAGGTAGGCAGGGCTTTAGAGGAAGGTGACTGCAAGTGGCACCCCGGTGCTCACTGTGCATAGGCCGGCTTGAACCAGTTCCAGGGGCACTCCAGACCCTGGGCTGGGGAAAAGCCCGCCAAAGGAGAGGGGTGTAACCACCCCCCTCCTAGTCCCACCCATAGGGCAGGACTTAGTCGCGTGCCAGCCCCCTTTTTCAGGATAAAGGTAGGAACTGGCCCCCTTCCAAATTAGATCAATCTTTGAATCATGAACCGACTTTCTACGAGAGGAACTCAAGACTCTTCCTAAGATTTTCTCCCTTGTGACTAAGGAGTAGTCACCCTGCAGCAGCAGGCACCAACCAAGCATCGCGGTCTGCTGTAAGTCTCTCCTCCTGATCAAGACTGCCCAGCACGACGAGAACCGGCTTCCCTGGCACCTCTGACCTCAACCTGCATCATCAGCCCAGCTGTGATCCGTGGGTGTGACGAGACCTCGAGGGACTGGCCATCTTTGAAGACTACACGACGCTTGTCCAGCACGACCACCGAGTGACCCTCGACTGAGTGCTTTGGGGTAAGAGAAGCCCCGACCCTGAGCAGCTCCAGCTCCGAAGTTCAGCCCCCCTGCATCCACGAGATCTGCGTGGGGCCCTTCTGCTCTTTGCTGCTCACCGCGTTGTCCAGGTCACTTGCCCGTTGGCTAGTGGCCCTTTTACGACGCTCCACGACGACAAACACCGCTGGTCTGGTTGCTCCAGACTGGCCCTTGCTTCCCTCCATCAGAGAAGCACCCTGGACCCTCCTGGTCCACTCAAGACTCCATTTTAGGTCCACTGCGTGGGCCTTGCATTTGCCAAGACTTGTTGCCCCAATCCTGGGTCCAGTGACGTCGACAGCAGAGACCTTCGTGGGACAGCTCGCACCTCCATCCTGGTCGCCGACAACGCCTCCTGGTCCGAGAGACTGCAGAGCCCAGCAGCGCCCACTCACCTGGTCGAGGTGACTTCGGCCGGTGCCACTCTGGTGCCCACCTAAATCACTGGCTAGTGATTCAGAACTTGGTCCCCTCTGCTTTCAGGTCTTCTTCTTCCCTGATCCAGGCTTGGATCTCCACGAACTTTCTTCACTGGCCGCCTGCCAGCAACTTCTTTCTTCAGGCTCCTGGTTCTTCAACGAGGGTTTCCGAAGCAACTTCAACCCTATGCAGCCGCAGCCCCTGGGCTAGGTAAACTGAGTACCCCGGTGCTCCAGCATAGTCCAACACCCTAAGTGTTCGGATCCACTCCCGTTTTCGACCCACCTAGTCGGGTTCGCCCGAGAACAGTAACTTTGCAACTGCTAAGCATCCATAGACTTGTTCCCGCATTACGCGTGAGAGTTTCCACTCTGCACACGGCGTCCCTAGGCCTCCTGCTTCTAATCCAAGGGTTCAGCATTGTAGGCCTAGCGTTTCTACAGTCTAGAAAAGTATTACTTACCTGCTAGCAAGTTCGCATTCCACTTCTTGTGTATATGGTTTTTCGTGCCCCTAGGGCATTTGTGTAAATTGTGCGACGTAAAGTATTTTCATAAGAGTTTTGTTGTGTGCTTAGCTCCCTGACTCATAAAGAGTTCAGGGTAGACTTGTTATAAATAAATATCTGTTTATTTTCATAACAACTTGTGTGGTGTCCTTTCACTTGGTGTTCAAGGGGTAATGTGATGGTGAAACAGCTGGCTTAACACGCCCTCTAGAGTCTTAGCCTTAGACTGCTCGTATCCATGCTACTAGGATAGCTGGTCTATAAGGTTGACTTACAACCAATCATCAATAAGGGTTGTCTGGACTGATACATAGTGATCACTAGAATAGTGAGCACTGCATATCAGGCCAACTTCTCACATTGGTGAGCAGCGGTGGGATTTGAGCTTGCTGTTGTTTTACCACGCATACCTCGCATATCCTAAGAATATCATTTGAAAGATCACATAAGTACTGAGGTACATATAACTTAGCTTAGAATACTCTGAGTTCTACTGAACCAGCTGTTGTAGCTCCTAGGGCTTAGCACACCCTAAACTACAACTTTAGCAAGGGATCAGTAGGCAAACATATAGTGTAGGTAAGTGCACCACTTACACCTCACTAGAAAAGCATGTCTAACCATGGAGAGTCCACTGAGACTCCCCTGGTAAGCATTGACCCTCCACAGGTCACTTCAAGATATGCAGCTCTCAGTTTCCAGGAGATGAGACAAATCTGTACCTCCAGGAAACTGAAGCAGGGGTCTAACCCCACCATTTCCTTTCTAATAGGTCTCTTAGAGACATATGATGCGAGAAAGATTTCTCAGTTAGATGGGAATATGCCAGCCTTAGAGGGTACCTCTGGGGATCCAGACCTCCACAACACTGAAAATGCAGTTGAGGAGGAGGAACTCGAGGAGCTCTCTGGGGATGAGGCAGACAAAGGTCTTGAGGTAGTCAGAAGGCTAACTAGGGCCAACTTAGACTTACTTGGGCTAGGATCTGGGGGACCCCCAGTACTGACCCGAAGTAGGCCTAACCTTGGAGTTAGGAGAGATAGATCTCTTTCTAGGGACTCCAATACATCTCTGCACTCTAATGCCTCTTCTCAGAGGAGAAGGATTTCTCCCCAGAGGAGATTTGCTTCCCCTCAGAGAATAGAGCATGAAGCCAGAATGAGACAGGCTACTCTGAGGATTGAAAGGGAAGAACTTGCCCTGGCCAAAGAGAAGCTTGCCTTTGCTAGAGAGCAGCAGATGAGTGGGTTAGCTCCCACTGGTGGCAGCAATCTCCCAAGAGATAAAGAGAAGGGTTTAGATACTAAACACCTGACAAAGATAGTGCCCCCTTTAAACAAGGGGATGACATCCAGAAATGGATGGCTGCTTTGGAGAGGGCCTGCACTGTGCAGTGCATCCCCCAGAATCAGCGGGCAGCTATACTGTGGCTCTCCTTTGATGGCAAAGGTAGAGATAAGCTCCTCACTACTAGAGTTGAGGATGCTAACAATTACCAGGTCCTGAAAAATGCACTGGTTGATGGGTTTGGCTTAACCACTGAGCAGTACAGGTTGCTGTTCAGAGACACCCAGAAAACTCAGTCTCAGGACTGGTCTGACTTTGTTGATTGTGCCACTAAGGCTTTGGAAGGCTGGCTACTGGGTAGCAAGGTTACTGACTTCACAGGATTGTATAATCTTATTATGAGAGAGCAAGTCTTAAATAATTGTCAGAACCAGTTATTACACCAGCACCTGGTAGACTCTGATCTGACCTCTCCACAAGAATTGGGTAAGAGGGCAGACAAATGGGTCAGAACCAGGATTAGGCCCAAGAACCAAGGTGGTGACCAGAAAAAGGAATCAACCAAGCCTCAAGAGAAAGGTTGGGAACAAATCTCCAGATCAAACCACATCAGGGCCCCAAAAATTCTCTGAGGGGGGTGGGTCCCAGAATCCTTCTAATAACCAGAAGAAACCTTATTGTTACCCCTGTAAACAGGTGGGTCACTTGAAAACTGACAGCAGTTGCCCAAAGAATAACAATAAGGAGAACATACCCCCAAGTAACATTCCCAAACCTCCTGTTACTATTAGTAGTAATCCCCCAGGTGGTGGGAGTGGCCCCAAGAATTTGGGTGCATTTACTTTGGGAGTTCCTGGGGACTCTGGCCTAACCAGGTCCCCAAACTTAGATACTCTTGTCTGTGAGACTGGCATGGGGTTTGCCAACTTCACGACTTGTCCCAACGCTTTGGGCAAGTACAGACAGGAGCCCCTCATCAATGGTATAAAAGTTGAGGCCTATAGAGATACAGGGGCTAGCATCACTATGGTGACTGAGAGTCTAGTCCCCTCAAGGCAACTTTTACCTGGTGCCACATACCAGGTGACCAATATTGATGGAGTTCAGAGAGATCATCCCATAGCAGTGGTCAATCTCAGCTGGGGAGGTGTCACTGGCCACAAGAGAGTGGCAGTGTCACCAAACTTGCCTGTAGATTGCCTACTGGGGAATGATTTAGAGCTCTCAGCCTGGGCTGAAGTAGAGCAAGAAACCCATTTTAAAATGGTAAACATCCATGGTAAGGTTAGTGGGGCAGTGATAGCCACAGCCCCAGTCCAAGATGTCCTCCCTGAACAGGTCAGGAGGGCTGTGCCAGTCACAGCCCAATCTCAGACAACTTCCTTCCCAGAACAGGTTGTCAAGGCTGTGATGGTCACAGCCCACACCCAAACTGAGCCCCCTCCTGAAAAGGTTGGGAGAGTTGTGATGGCCACAGCTCAAACTCAGACAGATGATAGTGTTGTGAAGCCTGAAACTATGGATCACTCCACTCAGACAGAGAGCATTGAGGAGGAAGAGAAATCTCCCTCCCACCAGACTTTAGGAAAGGATCAGCCTCCTCAGGGAACTGATCTGACCCCTTGTGAAGAAACTGCCCCAGAGGTAGTCAGGCCTAGCCTGGCAGAACCCCTGATGTCAGTGGACCCTTCCAAGGTGGGACCCAGTCTGGAGCAGGTAACCTGCCCCTCTCTACCCTGCCTCAGTCAGCCCAGGGCTGTAGAGGTCAGGGAGGTCAGTGTTGGACCCCAAAGGGCCCCCTGTCCAAAAGAATTCCCCAATCAGCAGATTAAGGGCACTGAAGCTAGTAGTCCTAGCCAAGTGAAAATAAAACCAACTCCTGAGGGATCCCCCTTAAATTTAGTTAGGGACCTCCCACAGATGGACACTGTTGGGCACAGCCAAACCTGGGACCTGAGGGCCCCAAACCGGACCTGTCCCTCCAGTAAGCCAAACAGAGGGACCCAACCTCCAGCTGTAGGTAGCCAGAGGTTGACCCTGAGAGCCCAAAACAACTCAGTCTTGGAAAGAAAGGCCTCTATGGTGGAAAATGATTGGAGGAAGCTGAGCCCAAAATTAGTGGAGCCTCACTTCAGTACTCCATTTCAGCACCAGCCTTTTACTTTGCCAAAACACTCCACAGGTAGAGATTCCCTATGGTGGAGACCCTCAGATACCCTTAGGGTGAGGGATTGCTTAGTGGACCATGACATAGGGGGTAACCATGCCAGTGCTGGTACTTCCTTATATGGCCACTTAGGCAATATAGGCTTACCTGTCAAGGATAGCCTTATCTCCTTTCGTTTGGGGGGGGGGGGGTTATGTAGGAAGGTAGATCCCTGACTATGGTTGCCCCCAACGTTTTGCCTGGTGTTTTGCTGGTTTTCTGACTTAGTTGACCTGGGACCCTGCTATTCAGGGCCCCAGGCCTACTGCTCTCTCTGTAAAATGGATTCCATGTGCCCTAGGTACATATCCAATTGGCACTGGGCCCTCTCTGAGTCCCTGTACCCAGGGCTGAGGTGCACCCAGAAGTCTCCCAGGGGCTGCAGCATGTATTATGCCACCCCTGGGCTGACTAACCAAACAGACACAACTGGCTGCTTGACAGCTGGGGCAAAGTGGTGTACTCACCCTTTGCTTTAGATATAGTATTCCTATATCTAAACCTAAATGGGCACACAGATCTCCTATCAGTCACTCCTATGGCAGGCCTTGACAATCCTGAAGGCAGAGTGCTTGGAATCGTGTGAGATAGTGCTCTGGCATGAGCTGAGCCTGTCTGCGGCTTTCGGGATCCATCCCTTAGCCGTTTCCATGATAACGCATACCATATACTCTTAAGTGCATTATAATCCTCGCGGTTATATGCCAACTCTGGTATCGCTTTATCAAAACATGTCGAGTAAGGTGTCATACGAATTGGAATACTAACCCCTCGCCAATTCTGGCGACGGGGTTAGCATTCCACCCTTCTAGAGGGACGCGACATGTTGGTAACCTGTAACCCCGGTTAAAGTCAGACAGAGCCTTAGCTCCACAAAATGGATGCTGCCACCGAGACACAAGTCTGCCCTCCTGTTGCTGGGAGTCCTCCCAGCGCAGGAGGCAAGGACAAAGGGTTTCCTGTCAGGGGCGGTGCCAGCACCGTCCCAGACAGGATTTTGTGTATCCTAGGTAGGCAGGGCTTTAGAGGAAGGTGACTGCAAGTGGCACCCCGGTGCTCACTGTGCATAGGCCGGCTTGAACCAGTTCCAGGGGCACTCCAGACCCTGGGCTGGGGAAAAGCCCGCCAAAGGAGAGGGGTGTAACCACCCCCCTCCTAGTCCCACCCATAGGGCAGGACTTAGTCGCGTGCCAGCCCCCTTTTTCAGGATAAAGGTAGGAACTGGCCCCCTTCCAAATTAGATCAATCTTTGAATCCTGAACCGACTTTCTACGAGAGGAACTCAAGACTCTTCCTAAGATTTTCTCCCTTGTGACTAAGGAGTAGTCACCCTGCAGCAGCAGGCACCAACCAAGCATCGCGGTCTGCTGTAAGTCTCTCCTCCTGATCAAGACTGCCCAGCACGACGAGAACCGGCTTCCCTGGCACCTCTGACCTCAACCTGCATCATCAGCCCAGCTGTGATCCGTGGGTGTGACGAGACCTCGAGGGACCGGCCATCTTTGAAGACTACACGACGCTTGTCCAGCACGACCACCGAGTGACCCTCGACTGAGTGCTTTGGGGTAAGAGAAGCCCCGACCCTGAGCAGCTCCAGCTCCGAAGTTCAGCCCCCCTGCATCCACGAGATCTGCGTGGGGCCCTTCTGCTCTTTGCTGCTCACCGCGTTGTCCAGGTCACTTGCCCGTTGGCTAGTGGTCCTTTTACGACGCTCCATGACGACAAACACCGCTGGTCTGGTTGCTCCAGACTGGCCCTTGCTTCCCTCCATCAGAGAAGCACCCTGGACCCTCCTGGTCCACTTAAGACTCCATTTTAGGTCCACCGTGTGGGCCTTGCATTTGCCAAGACTTGTTGCCCCAATCCTGGGTCCAGCGACGTCGACAGCAGAGACCTTCGTGGGACAGCTCGCACCTCCATCCTGGTCGCCGACAACGCCTCCTGGTCCGAGAGACTGCAGAGCCCAGCAGCGCCCACTCACCTGGTCGAGGTGACTTCGGCCGGTGCCACTCTGGTGCCCACCTAAATCCCTGGCTAGTGATTCAGAACTTGGTCCCCTCTGCTTTCAGCTCTTCTTCTTCCCTGATCCAGGCTTGGATCTCCACGAACTTTCTTCACTGGCCGCCTGCCAGCAACTTCTTTCTTCAGGCTCCTGGTTCTTCAACGAGGGTTTCCGACGCAACTTCAACCCTATGCAGCCGCAGCCCCTGGGCTAGGTAAACTGAGTACCCCGGTGCTCCAGCATAGTCCAACACCCTAAGTGTTCGGATCCACTCCCGTTTTCGACCCACCTAGTCGGGTTCGCCCGAGAACAGTAACTTTGCAACTGCTAAGCATCCATAGACTTGTTCCCGCATTACGCGTGAGAGTTTCCACTCTGCACAGGGCGTCCCTAGGCCTCCTGCTTCTAATCCAAGGGTTCAGCATTGTAGGCCAAGCGTTTCTACAGTCTAGAAAAGTATTACTTACCTGCTAGCAAGTTCGCATTCCACTTCTTGTGTATATGGTTTTTCGTGCCCCTAGGGCATTTGTGTAAATTGTGCGACTGTAGCAGTCGCGGGAAGAATAGGCAATACGCTGATTCTAGTAGTTCTAGGCTTTATTTTCGAATATAGTGAATCTGAGCTTTTCTGTCTAGTGGTTCGTGCAAGTCTGGGAGAACGGCTCCTTGCTGCTTTCCTGATGCCTGAATCCGTGGAGGCGGCTCTCCGTCCTCGGTCGGGTGCCCGCCGAGGAAGGTCTCCGTCTACTTCCGTGGTGTTCTTCAGTGGCCGGAACCGGGAAAACAAAAGGCAAGAAAATGGTGCATCAATATCCGTTCTGTGTTGTGGATCACAGGGAGGGGAGTGAGGGACCAAACACACGTGATACACTCTGTTTCTAACTGCCGAGGTGAGGGTTATTGTGCTCGGGGTAGGGGAAAACCACCAGGGAGAAAGGGATCCCGGGTTTAGTCCGACGCTATTGGTTTACGAGTGACCCAACCCCGTAGCTTGTCACGCACCTGGTTAAGCCATACACCTCCCCCGGGTGTATGGCTGGGCGGCTCGTGGTGTCGTTGGCCTCCTGGCGTTCCTTCTTTGCCGTCCTCCGTTCGGTCCTTTGGCTGTCTTTCCTCGGACCCGGTCTTCCGTCGCACCGCTCCTCTTCCGTCTTCTTTCTCGTCTCTCCGCTCGTCCTCGGGAAACACGTCCTTCCTTAGTTCCGCTCTGCTTCCGTCTTCCTCCTCGTCTCCTTCCTCGCTCTGGGTGAACAAGCACACCCTTGATTCGTCCATTCCGGCATATGAGGTTTCCGTGTCCTGAAGAGACTCCTCCCACTCCGAAGTCCATTCGGAATTAAAGGGCCAGTGTGTGGATTGCGTGTCTACCTCTGTTTCAACGTTCTGTGGAGAGGAAGAGGTAGTGTTTAACATTTTACTGGTTTCAACTCCTTTATAGTCATTACGTCGAGGTGACCCCGCTGTGTTACACACCTCCCCCTCCGGACACTCACGATCGGGGAGTGGATGACGGGATAGGAAGTCCGCCCCAACATTCTCACAGCCTTTGCGGTGATGTATAGAAAAGGAGTATGGTTGCAGTGAGAGGAACCACCTCAAAACTCTCGCATTATTAGCTTTATTGCGTGCCATCCAGAGAAAGGGAGCGTGATCAGTGAACAGTTCAAAACGGCGGCCTTCCAGGTAATATGCCAGTTTTTCAATGGCCCATTTAATTGCCAGGCATTCTTTCTCGACAGTAGCATATTTCAATTCCCTAGGGAATAACTTCCGGCTGACATATAAAATTGGGTGATCGAGGCCATCCTGACCAGTTTGGGAGAGCACTGCTCCAATCCCGTAGTCCGAAGCATCAGTGTGTAATGAGAACGGGCGGGTGAAATCAGGGGAAACCAAAACTGGTGTGGAAGTAATCACGGACTTCAGAACTCTAAATGCCTCCTGCATCGGTACGGTGGGACGTACCGGTGAAGACGCTCGTCCAGCGTGTTTCAGAGCGTCAGTGAGAGGGGCCGCAATGTCCGCAAACTGTGGGATAAAGCGTCTGTAGTAACCCACTAGTCCCAAAAAGGAACGCAACTCCCGTCTTGTGGATGGGAATGGAGTGTCCGCAATGGCCCTGACCTTCTCAATTTGTGGTTCGATCAAGCCATGCCCCAAGACATAACCAAGGTATTTAACTTTATGAAAAGCTAGTTTGCATTTCTTAGCGTTGACAGTGAGGCCAGCTTTTCTTAGTGCTTGCAAAACCACAGACAGGTGTCGGAGGTGAGACTGCCAATCTGGACTGTAAATCACAATGTCATCCAGGTAAGCCGATGTAAAATCCGACAACCCCGCGAGAACATTATTCATTAGGCGCTGAAATGTAGCCGGCGCCCCATGAAGTCCAAATGGAAGGACCGTGAATTCAAAATGACCCTCCGCTGTTGAGAAAGCCGTTTTTGGGATGTCTTCGGGTCGCAGAGGCACCTGCCAATACCCTTTTGTTAAGTCTAGGGTAGAGATGTATTTTGGCCTGTCCTAGTCGCTCAATTAACTCGTCCACTCTCGGGATGGGATACGCGTCGAAGAGTGAAATTTCATTAAGAGCCCTAAAATCCATGCAAAACCTTCGACTGCCATCAGGTTTAGGGACCATCACAATGGGACTCGACCAATCGCTTTTTGATGGGCGAATCACCCCCAATCGCAGCATTTCGTCAACTTCAGCCTTAATCGCATTTCTTCTGGCTTCGGGGATTCTGTAAGGTTTAATCCTAACCTTTTTGTTGGGTGGTGTGTGAATACAATGTTCCGTCAGGGAGGTCCTTCCAGGTCTGTTGGAAAAAACATCCCCGTAAAGTTCCAAAGTCCCCTTCAGCTCTACCTGTTGTCGGGCCTTTAGTTCGTCATTATGAACAAGCATGTCAATAGTAGAGCCCTCCAATCCTGGAGTAGTAGCCACATGGACGTTCGTAGGAGGAGGACCCAACCACTTCTTCAGCAAATTTATATGATAGGATTGCTGCTTCCGTGGTGTCACCTGCAATCTATAACTAGTACTCCCAATGACCCCCACCACTTTAAAGGGACCCATCCACTCAGCCTTGAATTTATGGGACGATGATGGGAGGAGAACCAAAGCCCAGTCCCCTACATTAAGGTGTCTCCATTTTTTTCCTTTATCGTAATTAGTCTGCTGTCTATGCTGATTAAGCTCAAGATGGTCCAACGCCAGCTCCCTTAGTTTACCCAATTTGGCTTTCAGGTCCCTGGCGTACTCAAGAGTAGTCTTCGCTTCCTCTGCCTGTTCATTAATCCAGGCATCCCTGGTCATTTCCAGCAATGAGCGAGGTTGCCGACCATAAAGCATTTCGAAGGCCGACACACCCAGACTACTCTGTCTCTGAGCCCTAATGGCGTATAGTGCTAACGGTAACATCCTATCCCAGTCTTCTCCACTAACCTCCATCATTTTACGAAGGGTGGATTTCAGGGTCCGGTTGTAGCGCTCCACCAGTCCGTCCGTCTGCGGATGGTAAACTGAGGTACGGATCTGGTGGACGTTCAACGTCTCACAAATTTCCTTCATCAATTTTGACACAAATGGTGTGCCCTGGTCAGTCAAAATCTCCTTCGGAAAACCAACCCTACTAAACAACTCAATCATTTTGTCACCGACCTGTCTGGAATTGGCCACAGACAACGGAAAAGCCTCGGGGAACCGCGTGGCATAGTCAACCACAACCAAAATGTGTTGGAACCCCTTTTTAGTTTTAGGCAGTGGTCCGATGAGGTCCATGCCGACCCTCTCAAAAGGTTTGCCAATGACTGGTAGCGGTTGCAAAGGGACTGCCTGTGGTCTAACCATATTCATCTTCTGGCAAATCTCACAGGACCTGCAGTAAGATTCGGTATCCCTGTAAATACCGGGCCAAAAAAATTGCCTGAGGATATTCTGCGTTGTTTTCTCGGCGCCGGAGTGACCGGCGACGAGATGGCTGTGAGCAAAGAAAAGGACCTGCTCCCTGAATGAGGCAGGCACCAATAGTTGGGCGGGCTGCCCCTCGCCACCTATTCTGTACAATAGGTCATCATCAATAATAAACCCAGGAAAAATTTTTGAGTCTACAGCTCTCTGATGCGCCTGTTCCCACGCGTTGAACAGAGTGGGATCACTGATTTGCGCAAATTTAAAGCCTCTATCCATAACCCAAGGGTCCTGTGTTAAGAGCGAGGTCACTGTCTGTGGACGTATGCCGGAAGAGCCAAAACCATTAGAGCCCCTTTCTGTGTCTTCCAGCTGGTGGAGTATTTCTAGCCTAGTCTCAGCTATACACTCACAAATCAATTGGGCCACTCTATCTCCTTTTTTTATTTGGAAGGGTTCGGTACCAAAATTAAACAGGAGGATTACAACGTTCCCTCTATAATCCTCGTCAATGACCCCAGCCCCTACGTCAATAAAATGCTTAGCTGCTAGCCCTGATCGTGGAGCAATTCTACCATAGCAGCCGGGGGGGACGGCAATTTGCAGGTCAGTTTTGACAAGGGACTTCCCTTTTGCAGGGACCACATAGTCATATGCACTGTATAGGTCATAACCGGCTGCTTTCGCCGAACCTTTAGTGGGGGACGTCGCGTTACTAGTCAAGCACCTAACTTGGAGGCTAGGTCTAAGCGGACGGTCAATTAGGGTGTTACCCTCCTCCCCTGTGTGACAGACTGTTTTGAGTTTATCCTTGAACATGTTCAGGAAACTAGGGTTATCCGTCCCAATTATGAGGTCTTCGGGTAGGTTGGACATTACTCCTACTCTAACAGTTTGCGGGGGCTCCCCAGTCTGTTCAATTACAATGTCAGCAATAGGGTATGGCCGGATGTCCCCATGAACACATTTGATGTTTACTAACCCCTGTGAAATATATTGTCCCGTTCTGACATAGGGAGTTTGGATTACCGACTGTCGGCAGCCCGAATCTAATAAAGCTGACAATACATGACCATTGACTTTCACACTTACTCTAAAAGAGCCTCCCATCTCTGCGGAAAACAGTACAGCTCTAGGGAGGTACCCGACCTCCATTGGTTCTTCCTCATTCTTTCTCTTGGGACACATCCGGGCAATGTGTCCCCATTGGCCACAGTCGAAACATTGCGGCCCTGTATTTGCCGTGTTTTCACTCCTCCATGTACGGGGACGGGCGGTATCTCTTCCTCGTGCCACCGGTTTCTCCATTCGTACAGCTCCCTTTCTTTCCAACTCAAACGGAAAATTTCTAGGTTGAGCCCGGGTAAATGATGAGGCCATCTCCACTGCTTCAGTGGTTGTTAAGTTGTTATGTTGGCGAAGCCACTTTTGAGTCGCATAGGGAAGTGCCTCAAGAAATTGTTCCAGGTATATTCGGTCGAGTATTTCTTCTTTCGTGCTGGTGGTAGGTGTTAGCCATTTGTCTGCCGCCATTTTTAATCTCACAAATAAAGTTTTGGGATTTTCCCCTACAGATCCTCTTTCTTTTCTGAACTTTAGGCGATATGCCTCGGGATCTAACCCCAAATGATCTAGGATTATTTTCTTGATTTCGACATAGGTGGTGTCTCCTCTTGGATTTGCTACTTGGTAAGCAGCCTGGGCTTCTCCGCCTAAGAGAGGTGCCAAAAAGAATGGCCATTTTGCGACGGGCCAGCCACAGGCCCTTGCTGCCCTCTCGAAATGTAACAAAAATGCGTCGGGATCTTCTCCCTGTCTATACTTTTGTAGAGACACGGTCGGCGCCCCATGGGTTAGGGTTCTTTCCGTTGTTCCACCCCTCGATACTGGGTCCACCCAGGGCTGTTTCTCTTCAATGGCTTTCCTTAGTATTTCTCTGTCGGCTTGTGCGGATACTAGATGTTGTTCTAACACCCACTCAATTCGTCCTTGCCCCTTTACTAACTGATCTACAACTGTCTCCATCTTGACTCCGCAGATGGTGCCTATGCCCGCATTCTCCACCACTGTAGCAGTCGCGGGAAGAATAGGCAATACGCTGATTCTAGTAGTTCTAGGCTTTATTTTCGAATATAGTGAATCTGAGCTTTTCTGTCTAGTGGTTCGTGCAAGTCTGGGAGAAAGGCTCCTTGTTGCTTTCCTGATGCCTGAATCCGTGGAGGCGGCTCTCCGTCCTCGGTCGGGTGCCCGCCGAGGAAGGTCTCCGTCTACTTCCGTGGTGTTCTTCAGTGGCCGGAACCGGGAAAACAAAAGGCAAGAAAACGGTGCATCAATATCCGTTCTGTGTTGTGGATCACAGGGAGGGGAGTGAGGGACCAAACACACGTGATACACTCTGTTTCTAACTGCCGAGGTGAGGGTTATTGTGCTCGGGGTAGGGGAAAACCACCAGGGAGAAAGGGATCCCGGGTTTAGTCCGACGCTATTGGTTTACGAGTGACCCAACCCCGTAGCTTGTCACGCACCTGGTTAAGCCATACACCTCCCCCGGGTGTATGGCTGGGCGGCTCGTGGTGTCGTTGGCCTCCTGGCGTTCCTTCTTTGCCGTCCTCCGTTCGGTCCTTTGGCTGTCTTTCCTCGGACCCGGTCTTCCGTCGCACCGCTCCTCTTCCGTCTTCTTTCTCGTCTCTCCGCTCGTCCTCGGGAAACACGTCCTTCCTTAGTTCCGCTCTGCTTCCGTCTTCCTCCTCGTCTCCTTCCTCGCTCTGGGTGAACAAGCACACCCTTGATTCGTCCATTCCGGCATATGAGGTTTCCGTGTCCTGAAGAGACTCCTCCCACTCCGAAGTCCATTCGGAATTAAAGGGCCAGTGTGTGGATTGCGTGTCTACCTCTGTTTCAACGTTCTGTGGAGAGGAAGAGGTAGTGTTTAACATTTTACTGGTTTCAACTCCTTTATAGTCATTACGTCGAGGTGACCCCGCTGTGTTACAGCGACTTAAAGTATTTTCGTAAGAGTTTTGTTGTGTGCTTAGCTCCCTGACTCATAAAGAGTTCAGGGTAGACTTGTTATAAATAAATATCTGTTTATTTTCATAACAACTTGTGTGGTGTCCTTTCACTTGGTGTTCAAGGGGTAATGTGATGGTAAAACAGCTGGCTTAACACGCCCTCTAGAGTCTTAGCCTTAGACTGCTCGTATCCATGCTACTAGGATAGCTGGTCTATAAGGTTGACTTACAACCAATCATCAACAAGGGTTGTCTGGACTGATACATAGTGATCACTAGAATAGTGAGCACTGCATATCAGGCCAACTTCTCACAGGGTCCGAGACACTGTATGCCCTTTAAACTTTTCTATAGGCTCCTACTGCTGTACCATGGGTTTCATGTACACATCTGAATCCTAAAATCCTGTGACTGCCTCTGTGTGTACCTAAACCAATGTATTCCAAAACAAACTTAAGACAAAATCCTAACTTTACTACTACTAAATGCCTTCTGTGAATACCAAAAGTACTAAGTTTAGGATGTTGTCTTAAGTTAGTTCTGTGAATCGGGCCCTAGAACTCCCTGTCTTAGAATAGGGAGAAAATCCTAGAATGTATCTTGATCCAACTGTTGCTCTTTAATTATTTTCAGTTGGTTATGAGTACGTGAACCATGTACTAATGAAGTAACATTGTGAAACCTTTGTCTAAAACTCACTCTTTACAATCTGTATGCTTATTGTTCTAACTTTAATGACTCAGCCTGTGCATTTCTGTATTTTAACTAACTGAGAAAATCTTAAAACGGAGAACCTTGTCTGTCGTTCTTTACCAGAAATGCTTTATTTTGTCTTCTGCATGTTCCTTACCTAGCTTACTAGGAGAGACGGGTCCAGCGGCAAGCACCAAGGTCCACCAGGGACAAGACTGCTCCCGATCCGGTGCCAGAGCCCTGAGGATCACATTTCATATATGGGGTTGAGCTCTGACACTGCGCAGATAGAGAATAAGCTGGTCCGGATATATTAGAGTAGCATCACCGTAATGTGCTCTCCAGTGGTAGTTTAGAAAAAATAATATAATCACTTAGTGGTAATTGATGAGCTTACTTAGAGGCAGCAAGAGATGAAATCATCAGTATACTTCTGTTTGTAATTATAAACGTAGGCAGAGCAGAATATCTGCATGAACTTTCCCCAGAGTTGGTGGGGGAATGAACAAATCAACATCTTGTAGCACTCCCTAAATAGGATTAGAGGTGCAGGCCTCTAAGCACATAGCTAAATATGTGGACCCTGGTTGTACCTGTAGCGTCCTCCCAAGCCCGGGCACCCGCCAATTGACTATGTCACACATGTTGGTATGTAAGTGGGAACTTAACATTATAAACCTGCATTTGCTTCACTTCGGTGACAGTTCTACGGAGTCCATCAGGCAAAAAAAGGTTCAGTCATTGCTAACTCACACTACACTACAGGTCTGTTGTAGGAAACCACCTCTTCCGGTACAGCCAGGGCAGGAAATGAGACTGTCACTGGCTGCAGCAAACTTGCATGCATAGGCACGCTGGCCTTTGTTCAGTACCCAGCCTCGAGAACAAGGCTTGGAACACGGCGTGCATTCCATCAGCTAGATTGTTACTGTCAATGGATATATGACGGTACAACGCGAGATAGTACAATGCGTGCCGTTATATCACGGTCATTACAATGACTGTGATGTTACCACGCTATGCCATTACAACGCAAGTCATTACACCGACTTGCACTAGATGGCGTGCTAACATTAGAAAAGTGTCATTTACTATTCCAACTCCAGTCCACTTAACATTAGGGAAGGTGTTGGGATAGTAAACTACACTATTTGTAATGTTAGCACGCCATCTAGTGCAAGTCGATATAAAGACTTGCGTTGTAATGGCATAGCGTGGTTACATCGTGGTTGTTGTAACTACTGCGATGTAACAGCATTGCGGTGTACTGGCCGCAATGTTAAGGATGTTTCCCCTATCAATCATGGTCTGGCTGCTACCAGAGGTATACAGTGCATCTGTGTTTGTGTAAACAGGCCCCCGGTATCTGAAACAGGGCCGCGCCATGCATAAGATCTGTGCACAAATGTGTGTGTGTGTTATAACCAATATTATTGTCTAGTAGCCCATAAACAGTTATAGTGGAGAGTGAAACAGAACATTCATCAATGTGGAACAGAAAAACTTATTACAAAATCATTTTGCAAAAGTACTGTATTCATATTGTTAAAATCCTAGAAAACAATAGTTCAGAATATTCACAGCTATTAGTGCCTCAACTGCACTGGTGCATTCTGGCAAAGCAGAACCCATGAGAGAAAATATAACAATTGCAATTCAATGTTTACCATCTTCATAATATTGAAAGCACGAGAATGATAGGGCAGTGTTTACTAATATGTATGTATACCTCATCAGCGGCGCATTCTATCAAAGGAGAACTAGAGAAAGACATAACTCTTCGTTACTGGGTTGTGTCATAAAATTGTGCCATTCTTCTCTATCATTCAGTCCATTGTCAATCGAGTTGCATTGAGTGATCCACTTGCACTCCAGCCTTTGGAGAATAAGTGCAGGATGTCCTCCTCTTTAGGAACCTGTGCCATATCGATCATCTACGACCTGATTCTCATCATCCCCTTGTGGTTCTTTTCTTGATAATGTGGACCCAAGGTTCTCTTGTGACTCCACACCTGATCCTGCTCCGATGTTGTCAAATACGAGTTCTCACTTGTGTGCTTTGCTCATGTCGATCTGTTGGCATGGGCACCAGATGCCGTAGACCACGTTCGATGTGTTACAGTTCAAGAGATATTTAAGTTCCACATTTATTATGTTGTGTTCAAGCCCTTTGGTATTGCATGTGGATTTGCAGGCTGCACACTTTGCATCAGTAACGACTCCCCAAAGGTTCTAGTCCGCACACACTTACTAATGTATTGTTGCTGGCAGCGTTGTAATCACTAGCTGACCCGACAACATGGTCTCTGCTATCCTAATCTCTTCAAAAGCAAACAAAGAGGTTCAAAGGACTTGTCCAGACTCCCTGGAATGTGCCAATGTTTTTTATGATGGAAGTTACTTTGTTGGCAGTGGGGCAAAAACTAGCGACACACACACACTATCCCGTCACTCGATTTCTTGGATTTTGTCTTCAGGAGTTCTCCTCTTCGATGGTTACAGATTGAGCAGCACCTATTTAGGACAGTGTCAGAGTGTGAAGTGTGCTCTCTGATGGCAAATGACCCACATCTCACACTGACGGATCTCCTGGGATAAAAGCAACTTCAGTATGAGACCCATTTGCTTTCACGGTGGGTGAGATGATGAATGTTATATTTCAATTGCCTTTTACATCCTCTAGGTCCACCTGACAGTTTTCTTGGGTGTGTCCACTATTCTGTCTCCCGACCTGAGAAAAGGCTTTGTTGTTGCTTGTTTTGGCACAATAAACACAGACTTTAATCCCCACTAAGCCTAATGTGTAAGGAAGAGGGCTGATGGGCCTGGAATGATCTTACTACACGGGGCAGGGCATGTCATGGGTGCCAAGCCAAACACCAAAGCAAAGCCAGTGCCAGCAAACAACCCCAGGTCAAATATTAGAAGAGCGTGATGGGAACAAAGTCACTTAGAAATTGTTCGCCTACAGTGCCTGCGGTCACACGAAGGAGTGCCTTACTAGTGTTAGTTTACACAGCACACAGCGCTAGAAGAGTTGTCTGATGTCACCCAGAAAAGGTAGTTATTATTAGTATCCTACTCAATCGCAGCCAATTTAATGGGATCTGCAGGTGGCCAGGTTGAGGTAGCCCTGACGGTTTGAACTTGTGACCGATAAGTTACACTGAATACCTTCACCCAATGTGTTGCCCACACAGCAGCAAAAAAATGACTTTTGCTAACTAGTCAACTCCTCCTCAACATAGCACCCCAAACAGCTTGGGAAATCACACTCATTCAGTCAGTACATTTGTACACACTCAATGTATGGAAAATCTCACCTCCATCCCAGAAGGAATCCAGTACATTGTCAGTAACAAACGATATGTGTAAAATTGACTTACCGCCCAGGCTCTGCAGGTGTTCATCGTGTGCCCATCAGGGCAAAGCTTTCGGCACCAACCTCTGCCCTCTTCACTTCTGTTTAAGACACTGATGGGCCAGATTTACTAAGACGCCACACAGCACAGCACAGCACCTCTCCCATGGTATAGACATAGCATTCATCACAGAGACCTGGCTCAATAATCTCTCTTATCCCATCATGGACATGCTGGTACCTCCTGGATTCACATTGATCAACAAAGACACGATAGCTCAAAGAGGAGGGGGCCTAGCAATCATTCACAAGAATAGCATCTCCATCACGGAAACTGCCTCCTGCCTTTATAACTCCTTTGAATGTCTCTCTGTCAACATCAAGACAAGCGAGAACAGGCCATCTCTATGCCACCTCCTGTACCACCCCCCAGGCAACTCCTCTGAATTCAGACACCTTTCTGACTTGATTGCCCACTGCTCTCTTGGAAACTCAAATAATATCATTCTTGGCGACCTTAATCTAAGAGGGAATGAAATAAAAAAACAGTTTATTCAAACCCTAAACAACCTCCTACTAGAAAACAACCTGTCCCAACACTGTTCAGAAGAAACACACCATAGAGGAACAACCCTTGACGCTTTTATTGCCAAAAGCAATGCAATCACCATCGACCACATCCTTCCCGTAGACTGGTCCGATCACCACATCATCCTTTTTCGCATCAACCAAGCGGTCTGAACTCAACTCCACTTGCAGGCCCCCCCACCCCAAATGGATTAGGAACACAGCTCAGATCCCACAAGCTGATCTAGAAAAAAGAATACGCTTGCTTCTCCCCATCACCACTGATCACCTTCCATCTAGCGAACTCACCTCTCTCTACAACTCTAATATGACGCGCACGCTGGACCAACTTGACCCTTTAAAACTAAAAATAAACAAAAGCATTCCATCCAGATCATGGTTCACCACTGACATCAACGAAGAAAGAAGACATCTGAGAGCCGCAGAAAGAATCTGGAGGAACAATCCCACCGCCCTACATGGCGAGCAACTCCAAACAGCCCGCCGGAATTACAAAAAGAACAAAAAGACTTCTTTTTTCTGCTCCGCCCTGGACAATGCTAAAAACAGACCCAAAGAGCTCTTCAATATCATCTAAACCAGTGGCCTCTGCAACTCAGGCATCCAAAGAACAATGTGACAACTTCGCCACATTTTTCAACGACAAAATCGCCAAGATCGATCTCTTACTTGGCTCTAATCTCACCCCCTCCACCGAGATCCAGGCGGCCGAACCCATCGATAGTGATTCCTTGAACTCCCCTAAACACTGATCTTCCTTCACTCCTATTCAGGAAGCAGAGGAAGTTAAACTAATCTCCAAAGCAAAACCCTCATCCCACACCTTTGATCAGCTACCCCCTCAACTGACCAAGGACTTGAAGCTCGTCCTAGCCCCAGTATGGTGCAAGATCATTAACAGCTCACTGAGATCAGGAGTCGTACCAGATTGCCTCAAAGTCGGTCAAGTCACACCTCTGCTGAAAAAGCCATGACTAGATACTGAGGATTTGAATAACTACAGACCCGTCTCGAACTTACCTCTTATGTCCAAAATCATGGAAAGATGTCGACTTCCTCAACTGACCCAACACTTGGATAACATCAACCTTCTAGATCCCCATCAATCGGGCTTCAGAAAAGGTTGCAGCACCAAAACCGCAATCCTCAATGTCATAGATAATCTACACAAGTAACTTGACTCGGACCAATGCTGCCTGCTCATCCTCCTGGACCTATCGACTGCATTCGATACAGTCAACCACAAGCTTCTTGTTGGACCTGGCCGCGTGGCGTGGTGCCTCCCCGTTCCTCAGCACCCCATTAGCGTAGCCCTGCACCCAGAGTCCCCTGGTCGTCCTACTCCCTGTACGCTCAAACCCTGTAATCAACGACCAGCCCCGCATGGCCCGTCCCGCTCCCGGCTCCGAGCGCCCAGAACCTATATGCCCCACAAGGCCCGGCAGCCATTTCCTTCCCCGAGACCCCTGACTCCCTGGGCCTAGCATGACCCCGGCCCCAGCAAAACTTAGACTCCAAGGAGCGCCAGTCCCGGCCGGGGGGTAAAGGGCTCCCCGAGTGAGATAAGCCAGGGAGTTTCGATGGCACCTCCGGCCTCCCCTGAGAGACTGGTTTCTGTCACCCTCCCCTGTGGGCCAGTTTCAATTGCACCTCTGGCCTCCCCGAGCGCTGGCTCCAGACCCTGATGGGCGTCTGGGAATTCCCGGATGCATCTTCAAAGGATCAAAGAGCCAACCACCGGACCTCTCCAACGGCCAGCCCTCCAAGGCCTGAGACCTCCGCCTGCGAGGGTACGGACATCAAAGGGCCACTGGACTATATCAAGGCCCGCACCACAACTAGCGGGCAGTTGTATCCTGGACAAAAAAGCCCTGCTGATCTGATCGCGGCTGACCCTTGGGAGAACTGAACCTGTGAACCTCCGAGCCCTGCTGACGCTGTCGCAGCTCCTGCTCGTAACCCGGAACTTGACCATCGGAGACCTGCTGACGCTGTCGCGGCTCATCCTTGCAAAGACCGAACTAAGACCTCCGAGCCCTGCTGACGCTGTCGCGGCTCATCCTTGCAACGACCGAACTAAGACCTCCGAGCCCTGCTGACGCTGTCGCGGCTTCTCAAGAACATCTCCGGATCGAGCCCTGCTGACCTCGTCGCGGCTCGAGGAGTACTCTGGTCCAGCTGGACCATCGACGCTACCACACAACCGGAGTCGACTCAAAGTGAGTGAAGCAACCAGTACGACCATCATCTTCTGTATTCCCCGGCTCGAGGATTGAGAGCTGCGCGCAGGGTATGCTTCGTATTGGCCTAAAGACTGAGACTGTTCCGCTTCCCTCTTCCCGAATCCCCAAAGACTTTATGATCCCTCGATCGCTTGTAAATAAGAGTGCTAATTTCTTATTACTGTTTGATAAAGAACTTTTTATTGAAAACCTACGGTGTGGTGTGAGCTCAGTGCTTACGATCCTAGACTCGAAGTCCACCCACGGTGGGGACCTCACGATAAGACTCGGCAATATCTGTGGGAGAGGTGGGTCCCGGGGTGGTCGGGGGAGCATAACCTGGCCCTCTGAGATCACCCCTTCTAACACTTCTCCTCAAGGTTCAACAAGAAAGGGCTGGTCTTAAAGAGACGGTCCTCCTCTGGTTCTCCTCCTTTCTCCACAACCGCTCACAAAGAATACAAATTTAAAATTTCGAATCCGACCTCCACTTGTAACAAGGGGTGTTCCACTAGGGTCAGTGCTCTCCCCTCAGTTCTTCAACATTTATATCAAACCCCTCACCTCTCTACTCAGGAAATCCAACATCCCCTTCCACCTTTATGCTGATGACACGCAGTTATATCTAGAAACCACCTCCATTGAAGACCTCCAGAGACTCAACGCCACGCTCAGCGAGCTGCAACATTGGCTCCCAAGTAACCACCTGAAACTCAATCAAGAGAAAACAGAAATACTCCTCATCTCCAACAAAGAAGAATACCTCCAAATTGCAGAATGGCTCAAAGCTATTGACGCCCTCAATGGCAACTTTACACTGGCGGATTCGGTAAAATCTCTAGGTATCACCCTAGACCCAAAACTGGACATGAAAAAACACATTACAAGATCCGCTAACTTGAAACTACTGTACAAAATAAAATACTTCCTCCCTTCCAAGGACCTTCAACAAGTTACCCAAGCAGTGGTGCTCTCCCGAATGGACTACAGGATTGCAGCACTGCAAAATCCCACCTCGCCTGCCTGAAAACAACCTTCAATGAAGCAGCCAGAATGGTCCCCTGAATTAAGAAATTTGAACACATCTCCCCTGCACTCAGAGAACTTAATTGGCTCCCAATTGAGTTACGAGCCAGCTTCAGAACTGCCTGCCTCACGCACAAAGCCCTCCACACGGGCAAACCAGAATACCTAGCCGCCAAACTTAAAAGGGCCGGCCAGTCCAGGAACCTCAGGAGCTCCAACACTCTACTACTCATTCCACTGAAAACTCGCAAACGAAAAACAGCGACCAGATCGTTTGCTGGAAACGCTCCCAAAGTCTGGAACTCCATCCCCCACACATCAGAACTATCCCATCATTTCCAAAATTCAAGACCCTGCTAGAAGTCCTCTTCCTGGAACACTCTCAAGTGAGCAGATAGGAGCTAGGGAAGTTCTTTAACAGGCACTCCTTCTAACTTTAACTAGGTGACCAGTGTCACTGATTCGGATCTAGAACACTTTTTAGAGACTCGTATTGTTTGAACAAGAAAATGTTATGGATACTCGACCCAAGGATTGTGGATTACCATGTTACATAACTAAGTCACCTCCTCCGATGACACTCTGCATTTATCTTCCTGTGTAATATGACAGAACTATAATAGGCTCAGACGTTTTTGGGAGGTTTTTTGTTTTTTTTATTCGGTGACAATTGTTCTATGTCTCTGTAAAGGAACGTATATTATATTCGTTGTTTGCATGTTCAGGTAACATTGACTATTTATATGTCCGATTCACTATGTTCCTCTATATTCTCTGTGCTGCCCATTTGCAAGTTACTTGCGGTGAAGGGCTCTGATACCCTCGGGTCCAGCCAGCGCTATATAAAACTCCTAAAATAAAAAAATAAAGTTCTGCGCTGTGCTGCGCTGTACTGCATGAAAGGTAGAGAGCAGAGCAGCACCATATCTGCAAAGATGGGGCGCCGTTCTCCTCTCTCCCTGTCCTGGCGCACTTTTGACAGCCATGCACCAACACACACCCGTGTGCCATAGTGCTAGGGTGCCTGTATTCTCCGAAGCATGGGTTTGGTACTGGAAGGGGTCTCTATAATGCTTTTCTCACTTTGTTTGTGTGCTGGACAATGTAGCTCACATGCAAAGTAGGAAAAACAAGGAGAAATTAAATCTTTCTCATCGGTGCACCTGCTTCGAGGAGTTGTAGGATGTGGGCACAAATCTCTGTGTGCATTGTTTGCAGGTAGGGATTTGCGTCAAAACCCCTGGGAGTGGCACAGGAATGCCCATGCACTACCCATGAAATGCCTTCTTGACAGAAAGTAACACAAGGCAGTGAATTGTGCAACTTTGCATTAATTTGGGCTACTATCCAACGCAAGATTTGCATTGGATAATAAATCACTCCTTAACCCTTTGCGACAGTTTTTCGTTTTAAAATTGAGACAATCCTGATGCAAAGTAGCAGTAAATCTGGGACTTTGCTCCATACGTCAGACAACCTGTCCCCTTCCAAAGCCCCCTCCAGCTCTTGAATAGAAATAGTCCAGCCCCCTGACGTTGACGGGCTCCTGAGTGGCACATTTTGGGCAGGTACACTGCGTACTTCCTGTGCAGGAATCTAGTCTGTAGGTCTCCAGTACCCGCCGGTGCAACCAGAGCGGATTCTTTCCTGTTCCTTGCTTCAACCCTTTCTCTCTCCTCTGTGTGGAATGTAATCAAGTAACCTGTGGCAGACATCTCTAACTGGGCCTTATTACTGTGCGAACCGGAAGTCCTCGCTTCGGTGTATTTAGCACCTCAGACCTGAAAATTCATACTTGCTGTGTTTGAAGAATGAAGAGGAGCCGAACCATGTTTCGATTGAGTACTGATTTTTTGTGACATCTTCATCACCAGCCTTAGATGCATCTCTGAGGGCTAGGAGTGTGGCCAGTAACTGTCCCGTGCAAACACAAGGAGATGATGGACGGAGCGCTGCAACTTTTCAGACACACTCCCCCAAATCACGGATCTGGGTTGAATTCATCATCATTCTTTAGCTCACTCCTCCACCCTAGTTCAGAGTCCCGTGCCAAGGAAAGGATCACAGCGTCTACTTGGAAAATGACCCCCTTAGGATTCTCAAATAAATAGAATTTGCCTGTTAAGGGTCTTGTTGTCTTAACATTATCAAACCTGTTAACTGGGGGCAAGTTGCTCGGGGCAAACTTTTTGCCACCATATTGAGGGAGCGCAAATCTGAAAAATGTAGAAGTGCACCATATTTACAAGCACGTTGTATTAGCCTTATATAGATCACATAAGAGTGTCAAACTTATAGAGTGCAAATGTATAAGAGTGTTTAGTTAGACTAATGTTACATATATCAGAGTGAAAACTAATGTAGAGGTGTTAGAATGATGTTGAAATCTCATGTTGTGTAACTGTAGTAAGGGAAAATGTAACTCTGCAAACCATAGAAATGTGTAGGCCACATGGCATTTCACAAGAGACGTAAGATGCTGCTATACTTTTATTTAGTGTGGATTTTAATGTTGTTGCAATGCAAAGTATTATTAATCATAGAACTGAAATATACGTTTTATAGAAGTGCTTCATTTATTCAATGTGTGTTAGTTAAGATACTGTTTAAACAAAGAAATTAAAATGTTTTCAGAGTGCAGAGGCCCGTTTCATGTAATTTTAGTAGGCCTGAATAGATAAAGTCGCTTCTTTGATCTGCATGTGCTCGTTAAGGAGAGGTCGCACAGAGCACGAACAAGGAGCCTGTTACATAGTTTACGACTTCAAGATATGGTGGAGGTCGGAATTTGGGGCCTATAGAGAAAGTGTCTGTTTGCAGGTGCGAGGGGATCTAATCAGGAAAGTGATGAATAGGCTTTGTTCATAGAAGCCTGGCACAGGCCTGGGGGAGGCTTCAGGAATTTCCTGGGGCGTACCGTCCAGCCGGAGAGGAGCCTGGGAAGCAAGGTCAACTTTAACGAAGGGTCCAGAGGAGTACCAGCATGGAAATTGCCGCCAGAACCAACACCACGTGAGAGGCGTCTCCAGGGGCGTTCCTATTGGAAATGTGATTTTGTATTAGGGACAGCACCCCGGGGTGGAGTTAGAGCAGATGGTCTGACGAGCCTAAGAGAGCGGATGGGTAGGCAGGTAGATTAACTTCAAGGGATCGATACTCAAAGAAACTAAGGGAAGTGAGTGATCTTCTTTGGAAGTCACCACGGCTGACACCTTTTTAGGTTAAGATCTTGTTAAGTAGGGATGTCACTTAGTTCAGTGTAGGGATAGACTAACCTGACTTTTCCTTTCTGTAAATGACTCTCAGGTTGCAACTTGTAACTATTCTTGCAACTCTGATGATATTTGAATTACTCCTGATAACATTCTTTTGTCGACTCAGAGCATTTAGAGAATTTTTGTTTATATTGATACCCGTATATCTTTTGAACCTTATTTTGAGATGTTTGTATCTCCAGTTATTTTTGGCTTTACAATAAACTTTTAAACTTTATTCGCAGTTGGTGGTTCTTTGGAGTGGTGTAAGTCTTTAACTGATTGACCTGGTAGTGGATTGCCTTTTACTCAATGACAGGTACCAACGATTTAGTCGACATGAATTGGGATCTGGAATAGTAACAATAGACCAGAAATCCCGCGTTAACAGTTGGTAGCAGAGTGAGGATGGTTACCTTCTTGAGGAAGGTGATCTAGACTAGGTTAGATTACCCCAAGGCCCCTAGAGATCGAGAGATGAGCAGCGAAAGAATCGCCTGCCGAAGGTGCTGACGGTACGAGAGAAGCAGCAGTGTCGGACGAGAGTGAGTATAACAAGGGTCATGCGTGAACAGATTGCGGTGTTTTGTGTTGTATTTGTATTGTAATGTCTTGCGGAGTTGAATGCCTGTAGTGTGATTGAGAGAAGGTTGTGAGCGCGCGCAACCTGGTAAACTGGCAACCTGGTAAACGGGTGAACTGGTGAAAATCTTAAGTTCGGGGTAGAGCTTAAGTGGTTCAGGTGTATCGAACATCCAGAGTAGTTGTCGACCAGAGTAAGGGGGTCATGAGGTACCATTGATCGCCCGCAGGACCGAGATAGGGGGAGTGTAAGAGTGAGTGTGTGAGTAACGGACGCTGGTCGAAAGTTACTGTGTGTAAGTAACCTGTCAGAGAAGGCGATTGTCCGGACGTAAACGGAAAGACATTTTGTCAGTTAAGGTGGCAACTACAGGTAGACTGTGGACGTACAGTCAAGGAAAGTGATTGCTTGGACGGAAGTAATCATTTTTCAGAGTATGAATGAGACGCATGCATGACCGCGGAGACGAGCTGAGAAAGGAGGGGAACTGCTGCAAAGGGTTAGAGTGACGTCAGCCAGAGCCGCGCTGTGATAGGGCGGTTGGTGTGAAGCCGCGCTGTGATAGGGCGGTTAGTGTGACGTTGGTTAGAGCCGTGCTGTGATAGGGCGGTTGGTGTGACGTCGGCGAGAAGCCGTGCTGGGATAGGCCAGTTAGCGAGAACCACGCTGAGATTGGTGGATTGTCATCAGGAAGTAATCAAACGCGGAGAAAATAGAAAGTTTGTAGGTTTTGAACATGAAGTGTTTTAAATGTTTGAGAGGGATTTTTAAGAGAAAAAGAAGTAATTCTTACTATGGGGAAGAGGCACCGCCAGAGGGTACACCAGCTTACTATATGGCAGCGAATGTTGGTTTGCATACTATACTGTGGATTAGTGAATGGAGCAAGATTTCGGAAGGGAATGAGGAACTGACGTTTCCGAAGTATGGAACGTTTAGGTTAGAGGTGTTACATCGGCTGAAAGCAATTATGTCCTCATTGAATCCTTCACTTAGACCAACACAGTTTGAGGCCCTTAACGCGTGGATTAGGGCGGCACACGACAGAAACCTGAACAGGCGCCAAGAAATGTTGAAGCGATCGGTAAGAGCAGTGCGAGATGCCCAATGGGACGAAGACGCCAAGAGATGGAGGGTACAGGCTATTGAGGTGGATAAGTTGTACACAGTGAGAGAGGTGGCAGAAGAAAAGGGGCTCATGGAAGAAGATGAGGAGAGCGAGTCGGAGGACAATTTGATAAATAGATTATTGATAGATAGACCACCTCCGAACGTTGGGGAGACAGAAAGTAGGGGACTCCCGAGGGAAGGTGGGGCTGCCATAGAGGGGTATGTACCACTTCCTATATCGGATTGGACACCTACCAAAGGTGAGGAGACACCTCAAAATAGTACAGTACAGAGTGTAGTCGGAAGGTTTGTGGTACAGAAGGCGCCAACCACGGAGAATGTTGAGTCTTATAGATTGCCAGATGCTCTCCAAGTACCCGTTACCATAGGCCCTGTACGGTCGATTTATAACCCCGAGAGAGACCGAGAGGAAGAACAGGTACGGTTAGACAGGGAAAGAGTCGAAATGGAAAGGAGAAATAACATGACAAATGCCTGGAGGCAATTGCCAGGACCAGTAACTTGGAGCACCCCATTGGATTCAGCAGTGGGTCCCATAATAGAACAGGGGGGTCAGAGAGGACCGATGGACTTGAGGGGACCACGGCCGAAATCCTACAAAGAACTGAGGGCTGACTTGAGGGAATGGGATGGGTCCACAGAAGCACCGACCAACAGGTTAAGAGAAGAAGCAGAATGGGGAAGTCGAGGCAACGGGACATTATCTCACTGCGGGGCTAGCGAAAGCAGTCGGGAGTGGGATGGCAAAAGTCAGGAGACTAGAGGAGTTACATGCCATATTGACGGTGGAAATGGGCAAGAGCAAAGAGAGAGAAGCACAGGGTGTGGAGAAATGTCTCGTCTCATTCAAAGTGAGGGAGACCAAAGGACACGAGAGTACAGAGATAGATTTAGGTGCACTCACCACACACCTGATGATAATGTACGACACTGGAATCGAGGGAACATGGGGAACCGCGAAGGATTTTCCCATGGGTCGAATGATCAGAGGTCACAGGAAAGTAATGAGGAAAGGGGGAGTAATGGAATGTCTCACCATGCACCTAGGGAAACCAGGCAGGATGGGGATAGTGTCAAGACCTAAGTACACTGTCTCTTACCTTTTAGAAATGACTGGTATTCCTGAAGACAGTGTAGAGATTTTCGCAGAGACGCAAGGGACCAACTTCCTGAAAACTCTAACTAAGCCTTGCTGACTAATCTTACAGCTAAGCATTAACCAGAACCTTCGGGAAGAGGGCCGGTACTGGACGTTGACTGGAGGATTGAGTCTTCGACTGTCGACCTGCAGATTTACAAGAACAATAAAGCTCAGTATCCACTCTATCTTTCTTGTATTCCTACTTCTAGTTAGCTCCCCCTTAACTCTCTATGTAAAATCTAGTTCTCCCTAAGTTGCTTCCTACCTGCGATCAGTCCGGTTCCGTCCACCGCCCAGTATTTCTTGTCTTGTCAGGGATGGATGTTGTCTTGGGAGTTGTCCTTTTAGTTTTGAAGTCTGCGAATTAAACAAATGAAATATTAACATTCCTTCTTTTCCTTTCTCTAGTAGTTTCCTAGTTCTCTCTCTTCTTTTCAGTTATCTAACACTTAACACTTACATGTGAATAAACTCTTCTTTCCAGATGTAAATGGTGGTTTCAGATCATCTCAGGAGTATCTTTTCCTAAGGGAATGAAATACACCACGAAACAACAACTCTAGCGAAAACAATCCACAATGACTTTTGTGGATGAATACTCCTTGACAAGAATGTATCCCTATAGGCCTAAAACATAATCTGTGAATCACAATGAATTTCTTGTGAATATCATCTAAAAGAAAACAAAATGTAAACACAATATATCTCTAACCAGATTCTGAGATAATCTTGGCAGTCTAAATATAAATCTGCATTCAAAATAGTTATTCCTAAACAAACTCAAACGTTAGTTAAATCCTTTCTTTCAAAATTAGTTCTCTTTCTTGCGTTGGGCGCCTTTAAATTATCCAAGGAAACTTAGCTTTTATCTTGTGGCTGGCTGGATTCCTAAGCTGGTTGCCGAGTTCTGAAGACCTCGCGCTGAATAAAGCAGTTCAAATGGCCTTGCAGTCCTATCCCTCGATGTCCTCTTCGGAGCGCTAAATCAGGATCCTGTAGAAGACGTCCGCGATGCAGATCTCTTGGAAACTCCTGAGGCAAAGCGAGTTTTCAGGAGAGGGTGCGGTTTAAATACCCTCCGCACCAAATGTCAACGTGCGCTTGCACGTTGCAACCGCCTTCAGCCCTCCGCGTGCAGCGCGAGCGGAAGGCTTTCTGCTTTCCGATGGCAGACAGCAAAAACAAAGCACACGCATCTTTCGCGTGTGAAGGCTTTCAGTTCCCCAATGTCAAAGCAAGGTATAAATACTTACGAAAGGCTCACGGGCATGCCTAAAGCGAGGTTATAAAATGAAAGTAGCATTCATGCAATTACAACGTAATACCTTTCCATTTCAAAAACGTCTGTGAAAGTGAATTACCAAAGCATTCAAACAGTTACAAAAACACACACACAAAAGAGGTGCTGGTGCACGGGAAAGGGGTGGGTTTTTTCAGATGGGAAAGAAACCTTTTGTACAAGGTGTACATTACCGCTGGGTAATTAGCATGTGTCCATAGGAAGGAACAGACGGGACTGGGGAATCGTGACAGTACTCCCTTCTCAAGATCCCCCCTAAGACCGGTGCAATGGGTTTGGGTTTCTCAGGATGTTGAGTATGAAATCTCTTCAATATCTTGGGAGCATTTTTTAAATGTTCCAAAGGTTCCCAGGACCTTTCCTCCGGGCCGTATCCTTTCCAGTCGATCAGATAAAGCAACCTTCCCCTAGACCTCTTGGAATCTAGAATCGTCTTAACTTCATATTCAGGACTCCCCTCTATATCAATGGAGGAGGGGGGTTGGACAAATCGAGTTTGGGCATGAAAAGGTTTGATTAACGATACATGGAACACTGGATGGATTTGAAATTTGGCAGGTAAAGTCAGTCTCATACATACAGGATTAATGATCTTTTCTATAGGAAAAGGGCCTATATACCTTGGATTAAACTTACGATTCCCTTTTAGTTTCAGATTCTTAGTGCTTAACCACACTTTATCCCCAGGTGAGTAAAGCGGAGGCTCAGATCTGTGTTTATCAGCAAACCTCTTTTGATCCTCTTTCGCTTTGGCCAAATTAAAAGTTGCTTGTTCTTGAATAGAGGATAATTTAGAAACATAATCAGAAATGGCTGGTACATGATTAAGCTCTTTTATCTCTTTAGGAAAAGAATTAGGGTGATAACCTAGATTACAGAAAAAAGGTGACATACCAAGGGAAGAATGATCTACATTGTTGTAAGCAAATTCCAGTTGACTTAGGAGTGTTGACCATTCTTCGCCTACATTAGTCAACATGCACCGAATGAACTGTTCAATAGTTTGATTGGTACGTTCCGTAAGACCATCAGTTTGAGGATGATAGCTAGAGGATAAACGTATGTCCATATTCAGGAGAGACCTTAAGTTTTGCCAAACTCGTGAAATAAACTGGGACCCTCTGTCCGAAATAACCACTGATGGAATCCCATGTAAACGGACTACATTTTCCATTATTAAATGTGCTAATTCCATGCTAGTTGGTAGTTTTTTAAGCGGGACAAAGTGAGCCATGCGTGAAAACTGATCTACAATAGTAAGAATGGTGGTAAACCCTTTTTTGGTGATTGGTAACTCGACAATGAAATCCAAAGAAATAGTGTGCCAAGGTCTAGGTGGTAAAGGTAAAGGGTTTAGCAAACCACTTGGACTTTGATGAGATGATTTGTTCTGAACACAAACCCCACAAGTTTCGACATAAAGTTGCACATCTTTAAACATTGAAGGCCACCAAAAGGTTCTTTTAATTAAATCATAGGTCTTAACCTTACTTGGGTGAGCAGATAAAGTAGTGTCATGATGAAAGTGTAGTTGCTTGAAATCGTGATATCGGTATTACAGGTTTCACCTCAGACGGAGGATCCATAACAACCTCTCCCATTCTAGACAATGCATCAGCTTTCAAATTTTCTTTACCTGGTCGATAGGTAATGACAAAGTTATAATCATTAAAGAACATTGACCATCTCAATTGTCTAGCAGATAGAGCCTTTACTGTTCTCAAGGCTTGAAGGTTTCTATGGTCCGTATATATTGTCACTGGATGTCTTGCTCCTAGCAAATAATGGCGCCATTCTTCAAAAGCTGCCTTTATTGCCAGAAGTTCCTTATCTGCAATTGCATAATTCAACTCTGCTTCAGATAATTTTCTAGAAAAATACGCAATTGGGTGCATTTGTCCTGTATCCACATGTCTTTGAGACAAAATACCTCCTACAGCAAATTGAGAAGCGTCAGCTTCCACAATAAAGGGCTGGCTGGGATCTGGATGAGAAAGAATTGGAGCTGAAATAAACTTCTTTTTAAGTTTCTGAAAAGCTTCTTCAGCTAGTTCTGTCCACTCGAATTTAACTCCTTTCCTCAACAATCTTGTGATAGGAGTGATAGTTTTATAGAAATCTTGAATGAAGCGGCGGTAGAAATTTGCGAACCCCTAAAAACTTTGAACTTGTTTTACCGAAGATGGACTGGGCCAGGATTCTACCGCTTCAACTTTCTTTGGGTCCATTTCTATCCCTTTGGGACTGATGACATATCCCAAGAACTCAACTTTTGAAGTGTGAAACAAACTTTTTTCCAATTTGACATACAATGAATTTGCAAGCAGTTTTTTGAGAATAGCTCGGACCTGTTGCACATGCTCTTCTTCTGAAGTTGAAAAGATCAGAATGTCATCTATATAGACAACACAACATACATCAATAAACTCATGCAGAACTTCATTTATAAAAAATTGGAAGGCTGCGGGGGCATTGCAAAGACCAAAAGGCATGACTTGGTATTCAAATAGTCCAAATTTTGTGCGGAAGGCTGTTTTCCATTCGTCACCGTTTTGTACTCGTACCAAATGGTAAGCTCCCCGCAAGTCCAATTTTGTATAAATGGTTGCTTTTTTGACCTGATCAAGCAAAGTGGGGATCAACGGCAAAGGATATCGGTTTTTTATAGTTACATTGTTCAAGGCTCTATAGTCTATGCACGTGCGCAATTCACCTCCCTTTTTCGGAATAAAAAAGAGAGCTGAGGAGACAGGAGACTTGGAATGACGAATAAAGCCGTTGGCTAGATACTCATCCAAGTACTCTCTAAGATGAATATTCTCCTTTTCTGTCAATGCATAGATTCGGCTACATGGTAGAGTAGCCCCTGGAACAAGATCTATTCTACAGTCAAAGTCTCTGTGTGGAGGGAGAGTGTTTGCTTTTTTCTTGTCAAAAACGTCTTGTAGATCCAAGTAAACTGATGGAACACCTTCTATCGCTAAAACTCTGGATGAGTCGGAAGGAAAATTAAACCCTTGAATTATTTCTCCTGATCTTTCCAGAAGGAAACATTTGTTTACACAATGTGTTGACTGAAAGGTTAAAGTCTGAGATACCCAATCTATACTTGGATTGTGTTTAATCAACCAAGGAATTCCAAAAATTAGCTTGAACTGCGGGGCGTCTATGATATCAAACTGTATCTTTTCACGGTGAATAGGTGAAGAGTTCATCTCAAGGATTTCAGTTTGTTGGCTAATAGGTCCTGAAGTTAACTCCTTACCATCTACTGCTCTAACTATCTCTGGATGATTTTTTAAAACAGATTCAAAGCCTAACTGGGAGAAAAACTGAGTATCCATAAAGTTTCCCGTAGCTCCTGAGTCAATTACAGCTTCTACCTTTCTAGTTAGAGAGGAAGGCGATAGACTTCTTAACTCGACTAGGATACCAAAATGCTTACATCCTAAAGGTGGAACAGTAGAGGCCAAACTGGAAATTACACTCGATGAACCGACCTCATCTTTCATCGAGTTTTCTAGTTTTCCGTCGACTCTTGAGTTAAAGCAAGATCAGAGGATTTTGACTTCAACTTATTAGGTTTAGTAGGACAGTCTCTGACAAAGTGTCCAGTCTTACCACAGTAAAGACATTGATTTAATTTTCGTCTCTTCTCCTTTTCATCCTTAGAGAGCGGACCTCGAACTGTTCCTATTTGCATAGGTTCCACATGATCGGATTTTGGGCCTACCTCCTTGCCTGATGATGTATTTCTATCTTTTACAAATAGGATTTTATGGTCACTCTTCCCTTTTTCGCCCTTTCTCTCACTAAGACGATGATTCAACTTAATCACAAGATCGATAAACTCACTAATATCATCGGGAGGTTCTAAGATTTGAGTTACCATGTCTTTCAGATCTTCTCGAAGACCTCTGTAAAAAATAGAAATTCTTTTATCGTATGGCCAGTTAGCCTCTAAAACCAAACGATTAAATTGGGAGATGTAGTGGAGGAGATCAGAGGACCCTTGTTTTAAACTCAATAACTCATTGTCTGCAGACTGCACAAACATATGCTTTGCAAAAATCTTCTTTAGGGCCCGTTCAAAGTTTCTAAAATTATACAAAATTGCATCATCCCTTTCTACTAAAGGAATGGACCAAAGGGCTGCATCACCCCCAAAATAGGATAGCATGAAAGCTACCTTGGAGGAGTCATCAGGAAAGGCTGATTTCTTGGCTAAGAAATGTAAATGGCATTGTTGCAAAAATATGGAAAACTTGTTACAATCACCATAAAAACGTTCTGGTGGAGCTAAGGGCGTCGGCATTGGGGTAACTACCTGAATCTGAGTCCCCCCCCCTGAGTCTGAAGATGAAGTCTGCACACTGACTGAACCCTGCTGGATTGCTGCTTGTAACGCTGTCATGTCGTTTCGTAAAGAAACATTCTCATCTCTAATATCCTTAAGTACTGCCGCTATTTCTTGTAAGGATACCTGGTCCATTGCGTCTGGGCGAAATATACTTCTTGGGCTTTGCCTTCTGTCAAGACCTAAGTACACTGTCTCTTACCTTTTAGAAATGACTGGTATTCCTGAAGACAGTGTAGAGATTTTCGCAGAGACGCAAGGGACCAACTTCCTGAAAACTCTAACTAAGCCTTGCTGACTAATCTTACAGCTAAGCATTAACCAGAACCTTCGGGAAGAGGGCCGGTACTGGACGTTGACTGGAGGATTGAGTCTTCGACTGTCGACCTGCAGATTTACAAGAACAATAAAGCTCAGTATCCACTCTATCTTTCTTGCATTCCTACTTCTAGTTAGCTCCCCCTTAACTCTCTATGTAAAATCTAGTTCTCCCTAAGTTGCTTCCTACCTGCGATCAGTCCGGTTCCGTCCACCGCCCAGTATTTCTTGTCTTGTCAGGGATGGATGTTGTCTTGGGAGTTGTCCTTTTAGTTTTGAAGTCTGCGAATTAAACAAATGAAATATTAACATTCCTTCTTTTCCTTTCTCTAGTAGTTTCCTAGTTCTCTCTCTTCTTTTCAGTTATCTAACACTTAACACTTACATGTGAATAAACTCTTCTTTCCAGATGTAAATGGTGGTTTCAGATCATCTCAGGAGTATCTTTTCCTAAGGGAATGAAATACACCACGAAACAACAACTCTAGCGAAAACAATCCACAATGACTTTTGTGGATGAATACTCCTTGACAAGAATGTATCCCTATAGGCCTAAAACATAATCTGTGAATCACAATGAATTTCTTGTGAATATCATCTAAAAGAAAACAAAATGTAAACACAATATATCTCTAACCAGATTCTGAGATAATCTTGGCAGTCTAAATATAAATCTGCATTCAAAATAGTTATTCCTAAACAAACTCAAACGTTAGTTAAATCCTTTCTTTCAAAATTAGTTCTCTTTCTTGCGTTGGGCGCCTTTAAATTATCCAAGGAAACTTAGCTTTTATCTTGTGGCTGGCTGGATTCCTAAGCTGGTTGCCGAGTTCTGAAGACCTCGCGCTGAATAAAGCAGTTCAAATGGCCTTGCAGTCCTATCCCTCGATGTCCTCTTCGGAGCGCTAAATCAGGATCCTGTAGAAGACGTCCGCGATGCAGATCTCTTGGAAACTCCTGAGGCAAAGCGAGTTTTCAGGAGAGGGTGCGGTTTAAATACCCTCCGCACCAAATGTCAACGTGCGCTTGCACGTTGCAACCGCCTTCAGCCCTCCGCGTGCAGCGCGAGCGGAAGGCTTTCTGCTTTCCGATGGCAGACAGCAAAAACAAAGCACACGCATCTTTCGCGTGTGAAGGCTTTCAGTTCCCCAATGTCAAAGCAAGGTATAAATACTTACGAAAGGCTCACGGGCATGCCTAAAGCGAGGTTATAAAATGAAAGTAGCATTCATGCAATTACAATGTAATACCTTTCCATTTCAAAAACGTCTGTGAAAGTGAATTACCAAAGCATTCAAACAGTTACAAAAACACACACACAAAAGAGGTGCTGGTGCACGGGAAAGGGGTGGGTTTTTTCAGATGGGAAAGAAACCTTTTGTACAAGGTGTACATTACCGCTGGGTAATTAGCATGTGTCCATAGGAAGGAACAGACGGGACTGGGGAATCGTGACAGATAGTGGGGCTATGGGAGATAGGAGAGTGTTTCACTACCCACCCAGAGAAGATGGAACTGCATGGGACCTGGAGAGGTGGGAGCATGAGAGGACTCCTCATAACTCGCCTGAGCCTAGACGTAGGACTCGGAGCTGGGATGGGAAAGAGACAAATGGACCCGCAAGGGGTAGCATACTGAAAGCTGCGGTAAAGGCCAAAAGACTCGATGTCACTAGCTTAAAATCTGATCTGGATAAGATAATAGATGGGACGTTGGCCTTAGAAAGGATTGACTTGTACGAACAAGATGAGTTACTGTTTATAGCAAAGGATATTACTCGAAAGGCAAGAGCAATTCATGAGAAACTGTCTGAATTGGCAGACAGGTACATGGTAGATTTGTCCAGAACAAGGACTTTACAGAGTAATCATAGGTTGCAGTATTCAGACCAAGACTTGGACGAGAAGAGAACTACAGGATTAAAAACACACATAAGGGAGCTGATAACAGGAATAAGAACGTGGAGAGAGCTGGACAAATGGGAAGAGAGGTGGTCCAAAAGGGGTACTGTCAGGCGGAGCACGAGTGCGATGTCTCCGGAAGGAAGGGTAATGCAGATGGAGGCATTTCCTTTGAGAGAAATATCGAATGGGAACTATGTGCATGTGCCTTGGAGTAGAGGAGATTTGGCTGCATTTACTAACTCATTTCCGAAGTTAAGGGACAATCCTGTTGAGTGGTACAAGCAGGTAGAAAGGTTTGTGAAAATCTCAAAGGTACTGTGGATTGATTTGAACACCTTGTTTGACATTGTGGTCCCAGGAGATTTGTGGACAGCATGTAAGACTAGTGTTGAATGGCCAACAGTAGAAACAGAAAGGAATGCTGCTACAAATGGACCGTCTGAAACTGTAATGTTGAAATATGAAAGGGTAATAACTTGGCTGAAGGATAAGGTCCCACCACAAGACATAGATTGGGTAAAAATAGACCGAACAAGACAGGAACCCAAGGAGACAGTTCATGAGTTCTATGAGAGACTGCTGAAAACCTTCAAACAATACAGTGGACTCGATGTAATGGATCCCAAAGATATAGGACAGTTTGTATCCAAGTGCGTTTTGGGGTTGAGACCTGATATTTGTTTGATGATTCAGCAACATTTAATTTGTTGGCAAAACAGACCATTAGATGAGATTTTGAGGTACGCAAGGTACTGCAGTGATGAGATAGATTCAAAAGCAAAGAAGCTAAAGGAGAAGCTCATGGTAGTGCAGATGCAGTCAGCTGGAAAGGGTGGACAACAGCAACAGGGAACGGGGACAATGGGACGGAAATCAAATATTCAGAATAAGAACAATGAGGAAAGCCTAAGACCTCGGATAGACCTTGCCACATTGAAGAAGACGACAAAGTGCCACCAGTGTCACCAGGTGGGACATTGGAGACGCGAGTGTCCCTATAACCCTGAAAACGGAGAACTAGAATTAGAGGAGGAAGTTCAAGAGGTTCCAGTTCAAAGGGTGACAGTGAACAGAAGTAATGTGGCCAAAGGGGGGACTTCGGCCCCACGAGCTCAGTTTCCGCAGCCACCAAAGATTACGACTGGGGGAAAGGTTCATAGACAAATGCCTCTTTTTTTTAGATGAAGAAAAATGTTATTACATTGATCCATTGACAGGACAACGTGTAAGTAGAGAAGAGGACTGTACCCTCGGGGCAGTCCTGGAAGTGGATCAAAGAGGACCATTTGTTGAGGCTGAAGTGGCAGGGTGTCCCACAACATTCTTGGTGGATACTGGAGCTACTCGATCAACTTTGAGATCGGCAGTGGTTCCAGATCTACCAATGTCGGGGGAAACAATTCATGTGGTAGGAGTCGCAAATAAGAGAATGACTAGCCCTTTGACAGAACCAGTGTCAGAGAAAATCGGAAACTACATGAATGAACATCAGTTTGTAGTATGTGATTCAAGTCCTGTGTGTCTGTTAGGAAGAGACTTATTGTGTAAATTGAACTGCACCATATATTGCACACCTCAGGGAGTGGAGGTACAGACTACAGATGATGATGCTACTTTTAAAGTTGCTAATTCAAGAACATGCATAGAATTGTATCCTACTCTGACTGTGGAGGACCTTCCTTGGGACTTACGCGAGGCAGTATCATCAGAAGTATGGGATTTTACAGGAGAAGAGATAGGATTGGTCAAAGGGGTAGAGCCAGTGAAGATCATGGTGAAACCAAATGTCGAGTATCCAAGAACGCCTCAGTACAAACTGTCCCAAGAGACGATTGCAGGAATAAAACCTGTGATCGATTCTATGATTCAACAGGGAATTCTGAAGGAAATCGTGGGTAGTCCATGCAACTCTCCGATTATGGGTTTGCAGAAACCTAGTGGGAAATTCAGGATAGTACAGGACCTTCGAAAGATTAACAGTATAGTTGTTTCATGTTGTCCAGTGGTACCGAATCCATCAGTGATACTGTTTCAGATACCATTCCAAGCTGAGTGGTTCACAGTGATAGATCTCTGTCAGGCCTTCTTTTCAATCCCACTAGAGGAAGAAAGCCAGTTTCTTTTCACTTTTAAAATGGAAGATCGCGTCTTAACATGGTGTAGAATCCCACAAGGGTTCACAGATAGCCCATCAATCTTCAACCAGCTGTTGAAGAAGAATCTTGAAAGTCTAGTACTGCCACAGAATTCGGTTCTGGTCCAGTATATAGACGACCTCCTTGTTGCGTCAGGAACAGAAGAAGCTTGCAAGGAAGACACCATCGCCTTGTTGAACCATTTAGCTGAAAATGGACACAAGGTATCTCCGAACAAATTACAGTATTGTCTGACAGAAGTACAGTACTTGGGTCACCGGATAGAAAAAGGAAAGCGCAAGGTGTCACCAGATAGAATAGAGGCAATCATGAAGATGAGCGCGCCTACAACACAGAGAGAAGTCAGGATGTTTTTAGGAATGGTTGGTTATTGCCGACAGTGGATAGCTAACTTTTCACTGAAAGCAAAACCCTTACAGAAACTGACGCACAAGGAGGTGAGTGATCCGGTACCATGGGACAATGAGTGCTTAATGGCGTTCCTACAGCTGAGAGATGACTTGTGTCGTGCTCCGGCTCTGGGGATGGCAGACTATGAGAAATCATTTTCACTCTACTGCTGCGAAAGAGAGGGCTGTGCTTTGTCAGTTTTAGTGCAAGTCCATGGAAATGCCCGTAGACCAGTTGCATACTTCTCGGCTACTCTGGATCCTGTAGCCGCAGCGTTGCCCGGATGTCTCAAATCCGTTGCTGCAACAGGTGTCAGCATTGAGCGTTGTGAAAGCATTGTGATGGGACACCAGTTAGTGGTGTATGTACCTCATTCGGTGGAACTATTGATGACCAGGACTAAGACACAGCACTTGACTAACAGTAGGCTCACGCGCTACGAGCAAGTTATTCTTGCTGCGGAGAACGTGACCCTTAAAAGGTGCTCTGTTTTGAATCCTGCTACATTGATGCCACTTCCTAATGATATAGAAGGCGAAGAATGTGAAGATCACGATTGCCTTGATGTGACTGAACTATGCACGAAGCCCAGACCAGATATTGTGGATGAGCCATTGATTGATCCCGATGAAATTTTCTTTGTCGATGGCTCATGTATAAGAGACGATACTGGTCGGTTGAGAGCAGCTTATGCTGTTTGCACCATTACTGGAGTTATGGAAGCCGCTTGCCTGGAAGGAGTACACTCCGCACAGGTAGCTGAAATCATTGCATTGACACGTGCCTGTATAGCAGGTAACAAGATTAGAGTCACCATTTATACCGATAGCCAATATGGTTTCGGTGTAGTTCATGATTTTGGGCAATTGTGGTCTCAGAGAGGTTACATGACCTCCTCTGGTTCGCCTATTCGAAATGGAGAATTTGTGCGGCTGTTGTTAGAAGCATTACAAGGTCCAGATGCAGTCGCAATTGTTAAGTGCGTAGCACACACCAAAAATACAGATTTTGTGTCACAAGGAAACAGATATGCAGACGAAGTTGCCCGCTATTGTGCGGAGCACGGGTACTCTTTCACGGAGGTGGAAGTAGGTGGGGTTCAGGAGAAGACAGAATTAAACATGATGCTAGAAACCGTTGACACTTGGGAGGATTTGAGGGTAATGCAAGATAATGCACCTGAATCTGAGAAGAAAGCATGGGAAACAGCAGGTTGTGTGAGAAGTGAAATGGATTTTTGGGTTTCAGCAGATGGAAGGGCAGTATTACCTGAAGAATTGGTGAATCCAATGGCACGACAGATACATGGTCCAGTACACTTGGGAAGGGATGCCATGCTGAGGGTATTTAGGCAGACTTGGTATTGTCCTAAGTTCAGGATTGCAGCTGAAGCAGTGTGTAAGCGATGTGTTACTTGCCAGCAGTTGAACGTAGGGAAAAGAACACCAGTTACACTGAGTCACATTGGGAGGTCTGGGGGGCCTTTCAACAGAATGCAATTGGATTTTATCGAGATGCCAAAAGTCAACCGCCTTAGGTATGTTTTGGTGGTTGTATGCATATTTTCCAGATGGGTTGAAGCATACCCTACACGCAGGTGCGATACACTCACAGTAGCAAAGTTGTTGCTTAGGGAGTTGATACCGCGCTTCGGGGTGCCTGCCTCTCTGGAATCGGACAGAGGGACACATTTTAACAGCGAAGTTGTGAAGATGCTTTGCACAGCATTGAACATTGATCAGAAATTGCACTGTAGCTATCGACCAGAGGCTTCAGGGATTGTGGAGCAGGTCAATGGGACATTGAAATGTCGGATAGCCAAAGTATGTTCATCAACATCCTTGAGCTGGCCTGATGCTTTGCCTTTGGTGCTTATGAGTATGCGTAGCACACCCGACAGGAGGACAGGTCTCTCTCCACACGAGGTGCTGATGGGGAGGGCAATGAGACTTCCAACTGTCCCAACTGCTGCTTTATTGAACATTACAGATGACCTGATCCTGGATTATTGCAAAGGTCTGTCTGATGCCATTCATTCTGTGTCTCTTCAGGTGCAGGCGGTTGAAGTTCCATCTTCAAGAGATCTGTGCCACGACCTGTGTCCAGGAGACTGGGTTGTGGTGAAGAAGCACGTCCGGAAGAACTGCCTAGACGTGCGCTGGAAGGGACCCTATCAAGTCATCTTAACAACAAACACTGCCGTGAAGTGCGGAGGGCTGCCAAATTGGATCCACGCTTCCCATACTCGAAGAGTTCCAGCACCCCTTGAAGAAACAGCTCCTCTCCCAGACGAAAATCCAGTTGTGGAAGAAGAATCACAAGAGGGGATCAGTCAAGCTGTGGGGGTGTCTGAAGAAGTTGGGAGTACTACAGATCCAGAAGAAGAAAGGCAGGACAGCAGTGAAACTGAAGTTGCCACAGAAGGGGAAAGTTGTTGTGACTACGACACAGACACAAACCAGTACCAGAGTGATCAAGAACAGAGTGTGAGGACAAGAAACAAGAGAACCAGAAGTGGAGAAGTTAGTTGGCCCGAAAGAAAACAGAGGCCAAACCTAAAGCCGACTCCAGCGGGAACTCTTGCTCCTACATCCGAAGACTCAGATCCAGAAGAAAGTGCCCAAGGACAAGAACAGGAAGGTCCAAGAAGATCAAGGAGGGTGCGAGTGCCTTGCAGAAGATACGCTACTCCTGAGTGGACCTACCTCGCTGCAGATGTCCGAAGCACGCAGAACTGGGAGGGTGAGGAAAGTGACCCTGACCAGAACTGAACCCATTATAACAGTGGAAGTAGAGTTGCTGATACCAGGAGTGGAGGTCGAAGGGCTGCTGACACTCAACATCGTCTATCCTCCTCTCCTGAGTGGAATAAGAGACTTGATCCTAAACACAGTTGAATTTCTGTGTTGCTGTTCAAGGTGTCCAATACTTGAGGGAATCCTTCTTCGTTTGGAAATATTCGAGCAAGTGGTGGGAGTTATTGGAACACGCATAATTTCGGATTGCTAAAGACTTTGCAACGAACTTTGTAAATACAGATTGAGAGATAACCTAGCGCCAAGTGGAAGAAGAAGAAGAAATCAGGGATTCCATTTTAGAGGATGGAGAAGGGCTAAGGTTGTCTATTGTTACAGAGCTCAGAAACTGTTTTTGCGGAGGGGTTTTTCAGCTTCCAGGTGTGGTTTCGCAAAGAGACATTGTGCAAAGAAAAGAGACAGTTGCGGAAGAAAGAGACTTTGTGCGGTGAAAAGAAGAGGCAAAGATACACTGTCTTGAAGTCATGGAGGCTGGCAACCCGAACCGCAGGGTAAAATGCATAGTAGGCACACTTTTAGTGGTAGTGATTTCTCTTATAGTGATAGTGGTTACTATATCATATGTAGTGGGACATGAAAAAGATGCGAAAGCAGCAAAAGAGGCAAAAGATGTATCAGCACAGAAAACTACAACTGCTGGTAAACAGGGGGACTATACGGAGAAAGAGAAAGCTTTGTTAGCTGCTGAGACACGAAGATTACATGTAGACGAATCACAGGGAAGTTTTAAATCAAATGCATATGCTAAATTGCTTTATGAATATGTGGATGCTATGGAGGTTAAGGATTGCTATGTTTGTATGAAATTGCCAGCATCGGTAGATGAGGGTATTAGGTACCACCATCTTCCATTAACTTATGGAATCACATGTAGTTTATTGCTGAGCATATTTTATGGACGTGATGGTTTTGAGTATTACTTTTCCAATTTTGATTCAGTGCTATCAGAATTACCGAATTTCAAACATCTCAATAAATGGGATTATTACAAGAGTGAAGACAGGTTACAGAAATTTTTCCTTCCATGGAGAACTTTAGATACTTCACATGCTCGAAGGAACAATTTGACTTGTACAGTGTCAGAAATTGAGAAAAAGTTCGTAGGACAGGTGGATGCTCGTTATCGGAGACAGAAGATTTTAAAGTCTTCAGGGCAATGGAAAACAGATTGGACCGAGGAAGAAAGGTCACACCAAAGAAAGGGTAGTAGTGGTCCAATAGCGTTAGATCGAGAGAAGAAGGGAAAACTGTGTATACATAGGGGTAAAACCTATTACGAAAATGTATTTGTGGGAGAAGTAAGTTGTGAACATGCTTTTCAGTTAGAATACTACTCTAAGGGTTTCCTGAAAGAAATGCAAGTGATCCCAAATGTATATTTTGTTTGTGGGAGAAATGTATACGTGAAACTACCAGATAATTGGTATGGATCATGTTATTTAGCGATTGTCTTTCCCAAGATATACCATGCAGAGGACTTGGAAATCATAGAGGGAGGAACTCAAGCTAGGGGAAGGAGAGATGTCAGCACTGAGGAAGTAGTTGGAGATGTATTTGGTGCTGCATTTCCTCTTTTGGGAGTCATCCTGAATGACATCAAGATTAGAAGATTGGCTACAGTTGTAGATAGGTTGTCCGCCAGTACTGCTAGATCTTTAATGTTGGTGGAGGGAGAGATGCAATCGATAAGGGCAATGGTTCTTCTGAACCGACTTGCTTTAGATGTTCTGTTAGCCAAATAGGGAGGAGTCTGTAAGGCTTTGAAGGTCCAGGAATGTTGCACTTACATTCCAGACAATTCAAAACCTCTGGAAAAGTACATACGAAACATTACTGAAATTCATCAAGAAATAGAGGATTTGACGCAGGTAAATGCGTGGGAAAAAGTAGGTCAAGGAATGGGTAAAGTTGGAGGTTGGTTTGCCAACCTGGGGAAGGGTTTCGTTTGGTACATACTGAAACCTATCATCATAATAGTGATTTGTGTAATCACTTTGTGGGGATTGGTGAGATTGTACAAATGGTATAGAGCAAACAGGTTGCAGAAATCCATGCGAGAGCAGGGGAGGAGATTAGCTGCGATGCAGGAGAATCAGTACTGGAGTCTGAGGGCCCTAGAGGAGATGAAACGAGGGAATATTGCAACAACTTCAGTTTAAATAATCAATACCTCAGAGAGGGTGTTGTGATGATGATGACTACTGAAAGTCATCAAAGGGGGGATTGAGGGAGCGCAAATCTGAAAAATGTAGAAGTGCACCATATTTACAAGCACGTTGTATTAGCCTTATATAGATCACATAAGAGTGTCAAACTTATAGAGTGCAAATGTATAAGAGTGTTTAGTTAGACTAATGTTACATATATCAGAGTGAAAACTAATGTAGAGGTGTTAGAATGATGTTGAAATCTCATGTTGTGTAACTGTAGTAAGGGAAAATGTAACTCTGCAAACCATAGAAATGTGTAGGCCACATGGCATTTCACAAGAGACGTAAGATGCTGCTATACTTTTATTTAGTGTGGATTTTAATGTTGTTGCAATGCAAAGTATTATTAATCATAGAACTGAAATATACGTTTTATAGAAGTGCTTCATTTAATCAATGTGTGTTAGTTAAGATACTGTTTAAACAAAGAAATTAAAATGTTTTCAGAGTGCAGAGGCCCGTTTCATGTAATTTTAGTAGGCCTGAATAGATAAAGTCGCTTCTTTGATCTGCATGTGCTCGTTAAGGAGAGGTCGCACAGAGCACGAACAAGGAGCCTGTTACATAGTTTACGACTTCAAGATATGGTGGAGGTCGGAATTTGGGGCCTATAGAGAAAGTGTCTGTTTGCAGGTGCGAGGGGATCTAATCAGGAAAGTGATGAATAGGCTTTGTTCATAGAAGCCTGGCACAGGCCTGGGGGAGGCTTCAGGAATTTCCTGGGGGGTACCGTCCAGCCGGAGAGGAGCCTGGGAAGCAAGGTCAACTTTAACGAAGGGTCCAGAGGAGTACCAGCATGGAAATTGCCGCCAGAACCAACACCACGTGAGAGGCGTCTCCAGGGGCGTTCCTATTGGAAATGTGATTTTGTATTAGGGACAGCACCCCGGGGTGGAGTTAGAGCAGATGGTCTGAGGAGCCTAAGAGAGTGGATGGGTAGGCAGGTAGATTAACTTCAAGGGATCGATACTCAAAGAAACTAAGGGAAGTGAGTGATCTTCTTTGGAAGTCACCACGGCTGACACCTTTTTAGGTTAAGATCTTGTTAAGTAGGGATGTCACTTAGTTCAGTGTAGGGATAGACTAACCTGACTTTTCCTTTCTGTAAATGACTCTCAGGTTGCAACTTGTAACTATTCTTGCAACTCTGATGATATTTGAATTACTCCTGATAACATTCTTTTGTCGACTCAGAGCATTTAGAGAATTTTTGTTTATATTGATACCCGTATATCTTTTGAACCTTATTTTGAGATGTTTGTATCTCCAGTTATTTTTGGCTTTACAATAAACTTTTAAACTTTATTCGCAGTTGGTGGTTCTTTGGAGTGGTGTAAGTCTTTAACTGATTGACCTGGTAGTGGATTGCCTTTTACTCAATGACAGGTACCAACGATTTAGTCGACCTGAATTGGGATCTGGAATAGTAACAATAGACCAGAAATCCGCGTTAACAATATTATGGAGCAGGATTCTGAGATGGTGATGAGTGACAAAAATGTTGGTGCCTATTTGTTGGGTTGCATATTGTAGTGGTGGTGATGTGTTCTTTTGTTTTTTGTGCTGTTGTGCATTTGTGCCAAGAGAGTTTGTTAAGTTGTTCTGTGATTGCGGGTTTGTGGTTTGTTTTCACTGTTTTTTATTGTGCCCTGTTATCTTTTCATTGTGGTATTCGGTTGCTTTGTGTAGGTTATCTTTTCATGTTCTGTTGTTTACTTCTACATTTCTAGCCAAAAGCCGGATCACTGACATAACCTCGACAGACCGAATATCGACTGGACAAAATATCGATGACTAATTATCGACAACAAAATTATCGATTTACTATACTTACACAACAAACATCAAAAATATCGACTACACAATATCGACTACTAAAAACAACGACTACAACAATATCGACTCACAACATTATCGATTTCTAAAACACCGATTATTAAATATTTATATAACAACAGTCAAAATATCGATTACACAAACATAGATAGCAAATTTATCGATTGTAAAAAAATCGCCATTAATAGATCCTAAAATAAATGACTTTATTATTTAATAATTAAGTCATACTGATCATAAAAAACCAGATTTAGTTAATATAAATAGATGACATATATTATTTATTTTCATAACATTTACAACACACAATAAATACTAACATACATTTTATAATACATAAACAATGTTTCGACCTTCTACACATTTTTTACAACTAATTACATATATTCCTCCACTTTACAAATATCAAAATAACATTACCTAGAACATTACCTATACAAAATAAATCCTTACACATTCAATAAACGTTAATTTGCGTCACCCATATAAGGAAAGCAATTAGCATAACAGAAAAAAAAATTCAAATCAACAAATAAAAACAGACTATCCATTTAAACAACCAATCCTATTTCTGAAACAATTAACCTAATACTATATAAATGAAATAATAAGTAACTAAAAACGCAGTATACATCTCCTAAGTAAAGGAAGACGAAACTCTGCTGGATTTCTGGAAGAAAACTGATGGACTTCAACAGAAAGAGACCTACACATATCTAAAGTAAGTACTACTACATTATTAGTCAGCGAAAATGTAACTCTCAAAGCTCACACCTATATTTTAAAGCAAAATACATCAAATATATCTTTTTTTTTTAGCACTCATCCTACAGATGAAAAAAAAAAACAGAAGACCTACACAACACCTGGACATCAAAAGTTACATATAAAAAAGTAAGTATATATTAGAAATGTAAAATCGAGAATTAATAGATAGGTAACTAAATCTAAACTAGCAAAAAACGTCGAACAAATTATCATAAATAGTAATAAAATATTTCTACACATTTTCTCAACTTCCACAGGTACAAAAAGATATACACAGAAAATAACAGTTTGAAGAACATCAACAGCTGAAAATAACGACTTGAAAGCATCAAAACATTTGCAGGTAAAATACAAATGTGTGAAACTGTATAATGTGATTAGAACATTTTTTTTCCTTAAAAAATATTTACATTCTCTTTTAATTACCTCCTAGCACTACAATACTATCATGACTGAAGGAGCTAAATTCATTTATTCACAAAAAGGGAAAATGCTTCTTTGTTACATGGGATATGTCTACACTCAAGAGAAACAAAAAGATTTGAAAGTGTTTTGGAAGTGTACGAAATATTATGCCAACAAATGTTATGGTAGAGCTATAACTCAGGAAACTACTGTTACTTATACTAAAGAACATAATCACCCACCCAATGTAACAGAAATAGAGATTAGACAAATGCTAGATTCCCTTAAAGAAGCTAGTACTAGCACTGATCAACCAACAACTGCTATTCTGAAACACCATTTAAGTGTACTTCCCCAACATGCTTCTAGCCAATTACCATCTATAGAATCCCTTAAAAGAACAGTAGCTAGACAAAAAAGAGCAACATGCACTACTCCTCCCACACCAAAAACTTTAGAAGAAGTCCAAATTCCACCTGAACTCTCTGTAACTCACAATAAAGAAAATTTTATACTCTATGACAACAAATCTAAAGATAAAAGAATTATACTGTTTGCCACAGCAAACAACATGACAAAACTTACCCAATGCCAAACTTGGATGATGGACGGTACTTTTTCTGTATGCCCCAAACCTTTTTATCAATTATACACCATCCATGGTCATTTCCAAAATGCAAATATTCCATTCCTTTATGCCCTTCTACCAAACAAACAGCAAACTACCTATCAAGAAATACTAACTGAAGTCAAGCAACATACTAACAACTATTTTCCACAAAAAATTATCATTGACTTTGAAAAAGCTATGATAAACAGCATCCTTAAAACATACCCACACACAGCAATACAAGGTTGCTATTACCACTTTAATCAATGTATCTGGCGACATCTACAAAAATCAACCTTGAGTATCCAATACGCCACTGATAGCACATTTGCTTATCAAATCAAAAAACTCATCGCCCTAGCCTATGTTCCACTAACAGATGTAACTGAGCACTATAACTTATTAATAGACAGCCCCTACTATAAAAGAAACGAAGATAAACTAAGCCCTATGCTTGACTACTTCGAAGACACATGGGTAGGAAGGCTACACAGATCAGGCCATAGAAGACAACCCAAATACCAAATAGCTTGGTGGAATGTCTACCTTAGCACACTAAATAAGGAAGCAAAAACAAACAATGCAGTTGAAGGATGGCACAATGCCTTCCAAGCAACTACAGGCCGAGGAACGCCTACCCTTCACAAATTAATACAATCCTTACAAAAAGAACAAAGTTACCAGGAGCTCCGAATGGAGCAATCAGTAACTTTGATTGGACCTAAACTCACCAAAGAAACTAAAAAAATGTATAACACACTCCAAAGTCAAGTTACCCTCTATCCAACTAGCAAAGGACTAGAATATCCATCAATGATTGCCAAAACTATTCTTTAAAACATTACATAACTATACACGTAAAACTAAACATATTTTTCCTAAAATTCTTCATTATAATATGTAACAAATTGCAATTAAATTATCAAATACATAATATTAACATATATAAAATGTATTTAGATAATGTATTTACAAAATGTTACATACAACGTAAGTAAAGCAAAATTAAAAACAGTTTTCCCACCCATTAAAAATCCTGAAAATACTTATATTTCTGATACAGCTTCAAACGTAATCCAATTCCAAGCAATCCATAGGACACCATTCCAAAAACCCATACAATCCATGAAAGCCCAAAAAAAAAGCAAAAATACAAGCAAATGCATAGCGACTCCTTTCCACTTCAGTAGACACCAGATACCATAGAAAACCCAAAAATCCGTAATGGCGAAAAATAAACGCTCCAAGAAAATGTAAAAACCCAAAAAATAGTGTGCAAAAATAAGAGTATATAATACTCGTTACACAGCTGTGATCAAAAAAGAAGGGAGTCCTCCAAAACAGCGAAACGCGACGATAACCTAGAAAAAATTAAATAACATACCCACCCACATAAAAACACCCATACATATATAAAAACACATATTTATACATCAAACATATTATCTTAGTAACATTTAAACATATTACCTCACCTCACACACCTACAACAAAAACGCGGTAAAAATCCAATATCGTACACTCTACCTAACACCGAACACACAATCTTCTCTAATTAACTCTACCTACATAAACATAAACACAGCACACATACACTAGCAATAAGTTCAGAAACTTATAAAACACAATTAAAACAAACTTACCCTCTCTAACGCGAAGCAGCACCCAACCGCGATCTGTTGAAGCACCAAATACGCCTAAGTAACATTACGCGGTTAAAAAGTAGTCCCTGTATACAGCTAAATGCTATTTAATTTCTATATTCCAACACTTTAAAAAATACACAGAGTATTATATTAAGTGTAAATATTTATTTAAAGTGTATAAAATTATTTCATAAATATTCATAAGTTTGAAATAATTATTCAACTGTTATGTTATAGTTAAAAAATTAATTTTTGATTTATAAATACATTTAGTAAATAATGTTAATGTAAAAATAAATTGCATATATAAGTTTGTTACAAGAAATGTTTTTTTTAAATTTGCAAATATTATGTAAAACATTATGTATGTATATAATAAATGTTTTTGGTGTTTATGTATTTAAAAATGAATATTATAAATATGTTCAATATTCATAATAATTATTTCCAAAAATATAACATGACTTGGTAATAAACAAAAATGTTACAATTACAAAAAAATGTACATAATTTGCAATGACAATAAATTCAATGTGTATCTGAATAAATATTTTGTTATTAAATAAAAAGTACATATTACCAATTTGTTTCAGAAACTATTTAAATGTTAATATATGTAAAAGATAAAAAAATTATGTTAATATAATTTATGTGTTAAAAACATATACATGTACTTCATATTTTTGTTATGTTAATAAAAACATTGAATGAAAATTTTTGATTATAAATAAAAAATGATTCTCTATTTACAAATAAATTTTTATATGTGAATAAACAATTTTTCATTTATGGCATTTAACCCTGTCTATGTTTCCTTCTTTATTATTGTATATAAATATTATTTGCATATTAAATAATCTATTTAAAAATACCTTATACATTTAAATATATTTAAAAATTGTATTAATATTTAAAGTCCTACAATACCAATAATTGTTTTAATGTATATTAATTGAAATATTTTATATAAAATATATGAAAAAGTAACTAATTTAATAGACATTTAAATTGACCATATTTTTACCCTGTATCCCTCTAACCTAAAACCCTAAACTGACCCAAAGCCCTAAAAACACCCCTTTACCCACAAACTAAAAACTGACCCAGAACCCACAAAATACCCCTTTACCCACTAACTGAAAACTGACCCTGACCCCTAACAATAACCCTTTACCCACTAACTGAAAACTGACCCTGACCCCTAAAAATACCCCTTTACCCACTAACTGAAAACTGACCCTGACCCCTAAAAATACCCCTTTACCCAAAAACTGAAAACTGACCCTGACCTCTAAAAATACCCCTTTTCCCACAAACTGAAAACTAACCCTGCAACCAAAAAAATACCCTTTACCCAAATACTGAAAACTGACCCTTAACCCTAAAAATAGCCCTTTACCCACTAACTGAAAACTGACCCTGACCCCTAAAAATACCCCTTTACCCACTAACTGAAAACTGACCCTGACCCCTACAAATACCCCTTTACCCACTAACTAAAAACTGACCCTGACCCCTAAAAATACCCCTTTACCCAAAAACTGAAAACTGACCCTGACCTCTAAAAATACCCCTTTACCCACAAACTGAAAACTAACCCTGCAACCAAAGAAAGACCCTTTACCCAAATACTGAAAACTGACCCTTAACCCTAAAAATAACCCTTTACCCACTAACTGAAAACTGACCCTAACCCCTAAAAATACCCCTTTACCCACTAACTGAAAACTGACACTGACCCCTACTAATACCCCTTTACCCACTAACTGAAAACTGACCCTAACCCCTAAAAATACCCCTTTACCCAAAAACTGAAAACTGACCCTGACCTCTAAAAATACCCCTTTACCCATAAACTGAAAACTGACCCTGCAACCAAAAAAATACCCTTTACCCAAATACTGAAAACTGACCCTTAACCCTAAAAATACCCCTTTACCCACTAACTGAAAACTGACCCTGACCCCTAAAAATACCCCTTTACCCACTAACTGAAAACTGACCCTGACCCCTACAAATACCCCTTTACCCACTAACTGAAAACTGACCCTGACCCCTACAAATACCCCTTTACCCACTAACTGAAAACTGACCCTCACCCCTACAAATACCCCTTTACCCAAAAACTGAAAACTGACCCTGACCCCTAAAAACACCTTTATCCACAAACTGAAAACTAACTCTGAAAGAAAAAAATTACCCTTTACCCAAATACTGAAAACTGACCCTGAATCCTACAAATACCCCTTTACCCACTAACTGAAAACTGACCCTGACCCCTAAAAATACCCCTTTACCCACTAAATGAAAACTGACCCTGACCCCTACAAATACACCTTTACCAAAAAACTGACAACTGACTCTGCACACAACATATACCCCTTAATAACCAAACAGAAAAGTAACCCAGAAGACTAAACCAACCTCTTTCCCCAAATACAAAATAATATATATATGAGAATATCTATAATTATATATATATATGTTATATATATCTTTATATATCTAATTATAAATATATTATATATATGTAATTAAATGTAATTAGACAATTATATTTCATATATATATATTTTATATTTAATTATTATAATATTAGTTATATCTATTTATATCTATATAATTAACATATTTTAAGTCTTTAACAATTATTTCATTATGAATACCAATTAATTAATTAACATATGTCATTACTTATAATTAATTAACTTCCCACCCTATACGCCTATTAACACACAACCCACTACATAACATAAAAATGTGAGATGTAACATAATTTACTATAATAGCATTAATGTTAATAAATTTACAATTACATAAAATATAATTAACATATTTAATTTATTTTACAAATATTTAATTATTCATAACAATTAACTAATTAACATAATTAATTACTTACAATTAAATTACTTCCCACCCTATTCCCTTATAATCCCACAACCCACTACATATCCTAAAAAAGTTTGATTTTACATATTCAACAATAATTCCATTTATTTAAATAAATTAACAATTAAATTATATATAATTAACATATTTTAGATAAATAACAAGTATTTACTTATTCTTACCAATTAATTAATTAACAGATTTAATTACTTACTATTAAATTACTTCCCACCCTAATCCCCTATAATCCCACAACCGGCTACATGAAAAAAATGATTTAAATAAGCATAATTCTCAAATAAGCTATTAAAATAACATATTTACCAATTACATATTATATATTTAATTAAATAGTAATTTAACAATTAATTACATATTAATACCAATAATTATATTTACATATTTAATTAATTAATACCAATTAATATATTTACATATTTAATTAATTAATACCAATTAATATATTTACATATTTAATTAATTAATACCAATTAATATATTTACATAATTAATTAATTAATACCAATTAATATATTTACATAATTAATTAATTATATTTAAAATACTTCCCACCCTATTCCCCTAAAAACCCACTACCCGCTCCTAGAAATTATTATAGTAATATAAATTTTTTTTAATTTATTAATTATTTTTAACATTAATTCTATATAAATAAATAAATAAAATTAATACATTTTAACACAAAATGCTATTATAAAACATTAAAACAATGTACATTGAACTATTACATATTATATATATACATATTAAAATTCGATATCATGAGAGTCGATATTGTGACAGTCGATAACACAACTTTCGATATTTTTAAACTAATAAACATATCGATATTTTTTACTGACGATATTACTTACTCGATATTTTTTATGTCGATATTTTTTACATACATAACAATCGATAAAAAAAAAATCGATATTACTTACCTCGATATTAATGCCATCTCGATATTCTCTAGTCGATATTATGTCCAGTCGAAATAAATGACTCGATATTAAGACTGTACACCCCAAAAGCCCCACATGCTGTCAGACTTTATAGTGGCCAGCAATCCTTTACCACTGTCAGAGGTGGCGAAATTGTGTTGCTCCCGTTTTTCAAGCATTTAAGACAACAGTCATGCCAAAACTGTAGCAGACACGCTCTTTCCCTATCGCTGCCAATGTTTATATAATATTATATGTCCCTCTACCTTGATTCTTTTAAAGGCCATCTCTTCTCAGTTTCTCCCGCTCCCGTGAGCACGCGCCTGGGCATGCGCATTTGAATTTTAAAACTAAGCCGGCCATGTCACTAATTATAGAGCTGTCTGAAGTTGGGTTTAACTGTGGGTGCTGCTTTACCTCTGAAACCCCGACTCCTTGGCCTGTCAAGGGGACCCTGGTCCATTCTTCTGGGGGTCACAGCTTTTAGTAAATGCGTTCCAGACTCCACATAAAGCAGAGCAATGGAGTGCTCCTGGACAGTAGCGCATGCGCCGACTAAGGGTCTCTGCGACGGATATCTGGTACTGTGAGGCATCTTTGCAGATTTAGATTACGTACAACTTAATAATCAAAGGAAAGTGAGACGTCACTACATTTGGAAGGGACCAATCAGGAATACCCTTTCTCCTGAGCTAAAAGTCTTGCCCTCGCCTTCAGGGGTGGGCAGTTCTACAACAGATGCGAAAAGTGGTCAGAGAACAAGCCCTCCGTAAGGCAGAGAGAAGGTGGAGACTTCATTATAATCAATCAGAGGCCAAAACTTTCAAAACTCTGCTTTCAAAATATAAGGCAGACATTCTAGAAAAAAAGGCTGCCTTCTATGAGGGAAGAATAAGAGAGGCAACCAATATTCAGCGAGAAACCTTTATGATTCTTAGGGAACTCACACAACCAGAAGGGAAAATTCCGGTGGAAGATCAACCTGATTGTGACTCCTTTCAAACTTTCTTCCTTCAGAAGGTACAGGACATCATCTTAGACATCAAAGCATGGCCAACTATAACTTTGCCGCCCAGTCAAACGGCTCAGGTACCATCCATGACCCTGAACAGCTTCCCCCCTATCGATGACAATTGCCTATTGGAGCTGGTCGGTCAAATTAAATCAGGTTTCAATATAGACCCATGCCCCCCTAAAATTTTTAAAATGGCCCTGCCAGGCATTCAGCCTCAGGTATTGAATTTATTGAACAACTCACTTAAATCAGGTTACTTGCCTACCCAGATGAAAGAAGCCAGGGTCTCCCCACTCTTAAAGAAAGCTGGAACGGACACGACGGCCTTAAATAATTACAGGCCCATCTCGCAGTTGCCTTTTCTTAGTAAGATCTTAGAAAAGCACGTTCTCAGCACCCTAGCCGGCCATCTGGAAGAATATCATCTTCTCCACACCAGGCAGGCTGGGTTCCGGCCCCAACACAGCACAGAACTGGTCATGGCCTCGGTCGCCGATGAGCTGAGAGTCAGGGCCGATAACAAGCAGCCGTGTGCCCTGATTCTATTAGACTTATCGGCGGCCTTCGACACGGTCTGCCATACTATTCTGCTGGACCGTGTCGCGAAGTTGGGGATCACATGCCAGGTGCTAAAGTGGCTAGAATCCTTCCTGTCAGGCCGTACCCAGAGAGTGCAGCTAGGAGACCAACTGTCTGAGACCCGCGAAGTGACCTGGGGGGTGCCTCAGGGGTCGGCTTTATCCCCCCTGCTTTTCAATATCTATCTACAACCTCTAGTGGAGGAGCTTATGAGTATGAACTGCGAGATTTTTAATTACGCAGATGATACACAGCTCTTAGTCCGGCTAGACAACACCATTGAGGCCCAGGAATCAGTGAGGAACTTGCTCTCGCTCACATTCAACTGGATGACTAACAATCTGCTGAAAGTGAATGCTGAAAAAACTGAGGTGCTGGTGGTCAGCAACAAAGAGGATCCCTGGAGTGACCTGTATTGGCCCCCTGAGCAGGGAACCACCCCGTCTCCTGGCACCGTAGTAAAAAGCTTGGGGCTAAGGATTGATGCAGACCTCTCAATGGCCCCTCAAGTCTCTGCTGTCGTCGGTTCCTGCATTGGTGTGTTGAGGCAATTGCGCAAGCTAGTTCCCATCTTATCTGCCTCCACCCTGCAATCGATCGTATCCGCCACAGTCATCTCGAGACTCGACTATGGCAATGCCTTATACCTGGGCTTACCACACAAGCTGTTGAGGAAGCTGCAGGTAATACAGAATGACGCAGCTAGGCTTATCCATTCTGTGCCTAGAAACTCGCACGCATCCCCCCTTCTTCAGAAGCTGCACTGGCTTCCAGTGAAATTCCGAGTCCAGTTCAAATGTCTCTGTGTGGCCCATAAGGCACTTTTTGGGAAAGCCCCAGAGTACATTAAACAACGTCTGAAGAGATACATTCCTGGGAGACCTTTGCGCTCAGGAACAACCTCCAACCTGATTCAACCTCGGTTCAAATTAAAGACCAAAGGGGGCAGGGCCTTGTCTGTGCTTCTCCCACAGTTGTGGAATGAGCTTCCGCCCACCTTGAAAGAGGAATCGCAGCTTCTACCCTTCAGAAAGAAATTAAAAACTTATCTTTTCAGAAGGGCTTTCATGACATTATAGGAGGTGGAACAACTGAGGTTCTAGGAGCATTAGTGTGTTATGTTTTTGTTCTGGTAAGCGCTTAGAGACCGGCGGTGATAGGCGCTATATAAATACTCCCTAACATAACATAACATAACAGGTCTCCTGCACACTGGACTCTTGTTCCTGCCTCTTGTATGGTGCAGGGGATGATGGATTTCCAGATGGCGGGGTGACTCCTGACATCAAATTCAGGATAAACACTAGTGGACCCGAGGCACGCAAGAATGCCAAAGGAGCGACTGTGGGGTCGCCTCAGTTGTGTGGTCCCTTCTGAAATTATTCTTATGCGCATTTTTCTGGTCCAGGTGCTTCACGGCATCCATGGTGAAAAGAGCCCAGATGTGCCGTGTGAAGAAATCATTCATGTTAGGGACATTGCTTTAATTTTTCCAAAGTTAGACTTGCACAGTGTGGGGGGGTCTGGCTTTGAAGAATGAAAAAGTGGCAGCAGAGCAGCTGATGGAGCAAGTTCTCAGAGAAAAGAGACTTGCTCGTAAGCAATTCGCTCGTTTAACTCATTAACAAGTTATTAATAAAGTTTTGTGGAAACTAATACACAATTACACAAACATTTTTGGGTTAGAGAAGCTTGCGCATGGACGTAGTAACGCAGATAACATTGAAGAAGGACTAATACTGCTTTGAACTGAGAGACGCTGCACAACGGCGGACTGGACTACAATTGCTCACCTGATTTTTTTAAACTAATTCTGTGATATTGATATGTGCTTTTAAACAGTTACTGTGTGACTGCAACGGTGTTTCGGTTTGCGTGCAGGGCGGCTGACTCATAGCGCCATTTGCACCCTTACCTTAATAGCGGCCCCTCTGCCTTGGTCCATCGCGGCTTCTGCCGTTTGTGTGGAGGGCGGCTCACCTACCGCGGCGTCTAGTGCCGGGCTGGTGGTGGGAACGGGCGCCATATTGGGAGGAGCCAGAGAGCGCAGGGACCTGTGGCAGCGGTCCAGTCGCTCGAGGCTCCCTCACATAAAACGTAATGCGGTGGAGGGAGCGCAGCGGACGAGCGCAGCGGGCGCGACGGAGGCGCGCCGGAGTCGCGCTAGAGTCAAGCTCGTCTGCGCTCGTCCGCGAGCGTCCGGGACTAGGGGCTAGGGACTCTGTGTGTCCTCTGGTGTATACTTCCGCCGAATTATTTGCGCTAAGACCTTCTACCATGAAGTGCCCTCCCGTACCCCTCAATGCGGTGAAGCGGACATTCCGCCTAGGCATCAGTAATCCCATCACCCTGATTACGGACCCCTCCTCTACCTACGCGGTCTCGGCAAGTATGCCAGTCACTACCTGCAATTTTAGATGTCTCTATTTAAATACACGTTCCATGACCAAACATCAGATAGATATCTTTTTGCTACTATCTGACATTAAACCGGATTTACTCCTGTTGACTGAAACATGGCTCACCCCGGATTCATTACCGGACATCTTGGCCGCCTTACCTGCTGATTATTATATTATCTCCGTGATACGACCGGCAGGTAAAATTGGGGGCGGGGTGGCCATCATCTCCAATAAAAAACATCAACTTAGACAACTTCCCTCCTTGGATATTCCTAATGTGGAGAATATTGTTGCTAAATTGGACACTGTCAATGGGACACTTGTGGTGGTTTTACTATACCGCCCGCCCCAAACCATGATTATGTTCCCTGCTATTCTTGCGGAGCAACTGGCCATGTTAGCCACTGATAATTCAAAACTGCTTTTGGTCGGGGACTTAAATCTCTGGTTTGACAATATTCTATCTGACCCCCAAGCAGCAGAGACTAGGGACCTTCTGAGTGATCTGAATTTAACACAACATATAGACACTCAGACCCATCAAAAGGGCCACAGTCTCGATCAACTTTGGTCATTGAATTTAGCCATTGATTTTATTGATATTAAACCTTGTAGCTGGTCTGATCATTTCATTATTAGTTTCTCATTTTGTGTTGAGAAAGCTCTTCAATTTAAGCTGAAGGCCACCAGTCTGACTCGGAAATGGTCCTCGCTGGACATGTCTGCGTTCTTAAATCGGTTAAAGTCTACTTTGCCAGAGCAGAGCTCAGATGTGGAGATAGCCGAAGGTAGGCTTCAAGATTGGCTAAACTCGGCCATTAATGTTTGTGTTCCCCTCACCCGTTTTGATAACTCGCGTGGCGCGGATGCGCATAAATGGTTTACACCGGAGTTGAGGAAACTAAAACTTGAAGTGAGGCAGCAAGAGAGAACATGGCGTTCCAACTACTGTCCTCAAGCAAGAATCGCTTATTGTTCTACCCGAAAAGCCTACCAAAGAACATTGCACACCCACAAAACTGCTTATTTCTCTTCTAAAATACTTAATGCTACCAACAAGTCGAAAGAAATTTTCAGGATTGTGACGGAGTTGTGCAATGATGAGAGAACTTCTCCCCCGGTTGTTCCTTCACAACTGCTCTGCAACTCGCTGAATGACTATTTTAATGACAAAATAAAGCTGATTAAGGACACTTTATCCAAACTTCCAGTTTGTGCCCCGATAGACGACACTTTTTTAAATCCTCTTACCTTGCATTCCTTTCCTTTAATCACTCACCAAGCCCTTCAAGACCTACTCACTAGAGTTAAATCAGGCTCTCCTCAGGATGCCTGTCCTCCCCAAGTAATGAGAGAAATTGGTCGGGCGCTCCCAAACAGCCTGATTCCACTGCTCAATAACTCCCTTGTGTCAGGAATCGTCCCTAATAGTTTTAAACAGGCCTTATTGATCCCTTTGAGAAAAAAACCTGGTATTGATTCCTCAGACCTCTCTAACTATAGACCAATATCGTTACTGCCTTATTTATCCAAAATTTTGGAGGCGCATGTAACCAACTGCCTATCAAGTTTTGTGGAGGCTTCCGGGTATTTACAACCCAACCAGGCAGGCTTCCGGCCTGGTCACTCCACTGAGGCAGTGATATTGGCCGTCCAGAATACTCTAAGGTCTAATGCAGACAGGGACTTACACCAGGCTTTGGTGTTATTAGACCTGTCTGCGGCGTTCGACACGGTTGACTATACCATCTTGGTCAACCGTGTCGAACAGGCCGGTCTTCGAGACTCGGCCTTGGCCTGGCTCAAGTCTTTTGTTTCTGGACGCACTCAATCGGTCCGACTAGGCTCCTTCACAGCCCCTAAAAAATTCTCCTTCTGTGGGGTTCCTCAAGGATCTTCCTTGTCCCCTTTATTATTTAATTTATACATGCGCCCACTGTTATTTTCCTTACGAGAGTTCAAGGTCGATGTCTATAACTATGCAGACGACCTGCAGTTGGTTTTTGTGTTAAACTCCCACAATGCTGCCGAGGAATTTCGAGCCACCATGTCTTTTATTCAGAGGTGGATGTCTCTAAACCACCTTAAGTTAAATCCGGGAAAAACGGAGCTCATTCTACCTGGGAAGAGTGAGATTAGTTGGAGTCCTAGCTTCTGGCCATCGGACATGGGCTCGCCTCCAAAAAAATCCCGTACAGTGAAAAGCTTGGGAGTGACTCTTAGTGAGGATCTCACCTTGGTGAGCCAAGTCGGAACTGTGGTCTCCTCGGGGTTTTTTCAATTGAGGAAGATCAGAAAAATAGCACATCTTCTTACAGGCTTGGCTTTAATTCAGACAGTCAGTGCTCTAGTCCTGTCCCATATCGATTTCTCCAATGGCCTCTATTTGGGGGCGCCTATTGGTCAACTTAAAAGATTGCAGTACTTGCAAAATCAAGCTGCGAGACTTATCTGCAAAGTACCTAAGTGGGAATCGATTAGACATGGACTAGAGACCTTGCACTGGCTGCCTGTGGAACAGAGAGCCACCTTCAAGGTGGGTTGCATTGTGTTCAAGGCTCTGGAGGGTAAGGGCCCTATGTTCCTTAGATCACTACTGCGCAAATATACACCTTCGCGCAGTTTGAGATCAATCCACAAAGATCTACTCGAGGTCCCTCGTTTCAAAAGGAAACGTCAAGGGGGCAGCAGCTTTCAATTCTTAGCCTCCTCATTGTGGAATGCCCTTCCCTTGACCCTGCGACATAGCAAGGATCTCCTTGCTTTTAGGAAGGCATTTAAAACTTTTCTTTTTTCCCAGGCCTACTGTAAAAAGTAATTGTATTTCTTTTATGCACTGTTATGTTTGATTCTCTCACCAGCGCCAAGAAGCCCCAGGGCGTATGCGCGCTTAACAAATAATAAATAACATAACATAACAATAACATAACTGGAAATCTGTTTTTGCGCATGCATCAACTACATCTATGTAGTATGATGATGTAACGCTTGGAAGGAAATTCTGGCACTTGAGCAGAAGCTATTAACAGGGCGGCTTGAAGACTCGCATGCATGGCACCTGCTCATCTGAAATTAAAGCAAGCTATTTTACTAATGCTAACGAAGGGATAAGTCTAATAAATAAAATGGAATAGAGGAGAGGGGTGTTTACAGTGGAAACCTTCTTTTGAGAAATTAACACTTGCCTTTTGACTTTTATCATTAGAGCGTATTTGGGCCTTTCTCGAATAGCTTAATGAGCTGAGTGACGCGAAGTCTGCGCATGCCCACTGAGGGAAGTCATGAAGGTCAATGACACAGCATTTGAAAGAAAGCCAAGGATCGAGTGCTACAGCCTGGGAACGGATGGTGAAGAGTTCAGCAGTGAAATGTTCTATTCATTGCAATGTTTTAATGTTAACATATGGATACATGTAGTATATGGGAATAAAATGTATGAATAAAAAGTAAGGGGTAGGGTTTGCGAACAATGGTCAGACTGAATTTTGGGACCTGTAAACATGGTGTGATAAAGACCCCCCTTTGCCGGACCAATCAAATTTTGTATTTTCTCGATATTGAAACATTATTGGGTGGAACGTGCAGAACAAAAGGTATAATTAAGATAGTTTTAGTTAGTTAGTCAGATGGAGACTTGCTGAATGCTGGTGATGGAACCTTGCAGACTGGGGAGAGAAGCTGATGCTGTGAGATGCTGAGTTGCTGATGAACAATCGATCGCAGAACCTGAAGCAGAACTTTGTAACCTAAAATAATTTGGGTTAGATTCGAAGATTGCAGAAGAATCTTGAGGAGGAAGAGAGTGTCAGAGTGGGGTGCGGCTCAACCATCAGTATCTTAGAGAGGTTAACTATCCTGTCCTGATTCCTGTCCTGAAGTCTTTGTCTCCTGAACCTATCTCAGGGACCCTCACCAGCCCTTTGGCCAGGGGGTTGGTCTTCCACACCATCCTCGGTAATTATAAATTTCTGTTATTCGTAAATGTTTTGATCTTTTCTCTCTGTCCTCTCCCTTTCCAGCATTAATCATTGCGTGAGTCGGAGATAAATGCAGTGTGTTTTATATTACATTATCTCTCCTATGAATGATGGTGACTGCACTGTATTGAGATTGTTCACATCCATCTGAAAATGTTGTTAAGATTTAAAAACTTTCTTGAGTCTGTGGTGATTTGCTTAAAAGTATAGAAAAGTTTGTTTATGTTAATTATCACCATCAACTAGTTCAACTTAAGATCCATCGACCAGAGGAAAGAACTTGTTGATGTGTGAAGGGTTAGTTGGAAAATGAACAGAGGTATTAAATAGACTAATCTTAAACTGTTTGTGGAGTTTTATAAAACTTGAAACCCCCAACCAGCGGTTTATCCACTGGGAGTTAATGGGCCCAGGTGAGTATATGGTAGTGGAGTATCTGCTGTTGATGAACCGCTGGTTCACAGCCATGCCACCGTTGCCTGAGGCACCAATGTGGCCATCACCGGGTGAAGAGGCTGATGCCACAAAGGCGTGAACCCCTGTAGTGAGAAAGCCCACTGAACTGAGGTGAAATACTACATTTGGTAGGCTGGCATGTGTGTTCTTCCCTCTCCATCCATTTGGCAGCCAAGTGCCAATCTTTAGGTGAGAACCAGAGTGGGAAAAAGAAGGGGGGCATTTGATGAAGTGATTTTGAGTTTGGCAGTCAAGTCACAAAGTGACTGTGGTCGCAGAGGCACTGACTCTACAAGCCCTCCACAGCTGCCTGCAAAATGTGGGGTTTCCCATCAGTTTTAAAGTAAAAGCAGAGAAAAAACATAAAGTGATGGCTGGTCTGCCCAGTGGATCCGGCGATGCTTGGCGATAAAAAAATACTCACTAAGCCCATTTAGAGATAAATATCGCTAGTTGTTGGTAATATACCCCTAGGATCTCTGCTGGCATCCAAGTGACGTCTGAGCCGACAAGAGAAGGCTGCCAAGTGACGACAGGACTCACAGGTTAGAAGACTGGAACAGAACAAGAATAATGAAAATACCAGAAAAGCTACATGAACCAGAGGCTCAAATCATCCAGGATTGTTACTCTGTTCTCCATCAGCCCATATCCAATCCTCAAAATAATCAATAAAGTGCAAGAAGGCAAAGCCCTTCTAGACATACTGCACCTGCCCCGGCTGAGGGCAGTCGGGGGGTTTGATGGAGCAGCGGATATGGGCAAACCCAACCATCGCCTGAAACTACTACACCCCAATTACCGACTCCTGTTACATCGCGGTGGGTACCTCCCCACTCTGAGACCAGGACAGGTGTGAAGCCGGCTGGTACCTAGGGTAACGAGGTGTGGGCCAACTGCAGGGAGCATGCATGGAGAACACGCGTGCCCTCTGAATGCTTCATGCATTCAGGCATATCTGTGGTGCTTTCCTGTATGGGGACAAGAAACCCTTTTGTGTCTCTATGAGTGTGGGGTCTACAAGATGGAGGATGGACAGAGCCACCCAGACAGGGGTGAAGATTGCAGAACATTTCCGATGTTTCTTGAGGTGGCCAGGCTCCTGTGAAAGGAGGGATGGAGCTAGATGCCCCTGTGTAGAGTAGGCACAGTCTCTGCCCCTCCTGATTCATTCCCCCCAGGGGTGGCACTGCAGATGGTGTTATTAGTGGCTGAGTGGCAATAATTGTCCCACTTTTGTGTCTCTGTTTTTGGTTTCTCTGACAGGAAACACCTAACTCCATCCTCTTTTAATGTTGAACTTTGAATAAAGAATGTAGCCTGACCAGTCTAGGGCTAAGGAAACAGTGTCAAGAACTGACCGAAGCCAGCTCTAGAGGTGGAGCCCTGGTGGGCACATCATTATCTGCAAAACTAGGATAACTAGAGAGTAGAACCCCAGGCCAGACGGCTAGTACTATCATTGATTTACAGAATGCTGTGCAAACATCAAAAACGTGCAAAAACCCAGTTCCCTCTGCCCCCATGAGAGGTGGCTGCAGTGTTTGGGCTTGTGGACGGCCAATCGAGGGCATTTCTGATTGTTATGGAGTTTTCAGTCACACCACTGTGAGGAAATTTAGGTTTTGCATCCAAACTTTGATATTTGCAAGGCTTTCTGGGCAGGAGAACATTGTGGGATTCACACAATCCAATCATCCCTTAGTCTGTAGATTTTAGAAAACCCCAGGGTTGATAGAGTTCCTCCCCTTGGGTGCCATGGGTAGATTGAAAGGAGTTTGGGAGACAATTTAACCCACTGGTGATATTAACATGTTTATTCTTGCCTGGCACCCTCTAGCGAGGGGCTGTGGCTTTCGCTTGGATGTGGTCGCCGTCTCTGCTCTGCTATTGTAAGTGAATAAAGATCCCCACAACCCGTGGTCAGAGGATCCACCCTAGCAGGTTGTCTAAGATAACTTCGGATGCATAATTTGTCCTAATTGAGTCTTTCTCACAGTCTCATTCCAACGGTGGGAGTACCGCAGCGCGAGCTGTAATGATTCTCCCCTCCAGTTGGAGAGTCTCCAATGAAACCCGTCTTGTCCACCCATAGGTAGTTTTCTCCATCAGCCCTTTTCTTTTCACTTCTCTCTGCCATTGGGTCCTCTTTCTTAGGCGAACTCTAGACACTCACCATCAATACCACTAACGTCTGATAAACATGGAAATGCCCTGGAGCTCCCCAGCCCTGTGGGTCGCAGCTCGCACCCGTATCCGACCAGCGCAGGCGGGCCCGATGATGAAGCATGTCACCAACTAGGCGGGTGAGGGCCTCACGTTCTTAGCACATCAGTAACTAGGACTTTTCATGAACATATAGCACACACCTCTTGGCAGATGGCATGTGTTTGTGTATTTTTGATACAGGGAGACTTTGTGGCATTGGCTTCTACCCCCTTAACCCTCTTTGTGTTGATACATATGCGTTATTGATCACATGTAAAGTCAAAAAGACATACAAAGTTGTGTGTTCACTTCTCAAGGGATTACTTCAATTTGCCTCAAGATCAAAGTTGATTATTTCAATCCATTTTATGTAATTTTCTTTTCATAGAAATATTTGTGTTACCTATAAAAAGAGGAAATATTTGAAATTAAAACTTACATTGTAAATATTTTATGACAATTCCTGACCCAGCTACACCTTTTGCAGCATTGGTGGGAACCAGCTAAATATATCCAATCACAACTCCACAATCAGCTATTCCTATTAGACTACGGACACAGAATCCGCTGAGCCTTTGGTATGATACCTCTAGAGCTGGCTAAACCTGTTGTTCTGCCGCACTAGAACTAATTGAACCTCTAACGCCACAACTTCAGAACCAGCAAAGCCTCCCATGCTATAGGGCCCAAAAGACAAACCCTTATTAGCACAAAAAGCAGCTTTATTCAGACAGGTTTGTGGGCTGTCAATATATTACTTTCCAAACACATCATAATAAACCAACCTCACTAACACATTAACTAATCCTGACATCCGTCCTACTTAAATTCTCAAAGTGTAAACATTCTGAAAACATGTCCCCCTACACTGCTACACCTTTCTTTCTTCCTCCACTCAAAGTCCTTCCCTTTCATTGCCCAGTATCTTTCTCTCCCACCCCACCAAGTTTCCCCCAAAGGAAACTCCTTGTCTTCCTCCAAAGACCCCAACATTCTCATCTCCTGCCCCCTTACCTTGTGGGGTGGTTATGTCCACACCTGATTCTTCATCCCCCAAAACTACCACCATCCAGAGCAACCCTGGAAGGTGTTTTCCTTCCCAACCTACATACATCTGCCCCTACTGGTCACTGCCGCTACACCGCCGCGTCTCATTCCAGAGTTTCCCAAACACATCCCTCATTTCCATTGTGCAATAAGCAACTCCAAATGTTGAAAAATTAACCCTGTCTACTCTAAACAGATGCTCCTTTTCTTATTTTATGTTCTTGTGAGATAAAATATTAATACCAATAGACATGCAAAAAAACTGTCTTGGCCCTGTACATTTTTTGTCTATCTTTGCCCATTGCTGCATGCTTCTTTGCCCCTCTCCAATGTCTCCTTGGCACTAACTCTGTCCATTCAATACAGGTTCCAGTCCACCTTCTTTTAGGCAACTGTAAAGCTTTGTTCATTTGTGTATAGTTGCACCAAGTCATTCTCTCCTAGATGGATCACCAACCCTCTGCCTGCAAACAGTTCCACCAGTAATGGCGATCATTGTCCCCAGAGCTTCCTTCCTTGATTTTGTTCTCTACCCTCTGATGTATAGCCCCTTTCATCCAAACGTTGTGGTGTGTGCTTTGTTCTCTCTAGATGTCTGCAATGCACAGAAGCTCCTCATTTCTTGCATGATCGCTCCTCTGGCGTTTATCGTAGCCCCATTCTCGCTCTGTCATCCTCCGCACACCACCACTTTCTCTCAATTCTCCTTCTTCCATTTCATCACTTTCATCCCTCTCATTCCCATACTCCAACTCCAACTTGTCTCCTTCATCACACCTTCCCCACCACTCGTTCCTGCACACACATCACCCACCCTGCCATATTCTCTCTGTTCTTTTGCAGCCAGCTTATGTTGGACTTTACTCGCTCTCTCAGTGTCGAAGAGGCTGTCGTAGACCTCCTCATGTCTTCAGGCCAATGTCCCAGAGCCGTACCATACGCTATTGGCATCTGCACCTTCGCGTCAACCTCTTTTGTCAGCATTGTCTGCACAGTCGCCCCTGGGCTCCTCCAACCTGAAGGGTCTCCAATACTAGCGGCCCCTCAAGCTGCTCTCGCTTTCTTTTGCCCCATCAGTCCCAGCTCTTTTTCATAGTCCACAACCATTTCACTCGCCTTGCTTTTGTTGGTTCTCCCTGTTGCAATGGCTTTGTATATATCGATACCTATCACTCATCATCCCACTGTGAAGTTTTACTCCGTGCTCCCCTTCCCTCACCTCCTTGTCTCTGCTCTCACATAATGCCTTCCATACCCTCAGAGTCTTGTCTGCCCTATCCCGAAGTGCCTTAATTTCATTTGCTTCCATACTTGTAGTCTGATACCCGCTTAATTACATGTCCAAATTGTCCTGCTGCGCTGCCTTTCCCCCACCAAGAGCCAATGAGACTACAACTCCCATCATGCTCTGTATCACGACATCATCTTCCTTGCAGGCTGCTCGCTTCCTACCCAGCGTCCCCGGCAGCCTGCCATGCTCACATAAATCACAGGCCTGCAAGATGGCTCTGCGGGGCGGTTGGCCTCATCTCTGCCCCATGTCTCTTGCACCTCCTCATCCCTACCTTTACGCACCGCTCCTAAAACCCCCGGTGCGGGCCCCAGAGACAAATCGCAGTCTATCCCTTCTACCCCTTCTTGTGGTCTATGCCACTTGCCTGAAACCAACTCTTGGGAGACTGGCTCCCGCCATGATACACCTCCCCCCCTCCCACCAAGATATCCTCATTCTGCCTTAACTTAAGAAACAGCCCTGGCTATAGAAACTCAGCCCCATGATGCACGGCCTGCATGGATCTATGTCCGCCATTGCTCATGATTGTTCTTGCCCATTCGAATTACCTGCTCCTAAGTGAGGACTTCCCTCTATTATCTTGTGTTTGTCCTATCCAGCAGCATTGCCTTCTTTACCATGGTTTTTGATTGAATGAGTTGTATCCTTCCACTGCTGATATCAATAACTATTGTTCCTTTTGCATATTTCTGTGGCAAGAGAGGGGAGTGGACAGACCTTCTTAGTTTCCACTGCTATGTGTTCCCTCCTCCCATTGGCTCTCCCTTTGCGTCACCTTCTCCTGCATACTACCTCTGTCTCTGCGCTTTGCTCCCCGACTCTTTGTCCCAGTCCCCCGGCTGTACGCCAGTGCACTTCCCTCCCTCCCTCTTTTCCATTTTTAGACTCCTCATTTTAGCCTGGACACATCAAAGATGGCCACGTCCGACTGCAGGGGATATTGGCTCCACCAATCCTTATACATTTGCGTTGTAAACTACGAAGCGAATAGGAAGAACTTCACTACAATTTTATATACAGACATCTGGGCAGCGTATAAAGAAGCAGTTAACACATCATTTGCTGATATCTACACAAGCTGCCGTACCGACCACGTGATCTTCTTTTTACATCTCACCCTGAACAAGTCCCATCTGGGACGAAACGCGTCGGCTGTTCTTTCTTACAAATGGAACAATAAAGAGGACTTTTTCTAAAAAACTTGGACATTACTCTCAGTGTCTTTGTAATAAGCTTATGACTTAGTTTTCACAATTCCTATATGTGGTGCACCTGTGCTTATGAATCAAATTATGTTAAGTTCCGTTTGGAACTATCACTGTGATGGTGGGTGTTTACCGGTGTGCACACAAATCCCAATCGAGAATATAAAGGGAAATTTACTACTGTGGCTATTTTGGTTAGGTGCATCTGTAAAGAAGGTTCCACCATCTGCCTTGTCCTAGCGTTTGACTTAAGTACTACTCTCCCTCAGCTAAAACTTTATAAAAATGTCAAAGGGAAAAAGTGCTCATCAGTGCAGAGGGCTGAGGGACCCTCTCTTATCGGGGGCTGAGCAGTAATAGTTTGCCAATTTGTGCAACTTTGGGCAATGAACTTCAACAAAGCCAGTCCAAGCTGGTGAGTAGGCAACATTTGATATAAAAACATCCCACCCGTTACTCACAGCAACTAAAACCAGACAAAAAACATAGCGGGGGAGAGTACTTATCCAGACAGACAGTCAGGTCGTCTCCTCTTGTGCTCCGACCGATCAGTAGTGGATTGGTGTTCAGTTCATCAGGTGATCCTCTTGCTGCCGATCAGTAGGGGATTGGTGTTGTTTGTCAGGTGATCCTCTTGTGGTCAATCAGTAGTGGATCAGGGTTCAGTTTGTCAGGTGATCCTCTTTTGGTCGATCAGTAGTGGATCGGTGTTCAGTTTGTCAGGTGATCCTCTTTTGGTCGATCAGTAGTAGATCGGTGTTCAATTTGCCAGGTGATCCTCTTTTGGTCGATCAGTAGTGGATCGGTGTTCAGTTTGTCGGGTGATCCTCTTGTGGTCGATCAGTAGTGGATCGGTGTTCAGTTTGTCGGGTGATCTTCTTGTGGTCCGACTGATCAGTAGTGGATGGGTGTTCAGTTTGTCTGGTGATCTTCTTGTGGTCCGACTGATCAGTAGTGGATCGGTGTTCAGTTTGTCAGGTGGTCCTCTTATGGTCGATCAGTAGTGGATCGGTGTTCAGATTGTCAGGTGGTCCTCTTATGGTCGATCAGTAGTGGATCGGTGTTCAGTTTGTCAGGTGATCCTCTTGTGGTCGATCTGTAGTGGATCGGTGTTCAGTTTGTCAGGTTGAGGAAAATTGAATTTTGCCTTGCTATATGTGCCTACGTGTTCCCCATCCTATGTTATATGTGCATGATCGATATGCATATATCCCCCTATGATCGATTAAAGACGCAATTATAGTTGTGTCCAACTCTAGTATGCCAGTATCCAGTTCTCGTGAAAGCAACGAGTATTAGGCCTATGTTGCCACGTTTTACAGTATGCACGTTAATTCACCGCATTGTCCCCGTTTCTAGGCCTCAAAGGGCCCGGACACCAGATTCAAGCTCCAGTCTCCTCAACCCACTCCGAGGAGCGAAGCAGCCCCCACCTGCATCCCTGACCTTTCACTTACTTCCTGCCGCGCAGCGCGGTGCCCGGCCTGGCTCTGCCTGCCTGTCTGCCAAGAATATGTTATGCTTCTAGTTATCAGTTCAGCTCTCCTTCTTCGCATTCCTAAGCTACTGAACCGCATAAACAGCTCCAGCTATAGTCTAGTCTTTCTGTCTCCATGCAAGTGAATTACTGTATTAATATTCATAGAAGATTCATAGCACACGCAATACATGTAGAATATATGCATGCACCAGCCTTAGTGTCAAGTAGCCTTTGCCCTGATAACTTTTAGATTCTATCAACATGTACTCCAAACACCAGATACCAGATATGCTATAGGTACATGTCGTCCTGACACCGCAGACTTTAGTCTCCTCTTCTAGTGCAGAAGTCATAGCCCCCAGTTCTCCCCGGTAACACGTCACTGCCCGTTTGCGCGCACCACTAGGTTAAAGGTCCCAGCTGCTCAGGTAGCCCCCTCCATGTTTCCGCCCATTCATGACACTTCTGTGACGTTCTCATCACATGTCTACGTGCACGCCCTGTGCACGCCTTCTTTTCACGCCCATGTCTTCTTATCTTACGCTTGTCACTAGTTACGCCTACTGTATGTAATGTAATTGTGATGTTTTACTATATATATCCTGTACTGTTGATGAAACGTTGCAGCTGCCTCTCTATTTTATTTCAGGCTGTCCCGATTCTGTCCCTTCCCTTTTGCCTGAATAAAGCCCGTTCGACTCAGATTCCTCGGATCCTGCCTCTTATTTATTGAGCTATCTGTTATTATTAATGTATTCAAAAATAGTACCGGTATTTAATTATTTATTTACCACATAAATGGCGCCCGAACAGGGCCGAGCCCCTTCCCCACGCGCTGGCGATGTAACGCAGGCCCCCTGACCCTCTGCAGCCGTGACGGAACAATACCGTGCACGTGCAGATATTTCTGCTTCAAGTCTCCCTCAGGCCCACGGAGGAGACGGAACCTGCGGTCCGGCATCCAGACGAAGCGGTGTGGAATGCGGTTCGTCCCGACCAGAGCCCAAGCCGAGAGTGCAAGGTCCGAGGTATCCGGAGGCCCACCTGTTTCTGAAGTCCGAAGTTCGTAGTCCGACGCCGTAGCAGTCCAGTCCAGTCCGAGGCCTTCCAGTTTCTGCTTCCCGGTGAGTACCGTTGCGGGGGAAGTATCTAGACAGGATCATTAGTTTGTTCCTGGTCCGATGGGTTTGGGTACACAGATCCAGTCCGAAGTATTCACCTAGGTAGATACGGTATGACGTGTCTCTTTAGGAGACCGGTATGTTCTGTACTGTTTTAGCAGTGCATCCAGTAATTCTAGCAAGTCCGTTCTCGAGAAATTCATGTGTTGTGTTTTCAGTGTATCAGGTAGTATTCTGTTCGAACTGTTATTACTGTATTTCTATGTCGTGGTATGAGTGATTTGTTTGCCATTTCATTACTGTGATTATTGTGTATTGTGTTCGCAAGTAAAATTCCGAAATGCCTCTGTTCTCGAAATTACGTCAGATAAGAACCAGAAAAGGGTTACTCGAAGAAGCAGTTCCTGTCCCCCCAGGGACAGTCCTGGACATTTCATGTATCACAAGCATGGCTTAGATGCCATATTATATCTAGACTTATGGGCGGATTATACTAAAGATCTTGAAGAGAAATATAGATGGCCTGTATCAGGTACATGGGATGCCGAGTGCATCATGCGAGTAGAAGAAGCATTATGGAAAAAGAAAGCCAGACAGTCCCAGAAAGATGCCATCGAGTTATGGCGCAAAGAATCTCATAAAAGAACCGAAAAAGAATTCAGAAAAACAGAATTAAGTAGAGAATCCTCAGAAAGAGCCCAAGAAAGGGAATTAATCGAAGAAGGTGAACGAGTTAGAGCAGAACAGTCAGACAGACAGAGAAATGCCCTTATTAAAGGTATGTATCCTCTTCTTGCCGAGGGCTTGCCAAAAGCAACCCCGGAAGCACCCTGTAATTTACCGCCACCATTGATCCCGATTAAGCTACGTCATAAACCGACCGCAGCTGAAATTTTTCTTTCGTCCTACTTGGACGACACAGTCCCAGAATATGCAAATCCTATTCCGCCTGCTCACCCACAGCTTCCTGTTAATAATGTAATTCCTGTTCCTCCAGCCACTGGTCCCGGGGGCCAGGTTAATGTGCCAGCACCCCCGGACCAGCCCACAGTAAATGTACCCGTTTTGCCAGTCACTTTGCCAGTTACTTTACCAGCACGTACAGTATTAACTGACGATTCTGGTTCAGGAGCAGTAGGGGGAAGTGCTCCTGACACCCCGCCTCAAGCAAGACGACTGACGCTGCACGACGCAGCGTTACAACGTACGCCGAAAGTGGCTACATACACAGATCTTAAGCGACTTCTTACTGACTGTATATATGATCCAGTTCCCGGCGAAGATCACATGGTATTATATTCAGTACGTTTAAGACGGGTTGCCAGCTTTTTGGTCACCCTGCCCGACATGAAGGAACATCTAGACAAAATATATCATTTCGTCCGTACAGGAGAGAATCCAGGAAGTATTCACGAAGCTATGGCTCACAGGAAAGCCGAGATTCAACATATGATTTTAAAGTTCTTGATTAACTGTTTAATAAGAGAGCAAGATTATCCAGATAAAGACCAAGACGAGATGAAAGTCCTGACCAGGTGGAGTGACAATATAGCTGAGGGAAAACACAAGACACAAGGTAGTGTAGAGAGTATGTACAAGAAAATTCGTAGGGAAATCATAGGTATACACCAGAAAGAGGAAGCAAAAAGAGTAACCGAGAAAGAAAATGACTCTTCAAGTGAAGAGGTAGACAGCGAGAATCCCTCCAGAATAGCGTACGTAGGTAGAACTAGACTTTCCGACCGACATTCACGCCCAGATTACAAGAAAGCTTTTCCTTCTCCAGCACCAGAACAGTGTTCTCTTGAGCAAGTATTCCAGGCCACCGATCGAATTCTGAAATCACGAATAGGTTATAGCGAGCTTAGTACCATGCATGAACAAGAACTAGCCCGATCAGCAGTTCGATGGACTAGTGATTTGACCACGTTTCCAGATGAAATAGTGGCCCAAACGTTTCTGAAACTGCCCCCAGCCGGGCAACGTCTGGTGGGTATGTATATGATCCAGCACCTCATTACACTGTATGAGGATCAGCATTCTGATCCAGGTCCTCTACATGATGTATTAAACGAGCTACTCCTAAACAGATGGAAAGGTCTAGGTACCGATTTAATTAGTGTCATATTAGAACAGCGTCACAAATACAGAACGTTTCTGAATCCACATTTTGTCCCCGTTCCACCTCCAGAAAGAAAATCATTCTACATAGACAGACAGAATCCGTTACGAGAAGTACATCCAGTTAAGAGAGAGGGGGTGGTATAGAACGAGTATTTGTCTACACCCCTATCACGAAAATAGAACTTTTGGAAATGAAAAAGTTAATTCCCTGTCACGATAAAGATCCAGCAGGGTTCCACCGTGAATTAAAGGACATGCTCCGTATGGGAGAATACACGTATCCTGATATCATTAAAATGCTAAAGGTCCTGTTGCCTGCGGGCATATATGAAAAACTCAAAGAAAAAGAATGGGAGGTGGGAGAGAAAAAGATAGATTGGACAGCATTAGAAACTGAAGATAATACACGAGTACCAGGTACCGGTCTTGGGGATAAAGCTAAAGCTTTGCCCGAGTTATTAATACAAGTTTTGCCAAGATTACTAGCCACGAAAAAGGAAGATTGGGATGCCATCTCAGCCTGTAAACAGAAACAAGACGAAGACACTAGTGATTTTTATTCTAGATTTGAGAAATGTTTCATTATTAATAGTGGTCTGAAAACAAGTAGTGAATCGTATCCCCATCTTTTTGTTACCAAACTAGTCGAGAATTCAAGTCCACAAGTTAAGAATTGAGTACTGAAAGTCGAAAGTACCTGGCAAGCTAATACTCTGTCACAGATGCTCCAGATGCTACAGTATCACCAGAACAGAATCAGGGAAGAGCAGGAACACGAAAGGAGACGTATGAAAGACACGAAAATGAAAGTACTAGTTGCACAGTCTGTTCCTCAAGACAGTCAGAAGAGGGGTCCGAATCAAGCCAGTCATCCTACAGCTCCCGTTAAAGGGACATGCAATTACTGTAAACAGCCAGGTCATTATATAAACGAATGTGCAGTTCTGAAACACAACATAGCTACTGGTAAAACGAAAGAGAGACCACGTCCGCCTAGACAGGAACAAGTTTCACAGACTTCCCAGCCACCACAGAATGCACAACAGACAGTTACAGTACCGCAGCCTATAGCTACAACACAACACGTTACACAGCAGATGTACCAGTACGCACAGTCCGAGTACCCAGATTACCAGCCATATTCATGAAACAGCCTAGAGAGGGAGGTAGGCTTGCCTCTCATCGAGATTCCTGTAGATCAAGAGGGTCCCTATGTACACAGTCAAGTATTAGGGAAAGACAGAAAGTTTCTGATTGATACAGGGGCAAGTAGGACTACCATCAGTCATGACGAGGTTCCAGGGGCTCCACTCTCAGGCTCTAGAAACGTTTCCCTTGGATTTTCAGGAAAGCCTATTGTTAATGAAATATCGAAACCAGTTACTCTAGAAGTTGGTCCATTGTCCCGAACTACAGATTTGTTACTCACGAAATCATGTCCAGAAAATGTATTAGGCATTAAGACCCTGAAAGAATTAGGCGCAGTTATATGTTGCTCCCCAGAAGGGGTACGACTGTTCCTGAGAGATTTTAAAGGTCATTATGTATTACGTGATTTTGATCCAAGATTATTGATTGTACCACAGCATTTATGGGCGCAAGGTCCAACTGATGTAGGTTGTATGCATATCACACCCCATCGTGTCACTCTGAAGAAAGGGGTTGTATTACCACGAATCCGACAGTACAAATTGCCACCTGAGGCTGTAGCAGCCTTATCCAAAATTATTGACGAGCTGATTGTTCAAGGAGTGGTTGTAGAAACTGACTCCAATGTATGTAATTCTCCTATCATTCCGATTCTGAAACGTACTGATCCAAATGCACCTCCAGTTTATCGATTAGTGATTGACCTTCGAGAACTTAATAAATGTATCATACCCCAGTACCCAGTGGTTCCAGATATTTCTTCCCTATTGACTGCCATTGATTCCGAAGCTACGTTCTTCACTGTTATCGATCTCAAGAACGCATTCTTTAGTGTCCCCATTCATCTAGACAGCCAGTTCCTTTTCGGATTCTGTTTAAATGGAAGAAGCTATAAATTCACACGAGCACCTCAAGGTTTCACAGAAAGTCCTAGCATTTACAGTCAAGCACTGAAAAGACAACTAGACAATATTCACATGCCAACTGACACTGCTCTGCTCCAGTATGTCGATGATCTATTGATCACAGCCCGTTCTGAACGTGACTGCGAACGTGCGTCACTTACAGTCTTGTATTTCCTGGCCGAGATGGGGCACAAGGTGTCCCCTTCCAAATTGCAATTCTGTGTCCAGCAAGTGGTCTACCTTGGACACTTACTGTCCAAGAGGGGTAGGCAGTTGACACCAGACCGTATCCAGTTAATAGCACATCTTCCACAGCCCAAGACACAGAAGGAGGTACAAGCTTTTATCGGCCTCACTTCTTACTGCAGACAATGGATTCCTCAGTACGCATTTCTAGCCAAGCCACTGATACAGTTAACGACACAGGAGGCAGCTGTATCGACTGTCCTCCCTTGGACCCAGGAACATACACTTGTTTTCAATGAGTTAAAGAAAGCTTTATGCCAAGCACCTGTTCTAGCAACACCAAACTACAGTAAGCCTTTTACACTTTTTGTCACTGAACGTGATGGTACTGCATTGTCTGTTCTCACACAAGATCAAGCAGGACAATACAAGCCCTGTGCTTATTTTTCTAGCACATTAGATCCAGTGGCCCAGGCTCTGCCTGTGTGCCTCAAGTCAGTTGCAGCCACAGCTCTAGCTATCAGACAAAGTGATTCCATAGTGTTAGGACACTCCCTGACAGTACAAGTTCCACACTCCGTGGAAGTTCTTTTAAACCGAACACAGACTCAGCACTTGACAATTGCACGTTTAACAGGTTATGAACTGACACTGTTCCAGCCACACATAGAAATCAGACGCTGCAACATTTTAAATCCCGCTACACTGTTACCGTCAGTTACCTCAAATCCTGCCACACATGACTGTGTGGAAGTTGTTAACACCATGACAAAGCCAAGACAAGACTTGACAGACATTGCATTACCTGATCCCGACCTGACACTTTATATGGGTGGTTCATGTATGAGAACAAGTACAGGAGAACTAGTGGCCGCGTATGCAGTGACTACTGAAACTGAAGTTATAGAAACACATCGTATTGATACCCTGTCTGCTCAAGCAGCAGAGCTTGTCGCTCTGACCCAAGCCTGCATACGTGCCAAGAACCTGAAAGTTAACATATACACAGATTCACATTATGCATTCGGAGTCGTACACGACTTTGGAGTGCTCTGGCAAGAAAGAGGTTTTATGACTTCTCATGGAACCAAGATTCAGCATGGCCCCCTCATTCAAGCTCTGTTAGATGCAATACTCTGTTAGATGCTATCGCCATCATGAAGTGCAAGGCACATACGAAAGTCACTGACATCATTTCCCAGGGTAACGATCTAGCAGATCGAACAGCCAAGCTCACAGCTCAGACTCCAGACATTCCAGTTAACACGACACAGACAGACATTCCAGATCAGACTACTTGTATGACAGTTAAGGACCCTACACAAGACGTAATAGATATACAGTTACATGCTACTCCCGATGAAATCAAGAAATGGTCTGAACAAGGAGGGGTCCAGACAGATCAAGGATGGTTGACGAAGGGAAAATCCACATGGTTTCTCCCCGACTCTATGGTTCAAGTCATTATTAACACCGCACATAGTCCAGCACACTTAGGAGAAAAAGCCATGTTAGACAGCATCCAGAACTGGAGTTCTGGACCTTTTTTGGTTCCGTCCAGAGGTGTCAGGGACAACACCCGAAGACCCCGGAGTTCAACCTGTCTTGGTGCACAAACAAACAGAAACACGGGCTTCTCGATGGTGGCGTCAAAGACCAAAGGTTTATTACTGCAGGGACACAGAAGTCACAGAAACTACACATGGGCAGTATCTAGGAGCCTGTTCAATTTGTACAAAGAGGGTTGCTCCTTATATACTAAATATTGGGCTTCAGGCAAATTCTTTACATGTTACCACAGTTCTAAACATTCGTGTCTTAAACAATAAATATTTGGCGTTGCACAGGAATCGTCAACAGTATCTGATGTCAAAACATTACGAATGAGGGGTTCCCACTAGTCCATCATAATCCCATGTCAATTCTTCATTCAAGACCCGGACCGCCTCATCGTAAATTTCGTTACCTCCCCCTAATAAAGGCCCAGAAGGAAAGGAGCAGAGCCAGGTGCAGAAGATAGAAAGACAGGATAAGAAATGTTTGTGGGTCGTAAATGGGCACGGTTACCAGCTTCGGCCGCCTAATCATGATCAGGCCACCGAACACAAGAACCAGTATAGCAGGACTGGCCTCAGGCTGGGGAGGCAGCTCTTGCCGAGTCATGCTGCCACAGCGTTGCTGGCCTAAGGTGCACGTGTCACTAGCAAGGTGAATCGCCGGTTAAAGCCTACGTGTCCTTAAATAAGAAAAAGTCATTGCGTGTCCATTGACTATGTGAGGGCAAGGAATACAAAATGGCTTCCGTGTTCTAAGATGGATGCCATGGGTAAATCACAAATGTGTTGGTAACAGGAGTGCTCTTGCTCGTAGCATAGCGAAAACACCAGGATATACTAAATGGATCATTTGCGGTTCACTGATACCAAAATTAAGTATTTACGACAATGATTACAAACACGAGTAAAATCGTCACGGAACCTCAGACCCTCCTTTTGCCCTTACATAGGCAATTACTCAGTCTATATCAGAGTCAGAGTCTAATTCTATGCTCATTAGGTCAGTGACATGTTGTTGTATCATCATCCTGTCTCGTGCCTTTTCTCCTAATGCAGGTGGTTTTCTGAAACAGGTTGCAGCACAGAGGCTACACAGAGCGGGACCGCATTGGATAATAAGACAGCACGAGAACAGAAATACTAGGATGACACCAATAACCATCAGAACCTTCCATCCCCACGCTGATACCAGAGTCCAAAACCACTCCATGAAGGACCAGTTTCCCTTATCTACGTGTATAGAGTCGGAAATCTTGTGTAGCTTAGAGATTGCTTCATAGACTGTTGGAGCATTATTTGGAATAAAGACACAGCAGCTCGATTGGATCATTCTGCATACCCCACCTCGATCTGCAAGTATTACGTCTAGAACCATACGGTTCTGCAACGTCATGAGACGATCCGCCTGAAGTTCAGCTGTTAAGTTACTAAGGGCACCTGCAGTTTCTGTAATAGTAGATTCAACTACCCGTGTTAGTTGACGAAGATTTCTACTATTGGCCATAGGCCCCCAAAACGGAAGGAAACCTTTGAAGAAGTCTCCAGCTTCTTGACCAGCGGTATCTTCCTTGCTGAAGACACCTCTTGCTACTCTGGTTTTGTGATAATCTGAAGAAGCAGTGTATGTCGGGGGTAACAATCGAGCAATATAACATGAACCTGAAAAGTCAGCAGGCAGCCATGTATATGCTCTGTCCTGACAGATGAAGTAGGTACCCCTAGCAGTCAGAAAGGCAGGGGAGGAGTTAGACGGAAATACGTAAGTCTCAACGCACTCACTCCTCCCTAGCTGAGCTCTCGGATTTCTCCCATTTCCTTGCAAACAGACCTGACCTCGGTGAGGCACGACCCAAACTGAAGTGGAGCTTTTACGCTTGCTTTCTCCCAAACTAAGGCGATACTCTGTAGAGTTCCAACTCAAATACACCCGTAATTCATCTCTAGGATAAGATGGAGTATTATTGACGTCTTTAATCATGTCAATAATTCCCTGGACTAAAGCTTTGTTGGCTGAGTTGTATTTAGTGGACCGTGGTGGACGCGGAGGATAGGTCTCAAGGGCATATGAAAAATGGTCTGAAAGGCCTGAAATGATCCATTATAGCTGAAAGGCAAGACTAGATAGGGAATGCCTTTATCCATAGTGTGGGGTATCAAGCCACACACCCAGCAGTTTGTAGTATTAACTACCAGTTGGTGTTGATGCAAGAGCTGTACAAATGTATTGTTAATAAATTCTGAGCGTCGAGCTTGTTCGTGTTCAGGGAATGAGTGAAAAGAATGCATAGAAGAAACAGTTGAAGTAGTAGGATCAAGGGGAGGTACTGTAGTTACTGGCATAAAAATCAAATGTACACCAAAGATGATTCCACCCACCAACGTTATCAAAACAATTAAAAATGTAACTGCACATTGCATTAGAAAGCATCTGCTGTGGAGTATTCTGTACAGTCTATTTCTGCGAACATAAATTACATTTTCTCGTTGCAGCTCAGGAAGCTCCATCTTCTACGACCGTTCGCGACCACTGATGATGTGTACGTAGATGAAAATGCCTCTATCAGCCCTGGGAGTTCCCAGAACTAACAGAAAGATCGACCTTGTGTCTGACCCCCGCAGATTCAACTAGGTACACAGCCACGACCCTACGGCTACCCAGACGGCAAGGCAATTTTAAAACAAAAAGAAACAATACAAAGTATTAGCAAACTTCCTGGCTGGAGGCAATGTATAGCAAATTCAAATTTGAAAATAGGCAGTTTCCTGCTTTATTTGTCCATATTGCGAGAACGTAAGTTGTATCTCAGTTTTGCAGGAGCTGTCTGATCTGGAAACAATGTATTCTCAGCTGACGTTGCAATGTTCACGTTCGCAGATGGCAAATGTTCTTTTGGTGCAGATGGCAAATGTTCATTGTTCAAAAGAGCAGTTTCAGGAGGAGAGTCAGAATTTGGTGAATCCGTGATCAGTTCTGCATCGCTGAAAGGTATGAACGTAGGGATTTGTTCCGTTTCAGAGGCACCGATTCCTTTCTTTACCCAGTTGTCGTAAGGAAGTGGCAGAGGCACACGTTTAGCATGTGTCGTATGGATCCAGTTTTTTCTTCCGGCCACACGAATAGCAGTTCTGGTTGCTAGCAGGACTTGGAAAGGGCCAATAAATCTGGGCTGAAGATTTTTTGTTCTTGCAAAATTTTTGATGACCACCTGATCACCCGGTTTCAGCTGATGGCCTGGACTCTCCGGTGGCTTTGGCAATGCATCGAAAACCTGTTGGTGAATAAGACTCAATTTAGCAGTCAAGTCGAAAAGGTAATCAATTAACATCGGGTATTCCAGCTGCTTAAATTCTTTCGGTCTAGGTACCCCCCAAACATTTGCAGGGCGGCCAAAAACTATTTCATAAGGACTAAGCCCTACTCTAGAATGTACAGTTGCTCTTGTTGATAGCAAAGCCAAAGGCAATGCGTCTGGCCAGGACAAACCCGTGGATGCTTGTATCTTAGCAAGTTTCAGTTTAAGGGTGCCATTGTAACCCTCGACTAAACCCGCGGACTGGGGATGATTCGCACTATGAAACTTCTGTCTAATCCCTAGGCCGGTACACACACTCTGCATAACTTTCCCTACGAACTCACTTCCGTTATCTGACCATACAATCCGTGGCATTCCGTATCTGGGGAAGTATTCTTTAAGAAGAATTTTGGCAGTGGATAAGGCAGTATTGTCCTTCAGTGGGTATGCTTCGATCCATCTGGAGAAAGCACAAACTACCACTAGTACGTATTTCAGATTATTGCAACGATCCATGTGAATGAAGTCTAGCTGGATCACTTCAAAGGGGCAGGAAGGAGGAGCGAAGTGACCTGCAGGTGTGGGGATTCCCTTGCCAGGATTATGCATCAAGCATACCATACAATTTCTCACCACTCTCTCTGCACACTTACTAATCCCATCATTCTTCCAGACCGGAGCCAACATCTTACAAATCCCTTTTGAGCTGATGTGCGCTGTTCCATGTGCCATCGTTACTACTGCAAGCACATACGCATCAGGCAACATCCAACGCTGTTGTTCCGACAAATCAATCCAACACCCACTCGAGTCCAATTTACCCGTGCTCTCTCTCCATGCAAGTTTTTCCTCCTCAGTCGCCTCTTTCTGAATTTCTTTCACGCTTTCCACTGTGTCTTCACACATTCCAGACTCAGTAATCCATCTTGCAGACGTTGCAACATACATTCTACTCATCATATTTCTAGCTGTCTGTTTTGCAGTCTCATCAGCAAAAGCATTCCCACGACCAACATCATCCGTGATTGCTTTATGAGCACTGCATTTCACAATTGCAACTTCAGTCGGTAAGGTTAGAGATTCCAACAAGTCATTAACTAGCTGACCATGTTGAATCTTAGTCCCATGGGACGTAATGAAACCTCTCTCTTTCCACAAGCGGCCAAAACTATGGGCCACGCCGAACGCGTACTGACTATCTGTGAACACATTCACTCTCTTTCCCTTAGCTAAAACGCACGCTCTTGTTAGCGCGATCAATTCTGCAGCCTGGGCAGAATTCTGACTCACTCTTGCAGTCTCCACAATCGTACTCAAAGTTGTTACTGCATAAGCAGCAGTCACATCACCATTCTCCAATTTGAAGCAAGACCCGTCAACATACAACGTGCCATCTAGATCTGACAACGGAGTGTCTTTTAGATCGATTCGTCCTTTTGTTTCTTCCTCAGTTTTGAAACAACAGTCGTGTGGTTCGGAATCACTCGACTCTTGGCTAGTCGGCAACAATGTCGCTGGATTCAATACATTGCATCTCTTGATCTGAATATGGCTAGCTAACAGTGTCAGTTCATAACCTGATAATCTAGCACTGGTAAGGTGTTGCGTCTTGGTTCGGTTCATGAGTGTATCCACAGCATGAGGAACCATAACTACTAGCATGTTGTTCATTACTAAACCAGCAGATTGTCGAATGGAAGCTGCAGCTGCGGCTGTAGCTCTCAAGCAACTAGGCAACGCTCTAGCTACTGGATCTAATGTTGATGAAAAATACGCACAAGGGCGTTGTTTATCACCAAATTTCTGCGTCAAAACACTCAATGCACAACCTTCTCTCTCGTGGACATAGAGCGTGAATGGCTTACTGTAGTCGGGTGTACCCAATACAGGTGCTGAACACAGTGCATTTCGTAACTCAGAAAAACTCTGCTGACATTCAGCAGACCATGGTACCGGACTCGGAACACCTTTCCCAGTCAAGGCTACCAATGGTTTTGCTAGAAGAGAAAAATTTGGGATCCATTGCCTACAATATGAGGTAATACCTAAAAAGGCACGTACTTCTCTCTGCGTGCTAGGAACATTCATCTGTGTAATTGCTTTTATTCTCTCTGGGGTCAACTTCCTTCCCTCCTTTGACAAGAGATGACCTAGGTAGGTCACTTCTTGGCAGCAGTATTGCATTTTTGAAGGTGACACCTTGTGATTCAAATCTGACAAGTGATGCAATAAAGAAATCGTAGCTGTTTTGCAAGTTTCCTTGTCATCGGCAGCCACTAGAAGATCATCGACATACTGTACTAAAGCAGAACCACGAGGAAGTACGAAGGAATCTAACTGGCTTTTTAATGCTTGACTGTAAATGGATGGGCTTTCACAATAACCTTGTGGAGCGCGTTTAAATCTGAAACTTCGTCCTCCTAGAGAGAAACCGAAGATATCTCTGCTTTCCTCGGCTATCGGAATGCTGAAAAAGGCATTTTTCAAGTCGACAACTGAAAACCATGCTGCTGTAGCAGGAATCAACGTTAACAATGCAGTAATGTCTGGTACCACAGGAAACTGTGGGATCACAGTTTTATTAACCTCTCTAAGATCAATTACGAACCTATATACTGGAGGCTTTGTTGGGTCAGTTCGTTTCAAAATAGGCAGTACAGGACTATTACAGACATTTCCTCTAGTCTCTTCTACAACATCTTTCTTGATCAGGTCTTGTACTATCAGTAGGAGCGCACGCTCACCTTCACTAGAGATTCTGTATTGTGGAATTCGTGGAAGTTTGACATTTGCTTTCAAAGTTACTACATAGGGTGGAATTTCCAAGAGACCTACATCATTAGGGCCAGTCGCCCAAAGAGTATCAGGGAGTGAACGCAGCTCTGGTGGGAGCGCATCCATCGACAAGTACATCGGGGAGATCATTCTTTTACCCAACGTAAGTTGTACTCCTGCTGGAGAACAGTACAATGTCGCGTACAGGCGTTTTAACAAGTCTAAACCAAGCAGATTTTCGTTACAACCTGTCGTCAAAATCAGGGGTGCTTTCAATTGACGGGGTCCAACAGAAATAGACAAAGGACCAGAAACAGGGTTGTGAACAGGGGCGCCCGAAAAACCTACTGAAACGTTTGTTGAGCCAGACAAAGGTGCGCCAGGGAGTTTCGCATGTATGATAGAACTTTTTGCTGCACCAGTATCCAACAGAAACGGTTCGACTATACCTGACGTTGCTACTGCGACATAAGGCCCACTCTGATCAACTGGTACTGATACTACTCCCTCTCTTTGTCCATGGCTGTCCTAGTATTCACTTTGCTGAACTTCCTCACTAGTTTCATAATAGTCTTCCACATGATATTGTGGAGACCTATTCTGTTGGGCAGTTTGTCCATTTCGCTGGTCGAAATAATTAGAGGGGCGATCACTTGTCTGTGGAGGCATAGCACCTCGTCCTCGACCTCTAGAGTTTTGCATAGAACTACCACGACCTCTCTGAGCTGCCGCAGCATTATTTTGCGTTCGAACTGGACACTCACTTTTGTAATGACCTTCCTTTTTGCAATAAGCACATTGATTCCATTGGTATTGTGGCCTTTGAAAATTATAATCCGTTCTTTGATATGACCCTTGCTGCATATTAGTTTGATTCATGCGAGGCGGATAAGCTTGCTGTAAAAGTACTTTAGTTTTTAAATCTTTCGTCTTTTTATCTGATTTTTCCTTCTCTTCTTTATCTCTATTTTCATAGTACTGAGCAGTCGCAAGTATTTGCGCAGTCGTAGAGACAGCCCACGCACTTTCAGAATTCTTTAATTTACTACTAAGTTCTGGCAACAGATTGTGCACAAATTTATCAACAAATAATCTCTGGCCTCCTTCTGTGCTCATATCCTGACCACTATGATCCACGAAAGTCTCCTCGAATCTTGTGAAAAAGTCGGAGACGCTTTCGTCTTTCTTTTGTTTGCACGCGGACAATTTGTCCCAGTTAACGCGCAATGCTGGCATCAAGGTTTTCATTAAATCGATTATTCTACCAGGCAAATTAGCAATTAAAGGTTCAGGTTTGGAACCACCTATTTGTTGACCATCCGCTGCAATTATAGCTGCCCAGTCCCCACCTAGGGCAACTGGATGATTCTCTTTACGAATTTTAGCCCAAATTGGTTGCGGTACTACATTACCAAATAGCAGATCTATGTCAGCAAGATTCAATACACAAGCGTCAACTGTTTGAGCCAACTCTTTGTAGTACCCTGCAGGATTTTTACGCGGATCTGGCAAGGCCTGTTTTACTGCTAACACTTCAGCTCGCTTCCATGGAATATGTATCCATACTCTCTGGAATTGGGCCGGAGCGGCTGCAATACCAAGGTTTGCGTTAGCTTGCACAGCTTCACGCCAAATTGGTGGAACCTCTCTCATTGGATATTGACGATTTTGTTTCGTACTACGTTTCTCTAATTCTCTTGGTGAACGAAGGGATGGGTCATTCCTATAACTTAAAATCAGTTCCATCGCTTCTTTTATATTTTGTCCAACTATCATACCTGCAGCAAACTCTTTCTGAACATTAATTAATTCTCCTAGATTTGATTCAGGGTCATCCTCTTCCAATTCCTCACGTAGAAGGAAACACATTTCATCGAACACATATCGTTGTGTCGGTTCGTTCCATTGCATAAATGTATCTAATACATCTTGTACATTATATCTTCCAACTTTCGAAACCCATCTAAGAGCAGTGGAATCTAATATTCCTCTTTCTTCAGTACTGGGAAGCTGACTACGTCTCTGCACAGAGTCAGAGGTAGGAGTCTTAATCAGAGTTTTATAGAAGGGAGATAGAATATTAGAGACAGAATCAGTGATTCTTCGACGAACAGAAAGCGGAGTCATAATATTAACAGAGGCAGTGAATAGAGTAGCAGTTGGAACAGATAGATCAGGAACAGTAGGAGTAGCAGGCAAGATAGCTTGTGAAGTAGCAGGTGTGAGCGACACAGGCATAGGTAAAGAAGCCGGCAACCCTAGAAGAGGGGTTGTCGAAGGAACATTAATATTGACCACAGGAGGTACAGGAACTTGATTCAGGGGAGCGGGAACAGGGACACCAGGTTGTCCAGCAACCGGTAATTGAACATTCGGTATAGGTGGAGCCGTAGCACCCTGTGCATACGGTGGGGGTGATCGTAACAAGTAAGACAACAGGGGATCCTTTTCAGGGTCCTCTACTATCTTAGCCGTACTCGATGGCAAAGCAGGATAGCACTTGTCTATCGCTAAATTACGCTCTCTATCGGCCACCTCCATCGCTTTCTCAGACTCGTTGAGTTGCAGCTGCCTAGCAGAATGTTCTAAAGTCAACTCTTGCTCTTTCTGTTCTTTCTTCAACTTTTTAATTTCTCTCTGTTTAGATTCTTTTCGCCAATAACGGAAAGAATCAAACATTGCCGGCCGGGCTTTCTTCTTAAACAACCTTCTTTCTAGATTATCGAGAACTTCAGGTTCAAAACTACCATGTAGTGGCCAACTAAGGACACCATCTTTCTCTGTGTAGTGGATCCATATCTCGTTATAAGAGATAGGGCCCACACCAAATTTGCAATATAGATCATAAAGGGGAGTTCCAATCGGAGGAACCAAACACGAGTCCTCCAACCGGGAATCACTGTTGCAACTAAAACAAGACAACATACAATTTTTCCGACTTACCATTTTATAATCCGGAACACAAAACAAACAAGACACAAACAGAAAAGATGCGCACTCGAACCAAGAACTTAGGCCTACCAGAACTGACAAATGTATCGATACCTGAACTGAACAGAATGATTATCGTCACCAGAATAACCAGTGATAACCTTACAGAACTGAACTGAACTGAGAACTAAAAGGATTATCCAAACAGGAGCAACCCTTACAAAATAACCAACTAGCAACCACTGAATACTTAACTGAGGCACTGAAGACGTCACCAAGGAGAAACCCGTCACGTTTCGCCGTACTGAGGACTGCACCTCGGGTCCAAGACAGGGCGACGGTCAAGGCAACGGACCACTGCAGCCGTCTGAACGGGAACCCTCGTGGAAGAGAACGTCGGGGCCACTTTTGCGATATGCCGGGATCGATGAAGTGGGGCGCCTCCCTCTGAAATCTTCACACGAAGCTCCTCGAACTCTTCAGGCTTTTGGACCGGTACCGAATGACGTCGCCCCACGTTGGGCGCCAATTGGAGTTCTGGACCTTTTTTGGTTCCGTCCAGAGGTGTCAGGGACAACACCCGAAGACCCCGGAGTTCAACCTGTCTTGGTGCACAAACAAACAGAAACACGGGCTTCTCGATGGTGGCGTCAAAGACCAAAGGTTTATTACTGCAGGGACACAGAAGTCACAGAAACTACACATGGGCAGTATCTAGGAGCCTGTTCAATTTGTACAAAGAGGGTTGCTCCTTATATACTAAATATTGGGCTTCAGGCAAATTCTTTACATGTTACCACAGTTCTAAACATTCGTGTCTTAAACAATAAATATTTGGCGTTGCACAGGAATCGTCAACAGTATCTGATGTCAAAACATTACGAATGAGGGGTTCCCACTAGTCCATCATAATCCCATGTCAATTCTTCATTCAAGACCCGGACCGCCTCATCGTAAATTTCGTTACCTCCCCCTAATAAAGGCCCAGAAGGAAAGGAGCAGAGCCAGGTGCAGAAGATAGAAAGACAGGATAAGAAATGTTTGTGGGTCGTAAATGGGCACGGTTACCAGCTTCGGCCGCCTAATCATGATCAGGCCACCGAACACAAGAACCAGTATAGCAGGACTGGCCTCAGGCTGGGGAGGCAGCTCTTGCCGAGTCATGCTGCCACAGCGTTGCTGGCCTAAGGTGCACGTGTCACTAGCAAGGTGAATCGCCGGTTAAAGCCTACGTGTCCTTAAATAAGAAAAAGTCATTGCGTGTCCATTGACTATGTGAGGGCAAGGAATACAAAATGGCTTCCGTGTTCTAAGATGGATGCCATGGGTAAATCACAAATGTGTTGGTAACAGGAGTGCTCTTGCTCGTAGCATAGCGAAAACACCAGGATATACTAAATGGATCATTTGCGGTTCACTGATACCAAAATTAAGTATTTACGACAATGATTACAAACACGAGTAAAATCGTCACGGAACCTCAGAACCTCTGGTTCAACAAGCATTTACGAGCAGCAGCCAAACAGAAAGTGCGTACCTGCATGATCTGTTGTCAGTTCAATCCAGGTAAAAGTGTCCCGGTGGAACAAGGTGGATTCCATCCTCCTGACCACCCTTTTGAAGTCCTCCAGATGGATTATATTCAGATGGAGAGATGTCGAGGTTTCAAGTATGTTCTCGTAGTTGTATGCGCTTTGTCCAGGTGGACAGAAGCATATCCAGTTCCAGATTACACAGCTGCGACCACTGCCAGGCAGTTGGTTTGTGAGTATTTTCCCCGCCATGGATTACCTAGGGTCGTGTATTCAGATAACGGTCAGCCATTCTCATCCGAGCTAATGAAACAAGTATCCCTTCTGTTAGGGTACCAGTGGAAGTTCCATTGTGTACGACATCCTGAAGCAGCCGGTCTCGTAGAGAGACATAACCAGACCCTGAAAATCCGAATCGCCAAAATATGTGCAGAGAAAGGTGTAGATTGGATGGTAGCACTGCCAGTCGCCCTTTTCTATATGAGAATGGTCGCTCATTCCCGTTCAGGTCTATCTCCATATGAGGTAGTGTTCGGTCGTCCCCCAAATATGTGGGGTACACCTAGACCACGTACAATTACAGATGTTGACAGTAATAGGCTGACAGATTACCTTGCCTCCTTGATGTCTGCACTACAATCTTGTCGTTCACAGGTTGCCGCTGCTGTTCCAGACAACACCGAAGTGAAACCGCATGAGGTCATACCAGGCGACCTGGTCCTTGTGAGGAACTTTGATCGCTCAAGTCCGCTGGAGCCCCGCTGGAAGGAGCCCCGCCTTGTACTACTTACAACCAGGCCGGCCGTGAAGATTGAAGGAAAGAAGGGGTGGCTGCATTCCAGTCATATAAAGAAATTCCATGGACTCAAACCAAAGACTTTTCTCAAAGACTGCCCCGTTCTCAAGGACTGCCCAGACACTGAATCTAAACTTCCCCTGTTAGAGAAAACTCCGCAGCAGGAGTATAAAGATAAGCTCCGGTCTAGTAAGTCAGCCAGTTTAATTGTCTAAGTCCCTCTCGGGTGAAACGGTTAGACAGGTTCCTGACATGTATGAGATAGACCCACACAGTGAGAGAGTTAGTCAAAACTCTAAGAGAATACGTTATCAAAAGAATCTTCGAAGTAGATGTATCGTTACTCTGTTTTTTCTGATATTTCTGAGTCTTATGGTTACCTGCATAAGTTATGCCTTATATTTATGTTTTCCTACTTCACATGTACATATGTTTTCTAATTTTACAGTAGAGCACACTTTTAGTGACCTGCCTCCTCACGAGTTATCCTATCGTCTTGCTATGCGTAATAATACTTTTATCCGAATGCTACACTATTCACACCAGACCAGCAATGCCACTAATTGTTGGGTGTGTGGTCGACTCCCCCCTTTCCAGACACCGAGGGTAGTTCTGCCACTCTTTCCCTATCCATTTTCGGACAATGGTTCGTGTGGAGCATGGTCCACGTTAACGTCATCCTCAAATGATATGTCCCTTCTGAATAGTACATGTTTTCCAGACAAGGAAGGACTTTGTGGAAAAGTAAATTTTGCCATGTTCTGTGTCCCTACGCCTCCTCCATCATATGTTATGTGTGCATGATTAATATGCATATGTATTCCCCATGTTTGATTAAAGACGCAATTATAGTTGTGTCCACCTCTAGTATGCCAGTTTCCAGTCCTCGTGAATACTACGAATATCAGGCCTGTGTAAAGCTACGTTGCCACGTTTCCCAGTGTGCACGTTATTTCATTATAAAGTCCCCGTTTCTAGGCCTCAAAAGGGCCTGGACATCAGATTCAGCTCCTGTCTCCTGAGCCCTCGCTGAGGAGCCATCCAGCCCCCACCTGTATCCTCGACCCTTCACTTACTTCCTGCCTTGCAGTGCCCGGTCCAGCCTGGCTCTGCCTCTGAGTCTGCCAAGACTATGTTATGGTTACAGTTATCAGTTCAGTCCTCCTTCTCTGCATTCCTAAGCTACTGAACTGCATCAATCGTTTCCGTCATTGTCTAGCCTTCACGTCTCCATGTAAGAGAAATACTGTATTTAATGGTCATTTCATATTCCTCATCACGCACTACATGTAGAATAATGCATGTTTCAGTCTTAGAGTCTGTTAGCCTTTCCCCTCCTGACTTCTAGTTTATATCAACATGTTCTCTAAACATCAGATACTAGATACTGCTTAGGTACATGTCGCTCCGACCCTCCAGACTTCAGTCTCTGCTCCTAGCACAGAGTTCATAGCCCCCAGTTTCACCTAGTGATACGTCATTGCCAGTTTGCGGCACCACCAGGTTAGAGGTCCCGGCTCCTTAGGTAGTCCCCTCCAATGTTTCCGCCCATTCATGACATATTCTGTTACGTTTGCATCACATGTCTATGTATACGCCCTGTTACACCCAGTTACACCTACTTTCACCCTTATCTTTCGCGACTGCTACGCGTCACGCCTCTTGCTCCACCCACTGCTACGCCTATTGCAATGTAATGCTATGTGTTTGCGCTATGTATATATGCTCATGTACTGTTATTAAAAGGTTATCCCTTGTCCAGATCCTGCCCCCGGCAGCGCTGCCATCCTATTCCCGTGCAGGTTGTCCTGTTCCTGTCCTTATGCTGTATTAAAACCTGCAAAACTCCTACTACCTCGAATCTTGACTCTTATTTATTGAGCTATCTGTTATTCATTTATACATTCAAAAATAGGGTATTATTTATTTATTTACCACATAATGGCGCCCGAATAGGGACTTGCCCTTTCCCCACGCGCCGGTGAAGCCACGCCGGCCCCCTGACCCTCTGCAGCCGTGACGGAACCATACCGTGCACATGCAGATATTTCTGCTTCAAGTATCCCTCAGGCCCACGGAGGAAACGGAGGAGGCGGTCCAGCATCCAGACGAGGCGGTGGAGGAACGCGGCGAGTCCCGACCAGAGCCCAAGCCAAGAGTCCAAGGTCCGAGGTATCCGGAGGTCCACCCGTAACTGAAGTCCGAAGTCCGTCGTCGTCGAAGCAGTCCAGTCCAGTCCGAGGCCTTCCGCTCCTGCTGCCCGGTGAGTACCATTACTGGGGTAGTATCTAGACAGGGTCAATCTAATTGACTCTGGTCCGTGGGTTGGTGGTACCCAGACACACAAACGAAGTGTCCACTTCGGTGGATACGGGTCCTGACGTGTCTCTTTATGAGACCGGTAAGTTTCGTACTGTTTCAGCAGTGCATCTAGTTTCTGTTCTAGTCAGTTCAGTTCTCGAGAAAAATTCATGCATTCTGTTTTCCTGTAGTCCGTATTCCAGGTGGTATTCTGTTCGAACTGTTATTTATAATGTTCTTCATGTATCTTGATGTTGTGGTATGAGTGAGAAGTGATTCTCGTGTTTATTGTGTATTGTATTGTGTCTAGATTATAGTTCAGTCATGCCGCTCTTTTCGAAATTACGTCAGTTAAAAACCAGAAAAGGTCTGCTGGAAGCAGCAGTTCCTGTCCCGCCTAGGGACAGTCCAGGTCATTTTATGTATCAGAAGCATGGCATAAGTGCCATACTATATCTAGATTTATGGGTAGAGTATACAAAACAGTTAGAAGACAAGTATAGATGGCCCGTATCGGGTACATGGGATGCCGAGTGCATCATGCGAGTAGAAGAGGCATTATGGAAAAAGAAAGCCAGACAATCACAGAAAGATGCCATCGAGCTATGGCGTAAAGAAGCTCATAAAAGAACCGAAAAAGAAATCAGAAAGTCAGAATTAAGTAGAGAATCCTCGGAACGAGCACAAGAAAAAGAATTAATCGAGATAGGTGAACAAGTCAAAGCCGAACAGTCAGACAGACAGAGGAATGCCCTCATTAAGGGTATGTACCCTCTTCTTGCCGAGGGCCTGCCAAAAGCGCCCCCGGAGGCATCTAGCAACTTTCCGCCACCATTAGTTCCGATCAAGTTACGTCACAAACAGACCGCAGCTGATATTTTCATCTCGTCCTATTTGGACGACACAGTCCCGGAATATGCAAATCCCGTTCCTGCTCCGCCAGTCCCTGTAAATCAGGTAATTCCTGCTCCTCCAGACACCGGGGTACCCTTTGCAGTCCCCCCGGTTCAGCCCGCCATACAAGTCCAGCCCGCATTTCAATTTCCCACCCTGCCAGGACGAAAAGCATCAGTTGATGATTCTAGTCTAGGGGCCGCAGGAGGAGGTCCTCCTCGAACCCCGCCGCCACATAAGCGTTTAGATGCAGCCGCATTACATATGCAAGCGTCACAACGTACGCCCAGACTGTCTGTTGCAGAAATAAGAAAATCCCTTGCCGAATGCTGTTATGACCCAGTCCCAGGCGAAGATGATATGGTTCTATATTCATTACGCGTAAGAAATGTGGCCGAGTATCTAGTCACCCTACCAGATATGAAGGAAGATCTAGACAGAATATATCGTTTCATCCGTACAGGGGAAGATCCAGAAAGTATTAGCGACGTCATGTCCCACAGGAAAGCTGAGACCCAGCTCATGGTATTAAAATTTCTGATTAATTGTCTAATAAGAGAACAAGATTATCCGTCCAAAAATCCGGCCGAAATGAAAGCCCTGATGAAGTGGAGTAATAGTATAGCCGAGGGTAAGCATAAGACTATCAGTGCTATGGAGAGTATGTACAAGAAAATCCGTAGAGAAATAATGAAGATACACGAACAACGTAAAGCAGCACAAGTAAGCGAGAAAGAAAGTAACTCTGATCCTGAAGAGGTAGAGGACGAGAATTCCGCCAGAATAGCGTATGTAGGAAATTCTGGATTTCCAAATCGCCATTCACGTCTAGAACCCAAGTCTACTTTCCATCATCCAGCACCAGAACAAGGTTCTCTAGAACAAGTGTTTCAAGCTACCGATCACATTCTGAAATCACGAATCGGTTACAGCGAGTTAAGTACTATGCATGAACAAGAACTAGCCCGATCGGCAGTCCGATGGGTTACTGATTCTACCACTTTTCCAGACGAAATAGTGGCACAGATGTTCCTGAAATTGCCCCCAGCCGAGCAGCGACTGGTGGGTATGTATATGATTCAGCACCTCATTACTCTGTATGAGGGTCAACATTCTGATCCAGGTCCGTTACATGATATCCTGAACGAGTTACTCCAGTATAGATGGAAAGGTCTAGGTACCGATTTAATTAGTGTCATTCTAGAACAACGCCACAAATATAGAACGTTTCTGAACCCGCATTTTGTTCATGTCTCACCCCCAGAAAGTAAACCATTTTACATAGACAGACAGAATCCGTTACGAGAAGTCCACCCAGTTAGAGGAACGGGTGGCGAAATGCAGCGAGTGTTTGTATACACTCCGATCACAAAGATGGAACTTCTAGAGATGAAGAAATTAATTCCCTGTCATGATAAAGATCCAGCAGGGTTCCATAGAGAATTAAAAGACATGCTCCGTATGGGAGAATACACGTACCCAGATATAATTAAAATGTTAAAAGTTCTGTTGCCCGCAGGGGTGTATGAAAAGCTCAAGGAAAAAGACTGGGAGGTGGGAGAGAAAAAGATCGATTGGGCAGTCCTAGAAGCTGAAGATAAGATACGAGTACCAGGTACCGGTCTCGGAGATAAATGTAAAGAATTACCTGAATTATTGATTCAAGTTTTACCCAGATTATTAACAACTAAAAAGGAAGACTGGGATGCAATCTCAGCCTGTAAACAGAAACAAGACGAAGATATTAGTGATTTTTATTCTAGATTTGAGAAGTGTTTTAGCATTAACAGTGGTCTCAAGACGAGTAGTGAGTCATACCCTCACCTTTTTGTCACTAAATTAGTCGAGAATTCAAGTCCACCAATTAAAAATCGAGTTCTGAAAGTCGAAAGTACCTGGCAAGCTAATACCCCGTCCCAAATGTTGCAAATGCTCCAATACCACCAGAATAGAATCAGAGAAGAACAGGAACACGAGAGAAAACGTATGAAAGATACGAAAATGAAAGTACTAGTTGCACAATCTGTTCCTCAAGACAGTCAGAAGAGGGGTCCGAATCAAGCCAGTCATCCTGCAGCTCCCGTTAAAGGGAACTGCAATTATTGTAAACAGCCAGGTCATTTTATAAACGAGTGTGCAGTTCTGAAACATAACATAGCTACCGGTAAAACTAAAGAAAGACCACGTCTGCCTAGACAAGAACAAGTTACACAGACTCCTCAGCCACAGAATGCACAACAGACAGTTACGGTACCGCAGCCTATTGCTGCAACACAGCATGTTACATCGCAGATGTACCAGTATGCACAGTCTGAGTATCCAGAGTACCAGCAGTATTCATGAAACAGCCTAGAGAGGGAGGTAGGCTTGCCTCTCATCGAGATACCTGTAGATCAAGAAGGTCCCTATGTTCATAGTCAAGTATTAGGGAAAGACAGAAAGTTTTTGATTGATACAGGGGCAAGTAGGACCACAATTAGTCACGCCGAAGTTCCAGGGGCTCCGCTCTCAGGCTCAAGAAATGTTTCCCTTGGATTTTCAGGAAAACCTATCGTAAATGAGATTTCAAAGCCAGTTTCTCTGGAAGTAGGTCCATTGTCCCGTACTACTGATCTGTTACTTACTAAGTCATGTCCAGAAAATCTACTAGGCATTAAGACACTGAAAGAATTAGGTGCAGTTATATGCTGTTCCCCAGAGGGAATACGATTGTTCCTACGTGACTTTAAGGGTCACTATGTATTACGAGATTTTGATTCAAGACTGTCTAATGTTCCACAGCATCTATGGGCGCAAGGTCCAACTGATGTAGGATACATGCAAATCACACCCCATCGTGTGACTCTCAAGCCAGGTGTAGTGTTACCACGAATCAGACAGTATAGATTGCCACCGGAGGCTGTAGCAGCCTTATCCAAAATCATTGACGAGCTCATGGCTCAAGGAGTAGTTGTAGAAACTGACTCCAATGTATGCAATTCTCCGATCATTCCAGTCATGAAACGTACTGATCCAAATGCACCCCCGGTATATCGATTAGTGATTGACCTACGAGAACTTAATAAATGTATTATTCCTCAGTATCCAGTTGTCCCAGATATCTCGTCCCTATTAACAGCTATTGATTCCGAAGCCACATTCTTTACTGTAATCGACCTTAAGAATGCATTTTTTAGTGTTCCCATTCATCCAGACAGCCAGTTTCTTTTCGGATTTTGTTTAAATGGAAGGAGCTATATGTTCACACGAGCTCCTCAAGGTTTCACAGAAAGTCCTAGCATTTACAGTCAAGCACTTAAGAGACAACTAGACAACATTCACATGCCAACTGACACTGCCCTGCTCCAGTATGTCGATGATCTACTGATCACAGCCCGTTCTGAACGTGCTTGCGAGCGAGCATCCCTTACAGTCTTGTATTTCCTAGCCGAGATGGGGCACAAGGTGTCCCCTTCTAAGCTTCAATTTTGTGTCCAGCAAGTGGTATACTTAGGACACTTACTGTCCAAGAGGGGTAGGCAGTTGACACCAGACCGTATCCAGTTAATAGCGAGTCTTCCTCAGCCCAAGACCCAGAAGGAGGTACGTGCTTTTATTGGCCTTACTTCTTATTGCAGACAATGGATTCCTCAGTATGCATTTCTAGCCAAACCACTGATACAGTTAACGACACAGGAGGCAGCCGTATCGACTGTCCTCCCTTGGACATCTGAACATACACTTAGTTTCAATGAGTTAAAGAAAGCCCTATGTCAAGCTCCAGTTCTAGCTACACCGAACTACAGTAAGCCTTTTACACTTTTCGTTACTGAACGCGAAGGTACAGCATTATCTGTTCTTACACAAGATCAAGCAGGACAATACAAGCCATGTGCTTATTTTTCGAGCACATTAGATCCTGTAGCCCAGGCTCTGCCTGCGTGCCTCAAGTCAGTTGCAGCCACAGCACTAGCTATCAGACAAAGTGATTCCATAGTCTTAGGACACTCCCTGACAGTACAAGTTCCACACTCCGTGGAAGTTCTTTTAAACCGAACACAAACTCCGCACTTGACAATTGCACGTTTAACAGGTTATGAATTGACACTGTTCCAGCCACACATAGAAATCAGACGCTGCAACGTTCTGAACCCTGCTACACTGTTACCGCCAGCTAATTCAAATTCTGCCACACATGACTGTGTGGAAGTAGTTAACATCACGACAAAGCCAAGACAAGATCTGACAGATATTCCATTACCAGATCCCGACCTGACACTTTATGTGGATGGTTCATGCATGAGAACTAGTACAGGAGAACTAGTCGCCGCGTATGCAGTGACTACTGACACTGAAGTTATTGAGACACACCGCATTGACACTCTGTCCGCTCAAGCAGCAGAGCTAGTTGCTCTGACACAAGCCTGCATATACGCCAAGAACCAGAAAGTTAATGTTTACACAGATTCACGCTACGCATTTGGAGTCGTCCACGACTTCGGAGTGCTCTGGCAGGAGAGAGGTTTCATGACTTCTCATGGAACCAAGATTCAGCATGGTCTCCTTATTCAAGCTCTGTTAGACGCAATACATTTACCGACATCCATTGCTATCATGAAATGCAAAGCACATACGAAAGTTACTGACATTATTTCCCAAGGTAATGATCTAGCAGATCGCACAGCCAAGCTTACAGCACAGACTCCAGACATTCAAGTTAATCCGACACAGACACATACTCCAGATCCGACTACATGTATGACAGTTAAGGACCCTACACAAGATGTCATAGACATACAGTTACATGCTACTCCTGAAGAAATTAAGAAATGGTCCGAACAAGGAGGGGTCCAGACAGACCAGGGATGGTTAACGAAGGGTAGAGCAACATGGTTTCTCCCCGACTCTATGGTTCAAGTCATTATTAATACCGCACATAGTCCAGCACATTTAGGAGAAAAAGCTATGTTAGACAGTATCCAGAACATTTGGTTCAATAAACATTTACGAGCTGCAGCCAAGCAGAAAGTCTGTACCTGTATGATATGTTGTCAGTTTAATCCAGGTAAAAGTGTCCCGGTGGAACAAGGTGGATTCCAGCCCCCTGACCACCCTTTTGAAGTCCTCCAGATGGATTATATTCAGATGGAGCGATGTCGAGGTTTCAAGTATGTCCTTGTAGTTGTATGCGCTTTGTCCAGGTGGACAGAAGCATATCCAGTCCCAGATTACACAGCCGCGACCACTGCCAAGCAGTTGGTTCGTGAGTTCTTCCCTCGTTATGGACTCCCTAGAGTCGTATATTCTGATAACGGCCAGCCATTCTCATCTGAGTTGATGAAGCACGTTTCCCTTTTGTTAGGGTACCAGTGGAAGTTTCATTGCGTACGCCATCCTGAAGCAGCCGGTCTCGTAGAGAGACATAACCAGACCCTGAAAATCCGCATCGCCAAAGTTTGTAAAGAGAAAGGTGTGGACTGGCTAGTAGCTCTGCCAGTCGCTTTATTTTATATGCGCATGGTCGCACATTCCAGATCAGGTCTGTCCCCGTATGAGGTCGTATTCGGCCGCCCCCCAAATATGTGGGGTACTCCTAGACCCCGAAGTATTACCGATGTTTCAAGTAATATGCTGACAGATTACCTAGCTTCCTTGATGTCTGCCCTCAACTCATGTCGTTCACAGGTTGCCGCCGCATTTCCAGACAATACCGAGGTGGCACCGCATGAAATCGTTCCGGGATCCATGGTGATGGTGAGGAATTTTGACAGATCAAGTCCGCTGGAGCCTCGCTGGAAGGAGCCCCGACAAGTCCTCCTCACCACCCGTACAGCCGTGAAGTTGGAAGGTCGCAAAGGCTGGGTGCACCTTTCTCATATAAAACAGTTTAATGGACTGAAACCCGTCTTAAAGAACATTTCCCAGGATTTGAAGGATTGCCAAAGCATTGTTCTTAAGGACTGTCCCGCAAATGACATTGATTCGAAACCCCCCCTGTTAGAGAAAACTCCGCAGCAGGAGTATAAACAGAAATTAAGGTCTAGTAAAATAAGTCAGTCAGTTTGATTGTCTAAGTCCTCCCCTAGGTGAAACGGTTAGACTGTTTCTGACATGTATAAAATAGACCCCCATAGTGAGAGAGTCAGTCAAAACTCAATCCGATGTATCGTTTTTCTAAGTTTCGTTTTATTTCTCAGCATTATGATTTCCTGCACCAGTTATGCGTTTTACCTGTATCTTCCAGTTCCTCATGTAAATAAGCCTTCTAATGTTACAGTAGAGCACACGTTTAGTGATCTGCCTCCTCATGAACTCTCTTACCGCCTCGCTATGCGAAATAATACTTTTATCCGCATGTTACATTATTCACACCAGACCAGCAATGCCACTAATTGTTGGGTGTGTGGTCGACTCCCCCCTTTCCAGACACCGAAAGGAGTTCTGCCACTCTTTCCTTATCCTTTTTCACATAATGGTTCGTGTGGAGCATGGTCCACGTTAACGTCATCCTCAACAGATATGTCTTTTCTTAACAGTACATGTTTCCCAGACAAGCAAGGTCTCCCTCACCGAACAGGTTTAGATCTAGAAAACGAAGTGTATAATTTAGGTAACTATTCGTCGAATTTCATGGTCCTGAATGTTCAGTCTGATTCTACTCCAGACTTACCTGCTATTTCAGTACTACCAGTCAAAGGTGAATTATGTGTCCGTAATTATGGTTCTGTACATGTAGGACATAGTGATTGTACTACTATTGTCAAGTATAGTGACAGTGGGAAATCTATTTTCAAAGCTTCACGTCATTCTTATTTTATTTGTGGTCAAACTGCATATGTCCGTCTGCCCCTCGATTGGGAGGGAACCTGTTACATTGCCTTCCTACTGCCACCTGTTTTCCTAGCCCCATCTGATTATCACAGAAACACACATCTAGTACACATTAGACATAGAAGGGAGTCCCCAATTGTCGATTATACTGAAACTGCTCTAGAACAGTATACAGATTTCAATAGAGGTTTCTTCTTCTTTATAGGACCTATCCAGAATAGTAAACTGATCCGTAGGTTAACAAGAACCCTTGAAGCTGTAGTAAATGAGACTGCCTCTGCTCTAGGTAACTTAACCGAAGAACAATCTGCTATGAGATTTGTCGTTTTGCAAAATCGTCTCGTCCTTGACGTCATACTGGCCGATAGGGGCGGGCCTGTAGAGTCATCGGATCTAGTTGCTGCATTTTCCTTCCAAATAACGCGCCGTCTGTTTATTCAGCTATAACCAGACTCCATAAAATTGCCCATCTGATACACCAAGATCCAGGCACCTGGACATGGTCCGGTTGGTTCTGGAATATAATTTCCGCATGGGGATGGAAAATATTGTCCTTCCTAGGTATTGCAGTAGCGATCATATTCAGCTGCTGTCTCTGTATACAATGTGGCCCTGCGATTTGCGGCATTTGTGCTACCTCTTGTATCCCTAGTCCCAAGTCCCGTTCTAAATCCCGTTCCAGGATAATTCGAGACGAACAAATGATACTGTATGAAATGATAGATGGAAACGTAGTGACAAGGAGGGAATGTGGAAAAGTAAATTTTGCCATGTTCTGTGTCCCTACGCCTCCTCCATCATATGTTATGTGTGCATGATTAATATGCATATGTATTCCCCATGTTTGATTAAAGACGCAATTATAGTTGTGTCCACCTCTAGTATGCCAGTTTCCAGTCCTCGTGAATACTACGAATATCAGGCCTGTGTAAAGCTACGTTGCCACGTTTCCCAGTGTGCACGTTATTTCATTATAAAGTCCCCGTTTCTAGGCCTCAAAAGGGCCTGGACATCAGATTCAGCTCCTGTCTCCTGAGCCCTCGCTGAGGAGCCATCCAGCCCCCACCTGTATCCTCGACCCTTCACTTACTTCCTGCCTTGCAGTGCCCGGTCCAGCCTGGCTCTGCCTCTGAGTCTGCCAAGACTATGTTATGGTTACAGTTATCAGTTCAGTCCTCCTTCTCTGCATTCCTAAGCTACTGAACTGCATCAATCGTTTCCGTCATTGTCTAGCCTTCACGTCTCCATGTAAGAGAAATACTGTATTTAATGGTCATTTCATATTCCTCATCACGCACTACATGTAGAATAATGCATGTTTCAGTCTTAGAGTCTGTTAGCCTTTCCCCTCCTGACTTCTAGTTTATATCAACATGTTCTCTAAACATCAGATACTAGATACTGCTTAGGTACATGTCGCTCCGACCCTCCAGACTTCAGTCTCTGCTCCTAGCACAGAGTTCATAGCCCCCAGTTTCACCTAGTGATACGTCATTGCCAGTTTGCGCGCACCACCAGGTTAGAGGTCCCGGCTCCTTAGGTAGTCCCCTCCAATGTTTCCGCCCATTCATGACATATTCTGTTACGTTTGCATCACATGTCTATGTATACGCCCTGTTACACCCAGTTACACCTACTTTCACCCTTATCTTTCGCGACTGCTACGCGTCACGCCTCTTGCTCCACCCACTGCTACGCCTATTGCAATGTAATGCTATGTGTTTGCGCTATGTATATATGCTCATGTACTGTTATTAAAAGGTTATCCCTTGTCCAGATCCTGCCCCCGGCAGCGCTGCCATCCTATTCCCGTGCAGGTTGTCCTGTTCCTGTCCTTATGCTGTATTAAAACCTGCAAAACTCCTACTACCTCGAATCTTGACTCTTATTTATTGAGCTATCTGTTATTCATTTATACATTCAAAAATAGGGTATTATTTATTTATTTACCACAACTTTCCCATAGAACAGGATTAGATCTAGAAAATGAAGTATATGATCTAGGTAATTATTCCTCGAATTTCATGGTTTTGAACGTTCAGTCCGAGACTACTCCAGATTTGCCTGCTATTTCAGTTCTACCAGTCAAAGGCGAATTATGTGTCAGAAAGAATGGTTCCGCACATGTAGGACATAGTGATTGTACTACTGTGGTCGAGTATAGTGACAGTGGGAAATCTATTTTCAAAGCCTCACGTCATTCTTATTTTGTGTGTGGTCAGACCGCATATGTTCGTCTGCCCCTCGATTGGGATGGAACATGTTACATTGCCTTCCTACTGCCACCAGTTTTTCTAGCCCCATCCAATTATCACAGAAACACACATCTAGTACACGTTAGACATAGAAGGGAGATTGAGTCCCCAATTGTCGATCAAACTGAAACTGCCCTAGAACAGTATCAAGACTTCAATAAAGGTTTCTTTTTCTTCATAGGCCCTGTCCAGAATAGTAAGTTAATACGTAGGTTAACCAGAACCCTTGAAGCAGTAGTGAATGAGACTACTTCCGCTCTAGGTAACTTAACTGAAGAGCAATCTGCTATGAGATTTGTCGTGCTCCAAAATCGTCTCGTTCTTGACGTCATACTGGCCGATAGAGGAGGAGCTTGTAGAGTCATCGGATCTAGTTGCTGCATTTTCATTCCTAATAACGCGCCGTCTGTTTATTCAGCTATAACCAGACTTCATAAAATTGCCCATCAGTTACACCAGAATCCAGGTACCTGGACATGGTCCGGTTGGCTCTGGAGTATTATATCTGCCTGGGGATGGAAAGTATTGTCATTTCTAGGTATAGCAGTAATGATCATATTCAGTTGCTGCCTATGTTTACAATGTGGCCCTGCGATTTGGGGCTTGTGTGCTACATCTTGTATTCCTAGTCCAAAGTCCCGTTCCAAGACAATTCGAGACGAGCAAATGATGCTATATGAACAGATAGATGGTATCATGAATATTGATGTTTCCTGATGAACACGTAGGGCACAAGGAGGGAATGAGGAAAATTGAATTTTGCCTTGCTATATGTGCCTACGTGTTCCCCATCCTATGTTATATGTGCATGATCGATATGCATATATCCCCCAATGATCGATTAAAGACGCAATTATAGTTGTGTCCAACTCTAGTATGCCAGTATCCAGTTCTCGTGAAAGCAACGAGTATTAGGCCTATGTTGCCACGTTTTACAGTATGCACGTTAATTCACTGCATTGTCCCCGTTTCTAGGCCTCAAAGGGCCCGGACACCAGATTCAAGCTCCAGTCTCCTGAACCCACTCTGAGGAGCGAAGCAGCCCCCACCTGCATCCCTGACCTTTCACTTACTTCCTGCCGCGCAGCGCGGTGCCCGGCCTGGCTCTGCCTGCCTGTCTGCCAAGAATATGTTATGCTTCTAGTTATCAGTTCAGCTCTCCTTCTTCGCATTCCTAAGCTACTGAACCGCATAAACAGCTCCAGCTATAGTCTAGTCTTTCTGTCTCCATGCAAGTGAATTAATGTATTAATATTCATAGAAGATTCATAGCACACGCAATACATGTAGAATATATGCATGCACCAGCCTTAGTGTCAAGTAGCCTTTGCCCTGATAACTTTTAGATTCTATCAACATGTACTCCAAACACCAGATACCAGATATGCTATAGGTACATGTCGTCCTGACACCGCAGACTTTAGTCTCCTCTTCTAGGGCAGAAGTCATAGCCCCCAGTTCTCCCCGGTAACACGTCACTGCCCGTTTGCGCGCACCACTAGGTTAAAGGTCCCAGCTGCTCAGGTAGCCCCCTCCATGTTTCCGCCCATTCATGACACTTCTGTGATGTTCTCATCACATGTCTACGTGCACGCCCTGTGCACGCCTTCTTTTCACGCCCATGTCTTCTTATCTTACGCTTGTCACTAGTTACGCCTACTGTATGTAATGTAATTGTGATGTTTTACTATATATATCCTGTACTGTTGATGAAACGTTGCAGCTGCCTCTCTATTTTATTTCAGGCTGTCCCGATTCTGTCCCTTCCCTTTTGCCTGAATAAAGCCCGTTCGACTCAGATTCCTCGGATCCTGCCTCTTATTTATTGAGCTATCTGTTATTATTAATGTATTCAAAAATAGTACCGGTATTTAATTATTTATTTACCACAAGGTGATCCTCTTGTGGTCGATCTGTAGTGGATCGGTGTTCAGTTTGTCGGGTGATCTTCTTGTGGTCCGACTGATCAGTAGTGGATGGGTGTTCAGTTTGTTGGGTGATCTTCTTGTGGTCCGACTGATCAGTAGTGGATCTGTGTTCAGTTTGTCAGGTGGTCCTCTTATGGTCGATCAGTAGTGGATCGGTGTTCAGTTTGTTGGGTGATCCTCTTGTGGTCGATCAGTAGTGGATAGGTGTTCAGTTTGTCAGGTGATCCTCTTGTGGTCGATCAGTAGTGGATGGAAGTTCAGTCTGTCAAGTGATCCTCTTGTGGTCGACCAGTAGTGGATTGGTCTTCAGTTTGTCAGGTGGTCCTCTTATGGTCGATCAGTAGTGGATCGGTGTTCAGTTTGTTGGGTGATCCTCTTGTGGTCGATCAGTAGTGGATTGGTGTTCAGTTTGTCAAGTGATCCTCTTATGGTCGATTAGTAGTGGATCGGTGTGCAGTTTGTCAGGTGATCAGGTTCACTCCTCGACCCCCCCAACTGGATAAGACTACAGTACCGCTATATTAGCCAATTTGAAGGGAGGGGCTTTCCTCATGGTCAAAGCTTCTTTGAAAGACTTTGAACTTAGGCCCCAGACTGTTCGTTTCCCCCAGAGTGCGGGCTGTTCTGGTTTAAAAACTTGTACCCTGTGAAGAGGAATTTGGCAAAGCCGGCGATGGACAGTGGTGAAGCCCCTTCCACGCAGGCAGGGCTGATGGTCGGCGGGTCCTGGTACCGTCTGAACTGACGCTCTTTCAAAGATGCTCTCTGCGCCAGGGCAGTGAGGCTCAGCCAGGCATAGCATGTGCACAGTGTCCTTCCATGACATGGCCTGCGACCCCTGTCCACCCTTGGTGGCGGCCATTGCGGCAAGTAGTCAATTGAAGGCAACACTCCAGATGTGGCCTGAGGCTCTTTGATGATCACGTGGGTTCTCAGGACGATATTCAAGCTTGATTGTGCAGTTGGAGCCTTGTAGGGGTTAAGTGTCATCCGTGTGTGTTTGCGCAATCTTAGTTTTACTTTATCTTCCACCAGGAGATCCGTCTTACTTGTTTATTCAGCGCAGGTGAACAGCTGGTGCAGCAGGTAAGAATCCCACAGCTGCTCGGCTTCCAGATGTTTCAGTGAAGCTTTCATTTTTGCTGCAGCTGTGTTCTGAGTTGAGTCGAATGCACTCACTTGCCTCTCAGTGTGTTTGCTTTGACCCGCTTTATAAAGAAGCGCCTTTGAGAGGCCCCCTGGGGCACCCTCCTGTCCTGAAGGCCAAATTCAAGTCTGACCAGTGCCGGCGAGGAGCTGTGCGGTGGCTAAGATGAGACCCCAGGCTTTACTCTGAGCTTTATTTAAGAACTGTCCCTGGAGGATGTCCAGGCCGTGTGTCAGTGAGGGGGACACTTCGCTTTCATTGCTGTTACCAGAGGCTGTCGTGGGGTCTTTGTGATGTGTTTGTTAAGATCTGAATCCCTGTATTTGTGACTCCGCCCTCGCTTCCAGTGTGTTGAAGTGCAGGTGGTGGGTGATTTAAAGGCCCGAGGTTTCTTTCCGTTGCCCAGGGTTCCAATTCAGCAAGTAGCAAACCTGGAAATATTTTTGCATCAATGTCGAGTAACGCAATCACCTGATAACTCTCTTGGTTAGAATAAGGACCTTTTCTGTAAATGGGGTGAAATCTGTCTCTTTCCAAGAGGCAACCAAATACAGTTCAAAGATGGACACCCAACACAATTGGCTTTGCCAATGCTCTTGCAACAACTTCACAAGCATTGGCGAAGCTTTCACCAGCAACGGTGAGTGGTGGGAAGTACCAGTGGAGAACCGAGACAAGGTGGCTTTGCCAGTGTTTCTTTTTTGCAAATACTTTGGGGCTTATTTACAAGCCCCTAGCACCACTTTTGCGTAATTTTTTACATGAGAAAAGTGACGTACGGGTGGCGCAATGGGGCTTGTAAATAAGCCCCTCTGCTTTTCCTTAAACCCTCACTGTGTATTCCTGCGGCTTCTGCTGGTTGTATAGCGCCCCGAGGCAGTATATTTTGCAGTGGGCGCTGCATACAGCGTTTCACCCCTTTCTACAAAATATCGATTTCTGCACAAAATCGCACCGCTTTTCACTTTAACGGAAACGGTGAATGAGAGGCCAGCGGGTTGGGAGGGGACGGTGACGGAAGGTGGGGAGCGGCGCTCATCCTTCCGTTGGCAAGAAAGTCTAGAGGTCTGTTGTGGGGGTGGTGACATTATTTTTCAGGGGTGTTGGGGATAGGAATGGTCAAATGTGTTTAAAACAAATATTTTTCGCAAAAGCGTGAAACTGGGCTTGGTGAATAGTATACAGACAAACCTGAACTGACGCAAGGTGTTTCATTGAAAATTGCGTCGTTTCGCCTCCGTTCCATTTTTCACAAATTAGTTTGTTTTCAAGCAGGATTCGTTTTTACACAAATTGATTCGTTTGTGACATCATTTGATCAATTCGTTTAACATTGTTTTCTTATTTGGTGTATTTTTAGGGAAACGTTTTCTATGCGAATTGGTGACCACGTCGTCTCACGGCACAGAGACAGAGTCACCTTGAATGATAAGACTGCACATTATTTTATAAAACGTAAATAACGAACCGATTCGTCGATCTCACAGCGTGCAGGCGACCGCCGAGCTCTGCGCCACGTGCAGGCGCCCACTCAGTTATCCTGCAGCGGGTTTTCCTGTGGAATGCAGGTTACCCGCATTCACCCACAGGGCTGTCTTACTCGAGGTGAGATTGCGGGTTATACGTATCTCTATGCAGCCCGTGCAGATCAAAGGTATTTAGGGACGAAATCAAGTATTAAGTTAAGGCGCGTTCCTGGGGTTAATCTAAAAAATTTGAAAGGGCAGATCACGGGATGGCGGTGAGTGGCGCTGGGATTGGGGGGCTTCCGGCGGTCGGGGTCTTGTGTGGGGGTCCACCTCACACCTGGCGCTGCCGGCGCTGGCAGCAGAGGGGGTTAATCAGTAAATGGCCTGGGCGGAAGGGCTGCATACAGATGGAGCCCCCCCCCCCCCCTTCATTAGCATGCTGTTAGAGTGATGAAAGCTGCCTCATGTTTATTTAGTCGATATTTCTTCATGGCTGCTGCTGAGGGATACTTTGAAACATGCATATCGTACTGTATATTTATATATATATCTGGCAAGGTCGCCGAGGCCCCAACCAAACAAACGACGGACAAACACCCGTGTGAAAGCGCTGCAGCGCAGAGGGTTCGTGCGCCTGCTGCACAGGCATCTGCAGATCAGAGATTCGAACACCTGGAAGGGAAGACTCAGATAATGTTAATGAGCACCCCTGGATGAGGAGGACAGTGGTATCACCCAGTGCTGGTTGCTGTTCTGAAGCACCGAGAGCTTCCGGTCAAGGGTGCTTAAGGGGGGGGGGGGAGGCCCTGACACACATCATCAGCCCCTGCCTGCCCCTGACACACATCATCAGCCCCTACCTGCCCCTGACACACATCATCAGCCCCTACCTGCCCCTGACACACATCATCAGCCCCTACCTGCCCCTGACACACATCATCAGCCCCTACCTGCGCCTGACACACATCATCGGCCCCTACCTGCCCCTGACACACATCAACAGCCCCTACCTGCAGACACCTAAGACACATCATCAGCCCCTACCTGCCCCTGACACACATCACCAGCCCCTACCTGCCCCTAACACACATCATCAGCCACTACCTGCCCCTGACACACATCATCAGCCCCTACCTGCGCCTGACACACATCATCAGCCCCTACCTGCCCCTAACACACATCATCAGCCACTACCTGCCCCTGACACACATCATCAGCCCCTACCTGCGCCTGACACACATCATCAGCCCCTACCTGCCCCTGACACACATCATCAGCCCCTACCTGCCCCTGACACACATCATCAGCCCCTACCTGCAGACACCTAACACACATCATCAGCCCCTACCTGCCCCTGACACACATCATCAGCCCCTACCTGCCCCTGACACACATCATCAGCCCCTACCTGCCCCTGACACACATCATCAGCCCCTACCTGCACCAGACACACATCATCAGCCCCTACCTGCAGACACCTAACACACATCATCAGCCCCTACCTGCGCCTGACACTCATCATCAGCCCCTACCTGCCCCTGACACACATCATCAGCCCCTACCTGCTCCTGACACACATCATCAGACCATACCTGACCCTGACACACATCATCAGCCCCTACCTGCCCCTGACACACATCATCAGCCCCTACCTGCCCCTGACACACATCATCAGCCCCTACCTGCGCCTGACACACATCATCGGCCCCTACCTGCCCCTGACACACATCACCAGCCCCTACCTGCAGACACCTAAGACACATCATCAGCCCCTACCTGCCCCTGACACACATCACCAGCCCCTACCTGCCCCTAACACACATCATCAGCCACTACCTGCCCCTGACACACATCACCAGCCCCTACCTGCCCCTAACACACATCATCAGCCACTACCTGCCCCTGACACACATCATCGGCCCCTACCTGCCCCTGACACACATCACCAGCCCCTACCTGCAGACACATAAGACACATCATCAGCCCCTACCTGCCCCTGACACACATCACCAGCCCCTACCTGCCCCTAACACACATCATCAGCCACTACCTGCCCCTGACACACATCATCAGCCCCTACCTGCCCCTGACACACATCATCAGCCCCTACCTGACTCTGACACACATCATCAGCCCATACCTGACCCTGACACACATCATCAGCCCCTACCTGCTCCTGACACACATCATCAGCCCCTACCTGACTCTGACACACATCATCAGCCCCTACCTGCCCCTGACACTCATCATCAGCTCCTACCTGCGCCTGACACTCATCATCAGCCCCCACCTGCCCCTGACACACATCATCAGCCCCTACCTGCCCCTGACACACATCATCAGCCCCTACCTGCCCCTGACACACATCATCAGCCCCTATCTGCCCCTGACACACATCATCAGCCCCTACCTGCCCCTGACACACATCAACAGCCCCTACCTGCCCCTGACACACATCATCAGCCCCTACCTGACTCTGACACACATCATCAGCCCATACCTGACCCTGACACACATCATCAGCCCCTACCTGCCCCTGACACACATCATCAGCCCCTACCTGCCCCTGACACACATCATCAGCCCCTACCTGCAGACACCTAACACACATCATCAGATCCCCACCTGCCCCTGACACACATCATCAGCCCCTACCTGCCCCTGACACACATCATCAGCCCCTACCTGCCCCTGACACACATCAACAGCCCCTACCTGCAGACACCTAAGACACATCATCAGCCCCTACCTGCCCCTGACACACATCACCAGCCCCTACCTGCACCAGACACACATCATCAGCCCCTACCTGCCCCTGACACACATCATCAGCCCCTACCTGCCCCTGACACACATCACCAGCCCCTACCTGCCCCTGACACACATCATCAGCCCCTACCTGCTCCTGACACACATCATCAGCCCCTACCTGACTCTGACACACATCATCAGCCCCTACCTGACTCTGACACACATCAACAGCCCCTACCTGACTCTGACACACATCATCAGCCCCTACCTGACTCTGACACACATCATCAGCCCCTACCTGCCCCTGACACACATCATCAGCCCCTACCTGCAGACACCTAACACACATCATCAGATCCCCACCTGCCCCTGACACACATCATCAGCCCCTACCTGCCCCTGACACACATCATCAGCCCCTACCTGCCCCTGACACACATCATCAGCCCCTACCTGCAGACACCTAACACACATCATCAGATCCCCACCTGCCCCTGACACACATCATCAGCCCCTACCTGCCCCTGACACACATCATCAGCCCCTACCTGCCCCTGACACACATCAACAGCCCCTACCTGCAGACACCTAAGACACATCATCAGCCCCTACCTGCCCCTGACACACATCACCAGCCCCTACCTGCACCAGACACACATCATCAGCCCCTACCTGCCCCTGACACACATCATCAGCCCCTACCTGCCCCTGACACACATCACCAGCCCCTACCTGCCCCTGACACACATCATCAGCCCCTACCTGCTCCTGACACACATCATCAGCCCCTACCTGACTCTGACACACATCATCAGCCCCTACCTGACTCTGACACACATCAACAGCCCCTACCTGACTCTGACACACATCATCAGCCCCTACCTGACTCTGACACACATCATCAGCCCCTACCTGCCCCTGACACACATCATCAGCCCCTACCTGCAGACACCTAACACACATCATCAGATCCCCACCTGCCCCTGACACACATCATCAGCCCCTACCTGCCCCTGACACACATCATCAGCCCCTACCTGCCCCTGACACACATCATCAGCCCCTACCTGCAGACACCTAACACACATCATCAGATCCCCACCTGCCCCTGACACACATCATCAGCCCCTACCTGCCCCTGACACACATCATCAGCCCCTACCTGCCCCTGACACACATCAACAGCCCCTACCTGCAGACACCTAAGACACATCATCAGCCCCTACCTGCCCCTGACACACATCACCAGCCCCTACCTGCACCAGACACACATCATCAGCCCCTACCTGCCCCTGACACACATCATCAGCCCCTACCTGCCCCTGACACACATCACCAGCCCCTACCTGCCCCTGACACACATCATCAGCCCCTACCTGCTCCTGACACACATCATCAGCCCCTACCTGACCCTGACACACATCAACAGCCCCTACCTGACTCTGACACACATCATCAGCCCCTACCTGACTCTGACACACATCATCAGCCCCTACCTGACTCTGACACACATCATCAGCCCCTACCTGACTCTGACACACATCATCAGCCCAGACCTGCCCCTGACACACATCATCAGCCCCTACCTGCCCCTGACACACATCATCAGCCCCTACCTGCCCCTGACACACATCATCAGCCCCTACCTGCTCCTGACACACATCATCAGCCCCTACCTGCCCCTAACACACATCATCAGCCCCTACCTGACTCTGACACACATCATCAGCCCCTACCTGCCCCTGACACACATCATCAGCCCCTACCTGCAGACACCTAACACACATCATCAGATCCCCACCTGCGCCTGACACACATCATCAGCCCCTACCTGCGCCTGACACACATTATCATCCCCTCACCCACAGAGCGACGCACATCATTACCCCCATCTGCAGCAGGGACATCTTAAGGATATCTGGGGCCCTGGCAAAGATATATTTAGCCCCCCCCCCCTATTTGGAACAGCTTAGAATGTATTACCCAATTTTGACTCATTCAAGCCCTCTTACTGCCAAACATTATTGAATTATATGTGAAACCTTCAGAAACAGAGTACAGTAAAACAACAGACTGCTCAAGCTGCCTGGTGTCTGTCAGACAAAAAGTACCAAAAGGAAGCGTCAACAAGCATTGATAAAGCCATTTCGTCTGGAGTTTGGATTTCGATTTTTTTACTTGCAACAATATCATTTTATGTGAATTTTAGTGTCTAAACAGCTTGTAACTACTATTGTAGGAAAAAAATGCTAAAGGTGACTTGTTAGAATAACACATAATATTGAAATTAGACATATGAACATGGCGCTTAGAATTGTAGCATTTTTTGCAGAATATTTATAATCACAGATATATCTCCTCTCACAACTGGCTTTCTAGCTGATATAGTGAAAATCAAAGCCCGGTCTTAAGATGTTCACGATTCCATTGGTTAAAATCTAATTTCACTTCCCCTGACCCTCTCTCCTCTTTAGATGTTTGCACTTCTCTGGTTAAAAAGTTACCTGTGAACCTGCTGAGTAAGTGAAATGGGATGGGAAAGGATACAGGTGTTGGAAAGAGACATAAATAGAACAACACCGCGAGAGACGTGAAGGAGAGGGAGAAGGGGTTAGAGATAGAGATGATGTAGAAATGATGAGGTAGGGAGAGAAATAAATAAATAGAGGAATCTGAGGTAGCCAGAAGGAAAGATAAAGATATATAGAAAGAGGAAAGAATATGCAGGTAGAAGAAGAATGGTAGAGAAAGGGGTAAGGTTTTAGAGTGTGGTAGAGAGAAATAGACAGAGGGAGAAGGGTATGTAGAGAAAGACAAACGAGTACAGTATTCCAAAGGGTGCTGTAGATAGAGAGGTATAGCAGAAAACAAGTGAATTAGAAGGTAAAGATAAGAAGAGGTAGACAGAGAGACTTAAGGAAACACATTGTGATGTAAGGTAGAGGGCAATATGAGAAGAGCTATAGAAACACGGGTCAGGTAAAGAGAAGTGGGGAAGAGAGAAAGGAAAAGAGGGAATGAAGGGTAGAAAAGAAATGAAATGTATAGCAAAAATAGAAGGTTTAGACATGTGAAATAGAGCAAGAGAGGGGTGTTTTATACAGAGTTAGACAGTTGAGAGAGGAAGAGGTGGTGAGGTAGAGAGAAGGAGGTTGAGAGGCATAGTTGAGGAGGAGAGGGAGAATTGAACTGGAGGACGTCCAAAGAGATGTGTGCTTGTGGGAGAAAGAGAGAGACAGAGAGAGGGGAGTTGATGATAGAGAAAAGGGCGGGGGGTAGAGAAATAGAGGTAACCAGAAAGAATACGACATTTAGAGTGGTCAAGGAAAGAAAACAGAGGTAGAAATAGTGAAAGGGAGAAGAGATGATTAGTGGACTAATGATGACGTAAATTGAGAGTTTAGGTGGTGAGAAAGAGAGAGTAGTGGAGCAGAGAGGTGTGAGGTAGTAATGGAGAGGAGAGGAAGAGAAATTAAATAAAGAGATGAGGGAGATTGATGATGTAGACAAAGGGCTGAGAGAGAGCTAGAGAAGAACAAGTTACTTACCTTAGGTAACACCTTACCTGGTAGAGACTCTATCGAGCCACAGATTCCTTACCTTAGAATATTCCCCAGGCGTCAGACTGAATCCAGATATTTTTCGTGAGCAATACACCTGCTCGCAGGTAAGCGTTGTTGTTTGGTTCCAAGTGGTGTCGGCGTCATTCGTGCCGGAAGTTATGTGTGGATGGCCTATATAGGCACCACCCCAGCGTGCTGACCTCAGTTTCTTTTCATGACTTTCCACGCCAAGAGCACAGAACCACAAAGAACACTGACCACTGGTACATTAAACTAGGGCAGACCTGTTGCTGCAACACAAGATCCTCCCGAAGAGGCAGCCTTATCGGAAGAGCTGTACTCAGGCATGAGAGTCGGGATACCAGACTCTCTGAGCCCAATCCGGAGACAGAAGTATGACTTGGGCCCGATCGTTCCTGATCTTCTTGGGAACTATGGGCAGGAGTGGTATGTGACCGCCTGGACCCTCCTTCAGCACGGTTGCTCCCCCACGCTCCAGCCTGGTATCGTTTCATCTCCTAGCGCTGCATTGTCTCAGATAACCTTTCATTGTACAGCGCTACACGATCGCTTCATAGCGCTGCACTGCTGAGATTAACTTAACGATTTAATTAATTGTGCTGCTCTGTGTATCTGACTCATTTAATCAGCGCCGCACTGTCGCTCTTATTTAATTTTTAACGCGACGTCGCTGAGGCAGTTACTTTGCATTTAAACTTTATTCAGCTGCTACTGCGTGTAAGGCTCTCGCCTTTGACCCTCCATTTTGCGTTGTTGTTGTTGTTGCCGCCCCTCCTCCCGCCACCGCCTCCCAGCTGCTGACCCTCCCACGCTCCGCCCCCTCCACCATCCATTTATGGCCAATGGTCCCACGCGCAGCGTCCACGCGCTTCGGCCACGCCGAAGGTGCGCCAAAGGTAAGCCCGTCTACGCCCGTCCGCGCCTGGACCGCGCCCAGCGCCAGACCCCCTGCCCCTCGCGCTGCCCAGCCCTCCCGCACTACCTACGATGCCGCCACCCTCCTAGCCCTTAACCCCGGTCGCGCCCCCAACTGCGTCCAAGCCGCTCCTGGACGCACCCATGGACCGTTCTCCTGCCTCTCCTGCAAATATAACGGCACCGACAACATCTCCGCTACGACCACAACACAGATTCCCCACCCCAACCACCTAGAATGCATCCTTCTCAACACCCGCTCGGTCCACAGGCACGCCATTGACCTTTGGAACCTACTAGACACCATCTCTCCTGACGTCGCCTTCCTAACGGAAACATGGATGAACGCTTCCTCCGCCCCTGACATCGCCATCGCTATCCCTGACGACTATAAGATCACACGCAAGGACCGCACCGACCATACAGGAGGTGGAATCGCTATCGTCCATAAGAAATCAATCCGCATCTCAACCAGCTCTGACGCCAACCTCGCTAACTCCGAACACCTTCACTTCCAGATCCACATCGACCCCAAGACCACACTCAGAGGCACCCTCCTCTACAGACCACCAGGACCCCGCGCAAAATTCAGTGAAGACATCACGGACTTCATCACCCCACACGCGCTCCCCTCCAAAGACTACATCCTTCTGGGAGACCTCAACTTCCACCTTGAAAAGATCAACGACCGCAACACCGCCGCCCTCTTGGACAACCTAGCCAACCTCGGACTTAAACAACTGGTCACTTCCCCCACCCACATCGCAGGTCACACACTCGACCCCATCTTCACCTCCAGCAATCATGTCTCCTTCAGCCACACTACAGATCTCCTCTGGACTGACCACAGCTGCGTTCACTTCACCTACAACAAGCCGAAACCCATCATCCACCTCCAACCAACTCTACAAAGAAACTGGAACAAAATCACCACGGAGCAGATCTCCACATCGCTCCTTCAAACCTCCCCAGCCCCCTCTTCTAACGCCAACGAAGCCGCCTCCAACCTCACCCTTTGGTTATCCAACACCGCCGACACCTTAGCACCACTGAAAAAACGTCAACACAAACTTGGCATCAAGAAGGCCTCATGGTTCAACGATGACCTCAAGAAGTCCAAGAAACTGTGCCGCTCCCTTGAAAAGGCCTGGAAAAAAGACCCATCCACCAGCAACAAGGACGCCTTCAAAAGCGCCATCCGTACTCACCACCAACTGATCCGAAAAGCCAAGAAAACAGCATTCAAGGATCGACTTGACAACAACGCCCACAACAGCAAGGAACTTTTCAACATCGTCAAGGAATTTTCCAACCCCTCGGCCAACTCCAACGACGTCACCCCCTCTCAAACCCTCTGCGACTCCCTAGCCTCTTTTTTCCACAACAAGATTGCTGACATCCACAACAGCTTTGACATCCAACCCGGAAGCCAACCCACCCTACCATCAGCTGACCATCATCCCCCCGTTAACACCCTTAACGCCTGGAACCCAATCTCCACTGAGGACACCATCCGCCTGATGAATTCCATCCACTCTGGGTCCCCCACAGACCCATGCCCTCACCACATCTTCAACAAAGCAGACTCCGTCATAGCTCCGCACCTCCGAGACGTCATCAACTGCTCCTTCAACTCCGCTACCTTCCCAGAAGACTGGAAACACGCTGAACTCACCGCCCTTCTGAAAAAACCAACAGCGGACCCCACCGAACTCAAAAACTACCGCCCCATCTCGCTTCTTCCATTCCCGGCCAAAGTCATCGAGAAAGCTGTCAACAACCAGCTCGCCGCATTCCTCGAAACCAACAAATCCCTCGACTCCTCACAGTCCGGCTTCCGAGCAAAACACAGCACTGAGACCGCCCTCATCGCAGCAACAGACGACATTCGAACTCTACTGGACAATGGAGACACAGTCGCCCTCATCCTCCTCGAACTCTCTGCAGCATTCGACACAGTCTGTCATAACACCCTCTTACAACGCCTCAGAAACATCGGAATCCAAGGAAAGGCAATGGAATGGATCACCTCGTTCCTCACCGGAAGAACCCAGAGAGTCCGCCTCCCACCATTCAAATCCGAGGCCTCTGAAATCATCTGCGGCGTACCACAAGGATCCTCACTCAGTCCCACCCTCTTCAACATATACATGAGCCCCCTCGCGGCCATCGCACGCCAACACAACCTCAACATCATCTCTTATGCGGATGACACTCAACTGATCCTTTCTCTCACCAATGACCCCAGCACCGCCAAGACTAACCTACACGAAGGAATGAAAGAAGTCGCCGAATGGATGAAACAAAGCCGTCTGAAACTGAACTCAGACAAAACAGAAGTCCTCATCTTAGGTAAATCCCCCTCTGCATGGGACGACTCCTGGTGGCCGGAAGCCCTCGGAAAGGCACCCATCCCGACAGACCACGCACGGAACCTTGGCGTCATCCTGGATTCTTCACTCTCAATGAACAGACAAGTCAGCGCCGTATCCTCTTCCTGCTTTAACATTCTTCGCATGCTCAGAAAAACATTTCGCTGGATCCCCACCGAAACAAGGAAAACAGTCACCCACGCTCTAGTCACGAGCCGACTGGACTACGGAAACACCCTCTACGCAGGTACCACCACTAAACTCCAGAAGAAACTACAACGAATCCAAAACGCCTCAGCCAGGCTCATATTAGACATCCCACGCTACGAACACATCTCTGGTCACCTTAAAGACCTCCACTGGCTACCCGTCAATAAGAGGATTACTTTCCGACTGCTTACCCACGCACACAAATCACTCTACGACATCGGACCAGACTGCCTCAACTCTCGACTGTCCTTCTACACCCCCTCCCGCCAACTTCGCTCTTCCAACCAAGCCTTCGCCACTGTACCTCGCATCAACAAGACCACCATGGGAGGCAGATCCTTCTCATACCTGGCTGCCAAAACATGGAACTCACTCCCCGCTTACCTTCGCCTCACCCAGAATCACCTAGCGTTCAGAAAGCAGCTTAAAACGTGGATTTTTGACAAATAATCCCCCTCCCCTTCCTAAGCGCCTTGAAACCCTCTGGGTATGTAGTGCGCTATATAAATTTTATGACTTGACTTGACTTGACTATGGGAGGAAAGGCGTACAGGAGGTATGCGCTACACTCGATGAAAGAAAACTTATTTGAACACAAGCACTCTTGGAAACTCAAGCGAGCAAAACTGCTGATACTGCACGTTCTAAACGGAGGTGAACGGATCTACCCTAGGGTCTCCCCATTCGTGGAAGAGACCTTATTTCACCTCCGGTTGGAGACACCATTCGTGATCCACTAGGCATCGACCCTGGCATTAAGAGAGCCTACCAGGTGTTGAACACCCAGAGATATGCCCTGAGGTTCCAGCCATGTCCAAAGCAGCAGAGCCCCTTGAAAAATGGCCCAAAACGCTACCCGTCCTGTCTGTTGCAATACCGCATGGCAGTGGTGTTGTCCATGAACACCAGAACCAGCCTTCTCCTGACCAAAGGAAGATTTTCCTTCAATGCCAGCCAGGTCGCTCGGAGCTCCAGCATGTTAATGCGGAGTCTGGATTCCGCCAGAGATCTCTGATCTGCACCTCTCTCAGATAGCCGCCCCAGCCCAGAAGTGACGCATCAGTCCACAGGTCTTTTGTAGTTCCCTACAAGAGATTCCCCTGATGCTGTGCCCACTGGAAAAACAGGTCCTACTGGAGAGCCCTCATTTGCCAATGGGCGTGTCACAAGAAGGATGCAGAAGGCCATAAGGCCCAACAGCCTTAGGGTCAATCTCACAGAAATCCAGGACAGAAGCTGAAACATTGGTATCATAGCCTGAATATCCTGGACTCGCTACTCGGGAAGATAAGCCCAACACTGCACTGTGTCCAGAATATCTCCGATAAAAGGAAGCATCTGAGAAGGAGTCAGGTGTGACTTCGGCATATTGATAGTGAACCACAGCGAGTGTGGAAGGTTTGCCGAGACTGAAGGTGGGAAATGACTGCCTTGGGTGAGCCCACCTTCAAAAACTAATCGTCGAGGTAGGGAAAGACTTGAATCCCTGACTATCGCAGATGGGTTGTGTGAGAAGTTGGCCTGATAGGTGATGTTTCCAATTCTGGAACCACCGGTTATCAGACCAAACAATCCCTTATGGTGTCTGGTTGTAAGTCAACCTTATTAGACAAGCTATCCTAGGGGTAGCATGGACTAAGCAGCCTAAAGGCTTAACTTAAGAGGTCGTGTTAAGCGAGCTGTTTTACCACATACAATCCTGTAATATCAAATGAAAGGACACCACACAAGTATATATTATAAAAATATATGTATTTATTACTAAAAACAATCCCCAGTATTCTTTATGAGTAAAGGGGCACAAGCGTTAAATCAAAAGCACAGTTTAAACATACAAAGTTGCACAATTATGGATGAGGGCGGGTGGCCACTCAAACCATATACTAAACAAGTGGTATAAGAGATGCCACTCGAACAGTGGTTAGGCCTAGGGCCTAGGGAATCGCTGGGAGCAGTCGGGACAAGCAATGCTGAAGTCGGGAGAGGCCCACGGGATTCGGGAGCAGTGCGGAAAGCGCACGCATGCACCAATGTTAACCAATGGTGCGTAAAAGTTGTAAAGTTAGAGTTTAAGGACACTTCCGCTGAACCTAGAGGAACAAAACTTAAGACACAGACCCTAGAGATGTGTACCAGTGTGGGAACACCGGCGGAGCAAAGTTACCTCACCCACAGGAAGCGGGTGCACAGGGTCGAAGTTGAGTCGGGTTTCGTCACGCAGGCTCTTGGTGCTTGAAGCTGAAAGGGCTGCAGGCGGGGTGAAAGAGAAGTGTCCGGTGGAGTCCAAGGGTGGACTCAAGTCGAAGAGTACCTGAAAGCAGAGGGGACAGAGTCTGGGTCACTCAGCAGTGACCATGGTGGAACCAGGACGGAACCAGGCAATGTCGGGCGCAATCAGGTGGTCGTCGAGGAGCTTCTCTCCGCTGTCACGTGGGCTCTGGGGCATCTGCGACATCCAGGAGCGGGTCACGATCTGTCCCACAAGGGCTCTCACCGTCGGTGCAGTCGGCTTCAAGTTTGGAGCAAACAACACTTGGCAAGAGCAATCCACGCAGAACAGGGAGATTGCTTCTCACTCCAACCAGGAGGGTTAGAGTGGGGGCTCCTTTTTAGGGGAGCTGGTGCAAGTCTGGGGCAACCAGAATCACAAGTCGTTTTCAAAGTTTCGTCGGCACAGGGGCCACTAGCCGGCTGGCAAGTGACCAGGCCAACGCGTTGAGCCAAATGGAGCAGAAGGGCCCCACGCAGCACTCGTCGAGTGTGGAGGGCTGAACTTCGGTGCAAGAGTGGCTCAGGGTTGGGGCTTCTCAAACCCCAGTGTACAGCTTCGAGGGTCACTCGTGGGCTGCACGGTCAGCGTCTCGTGGTCAATTCAAGATGGCGTGCCCCACGCTTCCGGTCGCCTCCACGGGTCTCAGCTCTGCAGGGACTGTGGATCGGGCTGTTGGAAGGCAGGCAAGCTTGATCTCGTCGATCTCTGTCGCTCGAGTTCCGGCGGGAACTGCGACAAAGCAGACGTCGATGGCTGGATGGTGCCTGTTTGCACAGGGTGGTCACTCCTTGACCACAAGGGAGATTCTTCGGGCTTCCACGTTGAGTAGGATGTCGAAGGGTCCAGAGTTTCGTTTCTTATGTTTCGTCAGGAAATCTGAAGTGCATTGGCACTGCTCCCACTCTTATTCGAATCTGGGGGGCGTGATTACCTGCTAGGTCCCCATCTATGGGTGGGACCCAGGAAGTGGGTGGATACACCCCCTTCCTTTGATCCAGGCCGCCCTGGCACGAGGGCTGGAGTGCCCCAGAACCGTTTTGGCCGGATTATGCAAGGGGCAGCCTTGTGCGCCCCAAGCAGTGTCTGGTTTCTTTCAAACCTCCCTGCTACAATCCACTATCTCCTGTCTGGAGGGTGGTAACACCCCCCTGCGACAGGAAACCCTTTGTCCAGGCCCCATTCGGCTGAGTTTCGGTCAGCTTCAGGGGGTCAGACTCTTGTCTGTGGCAGAGGCATCCATTTTGTGGATCTAAGGTCCTTTTAGAAATTAACCGCATTTAAGCAAAGTAACATGTCTTACCCCTCTAGAGGGGTGGAATGCTATCCCCGTCGCCAGAACTGGCGAGGGGATAGTATTCCAAATCGTATGACACCTTACACGACATGTTTTGATAAAGCCAAACCAGAGTTGCTATATAACCGCGAGGATTATAAGGCACTTAAGAGTATATGGTATGGCATTATCCTGAAACAGCTTAGGGAGTTGTTCCCGACAGCTGCAGACAGGCTCAGCTCATGCTAGAGCTCCATCTCACATTAAACCACGCACTCTGCCTCCAGGATTGATGAGGCCTTCCATAGGAGTGGCTCACAGGTTAACATGTGTCCAGATATAGGTTTAGATATAGGTATACTATATCTAAGTAAGGGGTGATTACACCACCTTACCCCAGCTGAGGGATCAGCCAGTTGTGTCAATTTAAGAACCAGCCAGGGGTGGCAAAAGATATGCTGCAGCCCCTGGTAGGCCTTGGTGGCCCCTATGCCCTGGGCACCTATAGTGCATTATACAGTGGCTGACAAGGAGTCTATTTCCAATTGTGGTATGTACCTAGGGTACATGGAATCCATTTTACAGAGAGAGCAGATGGCCTGGGGCCCTGATTAGCAGGGAACCAGGTCAACTAAGTCAAAAAACCAGCTAAACACAGGCAAAAAATCTCGGGTAACCATAGTCAGGTAGCCACCTTCCTACATAACCCCCCCCCCCCCCCCAAACGAAAGGAGATAAGGCTATCCTTGGCCAGGTAAGCCTATATTGCCTGAGTGGCCATATAAGGAAGTACCTGCACTAGCATGGGTACCCCCTGTCTCATGGTCCACTAAGCAGTCCCTCACCCTTGGGGTATTAGAGGGTCTCCACCATAGGGAATCACTACCTTGGGTGTGTTTATGCAAAGTTAAAGGCTGGTTTGGATATGGAGTATTGAAGTGAGGCTCTACTAATTTAGGGCTTAGCTTCCTCCAATTATCTTCCACCATGTGTGCCTTTCTTTCTTTAACTGAGTTGCACTGTGCTCTCAGGGTCAGCCTCTGGCTACCTAAAGCTGGAGGCTGGGTCCCTCTGTTTGGCTTGCTGGAGGGACAGTTCAGGTTTGGGCCCTTTGGGTCCCAGGTTTGGCTGTGCCCAACAGAATCCATCTGGGGGAGGTCCCTAACTGTTTTTAAGGGGGCTCCCTCTAGAGTTTTTAAAGTTTTCACCTCACTAGGGCTACTAGTTTTGGTGCCCCTAATCTGTTGATGGGGGTGCTTTATTTGACAGGGGGCTCTGGGTCTCACTGTCCTTCTTGTCCTCTGCAGCCCTGGGCTGGCTAAGGCAAAGGAGAGAGGGGCAGGTTACCTGCTCCAGACTGGGTCCCACCTGAGAAGGGTCCACCGCCATCAGAGGCTCTGTCAGGCCAGGCCTAACAACCTCTGGGGCAGTTCCTTCATCAGGGGTAAGATCAGTTCCCTGAGGAGGCCGATCCTGTCCTAAAGTCTGGTGAGGGGGAGATTTCTCTTCCTCCTCCCTGCTCTCAGTTTGTGTGGAGTTATCCATCATTTCAGGCTTCACAACACACATATCAGTTTGAGTTTGGGCTGTGGCAATCACAGCCCCACCAACCTTTTCAGGAGGAGACTCAGTTTGGGTTTCTGCTGTTATCATAACAGCTTTGCTATTCTGTTCAGGAAGAGCTTCTGCTAAAGATGGGGCAGAGAGTATCTCAGCCCTACCAACCTTTTCAGGAAGGACATCTTGGATTGGGGCTGTAGCCATTACAGCCCCACTAACCTTTCCATTGGAATTTACCATTCTAGAATGGATTTCCTGTTCAACCTCAGCCCAGGCTGAGATTTCCAAATCATTACCAAGTAGGCAGTCTACAGGCAAGTTTGATGACACTGCCACTCTCTTTGGGCCAATGACACCTCCCCAGCTGAGACTTACTACTGCCATGGGATGATTTGTTTTGATGCCATCAATGTTTGTCACCTGGTATGTGGCACCAGGTAAAAGTTGTTTAGAGGGGACTATACAGTCAGCCACCATGGTGATGCTAGCCCCTGTGTCTCTAAAAGCTTCAACTTTCAAACCATTGATGATGGGTTCTTGTCTATATTTGCTCAAAGTATTTGGGCAATCAGAGAAGTTGGCAAACCCCCTGCCAGTCTCATAAACAAGATCATTTGGGGATGGGGACCTGGATAGGCCAGGGTCCTCCTGGGCTCCAAAAGTAAACCCACCCAGATTCCTGGGTTTGCTCCCACTTCCTGGGGGATTACTGCTGACAGTAACAGGAGGTGTTGGAGCTGGCTTTGGAGGTATATTCTCTTTATTGTTATTCTTGGGACAACAGTTGTCTGTTTTATAATGCCCAACCTGTTTACAGGCATAACAATAAGGCTTATTCTCAGTTGAAGAAGTGTCTTGGGACCCACCCCCATTCTTGGAGTTTTGGGGCCCTGGGGAAGTCTTTTCTTTATTTTTATCCCCACCCTTATCTTGAGGCTTGGTAGACTCCTTCTTCTGGTTACTGTCCTGATTCTTAGGCCTAATCCTGGTTCTGACCCACTTGTCTGCCTTCTTTCCCAATTCTTGGGGAGAGGTCAGATCAGAGTCCACCAGGTGCTGGTGTAAGAGCTGGTTCTGACAATTACTTAGGATCTGCTCCCTCATAATCAAATTATACAATCCTGTAAAGTCATGTACTTTGCTGCCATGTAGCCAACCCTCCAGAGCCTTAGTAGCACAATCTACAAAATCAGTCCAGTCCTGTGTCTGTGTCTTCTGGGTGTCTCTGAACTTCAACCTGCACTGTTCAGTGGTTAAGCCAAACCCATCTATTAGGACACTCTTCAGGACTTTGTAATTGTTTGCATCCTCATGTCTGACAGTGAGGAGCTTATCTCTCCCTTTCTCTGAAAAGGAGTACCATAAGATTGCTGCCCACTGTTCCTCAGGAACCTGCTGTACCATGCAGGCTCTCTCAAGAGCAGTTATCCACTTGTGGATGTCATCCCCTTCCTTGTAGGGGGGCACAATCTTTGTCAGGTTTCTACTATCATAGGACCTGGGTTTCTCTTTAGGAATATTGCTGCCACCAGTGGCATCTAAGCCACACAATTTTTGCTCTCTTGCCAAGGCAAGTCTAGCTTGAGCCAAGGCTACCTCCTCCCTCTCTATTTGGAGTTTGACAGCCCTCATTCTGGCCCTATGCTCTAGCTTTTGAGAAGCAGTCATGCCTCTCTGAGATTCTCTTGAGGCACTAGAAATATGAGAGTCCCCTGAGGGAGATCTCACTCTGCTGTTGCCTGGGAGAATGTTATAGGGTCTGGGGAGGTGCTGGCCCTCTCCATTCCCCAGTAGGTCTAAGTTGGCCTGGTTAAGCCTGGCAACTAGGACCTGGCTACCCCTCTGATCCTGATCTTCTGTGTCCTCAACATCTGAGTCCTCGTCCCCCTCCTCTCCTTCTTCTCCTTCTTCCTCCTGAGGGGTATCAGTTACAGGGGGGTTCACTCCATCTCCTGACTCTAAGGTAACTTCATTCACCTTCTCTAAGTCATCCTGTTCTAGAATGGCTATCAGGCTAGGACAGGTGGGACTTCTGCCCCTTTTTAACCCTCTTGATACGCACAAGGCAATCAAGTCCTTTCGGGTTAATTTGTCATAGCTGGAAGTTGCCTTGGTAAGGTCAACTGTCACAGGAGCAGACCCTGAGGCTTTTCCTGTGTCAGACATGACTACTAGTGAGGTGTAAGTGGTGCACTTACCTACACTAAGTGTTTTCCTACTGTACCTTGCTAGTGAGTTGTAGTCAGGGTGTGCTAATCCCTTTAATCTACAACTACTAAGTTCAGTAGAACTTAATATGCTAAGCTTTTGATTTATATGTACCTAGAGGTACTTGATGTGATCTTTCAATTTGATAAAAGATTGCAATGGTAAAACAACAGCAAGCTCAAATCCGCACCGCTGCTCACCAATGTGAGAAGTTGGCCTGATAGGTGATGTTTCCAATTCTGGAACCACCGGTTATCAGACCAAACAATCCCTTATGGTGTCTGGTTGTAAGTCAACCTTATTAGACAAGCTATCCTAGGGGTAGCATGGACTAAGCAGCCTAAAGGCTTAACTTAAGAGGTCGTGTTAAGCGAGCTGTTTTACCACATACAATCCTGTAATATCAAATGAAAGGACACCACACAAGTATATATTATAAAAATATATGTATTTATTACTAAAAACAATCCCCAGTATTCTTTATGAATAAAGGGGCACAAGCGTTAAATCAAAAGCACAGTTTAAACATACAAAGTTGCACAATTATGGATGAGGGCGGGTGGCCACTCAAACCATATACTAAACAAGTGGTATAAGAGATGCCACTCGAACAGTGGTTAGGCCTAGGGCCTAGGGAATCGCTGGGAGCAGTCGGGACAAGCAATGCTGAAGTCGGGAGAGGCCCACGGGATTCGGGAGCAGTGCGGAAAGCGCACGCATGCACCAATGTTAACCAATGGTGCGTAAAAGTTGTAAAGTTAGAGTTTAAGGACACTTCCGCTGAACCTAGAGGAACAAAACTTAAGACACAGACCCTAGAGATGTGTACCAGTGTGGGAACACCGGCGGAGCAAAGTTACCTCACCCACAGGAAGCGGGTGCACAGGGTCGAAGTTGAGTCGGGTTTCGTCACGCAGGCTCTTGGTGCTTGAAGCTGAAAGGGCTGCAGGCGGGGTGAAAGAGAAGTGTCCGGTGGAGTCCAAGGGTGGACTCAAGTCGAAGAGTACCTGAAAGCAGAGGGGACAGAGTCTGGGTCACTCAGCAGTGACCAGGGTGGAACCAGGACGGAACCAGGCAATGTCGGGCGCAATCAGGTGGTCGTCGAGGAGCTTCTCTCCGCTGTCACATGGGCTCTGGGGCATCTGCGACGTCCAGGAGTGGGTCACGATCTTTCCCACAAGAGCTCTCACCGTCGGTGCAGTCGGCTTCAAGTTTGGAGCAAACAACACTTGGCAAGAGCAATCCACGCGGAACCGGGAGATTGCTTCTCACTCGAACCAGGAGGGTCAGAGTGGGGGCTCCTTTTTAGGGGAGCTGGTGCAAATCTGGAGCAACCAGAATCACAAGTCGTTTTCAAAGTTTCGTCGGCACAGGGGCCACTAGCCGGCTGGCAAGTGACCGGGCCAACGCGTTGAGCCAAATGGAGCAGAAGGGCCCCACGCAGCACTCGTCGAGTGTGGAGGGCTGAACTTCAGTGCAAGAGTGGCTCAGGGTTAGGGCTTCTCAAACCCCGGTGTACAGCTTCGAGGGTCACTCGTGGGCTGCACGGTCAGCGTCTCGTGGTCAACTCAAGATGGCGTGCCCCACGCTTCCGGTCGCCTCCACGGGTCTCAGCTCTGCAGGGACTGTGGATCGGGCTGTTGGAAGGCAGGCAAGCTTGATCTCGTTGATCTCTGTCGCTCGAGTTCCGGCGGGAACTGCGACAAAGCAGATGTCGATGGCTGGATGGTGCCTGTTTGCACAGGGTGGTCACTCCTTGACCACAAGGGAGATTCTTCGGGCTTCCACGTTGAGTAGGATGTCGAAGGGTCCAGAGTTTCGTTTCTTATGTTTCGTCAGGAAATCTGAAGTGCATTGGCACTGCTCCCACTCTTATTCGAATCTGGGGGGCGTGATTACCTGCTAGGTCCCCTCCTATGGGTGGGACCCAGGAAGTGGGTGGATACACCCCCTTCCTTTGATCCAGGCCGCCCTGGCACGAGGGCTGGAGTGCCCCAGAACCGGTTTGACCGGATTATGCAAGGGGCAGCCTTGTGCGCCCCAAGCAGTGTCTGGTTTCTTTCAAACCTCCCTGCTACAATCCACTATCTCCTGTCTGGAGGGTGGTAACACCCCCCTGCGACAGGAAACCCTTTGTCCAGGCCCCATTTGGCTGAGTTTCGGTCAGCTTCAGGGGGTCAGACTCTTGTCTGTGGCAGAGGCATCCATTTTGTGGATCTAAGGTCCTTTTAGAAATTAACCGCATTTAAGCAAAGTAACATGTCTTACCCCTCTAGAGGGGTGGAATGCTATCCCCGTCGCCAGAACTGGCGAGGGGATAGTATTCCAAATCGTATGACACCTTACACGACATGTTTTGATAAAGCCAAACCAGAGTTGCTATATAACCGCGAGGATTATAAGGCACTTAAGAGTATATGGTATGGCATTATCCTGAAACAGCTTAGGGAGTTGTTCCCGACAGCTGCAGACAGGCTCAGCTCATGCTAGAGCTCCATCTCACATTAAACCACGCACTCTGCCTCCAGGATTGATGAGGCCTTCCATAGGAGTGGCTCACAGGTTAATATGTGTCCAGATATAGGTTTAGATATAGGTATACTATATCTAAGTAAGGGGTGATTACACCACCTTACCCCAGCTGAGGGATCAGCCAGTTGTGTCAATTTAAGAACCAGCCAGGGGTGGCAAAAGATATGCTGCAGCCCCTGGTAGGCCTTGGTGGCCCCTATGCCCTGGGCACCTATAGTGCATTATACAGGGGCTGACAAGGAGTCTATTTCCAATTGTGGTATGTACCTAGGGTACATGGAATCCATTTTACAGAGAGAGCAGATGGCCTGGGGCCCTGATTAGCAGGGAACCAGGTCAACTAAGTCAAAAAACCAGCTAAACACAGGCAAAAAATCTCGGGTAACCATAGTCAGGTAGCCACCTTCCTACAGGTTGCAACCACCACCATCACTTCTGCGAACAACTGAGGGGCGCCTGTAAGGCCAAAGGGGAACACGGCAAACTGAAAGTGCTCTTGCCCTACAATGAACCGCAGGTAATGCCTGTGGGTAGGGAGGAAAGGTATGGTAAAATACGTGTCCCGTATGTCCAGCGATACCACCCAGTCTCCTGGGTCCAGGGCAAACAGGACTTGTGCGAGCCTGAGCATTTTCAATTTATCGTTTCTCAGGAAGAGATTGAGAAGGCGCAGATCTAAAATAGGACTAAGTCCTCCATCCTTCTTGGGCACCAGAAAGTAGCGGGAATAGCAACCACAACCTACTTCTGATGCCAGCACATTCTTTTTAGCTCCCTTGGCCAAGAGAGCTAACACCTTCTGACGAAGCAAGCAGAGGTGGCTCTTCGTGAGGTTTTTGCAGGTATGTGGCATGAGTGAAGGGGTGGTTACAAAGAGGAGGGAGTAGCTCCTTTAGACTAGCTACAAAACCCAATGGTTGGATTCTATTGACTTCCAGTTGTGCAGATGATGGGGTATTCTGCCTCCCACCGGATGCCCATGATAGTCAGAGGGCATACTAAAGAGGTTTGGAGGCTGCGGCTGTCAGGGGGTTGGTGGACTGGCTCGACCTCAGGCTCCCTGACCCACATGGTCAGTGGGAACTGAATCCTTAGTCACAAAAAGATTGCGCAGTTTGCTGGCGGGGTAACTGTGCATGTAGAGACATGGTTAGAAACCCCTTCCCTGGCCACAAAAGGGAAGGAAGGTAAACTGGGGTTGTCGTGGGCCATGGAAAGGTGCAAGGACCTGGCTGAAGCTTTGCTGTCTTGGAAGGGCTTGAGCGCATAGTCCGCCTTCTCTCCAACAACTGAGCACCATCAAAGGGCCTGCCCATGAGCGTGGCTTGGACATCCCCCAAGAAGCCTGTGCTTCTCACCCAGGTGTGGCGGCGGGCAATTGTCCTATGCACAGGAGCCCCTGTGCAAGGCTTGAACCAGGACATCGGAAAGGGCTGCATTGAATGGGAGTAACGTTTCGGTGGGGGCAACTCCAGGCTGAAGCACCTCCATCAAGACGTTCATTTTGTCTGACACTGAGGATAACGTAAGGTCCATGACCTCAGCCACCCTCTGCCCCACCATTGCGACTGAGGGTCCCTTCTCTGTAGCCACGGCAGGGGAGGAGACCAGGCCAGTGTCTGCGGAGGTGTCCAGTCCTCTGGAATATGCCAGATGCTCGTACCAGTTGTCCTCAGGATCTTTTAACTGGTATCCATAAGGGTCCGCAGACCCCTTCCTTTTGTCTTCCAGTCCAGGCCTATCATAGGAATACGGCACTGGCATCACCAGGGAAGGTCTGCCCCTGTCGGCTCTGAAGCGGGCGTCATATGACGCAGCCCATCTAAGTGTTGGAGTCAGGTATGACGATGGGGTTGGTTCTGCCGTGGAGCGTTGATGCACAGGGGATTTCGGCACTGGCATTGGTGCCTGGAAAGGTCGAGGTGGCTGGACCAGCGCCACTATGGATCCATCCACAGATTCAAGGGGCCAGTCCAGGAGCCTGGGTGCTTCCGGTGACAGAGAGCGAGGATGGAGGAGAGACATGGGGCAGCGGTGAAGAAGTGAAGTTTATTTTTTATTTTTTTTCATGCCTCTCCCACTCCCCCTGCCACACCACCCGCGTACAGAGGCAGTCGCCACTGGGCATATCAAATGTGGGTCCGTCACTGACATCTGTCAGTGAAAGGCAGCACATGGCAAGAATCCTGCTTTCCTAGCTGACGTCCTTGACGCACCAGGAGTCGTCTCAAAAACAATCTTGACAAAAAAGACTGGGAGTAGCTCTTCTCCAGATCTGGGGTGACTGGCTCTGAAAGAAAAGAACTGATGCCAGCACGCTGGGGTGGCGCCTATATAGGCAGTTTTCACTTCAATTCCAGAGCGGATGACATTGATGATGCCACATGGAGCCGAACTATGCCACCTACCGCCGCGCAGGGGTACTGCTCCCCAAACCATTTCTGGATCAAGTCTGACACCTGAGGATTATTCTAAGGTAAGGAATCTGCAGCTAGAAGTGTCTATCAGATAGGTAAGGTAGTACATAGAGAGCGTGGTGAGTTAAAGATAAAGATGAGGAGTGAGAAGTGAAATAGATAAAGGAGAGATACAGGGGGGTCAGATGGAAAAAGAACAGTGAGGTATGGAGTAACAGATGATGTAGCGAAAGTTGAGGTAGGGAGAGGGGAATGCCAGTGACAAACAGATGTAGGCAGAGAGAGACAGAGAGGGCCAGGTCGTGAGAGAGAGTTTGTAAGAGATGTGGCTAAATAAGCTTTATTGGGTATATTTAGGGAAAGGTGAGGTAGACAAAGGTGAAGTAGAGAGAGGTGAGGTAGAGAGAGCTGAGGCAAAGGATGGAGGTATGTAGATAACTATAGTCAGAGAGAGAGGTAAAGAGTATGGGTTAAGGTAGAAGAGGTCATGTGAAGTAAGGAGAGAGAAAAGGCACAGAAAGATTTGTTTTCAGTTTAAATGCCCCCAACAGCAAGTGATTGTGAGGGTTACAGCTGGGCAGGTCAGGTATGCCCTCTAATGGCCAGATTTATTATTTTGCAGCAACCAGTGTGGGAGAATGCAGCAGCATGCTATATTTGTTGAATATGACCTGGCACTGCTCACTACCCCCTTACTGGCCCACAAACAAGCCGTCTAGCATCGCACACAATATGTACCATGATGTAGAGGTGTGTGCATGCGATCATAGGATTTTTACTGGAAGCAAACCCTACCAGTACAACATCCGATGCCTATACAAACTCTTAAACTCTGCTCCATCATCGCCACAGCTTAAGCCACTTACTACAAGACCCATCACTGGAGCAACCAACAGAAGCAAAGTCATTTCACGGCTGTCAAATAATGTGAAAGTCCCATCTCAGATCTCCTAATCCAGCCATCGGACAAGAGATGCAATGCTATCAACCTTTAACCTCTTCTTTAGAGAAAGAAATCAATAACATCCCATCTAACATTACCAGTGCACCATCATCATTTACACCATCACATATATATCCAGCCACTACACACCTAACTGGTCATTCTTCAAAACTGTCTCTTACACAGACCTTGCCAACATTCTGAACTCACTCAATTCCATCTCCTACAAAAGTGTGCTTCCGTACTCCGTCATCAAGCAAGTCTCTGCATGGAGAAGCCTTCACACCCCATCTCCATTTTCTCAATGCCTCGCTAACTCAGGATGCCTTCCTGAACTGCCTCAAGACTAGAAAAATCCTCCTTTTGCTGTAATAACCTATCCAACCAGCCATGCCAACGTATGTCCTATAACCCACCTCCCATTTGTTGGAAAAATCATGAAGAAGGCAGTCGCCGGTCACCTATAAGAATAACCTACTCCTAGATTATAAACCAGGGTTCAGATCATGCTGCAGTATTAGAGCATTGGAATGTTGATCGCTCCATTGTAGACAGTGGAGTGCTCCGGGTTTCTAAGGGCCGGAAGAAGCCCCTGAGTTCCAACTTTCCAATATTGTTTTGATTTCATAGCTGTTGCTGTGAACAAAGGCCTCTTGGGGCCCGAGGGGATTTTAACCCCCTCTGGCTCTGAGGGGCCTCTGTTTTGACCAATGAGAACATTCTGCCCTCTAGGGGCGGAAGGTTCTAACAGCCTTAGAGCCCTCCGTAGCAGGACTACCAGCCACTAAAGGCCTGCTTCCTTGTTAAAGGGCCCCTTCAAAATGCTGTAGCAGGCCTTTAATGGCCAGTAGAGTCTGCTACGACAGGCTCTAAGGCTATATTGAAACATGCTACACAAACAAATGATGGAGGGAATGCTGAAAAAATCAAACATTCATCCCAAGTGACAGATCTGGGTTAAATTCATTGTTCTTTTGCTCACCCTGCCACCCCTTATATCCTTTTCCTAAACATTTTCATGACAGGGAACTAAGTCCCTGAGCCCTGTAATGGCTGCTGGAACATTTCTTGTCATGTGGCGTCAGACTTTTAGAGTGCTTGCTCTGAGAAAACCCCCTGAGCCAATCAGAAGGAAGACCAGATATACTCATTTTTAAACCTTAATTTCTCAAAAACTATTGAACGGATTTACATAAAATCACAAAAAGCACACCTTGTGGAACAAGAGCTAGCTTTCTGCCTAAATGTGATGTAATTCTGTTCAACTTCTCGGGCCGCAGCGCTTTTCAAACATCTCTATTGAAATTCCACAGGAAATTGTGTTCCTTCTGAGACCACCCCTTTTTTCTTGGCCCCCTTGACAGCTCACCCAGAGGCTTTCTAGGAAGGGGGGGTGCGTATGTGTGTAAAGGATTGATTAAGGGAGAGCTCCTACACTACTCCTGGCTGTTAAACTCTCTGGGACAAAATATATTTTATGAGCTGTCAGCACACAGACAGGCTGTCATGTGAAACAAACCCTGTGATTGGAAATGAAACACGACAGTGTTTTGGACCCTGGCCCCAGCCCAGGGTAGATTCAGACTTCCGGTCATTCCTGCAGCCTCTGGCATCCGAGGAGGTCTCAAAGGAGAAGGACATGGGCCGCCTTGCTGTGCGCATGCGCAGTGCGGCAGCAGATTAAACAGAGTGCTGGTGGCGTCATGGCTCCGGGTTTAATGAGCCCGCGCTGTGAATTACCCTGTTTACGGGAAATCTATTAGGCTAAGCGAGAGCTGATCAATTCACTTGACGGCCCGGGCCGCTCGCGACACCTGCAGGCCTGCAAGGGGGGAGGGGGCGGCAGAGGTGGGGGCACGGGTCTCTATTTGTTCTCCTATTTACCCACAACCTATTATACAGATTAAATTCCTCCACCATGTGCTCAGAGGTTTCCCAAAGCACCATTCCCATAGATGACCTTGCGTTGAGGTCAGACTGACAGCTATTCAGGCTCCCAAGTCAAGTAAATGAAAATCTGTATTTGTAAAGCGCCAACTACTCACCCTCAAGGCGCTGGGGGCCGTCGTGGAAATGAAGTGAGCTATTGCCCAGAGTCACACGGTGCTGGGCTGAGCTGCCACCGGAGCCGGGGATCGAACCGTGAACTCTGTGCTCTGAAGTCAGCTGCCCTGGCCGCTGCACCACACCTCTCCACTAGTGTGGTGTTACAATAAGCTGTGGGCCTTTAAACTCTGACCCAGTGCATTCTGGGAATTCCTTTTCTGCCCTGGTTTGAATTGCTAACTTAAGGCCGGTCTTTGCCACAGTTTTGGGTGGAACTGATGTCTTAAATAGTCGAGGAGCCGGATGGGTGGTATTTGACCACCTTAGACAGCCGTAAATTGATGTCACAGAAAACGTAAAGGAATGTTCTGCTTCTTACTAAAGTGTTTCAGAATATGTTACTGTCTCTACCGTATATAACAGAACATAACACAATACTGTAACACAAAACAATATAACAACACAACTAAAATACAAAGGGCATGACACAACAAAATTGAAAATTACACAACAACCACGACAACAAAATGCAACACAACAAATATGGACAAATAACTTACCCTCGCTCCAGAAATCCATTTTATAATATGGTGTAAAAGGTGTCTGCAGCCAGCACTGCTCACTCGTCACCAAGCACATGTAACTGCCCAGCCAGGAAGGTTTTGGGATGCCCCCACCGTCAGAACAGGGACGTGTCTGGGGTGTTGTCCGTGCTCTACTTGGAACCAGCCCCTTGGGGTAAGGGCTGTGCTTGAACCAGACACTGCCTGAGCCATGCTTGGCTCACCCGTCCTCATGGGAAACGCAGGCCTGCAGCAGCCTTCAGACACCCCGATGCAAGGCATCAGACAGACCCTCATGCGCTGTACAGCGCTTCACACCCTCGCCCATTGCACAAGCAGGCGAAAGCTTCCAACAGGCAGTGATGAGGGGCCGGGCTCATTGCATCGTGCAGCTCTGTGCAGACTTTATTCATGGCATGAGGTGGGAACTCGTGCAACGAGCTGCATGGAGGGATCTTCACGCAACGCAGCAGATACGGCCTTCCAGATGCACCTTGTAAGCTGTGAAAGGGCGAGATTTTGATCGATACCTTACATCTATTGATCCAAACCTCGATCTGGTCGACTGAACCTTTATTGCCTGTCTTGGAAGGAAACAGTACACCTATCTGCAAATTAGTTCACCCAAGAAAGGACTCTACTCTCAAAGATCACGGACAACTTCTAGGTTTCAAAAGTTTATTGTAAAGATATAATGAGCTGCAAATACAAGCATCTCAGAATGAGATTCACGAGATACACAGGTCCAATTACATACATGTGCTCTCGAAAAGCCCTCAGACGAGCAACAGAAATCACTAACACAAGTTCTAAAAATAGCAAAGCTATCAGCATAGACGCATATCTCTCCTTCATTTAGGTTGGAGGAAAACAAACACAGGTTAGGCGTCCCTACCCTGTTCTAGATGGTATCCCTACTTAACCAAATCCCAACCTAACAAAGGTGTCAGCAATGAATGACCCCCAAGGGAAGTCACCCACTCTAAGTCTCTTAGTGAAAACCTAAAGTTCTCCAGTCATGACCCCTCACTGCCTACCCATCCGCTCTCTAAAGGGTCCTCAGGTCTCTGCTCTAACTCCACCCAGGGGTGCTGTCCCTAATACAAAACAGTCAACAACATTTGAGACGCCCCTTGCGAAACGCCTCTCACGTGGTGCAACTTCAGGCTTTTTCCATGATGCTTTGTATTGGGCCTCAGACGTTAGAGTTGACCTTGCTTCTCAGTCTCTTCTCCGGCCCGCTGATACCCCTTAAACATTCCAGAACCCTCCTCCATGTCTGGGCCGTCTACTGAACAGGCCTCTATTCATTCACTTATAATTGGATCCCCCCTTTCCTGTTGCAGACAGATATCTGCCGCCAAGAACCCAACTCTCATAGACTTCTAAAAAGGCTTGCAACATTTCTCAGCCCAGACATGTACGTGTAAATCAATGCTAAAACATTTCAGGCCTACAATATTTCACATTATGATTATAGCATTCAATTTCTTCATTTAATTAAAGCATGTTAAAACTCTTATTCTATTATTTAGAAAACATTACTCTAAATCATGGCCCATTAATGCAATGACCAAAAACGTTAAACAATCTGTGTCGTGAAAAGAAACACCTTCCCTTTTAGCTCCAGCTCTGGCCCTGAGGCCTACCACGTTCTGCGTTTTACCACAGACCATCTTATATGTTAACAGCTACACGACATAGATTCAAAATAATCACGTCTAATAAAATCATATAATGTCACACATTTCTGTATTAGTTCCACTTCTACTTAAATCTCTATATTAGCTATACATTTAGAATATAATTTCAGATACTATTAGCACTCATGGCATTTCTCATCATGACTTGTGCTTACTATAGGTAAGTGTGATGTACTCATACATTTATATCAGTTTGCGCTCTCTCAGTTCCCCCCTTTGATGACCTCTCGGGGTCATCACTAACATTTAAACTGCAGTTATTGCTGGCATTCTCTGCGCTTCCAGAGCTCTCAGGCTCCTGTACTGATTATCTTGTATGGCAGCCAATCTCTGCAACTGTTCTCTTTGGGCCCTTTCTGACCTTCTTGCTCTGTACCATTTGAATACCCTCACCAATCCCCACAATATTATCCCACAGATCAATATTATGATGATAGGCTTTAGGATATACCAAATAAAGCTTTTGCCTAAGGTGGAAAACCACCCTCCAACTGTACTCATTCCGTGGCCCACCTTTTCCCAGACATTTTCTCTACTCAAGTCTTCGATCTCTTTGTGTATACTAGTTATGTTCTTAATAACTTTCTCAAGGGGTTTTGAAAGGTCTGGAATGTAAGTGCAACATTCCTGAACCTTCAAAGCCTTACAGACTCCGCCCTCTTTTGCTAATAAGACATCTAATGCAAGCCGATTTTGAAGAACCATAGCCCTTATCGATTGCATCTCTCCTTCTACCAGCATTAAGGACTGAGCAGTGCTGGCAGACAACCTGTCGACAACTGTTGCCAGTCGTCTAATTTTAACATCATTAAGGATTATTCCCAAAAGAGGGAACATAGCTCCAAAGACATCTCCAACCATTTCTGCATCGCCTAAATCTCTCCTTCCCCTCGATGATGTCTGGCCCTCAATGATCAATAAGTCTTGTGCATGATATATTTTGGGGAAGACAATTGCCAAGTAACATGATCCATACCAGTTGTCAGGTAGTCTCACGTAAGCATTTCTTCCACATACAAAATACACATTTGGAATTACTTGCATTCCCTTCAGGAAATCCTTAGTGTAGTACTCTAAATTAAAAGCATGTTCACAGTCAACTTCACCCACGTATACATTTTCATAATACGTTTTGGCTCGGTGAAGACATAACTTTCCTTTCTGCGCTTTATCTAAAGCTATTGGACCACTACTACCCTTTCTCTTGTGTGACTTCTCTTCCTCGGTCCAATCTAATTTCCCTTGTCCTGATTTTTTCAAAATCTTTTGTCTCCTGTAACGATCATCCACCTGCCCTATGAACTTTTTCTCGACTTCTGACACCTTGCATGTCAGATTATTTCTACGGGCATGTGAAGTATCTAAGGTAATCCAAGGAATGAAGAACTTGGCCAATCTGTCTTCACTCTTCCAGTAATCCCATTTATTCATCTGCTTATAATTCGGGACTTCTGGCAACACAGAATCATAATTGGAGAAATAGTATTCAAAACTATCTCTCTCATAAAATATACTAAGCAATAAGCTACATGTAATGCCATATGTCAGAGGGAGGTGATGATATCGAATTCCTTCATCTACAGACGCAGGCAACTGCATGCAGACGTAGCAATCCTTAACCTCCATGGCATCCACGTATTCATACAAAAGTTTAGCATAAGCATTTGACCTAAAGTCTCCTTGGGACTCGTCTACATGTAACCTGCGGGCTTCTGCAGCCAATAACGCTTTCTCTTGAGTGTTTTCCCTTTTCTCACCTGCAACAGTGGGTGTAAGTGTTACTACAGAATTCGCATCAGTTACCTTTACCTCTTCCTCATGTCCCTTTACATAAGAAATTGTTACCACTAAAGCTATTAATATTATCACTCCTACTATTAGTGTACCTATTATACATTTAGCTCTGCGATTCGGGGTGCCGGCCTCCATTTCGTCAGACAATCTAGCTTTCCCTTTCTCTTTGCAAAAAAAGTTCTTTTCCTCTCGTTCCTTTACAGTCTCTTTCAATCCTTTTTTTGTCTTTAGAATCCACACAGCTGGAGGCTGACAGCCTTTTTCGCAAAAAGTCCTTTCACAGTTCAAAAAGACAACCCTAGCCCTTCTCCATCCACTCAAGGGGTTCCCTAAAATTCTCTGCTTCCTGGGCGCTAGGTAATCTTCTTTTCTTCTGCTTGCTTTATTTACAAAGTCCTTTAACAATCGACTATTAGATTTGTGGTTGCAGCTTCAATAGCATAGTTCAATATTTCCATGCGAAGAGTATGCTCTTCATGTGCTGTTATCGTGGTACCAAAGTCGGGGAATTTCAATTCTGTAAGAAACATGTGTTTTAACTTGCTGAGGCGGGGAGGTCTGGGGAGCACGAATGTTAGTGACCCTTCTTGTTCGACACCGGGTACCAACAGTTGTATTTCCACGGTGATAATGGGCTCAGAACTGGACACCACCACCGCTCGGATCCTCCCTGTCTCCGGTTTCACAGACATTTGTCGCCAGATATGTCCACTCAGGTGTGGAGTATCTTCTGTTAGGCACACGCACTCTTCTTGACCTTCTTCGGTCTGGTGCTTCAGCGCCCTGAACACCTTCTTCTGGGTCTGAGTCTTCTGATATCGGAGGAAGGGTTGCTTCTGGAGTTGACCTCAGGCTAGAACTTCTTCTTTGCGGCCAATTTGCTTCTCCACGTGCCCTTCTACTCCTTCTCCTTCTGGTCTGTTCTCGCTCTCTTTCAGACCTGTCAGGGTCAGACTCGTACTCCCAGCTGTCTTCTCCTTCTGTAGCGTCTTCTGTTTCGCTGTTGTACTGACCGTCCTCAGCTTGGTCAGACTCGTTCCCTGCTTCCACTGGCACCTCTACAGCTTGGCTAGCCCCCTCTATGGCTTCTTGGTCCTCTGCTGGACGTCCATTCGAGAGAGGAGCTGTTTCCAGAGGTGCTGGAACCCTTTTCGTATGCGACGCGTGTATCCAGTTGGGCAGGCCTCCCACCTTTACAGCTGTACTTGTGATCAGGATGACCTGGTAGGGCCCACGCCAACGAATATCCAAGCAGCTTCTTCTCACATGTTTCTTCACCAGGACCCAGTCCCCCGGATACAGGTCATGGCAAGGGCCCTGGCACGCTGGAACCTCTGCAGCCTGCACCTGAAGGGACACAGAACGCATGGCGTCAGACAGCCCCTTACAATAGTCCAGGATCATATCATCTGTGATATTTAACAGTGCAGTAGCTGGAATAGATGGCAGTCTCATTGCTCTCCCCATTAACACCTCATGTGGTGACAACCCTGTTCTTCTGTCTGGGGTACTACGAAGGCTCATGAGTACCAATGGCAGGGCGTCAGGCCAACTCAGGGTCGTTGAGGAGCAAACTTTCGCTATTCTGGACTTGATCGTGCCATTAATTTGTTCCACAATTCCTGAGGCTTCTGGTCGGTAACTGCAATGGAGCTTTTGGTCGATATTCAGTGCAACACAAATCATCTTCACAAGCTCGCTGTTAAAATGTGTTCCCCTATCTGATTCCAAAAAGGCCGGCACCCCGAACCGAGGGATAAGTTCTCTAAGCAGTAACTTAGCCACTGTGAGGGTGTCGCACCTACGTGTAGGGTATGCCTCAACCCATCTGGAGAACACACAAACAACCACCAAGACATAGCGGAGGCGGTTGCATCTTGGCATTTCAATGAAATCTATCTGCATTCTGTTGAATGGACCTCCAGACCTTCCTATGTGACTTAGTGCAACTGGTGTTCTTTTCCCTACATTCAGCTGCTGGCAGGTCACACAACGCTGGCACACTGCTTCTGCTGCTATTCTAAACTTAGGATTGTACCAAGTCTGTCTAAACACTCTCAGCATAGCATCTCTCCCTAAGTGTACGGGACCATGTATGAGTCTAGCCATTGGACTCACCATCTCATTGGGCAACACTGCTCTGCCGTCTGCTGAGACCCAAAAATGAGTCTCACCCACTACACATCCTGCCTTTACCCATGTTTCTTTTTCTGAATCAGGAGCATTTTCTTGCATGGTTGACAATTCATCCCAAGTATCAACAGTTTCCAGTATCATGGCTAATTCAGTTCTCACATTTATTCCACCCACATCCACCTCTGTGAAAGAGTAACCTTGTTCTGCGCAATACCGCGCAACTTCATCAGCATATCTATTGCCTTTCGAAACAAAGTCCTCATTTTTGGTATGTGCGATGCACTTTACAACTGCGATACTTGCTGGACATTGCAATGCTTCTAACAACAAGCGCACAAACTCTCCATTGCGAATGGGAGAGCCTGAAGAAGTCATGAACCCTCTTTGAGACCATAACTGCCCGTAATCATGAACTACCCCAAACCCGTATTGGCTGTCGGTGTAGATGGTGACTCGAATTTGATTGCCTGCTAAGCAAGCACGTGTTAGGGCAATAATCTCGGCTACCTGAGCGGAGTGTACTCCTTCCAGGCACCCTGCTTCCACAACTCCTTCAATTGTACAAACGGCATAAGCTGCTCTCAACTGCCCAACTTCGTCTCTTACACATGAGCCATCGACAAAGAAAACTTCATCTGGGTCGGTCAGTGGCTCATCTACGATGTCGGGTCTGGGTTTGGTGCATAGTTCAGTCACATCGAGACAGTCATGGTCTGTATATTCATCATCATCATCAATATCATTTGGAAGTGGCATTAAGGTAGCAGGGTTCAAAACAGAGCATCTCTTGAGGGTCACGTTCTCTGCAGCAAGAATAACTTGCTCATAGCGCGTGAGCCTGCTATTGGTCAGATGCTGTGTTTTGGTCCTGGTCATCAACAGTTCAACAGAATGTGGCACGCACACCTCTAACGGGTGCCCCATAACGATATTTTCACATCTCTCAATGCTGACACCCGTTGCAGCAACGGATTTGAGACATCCGGGCAACGCTGCGGCTACTGGGTCTAAAGTAGCCGAGAAATAAGCAACTGGTCTACGGGCATTCCCATGGATTTGGACCAACACCGACAACGCACAACCTTCTCTCTCACAACAGTAAAGAAAGAATTGTTTATTGTAATCAGGCATTCCCAATGCCGGAGCACGACACAGGTCCTCTCTCAGCTGTAAGAATGCCATCAAACAGTCTTTGTCCCATGGTACCGGATCACTCACCTCTTTGTGCGTCAGTTTTTGCAAGGGCTTTGCTTTCAGTGAAAAGTTCACGATCCACTGTCGGCAATAACCCACCATCCCTAGGAACATCCCGACCTCTCTCCGTGTCTGAGGCGCGTTCATTTTCATGATCGCCTCTATCCTGTCTGGTGACACCCTTCGTTTGCCTTTCTCAATTCTGTGTCCCAAGTACTGCACTTCTGTCAGGCAGTACTGCAATTTTCCCGGGGACACCTTGTGCCCATTGGCAGCTAGGTGATTTAACAAAGCAATGGAATCTTCCCTGCAAGCTTCTTCTGTTTCTGACGCCACAAGGAGGTCGTCTATGTACTGGACCAGAACTGACTTCTGGGGCAGCACTAGACTTTCAAGATTTTTCTTCAGAAGCTGGTTAAAGATCGATGGACTCTCTGTATACCCCTGAGGGATACGACACCATGTTAGGACGCGATTTTCCAGCTTAAATGCGAAAAGAAAATGGCTATCTTCGTCCAAAGGGATCGAAAAGAAAGCCTGACAAAGATCTATCACAGTGAACCACTCAGCTTGGAATGGAATCTGAAACAGTATCACTGATGGATTCGGCACCACTGGACAACATGAAACGACTATGTTATTAATCTTTCGAAGGTCCTGCACTATCCGAAATTTCCCATTTGGTTTCTGCAGACCCATAATCGGGGAGTTACATGGACTACCCACGATTTCTTTCAGTATTCCCTGTTTAATCATGGACTCGATCACGGGTTTTATGCCTGCAATCGTTTCTGGAGTCAATTTATACTGGGGTGTTCTTGGGAACTCAGCATGCGGTTTCACTACAATTTTCACTGGGTCCACCCCTTTGACCAATCCAATCTCTTCCCCAGTGAAATCCCATACCTCTGATGCCACTGTCTCTCTCAAATCCCAGGGAAGCTCGTCCACTGTCAAAGTAGGGTACAGCTCCACACATATTCTTGAGTTTGCAACTTTGAAATCTGCATCATCATCATTAGTCAATACCTCCACTCCCTGGGGTGTACAATATATAGTACAATTCAATTTGCACAACAGGTCTCTTCCTAGCAGACACACAGGGCTTGAATCGCAAACTACAAATTGGTGCTCATCGCTGTACTTCCCTATTTTCACCTGTACCGGTTCTGTCAATTGGCTGGTTATTCTCCTGTTTGCGACCCCTACCACCTGTATGGTCTCTCCAGACATGGGCAGGTCTGGAACTGCAGCTGATCTGATCGTGGATCTAGTGGCTCCTGTGTCCACCAGAAATGTCGTAGGGCACCCTGCTACTTCTGCTTCCACATAGGGTCCCCTCTGATCTACCTCTAAGGCTGCCCCAAGGGTGCAGTCTTCTCTTTCCACTCTCTGTCCGGTTAATGGGTCCACATAATAGCATTCTTCACCTTCCACAAACAGGGGCATTTGTCTATAGGTCTTACCCATACTCCCTACTCGAGGAGGTTGCGGGAACTGGGCTCGGGGAGGAGCCCCCCCCCCTTTGAGCACCTTTCCTTGGTATGGCGTCGCCCCTCTCATAGGTGCGCTCTGGACCTCTTCCTCCTCTATCTCTTGCTCTCCTATCTCTACATTGTAAGGGCACTCGCGTTTCCAATGCCCCAACTCGTTGCACTGGTGACACCTAGTCGTTTTCTTCAAGGTAGCTATGTCTACTCTGGGTCTGAAGGTAGTACTCTCCTCATTACCCTTGTTCTGACTGTACTGCTTCTTACCTCCTGTACCTGTCCCTTGCTGCTGTTGTTGTGGTCCCCCCTTCCCTGCTGCCTGCAATTGTACCACCATCAGCTTCTCTTTTAGTTTCTTAGCCTTGGAGTCTACCTCATCACAGCAGTACCTGGCATATCTCAGTATTTCATCTAGGGGTCTACTTTGCCAACAAATCGAGTGTTGCTGAATCATTAAACTAATATCCGGTCTCAGTCCCAGGACGAACTTGGACACGAATTGCCCTATGTCCTTTGGATCCATTACATCCAAGCCGCTATACTGTTTAAACGCCTTCAGCAATCTCTCGTAATATTCATGGACTGTCTCTTTGGGTTCCTGTCTCGTTCTGTCTATTCTGACCCAATCTATGTCTTGCATTGGCACTTTTTCTTTCAGCCAAGTCATCACTCTCTCGAATTTTGCCATCACGATCTCGGACGGCCCATTAGTCCTAGCATCTCTCTCTGGCTCCGTTGTGGGCCACTCAGCGCTAACCTTGCATGCTGTCCACAGATCTCCTGGTACTACAATGTCAAACAGCGTGTTCAGATCTATCCATAGGACTTTTGAGATCTTTACAAACCTCTCGACTTGCTTGTACCACTCCACGGGGCTCTCTCGTAACTTGGGGAAAGATGTGGTAAAAGCAGCTAAATCTCCCCTACTCCAAGGGACATGTACATAGCTCCCATTGGCAACTTCACGCAAAGGGTAAGCTTCTATTCCCTGCTGTCCTGGTGTTATACCAATCATGCTTCTTCTGCCGGTCCCTTTCTTGGACCACCTCTCTTCCCATTTATCTAGTGCCCTCCATGTCCTTATTCCAGTAATCAATTCCCTTATGTGTGTTTTCAGCCCAATCGTTCTCCTCTCATCTAGATCTCGATCTGAGTAATGTAGCCTGTGGTTACCCTGTAATGCTTTGGTTCTTGACAAGTCCACCATATATTTGCCTGCTAGTTCGACTAACTTCTCATGGACTGCTCTCGCCTTTCGTGTGATGTCCTTTGCCATATACAGTATTTCATCCTGTTCATACATTTCCATTCTTTCTAAAGGCAGGGTACCATCTACCATGTCCTCCAGATCTGACCTTAAGCTGGAGACATCAAGTCTCTTGGCTTTTATCTCAGCTCGCAATATGTCTTTTGAAGGGGGCTCACTGGTCTCCCTACCATCCCAACTTCGAGCTCTGCGTTTGGGCTCAGGAGAATTAATGGGTGGCCTCCCTTGCTCCCATCTCTCCAGGTCCCATGCTCGGCCATCCAATCTTGGAAGGTGATGGAACACGGGCCTTTTATCCCTACTCTCTCTCTGCCCACTCTCGTCTTCTTCTCTCCTCTCACCGCACATCTCTCTGTTATTTTCCCTCTGGTCGCTACACTCCCTTTGCCTCGTATCGCTCAGTATCCGATACGATCCTTCCTGGTTCCCCATATTCCCTGGGCTGCGCTCATTTCTGTCATCACAGGGACTATGGTGCGACCTCTCACAACTCCCATTCAGTTCTCTGGTGCCGGGCACACAGTGTGGACACTTAAAGCTGTTTCTGTACTCTTGTGCTCTCCTCTCCTCTTCACTGAGTATCGGGCACGCCACCCCTCCACTCCCGGGGCCCCCGTTTTCCAGGTCTGTTCTACCTCCACTCCGGGCCCAATGGGTGACTCCTCTACTCCCTCTACAGTCCCACTCCGGGCTACTCTCCCCAGCCCCGCAGTGAGTTCGTGCTCTGCTGTCCTGACTTTCCCTTTCTGCTTCTGCAGCATTGATGCACTTTTGAGCCTTCACTGCCTCATCCCACTGCTTCATGTACTCATTTAGCTCTTGAAAGGATCTTCGTCCAGATCCCCTCAGATCCATTGGCCATCTGGGGCCCCCAGGATCTCCTCCTGGGTCCCCTGCTGTGTGCATCGGGGTACTCCACTCTCTGGGTATTGGCATCTGACTTGGGGAATTAGTGGTATCGTTCCTCCTTGCCTGCTCTGCTCTTTCTCTGTCTTTCCGTTTCCGTTCTTCCCCTTTTGCTCTCTCTTGGTCATATATCGATATTATAGGACCTATGGTAACAGGTACCTGTAGTGCATCTGGCAATGGGTAGGATGTGGCGCTTTCCGTTTCCGGCGCTCTTTGTACCACAAACCTACCGACTACCTGTTGCACCTGACTAGGCTGGAGCAACTCTTTCTTTGGCTCAGGATCCCACTCTGAACTGGGAAGCGGTCTATGCTCTCCTGCATTGCCCCCCTTTTCTCCTTCTGTATTCTCGACCTCTCCCCCTGCTCTATTATACGGGGGTGGCCTGTCTGTCAGTAATCTGTTTATCAGGCTGTCCTCTGTTTCGCTCTCATCATCTTCTTCTAGGGGGCTTTTATTTACTGGCGCCTCTAACACTGGGTACAGTTTATTTATTTCCAAATTATGCACTCTCCATCTTTTAGCATCCGCATCCCACCTGGCATCCTGTACTGCCCTTACCGAGCGTTTCACCCTTTCTTGTCGTCTGTTCATATTCCTTTCATGCGCTGCCCTAAGCCATGCCTCAAGGGCTTCAAACTGGGTTGGTCTAGGCAAGGGTCTCTTTGAGGTCATGACTGATTTCAATCGATGTAACACCTCTAATCTGAACGTCCCGTACTTCGGGAACGTCAGTTCCTCATTTCCTTCAGTAATCTTACTCCACTCTGATATCCAAAGGATCGTATGCAACCCAACATTTACTGCCATATAACGAGCTGGCGTACCCTCCGGCGGGGCTTCTTCCCCTTCATACGATCCTCGCCTCTCTTTCTTAAACAGTGCTTTCAACCATTTAAAACACTTCATAATTATGCGCACAAAATCCAGCCTCGCTACTCTGTTTACTTCCTGATGACAATCCACCAATCCTGTCGCGGCTTTGCTAGCTTGGCCTATCACAGCGCAGTCTTTCTCCTGTTGGCCAATCACGTCGCGACCCTGTATGACGTGTTCGCTAGCTGGCCTATCACAGCGCGGTCTTTCTCCGGTCAGCCAATCACTGCGCGACACCACCTGACGTCTCTTTTCTCCGCTTCGCAGCAGCACCCCTCCTTTCTCAACTCGTCTCCCGGTTATGCATGCGTCCCATTCATACACTGAAAAATGACTACTTCCGACCAAGCGGTCACTTCTCTCGACTGTACGTCCACAGTCTATCTGTAATTGTCAACACAGCTGACGAGATGTCTATCGTCTCTCTGATAGGTTACTTACACACACAGTAACTTCCGACCAGCGTCCGTTACTCACGCACTCACTCTTACGTTCCCCCTATCTCGGTCTCTCGGGTGATCAATGGTACCTCATGACCCCCTTCACACTAGTTGACAATTACTCTGGGTGTCCGATACACCCGAACCACTTAAGCTCTCTTTGAACTTAAGATTTCCACCGGTTGCGCGCGCTCACAACCTGTTCCACAGTCACTCTACAGACATTCAACTCCGCCAAACATTACAACATAGATACAATACAAAAACACCGCAATCTAACACGCATAACCCTTTATACTCACTCTCTCTGATACTGCTGCTTTTTCTGTCTCACGTCATCCGGATCTTCATCTGCGGGCTGTTCTTCCGATCATCGATTTCTAGGGGCCTTGGGGTAAGCTAACCTGGCCTAGGTCACCGTCCTCAAGAAGGCAACCATCCTCTATAGCTACCAACTGAAAGGGCGAGATTTTGATCGATACCTTACATCTATTGATCCAAACCTCGATCTGGTCGACTGAACCTTTATTGCCTGTCTTGGAAGGAAACAGTACACCTATCTGCAAATTAGTTCACCCAAGAAAGGACTCTACTCTCAAAGATCACGGACAACTTCTAGGTTTCAAAAGTTTATTGTAAAGATATAATGAGCTGCAAATACAAGCATCTCAGAATGAGATTCACGAGATACACAGGTCCAATTACATACATGTGCTCTCGAAAAGCCCTCAGACGAGCAACAGAAATCACTAACACAAGTTCTAAAAATAGCAAAGCTATCAGCATAGACGCATATCTCTCCTTCATTTAGGTTGGAGGAAAACAAACACAGGTTAGGCGTCCCTACCCTGTTCTAGATGGTATCCCTACTTAACCAAATCCCAACCTAACAAAGGTGTCAGCAATGAATGACCCCCAAGGGAAGTCACCCACTCTAAGTCTCTTAGTGAAAACCTAAAGTTCTCCAGTCATGACCCCTCACTGCCTACCCATCCGCTCTCTAAAGGGTCCTCAGGTCTCTGCTCTAACTCCACCCAGGGGTGCTGTCCCTAATACAAAACAGTCAACAACATTTGAGACGCCCCTTGCGAAACGCCTCTCACGTGGTGCAACTTCAGGCTTTTTCCATGATGCTTTGTATTGGGCCTCAGACGTTAGAGTTGACCTTGCTTCTCAGTCTCTTCTCCGGCCCGCTGATACCCCTTAAACATTCCAGAACCCTCCTCCATGTCTGGGCCGTCTACTGAACAGGCCTCTATTCATTCACTTATAATTGGATCCCCCCTTTCCTGTTGCAGACAGATATCTGCCGCCAAGAACCCAACTCTCATAGACTTCTAAAAAGGCTTGCAACATTTCTCAGCCCAGACATGTACGTGTAAATCAATGCTAAAACATTTCAGGCCTACAATATTTCACATTATGATTATAGCATTCAATTTCTTCATTTAATTAAAGCATGTTAAAACTCTTATTCTATTATTTAGAAAACATTACTCTAAATCATGGCCCATTAATGCAATGACCAAAAACGTTAAACAATCTGTGTCGTGAAAAGAAACACCTTCCCTTTTAGCTCCAGCTCTGGCCCTGAGGCCTACCACGTTCTGCGTTTTACCACAGACCATCTTATATGTTAACAGCTACACGACATAGATTCAAAATAATCACGTCTAATAAAATCATATAATGTCACACATTTCTGTATTAGTTCCACTTCTACTTAAATCTCTATATTAGCTATACATTTAGAATATAATTTCAGATACTATTAGCACTCATGGCATTTCTCATCATGACTTGTGCTTACTATAGGTAAGTGTGATGTACTCATACATTTATATCAGTTTGCGCTCTCTCAGCTGCAAGGAGGGATCTTCACGCAACGCAGCAGATAGGGCCTTCCAGATGCAGCGTGTAAGCTGCACGGAGGGATCTTGACGCAACGCAGCAGATCGGGCCTTCCAGATGCAGCGTGTAAGCTGCATGGAGGGATCTTCACGCAACGCAGCAGATAGAGCCTTCCAGATGCACCGTGTAAGCTGCATGGAGGGATCTTCACGCAACGCAGCAGATCGGGCCTTCCAGATGCACCGTGTAAGCTGCATGGAGGGATCTTCACGCAACGCAGCAGATAGAGCCTTCCAGATGCACCGTGTAAGCTGCATGGAGGGATCTTCACGCAACGCAGCAGATCGGGCCTTCCAGATGCACCGTGTAAGCTGCATGGAGGGATCTTCACGCAACGCAGCAGATAGGGCCTGCCAGATGCACCGTGTAAGCTGCATGGAGGGATCTTGACGCAACGCAGCAGATCGGGCCTTCCAGATGCAGCGTGTAAGCTGCATGGAGGGATCTTCACGCAACGCAGCAGATAGAGCCTTCCAGATGCACCGTTGAGCTGCATGGAGGGATCTTGACGCAACGCAGCAGATCGGGCCTTCCAGATGCACCGTTTAAGCTGCATGGAGGGATCTTCACGCAACGCAGAAGATAGGGCCTTCCAGATGCACCGTGTAAGCTGCACGGAGGGATCTTCATGCAACGCAGCAGATAGGGCCTTCCAGACGCAGCGTGTAAGCTGCATGGAGGGATCTTCATGTAACGCAGCAGATACGGCCTTCCAGATGCACCGTTGAGCTGCATGGAGGGATCTTGACGCATCGCAGCAGATAGGGCCTGCCAGATGCACCGTTGAGCTGCATGGAGGGATCTTCATGCAAAGCAGCAGATAGGGCCTTCCAGATGCACCTTGTAAGCTGCATGGAGGGATCCTCACGCAACGCAGCAGTTAGGGCCTTCCAGATGCACCTTGTAAGCTGCATGGAGGGATCCTCACGCAACGCAGCAGTTAGGGCCTTCCAGATGCACCTTGTAAGCTGCATGGAGGGATCCTCACGCAACGCAGCAGTTAGGGCCTTCCAGATGCACCGTTGAGCTGCATGGAGGGATCTTCACGCAACGCAGCAGATAGGGCCTTCCAGATCCACGGTGTAAGCTGCACGGAGGGATCTTCATGCAAAGCAGCAGATAGGGCCTTCCAGATGCAGCGTGTAAGCTGCATGGAGGGACCTTCACGCAACGCAGCAGATAGGGCCTTCCAGATCCACGGTGTAAGCTGCACGGAGGGATCTTCATGCAAAGCAGCAGATAGGGCCTTCCAGATGCAGCGTGTAAGCTGCACGGAGGGATCTTCATGCAACGCAGCAGATAGGGCCTTCCAGACGCAGCGTGTAAGCTGCACGGAGGGATCTTCATGCAACGCAGCAGATAGGGTCTTCCAGATGCACCGTGTAAGCTGCATGGAGGGATCCTCACGCAACGCAGCAGTTAGGGCCTTCCAGATGCACCGTTGAGCTGCATGGAGGGATCTTCATGCAAAGCAGCAGATAGGGCCTTCCAGATGCACCGTGTAAGCTGCACGGAGGGATCTTCATGCAACGCAGCAGATAGGGCCTTCCAGACGCACCGTTGAGCTGCACGGAGGGATCTTCATGCAACGCAGCAGATAGGGCCTTCCAGACGCAGCGTGTAAGCTGTATGGAGGGATCTTCATGCAACGCAGCAGATAGGGTCTTCCAGATGCACCGTGTAAGCTGCACGGAGGGATCTTCACGCAACGCAGCAGATAGGGCCTTCCAGATCCACGGTGTAAGCTGCGTGGAGGGATCTTGATGCAGTGCAGCAGATAGGGCCTTCCAGATGCAGCGTGTAAGCTGCATGGAGGGATCTTCACGCAACGCAGCAGATAGGGCCTTCCAGATCCACGGTGTAAGCTGCGTGGAGGGATCTTGATGCAGTGCAGCAGATAGGGCCTTCCAGATGCAGCGTGTAAGCTGCACGGAGGGATCTTCATGCAACGCAGCAGATAGGGTCTTCCAGATGCACCGTGTAAGCTGCACGGAGGGATCTTCATGCAACGCAGCAGATAGGGTCTTCCAGTTGCACCGTGTAAGCTGCACGGAGGGATCTTCATGCAACGCAGCAGATAGGGCCTTCCAGATGCACCCTGTAAGCTGCATGGAGGGATCTTCACGCAACGCAGCAGATAGGGCCTTCCAGATCCACGGTGTAAGCTGCATGGAGGGATCTTCATGCAACGCAGCAGATAGGGTATTCCAGATGCACCGTGTAAGCTGCATGGAGGGATCTTGATGCAACGCAGCAGATAGGGCCTGCCAGATGCAGCGTGTAAGCTGCATGGAGGGATCTTGATGCAGTGCAGCAGATCGGGCCTTCCAGATGCACTGTGTAAGCTGCACGGAGGGATCTTCATGCAACGCAGCAGATAGGGTATTCCAGATGCACCGTGTAAGCTGCACGGAGGGATCTTCACGCAACGCAGCAGATAGGGCCTTCCAGATCCACGGTGTAAGCTGCATGGAGGGATCTTCACGTAACGCAGCTGTTAGGGCCTTCCAGATCCACGGTGTAAGCTGCATGGAGGGATCTTGATGCAGTGCAGCAGTTAGGGCCTTTGAGATGCACCGTGTAGCAGCACGGAATCTTGATGCAATGCTCCAGGTAGTGTCATACTCATGCACTGAGTGACTCTCATGCACTAAGCAGCAATGCAAGAAACGAGCACCTTGCAGAGGCGATGATTGTACACCTTAGGTTACATTGAGACAGGGGAGGGAAGGGCACTGCATGAGGCAGGAACCGTAAGCCCTGCGCAGCACTGCAGCAGCCTCGTGTATGGCACGAGGTGCAAAACCAATGGAATGACAACTATTGGTGACCATGCATTACAGGAAGAAGGAAAATCACGCATTCAGCATCATTGAGGGGATGCTATGCAATGTATGAAGCAGAACATGCATGTGCTGAGCAGCATTGTGGGGCCTTATGCATTAAACAAGGAGCAAGATCAGGCTTCGAACAGCATTGTGGGAAACTCGCTGAGGAGTGAAACTGGCACTCAGCAGTACTGGGTGTCCCTAATGCTTTAGAGGAGGATTTAAACAGATGCACAGAGCAGCATTGTGGGAAAGCTATTGAGGAGGGATACTCTCACTGAGCTGTACTAGGTGATCCTCATGCTTTAGAGGAGGAGTTAAACAGATGCACAGAACAGCATTGTGGGAAACTCGCTGAGGAGTGAAACTGGCACTCAGCAGTACTGGGTGTCCCTAATGCTTTAGAGGAGGATTTAAACAGATGCACAGAGCATCATTGTGGGAAAGCTATTGAGGAGGGATACTCTCACTGACCTGCACTAGGTGATCCTCATGCTTTAGAGGAGGAGTTAAACAGATGCACAGAACAGCATTGTGGGAAACTCACTGAGGAGTGAAACTGGCACTCAGCAGTACTGGGTGTCCCTAATGCTTTAGAGGAGGATTTAAACAGATGCACAGAGCATCATTGTGGGAAAGCTATTGAGGAGGGATACTCTCACTGAGCTGTACTAGGTGATCCTCATGCTTTAGAGGAGGAGTTAAACAGATGCACAGAACAGCATTGTGGGAAACTCACTGAGGAGTGAAACTGGCACTCAGCAGTACTGGGTGTCCCTAATGCTTTAGAGGAGGATTTAAACAGATGCACAGAGCATCATTGTGGGAAAGCTATTGAGGAGGGATACTCTCACTGACCTGCACTAGGTGATCCTCATGCTTTAGAGGAGGAGTTAAACAGATGCACAGAACAGCGTTGTGGGAAACTCACTGAGGAGTGAAACTGGCACTCAGCAGTACTGGGTGTCCCTAATGCTTTAGAGGAGGATTTAAACAGATGCACAGAGCATCATTGTGGGAAAGCTATTGAGGAGGGATACTCTCACTGACCTGCACTAGGTGATCCTCATGCTTTAGAGGAGGAGTTAAACAGATGCACAGAACAGCATTGTGGGAAACTCACTGAGGAGTGAAACTGACACTCAGCAGTACTGGGTGTCCCTAATGCTTTAGAGGAGGATTTAAACAGATGCACAGAGCATCATTGTGGGAAAGCTATTGAGGAGGGATACTCTCACTGACCTGTACTAGGTGATCCTCATGCTTTAGAGGAGGAGTTAAACAGATGCACAGAACAGCATTGTGGGAAACTCACTGAGGAGTGAAACTGGCACTCAGCAGTACTGGGTGTCCCTAATGCTTTAGAGGAGGATTTAAACAGATGCACAGAGCATCATTGTGGGAAAGCTATTGAGGAGGGATACTCTCACTGAGCTGTACTAGGCGATCCTCATGCTTTAGAGGAGGAGTTAAACAGATGCACAGAACAGCATTGTGGGAAACTCACTGAGGAGTGAAACTGGCACTCAGCAGTACTGGGTGTCCCTAATGCTTTAGAGGAGGATTTAAACAGATGCACAGAGCATCATTGTGGGAAAGCTATTGAGGAGGGATACTCTCACTGACCTGCACTAGGTGATCCTCATGCTTTAGAGGAGGAGTTAAACAGATGCACAGAACAGCATTGTGGGAAACTCACTGAGGAGTGAAACTGGCACTCAGCAGTACTGGGTGTCCCTAATGCTTTAGAGGAGGATTTAAACAGATGCACAGAGCATCATTGTGGGAAAGCTATTGAGGAGGGATACTCTCACTGAGCTGTACTAGGTGATCCTCATGCTTTAGAGGAGGAGTTAAACAGATGCACAGAACAGCATTGTGGGAAACTCACTGAGGAGTGAAACTGGCACTCAACAGTACTGGGTGTCCCTAATGCTTTAGAGGAGGATTTAAACAGATGCACAGAGCATCATTGTGGGAAAGCTATTGAGGAGGGATACTCTCACTGAGCTGTACTAGGTGATCCTCATGCTTTAGAGGAGGAGTTAAACAGATGCACAGAACAGCATTGTGGGAAACTCACTGAGGAGTGAAACTGGCACTCAACAGTACTGGGTGTCCCTAATGCTTTAGAGGAGGATTTAAACAGATGCACAGAGCATCATTGTGGGAAAGCTATTGAGGAGGGATACTCTCACTGAGCTGTACTAGGTGATCCTCATGCTTTAGAGGAGGAGTTAAACAGATGCACAGAACAGCATTGTGGGAAACTCACTGAGGAGTGAAACTGGCACTCAGCAGTACTGGGTGTCCCTAATGCTTTAGAGGAGGATTTAAACAGATGCACAGAGCATCATTGTGGGACAGCTATTGAGGAGGGATACTCTCACTGAGCTGTACTGGGTGATCCTCATGCTTTAGAGGAGGAGTTAAACAGATGCACAGAACAGCATTGTGGGAAACTCACTGAGGAGTGAAACTGGCACTCAGCAGTACTGGGTGTCCCTAATGCTTTAGAGGAGGATTTAAACAGATGCACAGAGCATCATTGTGGGAAAGCTATTGAGGAGGGATACTCTCACTGAGCTGTACTGGGTGATCCTCATGCTTTAGAGGAGGAGTTAAACAGATGCACAGAACAGCATTGTGGGAAACTCACTGAGGAGTGAAACTGGCACTCAGCAGTACTGGGTGTCCCTAATGCTTTAGAGGAGGATTTAAACAGATGCACAGAGCATCATTGTGGGAAAGCTATTGAGGAGGGATACTCTCACTGACCTGCACTAGGTGATCCTCATGCTTTAGAGGAGGATTTAAACAGATGCACAGAGCATCATTGTGGGAAAGCTATTGAGGAGGGATACTCTCACTGAGCTGTACTAGGTGATCCTCATGCTTTAGAGGAGGAGTTAAACAGATGCACAGAACAGCATTGTGGGAAACTCACTGAGGAGTGAAACTGGCACTCAGCAGTACTGGGTGTCCCTAATGCTTTAGAGGAGGATTTAAACAGATGCACAGAGCATCATTGTGGGAAAGCTATTGAGGAGGGATACTCTCACTGACCTGCACTAGGTGATCCTCATGCTTTAGAGGAGGAGTTAAACAGATGCACAGAACAGCATTGTGGGAAACTCACTGAGGAGTGAAACTGGCACTCAGCAGTACTGGGTGTCCCTAATGCTTTAGAGGAGGATTTAAACAGATGCACAGAGCATCATTGTGGGAAAGCTATTGAGGAGGGATACTCTCACTGACCTGCACTAGGTGATCCTCATGCTTTAGAGGAGGAGTTAAACAGATGCACAGAACAGCATTGTGGGAAACTCACTGAGGAGTGAAACTGGCACTCAGCAGTACTGGGTGTCCCTAATGCTTTAGAGGAGGATTTAACCAGATGCACAGAGCATCATTGTGGGAAAGCTATTGAGGAGGGATACTCTCACTGACCTGCACTAGGTGATCCTCATGCTTTAGAGAAGGAGTTAAACAGATGCACAGAACAGCATTGTGGGAAACTCACTGAGGAGTGAAACTGGCACTCAGCAGTACTGGGTGTCCCTAATGCTTTAGAGGAGGATTTAAACAGATGCACAGGGCATCATTGTGGGAAAGCTATTGAGGAGGGATACTCTCACTGACCTGCACTAGGTGATCCTCGTGCTTTAGAGGAGGAGTTAAACAGATGCACAGACAGCATTGTGGGAAACTCACTGAGGAGTGAAACTGGCACTCAGCAGTACTGGGTGTCCCTAATGCTTTAGAGGAGGATTTAAACAGATGCACAGAGCATCATTGTGGGAAAGCTATTGAGGAGGGATACTCTCACTGAGCTGTACTAGGTGATCCTCATGCTTTAGAGGAGGAGTTAAACAGATGCACAGAACAGCATTGTGGGAAACTCACTGAGGAGTGAAACTGGCACTCAGCAGTACTGGGTGTCCCTAATGCTTTAGAGGAGGATTTAAACAGATGCACAGAGCATCATTGTGGGAAAGCTATTGAGGAGGGATACTCTCACTGCCCTGCACTAGGTGATCCTCATGCTTTAGAGGAGGAGTTAAACAGATGCACAGAACAGCATTGTGGGAAACTCACTGAGGAGTGAAACTGGCACTCAGCAGTACTGGGTGTCCCTAATGCTTTAGAGGAGGATTTAAACAGATGCACAGAGCATCATTGTGGGAAAGCTATTGAGGAGGGATACTCTCACTGACCTGCACTAGGTGATCCTCATGCTTTAGAGGAGGAGTTAAACAGATGCACAGAACAGCATTGTGGGAAACTCACTGAGGAGTGTAACTGGCACTCAGCAGTACTGGGTGTCCCTAATGCTTTAGCGGAGGATTTAAACAGATGCACAGAGCAGTATTGTGGGAAACTCACCGAGTAGTGAAACTGGGATTGAGCAGTACTGGGTGTCCCTAATGCTTTAGAGGAGGATTTAAACAGATGCACACCTTCATGCCTTAGATGAGGACAGAGTTAAACAGAAGCACAGAGCAGCCTTGCAGCAAACCCATTCACTGCATGAGAGGTGACATCTATGCACTGAGCTGAGGTGCAACCTTGATCTATCCTCATAAATTCATGGCACTGCACTGAACTCCACCCTGAAATCTCAAGTTTACATCAGGTCACTTGGCATCTCTGGAACAGTCTGGCGTCTGTTGCAGGAGCCTCTCTACCACAGGAAGCTTGTAACCAGACAAAAGCCTTTCATGCAGTGTCAATCCTTGAGCACCAACCACATGACTCTACCCAAATATAATCACCCACATTGAGGAGCAACAAGAGGTCCACCTAGGCCCTCCTTGGGTGTGAGCCTGACCCTCAAACCCTGTGGGGCCGATTCACAGAACTCATCTGAGATAAGATCCTAAACGTACTACTTTTTGTGTTCACAGAAGGCATTTAGTAGAAGTAAATGTAGGACTCCTAACTTTACTACTACTAAACTGAGTTAAAATCCTAAACGTACTACTTTTTGTGTTCACAGAAGGCATTTAGTAGAAGTAAATGTAGGACTCCTAACTTTACTACTACTAAACTGAGTTAAAATCCTAAACTTACTACTTTTTGTGTTCACAAAGGCCTTTAGTAGAAGTAAATGTAGGACTCCTAACTTTACTACTGCTAATCTGGGATACAATCCTAAACTTACTACTTTTGGTATTCACAGAAAGCATTTAGTTATAGTAAAGTTAGGAGTCCTAACTTTACTACTGCTAAATGGCTTCTGTGAATACCAAAAGTAGTAAGTTTAGGATTTTATCTCAGATTAGTTCTGTGAATCGGCCGCTGTGGCATCAGGTAGGCCACGGCAGGTGTCATGAATCTCAGTGACTTCACCTGTTCAGAGAAGCCCATTGGCTCCATCAGCAGGAATCGTGCTCTTCTCTATTGCTTCAAGCCCTTCCAGTCTCTGTGCTGTTCCCTTCCCCCTTACAGATCCCTATTAATTTCATGCTCTTTGTCCCTTCACAATTGGACGTGGTACAAACACGCTGATAGTAATAGTGAACTTGAGACAGTGTGCACTATGTACGTGTGGAATATCCGTCAGTCAATCATTTCATTAATAAATTAATATTAGTGAGGGCATTGGGAGCAGCTCGTGCTCCTTTGTGCCTCACGCCTAGGCTGCCCGTTGCACACTGTGCCAGATTGCATCGGGCTTCCACCATGGTGCTGGATGATAACGTGAAGACGTGACTGACATTTGAACTATACTGTTGGGTTTAGGAGTCAAGAGCGTTCTGGGCATAGGGACAGTGAAATGTGGAAAGGTGACAAGGTGAGATAGAGCGCAGGTATAGAAAAGAGATAATGTGAATTAATGAAAAAACAAAAAATGAGAAACCACATTGGAGGAAACCAAATCATGGAAAACCTATTTTAAGGAAAGACAATTTTAAGGAAATACAATTAAATTGAAAACTAAAAGGAAACATTTTAAAGGAAATATAATTTTAAGGAAACATCCAAAACCACACCCTTGGGCGAAGATTAGGGGTAGTGAGGTTTTTTGGGTTCGGGGATGGGTGATGTTTAGGGGCAATGAGGGCTTTTTAAAGGTTTGTAGGGTTGAAAGAGGGGTGGAGTTTAGGGGTGGTTATCCCTCCATGCACCTCACACTGTGCATCTTGAAGGCCCACTCAACATCAAGTTCTTCTCTTATTCGTGATACTGTGCCAACTTGACAGATACAAATTTCATAGTAGTAGCCAATAGCCAGCATGTGTTTCTTCGTGCTATGGGTTCCACTGACTTTCTCAAGGCTATAAACAAAGAACACAAATCAGAAATCACAGTATCAAATCCTAACCATGGTGACCCCACATAAATGACCTAGAGATCCCGATAGGGATGATTCGTGCACCTAACAAATGTAACTAATAAAATAATAAATTGAGTGGATTCCATACAGTACAATTCACAAAACCAACATTCCAGAATCCGATGTGCAATCGAAATATATAAAATTACAAATTGAAATACAAAACATATAGCTCGAAAAAAGTATCAACATAGCATACAAGGAGGAGCTACGCCAGCAATCAAGATGGCCGCGTAAGCTCCCGGCTCCGCCGACCTCCGCCAGCAGCTCGAATATCCTGCCTTTAATCCTGAACTCACGCCAGACTCCCGTGTTCGTGAAGTTTTTCTGCTTCTAAAGGTGCAATCCCAAGTTTCCTACCTTATTAGCTGACGATGATATGCCGTGTTTCCATTCTCGGCCTAACAACGTGTGGAAGCCGGGGACTCGATTTCTAGCCTACCCGGGTCGGAATTGATCAACATCGGCCACGAGACCTGGACTGAGCCCGGTCTCCCGAAGTGTGCCGTGAATTGTTGATTTTTGGTGACGACCCTGTTAACGGTCTACATCGTGGACACACCAGCGTGCAACACCGGCTGCCGTGGTCGGGGTCTGGTGCCCGGAGACCTTGATACCCTCTCGGGGTCGACGGGCTGGGGCCCTCGCCAACGGCACAGGTGTATTCTGCAAGACGAGGAGCGCCCACTGCTCGACATCGGATTTGCGTGGCCTGTTACCCCGGAGTAGCCGGCCTCCGGGGTTCAAGTCCTGCTCTATCGCCTATTGAGAGGGGATGGGGCGGACGGAAGGCACGCCATCGCTTCAGGCCATCATGGCCGCCATTGGGGCGCTCCATTCGCACACTATCGCTGTGTTCCGGACACTTATTGTGAAAGTGGACGGTATCCTGGGACCGGAGGATGATTCTTCGTTCAGATTCCAGCTAGCTATGGTACCAGCGGTGCACTGCACGCCTGAGATCGAGGTCCCCGTGCAGATCCCGGATTTAATGAGCCTTGGCGATTCCCAGTTAACAACAAGCCAGCCCGTGATTATCGCAAGCGTCTCCTGCCCGATTCTGCGGACGCCTGATACGTCTATAGACGGTCTTCTGTGTGGTAACAAGTTCCTCAGTGACTGTTGGAGATACTCGCTGTTCTTGGACGCCTTTCCTCGTTCGATTGGTGGACTTCGTGAACTTTTATCCTGTTTTCGATCCTGCAGCACCGACATGAACTTTTGTGAACGCTTTGCCTTTTCCATCAAGATGGCGGCTCGAGTGAGAACGACTCTTATGAAAGACCGCACTGGCCAGGGCTGAACTTGATCGCTTGGGCTTGATAAAATAGCTTTATGTAAGGCTGGAGTTGTGCCTATACTGTGACGGGAGTCGGGTGGTTTTTGACTAAACTCCCCCGACTGGTTTGTATATTTTACTGAATATTGGTTTTACTACGTCTCGGGGTGGTCGCTATTGGCGGGGGGTACGGGAGACCGGGAGTGTGTTTGCTTTCTCCTCCTCCACTTTATCTTTTTCCCTTTCTTTAGGGTAGTTCTTGGGCGACAGGCACGCTGCTAGTGGGGTTAGGCCGTAGCCATTGCAGGGGTGCAGGGTGGGGGGTTAGGGGAGGTTTTTTTTTATTTTGCCTTTGTTTTTTTCTATGGCCCTTTTGATTTTTCCTTTTTCCTTTCTACGAGAGGTGGGCTGGTTATTCTCCACGGATCCTTTATTGTCCGGGTGTCCAAACTGGCTTTAATTATCCTGTATCATTGAGGACAGGGTCTCGCGGATGGGATGGTTTTGGATCGTAAGATAGACTGTTTATTCCCCTATCTCCAATATCCGTAATCGCGATACGCTATGTGTTCCTTATATAGATTATTTGTCTGTATCACTCCCCCGCCTGTCCCTGCTCCGCATTTTACTGTCTGACACCTGATATGTGTACTGCCTCCTCTTGTCTTACTGTTAAATAAAAAAATATATTAAAAAAAAAAAAAAATACCAATAGCATCATACACCAAAAATTGCAGACAACCATTTTAACTCGGATAACCTGGGTATGTACAAAAATAAACTCACACCGGTATTAAAAAAAAACAAAAAAACATAGCATACAAGTTATTGTTGAGAAAACTCCTTCCTAATCTGGTTCATTGGTCGGAAATGCCTTCATAACGTAATGCTTGCAGATAATCAGGATACAAATCACCTACAATAAAGATTTATCATGGATCAGAACTAACCCCATAAATCCAGTCCCCAGGGATTAACTATAATATACCTATTGGTAAAGTATACGCCTGCAGACCCTAACACAGAAAACCACAATATCTCTAAACACACCCATTGCAATAACATCAACTCTTCATAATAAACACAGTTGGGTCGACAGACTTTGCCAATCTAATTACATTCAACAATCCGATCACATTCAACAAATAAGACTTAGGGACTGAGTACAATTTTGGCGGTCCACGGACTGCCGAACCTGTGGTGGAGGTTCGGTGGTGAATCAGTGGTCCCGAAGGCCGTATTACAAGCACGGCGTGCGGTGGTCAACTTTGGTGGTGCAGGAGCGGGGCGGTGGCAGTAGTGTGCCGCCCCTGCTCCCGCACCGCTAAAGTCCTAATCAGCCCCTTATTACCTTTGACAATGCATCTACATTTGTTAAACCAGATCTACATGCTTTAACCCCTCCCATGCTCATGACGAGCTTAGCTCGTCATGAGCCATGGTGCTCGTGTGCTCATGACGAGCTGAGCTTGTCATGGCCGTTTGAACGCTCACAGGCGGGGCTAATTCCCCTGCTTGGCTGAGCGTTCTAAGGAAACGGGTGTGCCCATGACGAGCTCAGCTCGTCATGAGCACACGAGCACCGTGGCTCATGACGAGGGAATAACCCCCGCAGTTAAAGGGTTAACACTATTGAAACACTGACCTAGATCAGCGAACCCCAATGAAAGGGCACAAAAGAGGGCGAGAACTTCTCCTTCAGCAACTAGATAACGCTATCTGCATTTGTTTCATTTTTTGTATAGTTTGTAACTTTTAATGTGTAATTATTTTCTGAGATTTGATCACTAATCATTCATTTAGTTGTGCGTTGTTCGATTTGTAGGGCAATAGGGTGGAAAGTTATTTACATGTTTAATAGGTGATGAATTATGTAATTTGTAATTGATTTTAATTTTAATTATGTAAATGTGTTTTGTGAATTTTAATGTAATGTATCTTTTATTTTCATATAGTTTAATTACAAATGTATATTTTAGCTGTGGGTTGTTGGGTTTGTAGAGGAATAAGGTGGGATATTATTTTAATTGTAATATTGTTTTTTTACAAAGCAGTTTCTATGTCAATTAAATATTTAATTGGTAAATGATTATGTTCTTTTGCAATTGATTATTTTCTATGTAAATTATTTGTTGTACTTTTCTTAATTGTTCATTTTCTGATAATTGTAATTAATAGTAAACTTTATAAAATGTTTTTTATATTGGCAATTGTTTTTAATTTAGTTGTATTTAATTACTAAGTGAATGTTATTATTATTTCATTTAAAAATTATTTTATTTGTTTGGAGACAGTGAAATTTGTTTGGTATTATAGAGGAAAGTGTATTTATTTTAAATATATTTATTTTGGTTTTAAAGTATGTTTGCATTATTTTTTATTTACATTTAATTTTATTCATATTGTATGTATTTCATATTTTAAATATGTTGTAATATTTTATGTTGTTTGCATAAATGTTTGGTTAATAATGATTAGGAGTTTGAATGGTATATGTAACCATTCTTAAATCTGACACTTTCAACTGTTTACTTTACGTGGAAATAGTAAAAGTAACTCTTCCAAAGTCCAAAACTTTCCCTAGACTTAAGTGGAAACAGAAAATCTATTCCTGTAATCCCCCAGGATGAATTGTCTTCTTGGAACAGAGTCTCAAAGCTGCGGACAGGCAGGTAGGGCTGGGGGCAGGTCAGTTGTCCTCTGGAGTTTTCACTGCTGCATAGCTCTTCAGTCCTTCTTCTTTAGTTCACCAGGGATCTAAGGAACAAGCTTCAGTGGTGCCCCTAAATACTCAATTTAGGGGCATTACAGATGTTCCATGGCAGTAGCCAATGTCTAATGACCTTTAGAGTGACTAAACCCTTGGTGTGTCCACTCTCTTTGGGGAGGGTGGCACATCCCTGCTCCTATTGGCTAACAATCTCCAAGTCAATATGGAGGATTTTGAAGGGAGTGGTTCACCTCCGCTCTGGACACCTTCGGAGTAGTCCCAGCTGAGGTGGATACGGCTTCTCTGTTTACTAATTTTCCCCCCTGACTTGCCGCCAACAGTGGGGCTTGGTCAGGGGGGGTGGAGGGGGTTCAGGCATCTCCACTAGCTGGAGTGGCCCAAATCAGCATAACGAAAGGCAGGAGCCTTTGAGGTGTGAAGCAACTCCACCCAGAGCAGGCTTTGTTCCTGGCCCTCAAGAGAAAAAGGCTCTCACCCCATGGGGCCAGAAACGTGTCTGGTGGTGGCGGCTGGCAGAGACCGGTCAGCCACACACTAGAGAGTTGGTCATTTTTCAGGGGGCATTTTTAAGATGCACTCTGAGTGCCTTTTATAATAACCCAACACTGGTATAAGTGTTTATTATGCTGAGAAGTTTGATACCAAACTTCCTAGCATTCAGTAAAGTCGAGCTGTTGAGTTTATAATGGCAAACTTATGCAAACTTAAAGCCCATGTATTCAATATGGCTTCACTGCACTTACAATGTCTAAGGATGGACGTAGACACTGTAGGGATATATTGCTCCTGCAGCTAGCCCTCGGCTGTGGTATAGTGCACCCTGTCTTAGGGCCGTAAGGCTTGCTAGAGGGGTGACTTACCTATGCCACAGGCATTGTTTGGTAGGCATGGCACACAGTGATGTGTGCCATGTTGACTTCAGTTTTAGCTGCACCAAAACACACAGTCTGCACTGGCAGTGTGTATGTGTTTGGTGAGGGGTCTCTGAGGGTGGCACAATACATGCTGCAGCCATTAGAGACCCTCTTTAGTCACAAGGCTCTTGGTACCACTGGTACCTTTTACAAGGGGCTTATATGTGTGCCACAAGTGTGCCCACTGTGGAAACAATGGTACAGTTTTTTTAAAGAGCACAGGCACTGGGAACCTGATTAGCAGGGACCCAATACACACTCAGTCAAAGTGCCTCACAATCAGGCAAAAAGTGTGGAGGTACTGCAACAGGAACCACTTTCTTACAGTGATACTTCAACTCGTTTCTAATTTGGATCAGAGTTAGGGCAGTCCTGATGAGTTCTGGAATGTTGTTCCAGATCCTGGGTGCAGAGATGGAAAAGACCTGTACCAGAGATGAGTGCTGGTCATGATGGCGTTATAATGATGCAGCTGGTTCTGCAGATGTTGCAGGAGTGTCAGTGGAGTTCCATCAGGATGGGGGTGACGCTGTAGAAACCCTCTGGGACCCTTACCTGCTGAAGACGCTGTGGGCCTCTTTCCCTTCCGTGGCTGGGTCTGTGTTTGTCCCCCTCTCGCCGCCGCTTTCTCCATCCTCGCGGCCGCCGAGCAGAGGGGGGCATTGGACGGAGGACGGGCGACTACATTTCCCGCCTGCCCTAGCGGCGGGAATCCCGGCCTCAGAGCGCGCCAGGCGGCGCTGAAGAGAGGCGTCACCCCGGTGGAGCGGGTGACGCTGGAGAAACCCTCTGGGACCCTTACCTGCTGAAGACGCTGTGGGCCTCTTTCCCTTCCGTGGCTGGGTCTGTGTTTGTCCCCCTCTCGCCGCCGCTTTCTCCATCCTCGCGGCCGCCGAGCAGAGGGGGGCATTGGACGGAGGACGGGCGACTACATTTCCCGCCTGCCCTAGCGGCGGGAATCCCGGCCTCAGAGCGCGCCAGGCGGCGCTGAAAAGAGGCGTCACCCCGGTGGAGCGGGTGACGCTGTAGAAACCCTATGGGACCCTTACCTGCTGAAGACGCTGTGGGCCTCTTTCCCTTCCGTGGCTGGGTCTGTGTTTGCCCCCCTCTCGCCGCCGCTTTCTCCATCCTCGCGGCCGCCGAGCAGAGGGGGGCATTGGACGGAGGACGGGCGACTACATTTCCCGCCTGCCCTAGCAGCGGGAATCCCGGCCTCAGAGCGCGCCAGGCGGCGCTGAAAAGAGGCGTCACCCCGGTGGAGCGGGTGACGCTGTAGAAACCCTCTGGGACCCTTACCTGCTGAAGACGCTGTGGGCCTCTTTCCCTTCCCTGGCTGGGTCTGTGTTTGTCCCCCTCTCGCCGCCGCTTTCTCCATCCTCGCGGCCGCCGAGCAGAGGGGGGCATTGGACGGAGGACGGGCGACTACATTTCCCGCCTGCCCTAGCGGCGGGAATCCCGGCCTCAGAGCGCGCCAGGCGGCGCTGAAAAGAGGCGTCACCCCGGTGGAGCGGGTGACGCTGGAGAAACCCTCTGGGACCCTTACCTGCTGAAGACGCTGTGGGCCTCTTTCCCTTCCGTGGCTGGGTCTGTGTTTGTCCCCCTCTCGCCGCCGCTTTCTCCATCCTCGCGGCCGCCGAGCAGAGGGGGGCATTGGACGGAGGACGGGCGACTACATTTCCCGCCTGCCCTAGCGGCGGGAATCCCGGCCTCAGAGCGCGCCAGGCGGCGCTGAAAAGAGGCGTCACCCCGGTGGAGCGGGTGACGCTGGAGAAACCCTCTGGGACCCTTACCTGCTGAAGACGCTGTGGGCCTCTTTCCCTTCCGTGGCTGGGTCTGTGTTTGCCCCCCTCTCGCCGCCGCTTTCTCCATCCTCGCGGCCGCCGAGCAGAGGGGGGCATTGGACGGAGGACGGGCGACTACATTTCCCGCCTGCCCTAGAGGCGGGAATCCCGGCCTCAGAGCACGCCAGGCGGCGCTGAAAAGAGGCATCACCCCCGCGTCGCGGGAGCGAGCGGGAGCGCGCGGGGTGAAACCCGGGCAAAGGGCGGGCCCTCTGCGGCCCTCAAAGGCCAGAGAAGGCCAGGCTAGGCCACCCCTTTAACATCTACCAAGGAGCAACAAGTAAATATCACCTGCGCCAAAAGAATTTAGACCTGGTATTCAGATTGGGGTTGCCAACTAGCTCCCTAAAGCTGCTACTGACCTGTGCAGGAATTTAGTGAAGAGGAGGGGATCTGCCAGGAGCAGCCTTAATAGCCCTTATACCGCCTTTAAACAGGAAGAGGAAAAACGCTTCTACAGCTGGCATTGAAGTAAGAACATCTTGTACTCACTGTTATTTTTTAAATTTGTTTCTCCTTCTATCTCCCTGTGGCCACAGACAAACTCTAACTGTAACGTAATATGTCAAAAAAAACATCCCTGTGGCACCTGATACACCAAAAAAACACTATGGATAATTATCTTGTTCAGGTGGTTAACAAGATAAATAGCGAACGAAGACAATCGCTGGGTCTGTATCAGTCTCCTATCCTCCCCCCAATGAGTCCCCCTGCAAATTCACAAATATCTGATGCTACACAACAAGACCCTAGCATCATTGCCCCTGAAATTGACTCTATAGGCAATGTAAGCATGGATATAAGTGGACCAAGTGGGGCTGACATGGAGATACATACGGACACTGACCTGGACACACATATTGACATTGTGGTGGAAGAAGCACCGCCTACAAAGCGGGCAACTAGGGCAGTTAGAGCGTGTCGTAAAACGCAAAAACATCGTGGGGGGGGGAGGACAGGGAAAAATAAAACTACTCCATCACCAAAAACTAAAGGTAAATGTCAGGAGTATGAGGAGGAAAATCCTAGGGACTTACTGGATGAAGCTTTATTGTCTAAAATCTCAGAGCTGTTAGAGTTAAAAATCCAGACATTCATAAAACCATTGATTAGTAAAATTGATAAACTTTCTGCGGTGATAAAAAAACTGGGGGGTACCCAAGACACATTAGTTTATGCAATAGGCATTGTGTCCAAGAGTGTTACAAAGCAGTACGATCACCAAGAGTCACACGATACGGGTGGAATAGTGTCAGATGTACTTCTACTAGAGCCCATCCCCCCGGAGAACCCACAAATTGGTCCTATCACCCATGAAATAGTGAAAGAGGCCCCAACAGACCCACCTCTTGTACCAGCTCCCCATAGTCTTGAGAAAGACTTGTCACAATTTGTATTAGAAGCTGCACCCTTGATATTAGTACTAGCAAATGTACCTACCTTATCACCTGAACAAACAGAATCAACATCATCAATAACAAGTAAGGCACTACATTGGCTGTCAAATAATATGAAGATGGCGCAGTGGGGAGAACAGCAGCTAGCTGATGAAGTTAAAATGGCAAGGAGGGTCACATGAATTGGGAATAATCCCAAAAAATGGAAGGGCGATTGTGTTGTGTTAAATTTCTATAACTCGGCCACACTGCCAAATATTTTGCATAATCTTTTTTCCCCACAACGAAGGAGTGGCACCATAATCCCGCTTACATTGGAATTTTTCTATAATGAGTTGAAAAAAGAACCCAAGCAAAATGCCCTGAAGTCTGTTTGGAAGGCAAGTAACAACAGATGGGGTAGGGGACCTATGGTATCTGATCCTAATATTGTCCCAGGCAACAGGGGTGGCACATGGCGAGGTGATCACCAAAATATGCCCTGTTTGACTACCCCAGGGCCAAATTGGAACTTAGTGAGTAGACGGGGTTTGTATAATCATGACAATATATATGCGATGACACGTAATGGCAATTTTGTTGGAGGATGGCTATGTGACCAACAGAACTTGCCATACCCTATTACCCCAGTGCCCAGATGGAACACAGCTATAAATGGATGGGGTTTTGGGGCTCCGCATTACAATTGTGGAATTAGCACCTCTAATAGGTTTGGGGCTTTGGCTGGTCTAAACGACTGTGATTGACTCAAGGGGGAGGGGGTTTCCAACGAAGTAAGGGATGTCACTCTTAGGCATGAGCCACAATTTGAGCCCAATCAAAATCCATCAGATTGTGTGACAGAACTGCCGCTCTACCATCCCACTAGTCAAAATGCAGCGGCTCAAACATTGAATATTGAGGTTTTTGAGAATACTAGACAACCCCAGGCACAGACAAATCAAGAAATGCTAGAAATAGAAAAATTATTTTGCTGGAATATTGCAGGGTTGAGAAAGAATCTATCGGATCCAGCCTGGCACCAATACCTTGCCAGTGGGGACCTTATCCTGTTCCAAGAAACTTGGGGGCTAGAGAACTACTTTAAGGTTCACTATAGATCTTTTTTCATTCCTGCAATTAACATAAATGGGGGCAGACCTTCTGGCGGTTTAACAATATGGGTCAAAATTACAGGGGGGATAAGCTTTAAGCAAATTGACACAAATAACTCTGACCTTCTGATGATTGAACTAAAAAAAACCAAGGGCCAGACTATTTATGTGATTAATGTCTATAACAGACCACATCAAGCATGTAAAGAATCGCCAGTCATAACCCACTTAGGTAATATCATGGCAGGGCTAGATCAAAATGCAACAGTAATTGTAGGAGGCGACCTAAATAGAAGCTTCGAGCCCATAATGGGCCTTGAAGACATCTACAAAGATGAGGATAGTGTCAATAATATACCCCTGGTTGACACGACCTATAAAGTAGCCTGCACTGTGAGTGCCCTACAACTACTGAGCTTAACTTTTGAGCGCGGGCTGCGTGCTTGTAATGGGCGTTTGCCATCAGACTGTCCCAGCAAGCCAACATTCACTAGAGGTGGTTGTTCTAACCATTTAGATTATTTTATATTCTCCCTACACCTATGGCCTATGGTAGTGGATTTAAAAGTGGATGATCGCATGGAGAGCGATCATTACCCTTTGATTTTATCTATTCAAAATTTGATTTCTAACCCTACCAACAAGACAGCCAGACAAAATTTTCAACCACAAGACCCCCTAGAAGCAAACAATCGTAGGTCCTTAAAGTGGCCAGCTGTGCTAGGAAATACAAATACTATTAGCCAGATCTATCATGTCTTTCTTAAACATATGTCCCCCTTGGTCGAGAACAGTACTGCAAATTACAGCTCTCGTCTAACAGAATCTCATGATCATTTAATTGGCCAGCTCAGTGAGATTCTGACCAGAGTGGTAAAAAGATCAAATGCCGCCCACAAATCTAAAAAAATGGGTAGCTCCTGGTATAACCAGGAATGCCGGAGAGCCAAGTCAGACTTAATCATTGCAGTTAGGGAAAATTCACCAGAAAATGTTAAAATCAAAAGAGCCCAGTACAAAAGAACTCTACTTTTGGCTAAAAAAGAATGGGACGAGAGGGTATGGTCTGACCTGTTAGATGCTTGCAAGCGCAAAGACCAGACCTCCTTCTGGAGCCTTATTGCTAGTGGCACCAAAGGAGCCACAGAAACCAAAGATAGATTTCTTGAGGAAAGTACTTGGGTTAGGCATTTCTCTTTATTATATGCTTGTGCCGACCCAGGTGTTAATGAAGACCTGGCCAATACGCACCTAGATTTGGTACTGCATGAACCCACCCTTGTATTTACTTTGAATGAAACACTCTTAGCAATTAAAGCAGTCAAGCCAGGAAAGGCCCCCGGTCCGGATGGAATACCAGGGGACCTCTGGAAGCACGAGAACTATATTTGGGCTCCCTACATCAATCTATTATCTAATGAAATTGCTAGTGGAGCCTCTGTCCCCGGATCTTGGAAGGGGGCAGAGATTGTAACACTATTTAAAAAAGGCGATAGGTCGAACCCCTTGCACTATCGCCCTATTAGCTTGATCGACGTGTTGCAAAAAATTTTTGCCCGTCAACTTCTTAGTCGACTTACTTCATGGATTAATGATCATTCTATTTTTACGAAGTACCAGGCTGGTTTTAGATCAAAAATAAGCACTGTGGACCAGGTTTTTAGATTTTTATGTTTAGTCTGGAAATATACTATCATCAGGAGCTCCCACATATATGTGGCCTTCGTCGACTTGAAAGCAGCCTTTGATATGCTTCCTAGGGCAGACCTATGGAAGAGACTAAATAATATGGGCGTGCCCGGAAACATTTTACAGTTACTTATCAGGCTGCATGAGAATAATTATGCACGAGTCAGATGGGGACCAAATGGGGAGCTAAGCGAGAAAATAAATATATCTAAAGGGGTTAGGCAAGGGTGCGTAATGGCACCTACCCTATTTTCCCTTTATGTTAACGATATTCCTGACACCCTTTTGAGCATGACTCTCCCAAATTGTGTGGTGAAGCCGTTCCGGCACTATTATTTGCAGACGACACGATTTTAATTTCTCAGACACCTAGAGGCCTTCAGAATCTTTTAAATAATTTTAACTTGTATTGTCATGACAGGAAATTGGAAATTAATTCCTCTAAAACAAAGGTCATGACAATCAATCCCCATAAAGGTTTTAATAAAGTTTTTAAAATAAATGATGAAATTATTGAAAAAGTCCCTAATTTTAAATACCTTGGTATCATTTTAGATAGTAAACTAACATGGCAAACACAACTAGAAAATGCAAAACTGAGGTTGACTCAAAACCAGTTCCCAATTCTAAAAAAGCACAAGAACAGTCACACTAAATCAGTTTCACCGGCCATTGAACTATTTAAATGTAAAGCACAGTCATCTTCCCTCTATGGAGCAGACCTTTGGGGTTATGCACTGAAGGATACTTTTCTAGTTCGTGAGAACTCCTTTATTAGACAGCTCCTAGGTCTACCTGGCTCCACACCACTGACCCCCGTATTGTGGGACCTTAATTTCCGACGCACAGATGACTATGCTTCTCTTCGCCCGTTGCTCTACTGGGTCCGCTTATGGTCTACTGAGGAGTTGGTAGACTACAGAGAAGCACTGCGAGAGATAATGGTCATAAAAAATATCACTTATTTGCCATGGTTAGTGTATGTTGAAAGATGGTTTGTAAAATTGGGGCTGAGTAATTTTTGGTCAGACCCTGACTCGCTAACTAATAGTTCAAAAAAACTCCTGAAACGAAGGTATTGGGAGTTTATAAGCGACACAGTGCTAACTAATCCCAATATAGGAACTCTGACCTCAAAATGTTTGGAGATAAAAATGAATATGCGATTGGAGCCTCTCATGGATGAAATCTACCCCCCGTTTGCCAAAAGCCTATATCTAAAATTCAGGTATGGCATTTGGCAAACGAGAGACAGGACGACCAAATGGCACTGTAAAAAGGGTGCAAATATGAATACTGATCCGGTTATATGTGAGCTTTGTGAAATGGGGTTGAAAGAGGATGAATCTCATGTTTTATTTATATGCCCTGCATACCTTAACGCAAGGAAAAAATGGTTAAAGCCTATATGTAAAATGTTAGGCCTTCGCCACATTAGGGTTGGGCTCAGAATATTTAAGGGAGATACCTCTCAACCGATAGTCTTTAGCCTGAGCCGTTTTCTCTTATGCGTAGCACTGATTAGAAATGAAAAAAGGTCTTAAAATTTAAATCTTATCTATTTTTACAATGTACTTTCTGTTGGCTTGAACTGAATTTATAAGCTAAGTGCAGGGGCAAAATGCACTGGTTAGCTGAACATGATATGTTTACTAAATGGTAAAGTGTGCTTGTTTTAGCGATCCTGGTGCATCTTTTATATGGAATACTTCACTGTTTTATGTTTATTTTATATTTATTGAGTGATCCTGTCAGATGAGGTGGGCCGACTGTGATGAAATGTTTTCCAATTTAAAAACTTCTGGGACATGTAAAAGAATCACGTGCTGCTAATTGTACTCTAATCTAACTGTGATGTTGTATTTATTGTATTTTCCTATTATTATATGTATTGTATCTTATAAGGTTTTTAACCGAATAAAGATTGAAATGATTGCTGATTAGCAGGGACCCAATACACACTCAGTCAAAGTGCCTCACAATCAGGCAAAAAGTGTGGAGGTACTGCAACAGGAACCACTTTCTTACAGTGATACTGCAACTCGTTTCTAATTTGGATCAGAGTTAGGGCAGTCCTGATGAGTTCTGGATATTGTTCCAGATCCTGGGTGCAGAGATGGAAAAGACCTGCACCAGAGATGAGCGCCGGTCACGATGGCGTTATAATGATGCAGCTGGTTCTGCAGATGTTGCAGGAGTGTCAGTGGAGTTCCATCAGGATGGGGGTGGCATGATAATATTTATTCAAGATCTGGATGAGACGTGGTGTGGAGCACAGGATGCCCTTAAGAGATGCCAGTGTGGATAGTGGGAGGACATGAAGCATGGTGCTACCACCAACAGGATGCAAGAGTACGAGGGCGTGAATAGTAGTTCTGAAGTTCTTTTTTGACAAAAAGGTTTCACTTTCTGCAGAAGAAAGAACTGGTTCCAGGTCACAGTTACATTTTTGGCAATATGTTCTTTGAAGTTGAGGTTGGTGTCCAGTGATTATACAAGTGACTTGGCATTCAGTGTTGGTTGGGGTTGAAGTCATCAAGATATGTCATTAACCCAGGTTTGTACTGCCCTTTTTGTTGTTGTTGGTAAATAATAGGAAATCAATCTTGGTAGGATTGTGCTCAAGGTATGAGCTGGCTATCCAGGTCTGTGTGATGGGCAAGCAGTGTTTGAGGAGTTGGAAGACTGAAGCAGAGTGGATTTTCAAGTAGAGTTGTGTATCATCACCACATTGGTGAATCTTGATGCTGCTATCGGAGAGTAAAGCACCAAGCAGCTCCATGTATATGTTGAAGATGACAGAAAACAATGTAGAACTCTATGTGGACTATAAAGGTGATATGTGTCTTTGGGGACCAATAGGTGCCATGTGGACACTCTGGAGTTGGGTGGAAAGGTAAGAGAACCAGTGAAGGACATTGCCAGTGACTCCCATTTGAGAGGCCAGGGTGGAATTGTTGCCCTTTTAATGTATGCAAATAATGATGAGTCAGTGAATCAAGTATCTGATAAAAGGTTACCCTTTCGAGGTGCTCAGTTGGTACTGACCTAAGCGCATAGAAGGAACCATGTTCCGAATTTCATCAAGGAACATGTACATGGAAGTCTGCAGCCAAATAGGCCATAATCTAGAACTTTCTATTTTTTTGCCATAATCTATCTCAGTGGGAAACCACTGGCTTTGAGTGACAGCTGCTGGTCCCCCCCCTTGCAGGGCTGGAGAGGACATTTGGCCAGCTTCCTGAATAGATGAGGCAAGTTCTCAGGTCTGGAGACATGACCCACTTGTGACAGTTCCATCCAAATGTGAGTGCCAGGCGAGGACTGGGGGCCAGAAAGTCCTTGCGTGACTTTGCGCCACGCACACTGACACAAGGGCAGCGCAGCCCTAAAGTGAGATTAACTGTGCCTCCCAGTGCCTCCCAGTGCCGCCGCGTGTGGCGCTGCATGGCGTAGTAAACCTGAAGTAATGCAGGGCAGCACAATTCGCTGCCTGGAGTTACTTTGCTGAGAAGTCGTTCCAGGGGTGAAGCGTGGGCGTTCCAGGGGTGGAGTGTGGGCGTTCCAGGGGTGGAGCGTGGGTGTTCCAGGGGTGGAGCGTGGGAGTTCCAGGGGTGGAGCGTGGGTGTTCCAGAGGTGGAGCGTGGGTGTTCCAGGGGTGGAGCGTGGGTGTTCCAGGGGTGGAGCGTGGGTGTTCCAGGGGTGGAGCGTGGGCGTTCCCGGGGTGGAGCGTGGGCGTTCCCGGGGTGGAGCGTGGGCGTTCCAGGGGTGGAGCCTGGGTGTTCCAGGGGTGGAGCGTGGGTGTTCCAGGGGTGGAGCCTGGGCGTTCCCGGGGTGGGGCGTGGGTGTTCCAGGGGTGGATCGTGGTTGTTCCAGGGGTGGAGCGTGGGTGTTCCAGGGGTGGAGCGTGGGCGTTCCAGGGGTGGAGCGTGGGCGTTCCAGGGGTGGAGCGTGGGTGTTCCAGGGGTGGAGCGTGGGCGTTCCAGGGGTGGAGCGTGGCTGTTCCAGGGGTGGAGCGTGGGTGTTCCAGGGGTGGAGCGTGGGTGTTCCAGGGGTGGAGCGTGGCTGTTCCAGGGGTGGAGCGTGGGTGTTCCAGGGGTGGAGCGTGGCTGTTCCAGGGGTGGAGCGTGGGTGTTCCAGGGGTGGAGCGTGGCTGTTCCAGGGGTGGAGCGTGGGTGTTCCAGGGGTGGAGCGTGGGTGTTCCAGGGGTGGAGCGTGGGTGTTCCAGGGGTGGAGCGTGGCTGTTCCAGGGGTGGAGCGTGGGTGTTCCAGGGGTGGAGCGTGGGTGTTCCAGGGGTGGAGCGTGGCTGTTCCAGGGGTGGAGCGTGGGTGTTCCAGGGGTGGAGCGTGGCTGTTCCAGGGGTGGAGCGTGGGCGTTCCAGGGGTGGAGCGTGGGCGTTCCAGGGGTGGAGCGTGGCTGTTCCAGGGGTGGAGCGTGGGCGTTCCAGGGGTGGAGCGTGGGTGTTCCAGGGGTGGAGCGTGGGTGTTCCAGGGGTGGAGCGTGGGTGTTCCAGGGGTGGAGCGTGGCTGTTCCAGGGGTGGAGCGTGGGTGTTCCAGGGGTGGAGCGTGGGTGTTCCAGGGGTGGAGCGTGGGCGTTCCAGGGGTGGAGCGTGGGCGTTCCAGGGGTGGAGCGTGGCTGTTCCAGGGGTGGAGCGTGGGCGTTCCAGGGGTGGAGCGTGGGTGTTCCAGGGGTGAAGCGTGGGTGTTCCAGGGGTGGAGCGTGGGTGTTCCAGGGGTGGAGCGTGGCTGTTCCAGGGGTGGAGCGTGGGTGTTCCAGGGGTGGAGCGTGGCTGTTCCAGGGGTGGAGCGTGGGCATTCCAGGGGTGGAGCGTGGGCGTTCCAGGGGTGGAGCGTGGCTGTTCCAGGGGTGGAGCGTGGGCGTTCCAGGGGTGGAGCGTGGGTGTTCCAGGGGTGGAGCGTGGGTGTTCCAGGGGTGGAGCGTGGGTGTTCCAGGGGTGGAGCGTGGCTGTTCCAGGGGTGGAGCGTGGGTGTTCCAGGGGTGGAGCGTGGGTGTTCCAGGGGTGGAGCGTGGGCGTTCCAGGGGTGGAGCGTGGGCGTTCCAGGGGTGGAGCGTGGCTGTTCCAGGGGTGGAGCGTGGGCGTTCCAGGGGTGGAGCGTGGGTGTTCCAGGGGTGGAGCGTGGGTGTTCCAGGGGTGGAGCGTGGGTGTTCCAGGGGTGGAGCGTGGCTGTTCCAGGGGTGGAGCGTGGGTGTTCCAGGGGTGGAGCGTGGCTGTTCCAGGGGTGGAGCGTGGGCGTTCCAGGGGTGGAGCGTGGGCGTTCCAGGGGTGGAGCGTGGCTGTTCCAGGGGTGGAGCATGGGCGTTCCAGGGGTGGAGCGTGGGTGTTCCAGGGGTGGAGCGTGGGTGTTCCAGGGGTGGAGCGTGGGTGTTCCAGGGGTGGAGCGTGGCTGTTCCAGGGGTGGAGCGTGGGTGTTCCAGGGGTGGAGCGTGGGTGTTCCAGGGGTGGAGCGTGGGCGTTCCAGGGGTGGAGCGTGGGCGTTCCAGGGGTGGAGCGTGGCTGTTCCAGGGGTGGAGCGTGGGCGTTCCAGGGGTGGAGCGTGGGTGTTCCAGGGGTGGAGCGTGGGTGTTCCAGGGGTGGAGCGTGGGTGTTCCAGGGGTGGAGCGTGGCTGTTCCAGGGGTGGAGCGTGGCTGTTCCAAGGGTGGAGCGTGGGCGTTCCAGGGGTGGAGCGTGGGTGTTCCAGGGGTGGAGCGTGGCTGTTCCCACAAATGCACCCATGGTGTTTGCGCTTTCCCAGTTTTACTAACAACAGTAAACCTGGGAATGCATCATGCTCTGCTTTCCCAAGGGCGACGTAACAAGGGGAAATATTTTTATTTTTCCTCTTTCTACATGTGCTGCATTCTGCGGCAGGAAAAAGCCTCAGAGGAATGTTTTTGGGCAGGAAGGTGTCCCTTCATGCACAAAAACAGTCCTACTTGCAACAGAGGCACTCTTGTACAATAGTGCAAGGGTGCTTGCGTTGGTGGTCACTATTGCGCAGCGCAGAAAGAAAGCAGGAATGTGTCATATCTTAGTAGATATGACACATCACTGCCCTCTCCATTTGACGCAGCACAGCAAGCCATCTTACTGTGATGTGCTGCGTCAAATTATAATAAAGATTTCCCTGGGTGTGCCCCACACGAGCCCAAGGACTCCCCATCTCCGCCTTACCGTCCAGGCTTCCAAAAATCTATGAATCTGTTTCCCACATGGGATGTTTGCAGCTTCCGTGTTAAAAGGGCTTCAGTGGCTCGTGTGCTTGCTGCAGATGTTGGCAAAATATAGATCTATGAATATGGGGCATTTTCTACACATGCGTCACTTGGGCAACATTTACACCATTCATCGCTGCATGCCTCTAACTGCTTTAAGACCTTTCATTCCCAGAGTGCCACTGCAACCCACACCCCGCACTCACTCATGCATTCATTCATTAATCTTCATATGGCCTTTCTCAGGCTTTTGCCAAGAACTTGGGCTTCTTCTCCAGCTCCTGCCATCTGCCTGGTTGCCTCGCTGCCAGCTGGCTCTGCTCCATGTCTGCTGCTCCTGTCGCGTGCTACTGCCCCTCACTCTGTTCTACCTCCTCCTTCTCCCTACTCTACCTGCTTCCATACTTACGCCCCATCCATGCCCCCTCTATGTCCTTCCCCCTGCCTCTGCCCTGGGACTTTCCACCGCCACCTCTTTCTACCTCTAACTACCTTTGTTCTGTCCCACCTACCACTGGCCCTTCTCTGTCCCCTGCACCAGTCCTTTTCTGTCTTTTGCCCCTGGCCACTTCACCCACTCGTACCTACTCCTGTTCCATGCCACCTACCTCGGCCCATCTCATACCACCAACATGGACTCCTCTCTTTCTCCTACCACCTTGCTTCGCTCCATCCTTTTCCACTTCCACCTGTTATGTCCCTTAATTATGTACTGCCCACCTCTACTTCCCTTCCAGCAATCCCTGCCCCCTCTCTGTCCTCTGCCCCCTACATCAAACTTCTCCGCCTCCAGCCACCCATCTCTTCTCCCTCTCTGAACAATGCCATCTGCTCTGCCCCCTCTGTCCTGTTCCACCTATCTCAGCCCCTGTGTGCCCCCTGCCACCTACCTCACCTCTTCTCTGCATCCTAGCATATGTCTGTACTCTCTCTTCTGTCTACCACCGGTCTGTAGTCCTTTGTGTATGTACACCGCAGTTGTGTAGCATGAACCTAGCCATAGGAAGTCACAAAGGGTTGGGGAGGTCTGGTCTGTGGACTGATTCTGCATTGTGATGTAATGTTCTTGCGTCTTCAGATCTTCCCGAACTGGACTAGGGTTGGGCGTCCTTATGGATACAGGGATGTTGTTACAGACCCGGCACGTGACTACTCCAGCGGGCATCTCCACTGCTCACAGACTTCTCTCTGCCCTCCCACTGTCATCACCCTACTTTCTCTTCCTGGCCACCTGTCCACACTACTTTCTTACTTCTGACCTGCCTTCATCCTCTCTCTCTTATGCACCCAGCCTGCGGTTCTCCTTCCTGCCCCCTGGCCGACACCTCTGCCTCTCCCTTCTGTTTACCTTTCTGCGCCTCTCTCTCTTCCCTGCCACTGCCGGTTTCCTGTGTCTACCTGCCTGCACCATGCTCCCTTTCCTTCCCCACATGACTCATATCTCTCCCCAGCTTTCCCCACTGCATAGACTCTGCCAAATCCTTAGGTATTCCCTTGGATAAACACTTAAACATGCAAGCGCATATCAGTGCTACTATTAGGGGAGCCAACTTCCAACTCAATACCCTTAAGAAAATCCCACCTTTCCTCCCACCTGAAGACCTCAAGTCGGCGGTGCAATCCTTGGTTATCTCTAGACTGGAATATGCTCGTCCCTTGCTGGACTCCCCAAAGCTAGCTTGGTCCCACTCAAAGCTATTCTGAACGCATCGGCTAGACTCATTACAGGCTCTAGAAGGCATGACCACATTTCCCCCAACCTTTTGTAACTAAATAGGCTAACTATCGAAGCCAGAATCCAATTCAATATAGCCTGCCTCACTCATAAAGCTACCCACTAGAACACCCCGATCTACCTGGCAAATAAGCTTGAATTTTCAGGCTCTAGCCGGAACCTTAGAATTTCGTCCACCCTACTCTTGAAACCTACAAGATTCATAAAGAAAGAAATCTTACAATCTTGCTTTCACCGGTCTTGCTCCGAGAATCTGGAACTCACTGTCCTCCGAGGTTAGATCCAATACTTCCACTGCATCCTTTAAGAAACTTGTAAAACGGCTACTCTTGAACACACTCTTAACAGCATCAACCTGTGATCATGCTGTTGTTTTTGCTAATACTCTGATGCTTGTTGTTCTATACTGGTGCCTTTTATTGTATGCTTTTATGTTATATTGCTTGCGTGCCCTTGGGCACTTTAACAGCATCAACTTGTGACCATGCTATTGTATTGTTCATTTTTGGATTCATTGTGTTTGTACTCTTGCTTTCGCCAATTCTGCACAGCGCTCTGATACCCATATGAATTTTGTTTGCGAGCTATAAAACTATTAAAATAAATAAATAAAAAATATACCTCTCCTCTTCCGCCGCCACTTGTATCCAGTGCTTCATTTTGAACAGAATGAGTGCTGGGGCTCAAAGTTTTGTTCATAAGCCCATGGCTGGTGCTATCAAAGGTTGGGTTGCCAAATACCAAGGCTGTGTAATCTTGATTGCCCCTCGGGCATTCTTAATCCACCTCCAGACACTCCCTGTCCCATAATCTCACTCTTTCATCCCCTCTTTTTCCTTTGTCTGGGTTATTCTCTCTTTTCTTTCTCCTTCCCCCTCTTGTGTGTTTGTATCTCTGTAGCTCTGGGTCAAAGTCTGGCGAGGAAAAATATGTGCTGGCCTACAATAATAGTACCCACCTGTCAGTGCCGTCTTAACACATAGGCATGCTGGTCAGTTTCCCGGGGGGCCCAGGAGCGTAGGGGCCCCATATAGACCAGAATTGAACACTAATTTTCCATTAAACATTTTTATTCCAGTGAGTGGTTGTGTAGGCAGAGCCAAGTGCACTGCTTTGCCCCGGGGGCCTATAATGCTGTTAAGATGGTCCTGCCACCTGTAACTTCCGGCTCAAATTAAGCACTACAGGTATCAGGTTCTCTTTTTCTCCCTTAGCCTGGGCTTACCACCTTTCTCCTGTCTCTGACTGAAGGAACTCCCTTCCCCCAGATTTAATAAAAAATTCTGGTCAGGGTATCATTCATCGAGATGGGGGTTCAAGGCGGGGGCAGCCTGAAGGTGCCCTCGCACCCCACCCACCTCCTCACTGTCCCCTTCCAACAGGTACTTAATAAAGACGCCCCTTTCCTCTGCCCAGCAAATTGATTTGTCCCTTAAGGTGACACAAGGTGTGGCGCGCCTCCCGCCGTCTGAAGGGCGACTCTGCAGCGATTTAGGGAGAAATTAGAAATATCTTTAATTTGCTGTGCCTGTCAGGCCTGGTGATGAGCGGAAAGTGGCTGTGTCAGGCTGCAAATTTATCTCCAGCCAGGCGTACATCAAATTTCATTCGCTAATTAGAATCCCTCCGCCCTCTCTCGCGACTCTCCTCCAAAGGCGGCCATTATGGAAATCAAGGCAGCCATTAGGCGGGCGCGCGGGCCTGCGCGCGCAGTAATGAATGCTGGGAGGGCTGCAGTTTGATTAAGATGAATGATTTATTGAAGGGTACAGACAGCCAGGTCTCCAGTCCTTTCAGTACATGTATCCCACCCTTGCATCCAATCCCCATCCTTCTTCGCTGCGTAACCTCTCCGAAGGTCACCGGTTGTAGCTGTCAAGGCCAATCATGGTCAACACGTGACTGACATGTGAGCTCGGTTGGCAAACAAGAGCCATGTTTCTGGGCCTTCCTTCATCGTTGACAGTGGAATGGGACATGCAAGGGTGGCGGGCTCCGTACCAGGCGTTCATTGGGTCCATCAACGCTCTTGGCCCCCGGTGCCACTGCACCTTTTGCATTAATGATACGCCTGATCTGTAAAACGAACATACACATATCTTCATATAATCTGGTGTTTCTGAAATGAGTGCTGCACCTTATACGTGCCTGATCAGAAATCTTCTGCGCATGTGGCCAGCTGATGTCACAGGGGCGCGAGCGCACAGGGTTATCCTCTACACACCAGCAGGTTTCACGTTCAACCATCTCAGTTGGGGAGTCTTCAGCTTGTCATGTCTCTGGTGAGACAGCGCACCCCGGGAACCCACGCTGTACTCAATGTGTGTGAAAAAGGCCACTTTAATGAGACAGGTGCGTTTCACAACCATAGACCTTGGCACAAAACTAAACAGGCTGACGTCAAGGCCTCATTATACATAGATGTAACCTGAGCAATGGCCAACCCTTGCCCCTAAACAATCTCCTGGTATTGTTACCATTACCACCTCATATGTCCTCCTCGTCCCAGTCCTTACATTAGTGAGGTGATCCAGCCTCCCGACGGGCCATCTAGAGCGCTAGTCTTTTTTTATTTTTTATATAAACCCCTCCCACCCCCTGCCAAGCCTGTTTTTTTTCCTGTTCGATTGACAGTCTGTCGGAACGCGTGGTACGTTGCTTCTTGGCGATGTATGTGTTTTTTCTTTATTTCTTTATATATGCCTTCCCAGGTGTTTGTGCATTTTCATGTTTTATTTTGGCGTGCGCAGACCTTACTGTTGTGTCGGTGTATTGCATCCCTGCTCTGCTCGCGTTGCGTTTCCCGTGCAGGTGCTTGGCTGCATCGAGGAGCATTCTGTGCGGTCAGGGGCAGGCCGTTCCGGGGCTGAGGTAGTTCTAGCAGCACCTGGCTCCTGTGGCCATGTCTTTTGCTCATTTGCCCATCTGGCCCCAGCACTGTGGAACTCACTCCCGCTCCTACTACGCCTGGAACCTTGCTACCTTCGGTTCCGGAAGGGAATTAAATCATGGTTGTTCAATCAATAGAGCCCCTCCCCCTCATTCCATGTGTAACACAGAGCCAAGGCGCCGGGAAACCCTCAGGGTAGCTGTCGCGCCATACAAATGCAACAAATAAATAAATAAATAAATAAATAAATGTTGTGTGTGTGGCTATGGGCAGGGCTTTAAGTGTGCCGGGTCTCTCTGGTGCTCAGTATCAGCAATTCTTAAAAGCAGGTGCCGAAACGGGTCTCTATCGGGCTCTCCAGTTTTACCTTCAGGGTGGGTAAACAAAAACATTAACTCTGCGATAGTACCATCCCTCACTGCTTTTGGTGTAGCTTCAAAAACATTAATTTTTCAGTATTTTATAGCGCAAACTTGAGCACCAGTTACAACACAAGCACACATTCATGTTTGGTCAACAAAAGAATCACCTTCCGCCTCCTCACCTACGCACACAAAGCCCTACACGACCAAGGCCCAAGCTACCTCAACAGCCGAATCAACTTCTACGCTCCCAAACGCCACCTCCGATCAGCCAACCACGCCCTCGCCGCCGTCCCCTGCATCCGAAGAGCGACTACAGGAGGAAGGTCCTTCTCCTACCTGGCCGCCAAGACCTGGAACTCCCTCCCGACCGACCTGCGCCTGACTCAAGACCATCTCTCCTTCAGGAAGAAGCTGAAGACCTGGCTGTTCGAGCAGTAGCGGCACCCCCCCTCCCCCAGCGCCTTGAGACCCTACGGGTATGTAGTGCGCTCTATAAATGTCATTGATTGATTGATTGATATTGAGCCAATGTGAGACTCAAACCTGCTTTCTCGGCTCGAAAGTCGACAGGTCCAGCCTTAACAGACACAACCTCGCCCACTAGAACGGAAACATTTTCAATATTATATGCAACAAAGTGATAGTTGTTGTTTATTTATTTTATGCAATTTACAAACATTGACAATAGTGCAGGCTTGTTATAAGTGTAATGTTATTTGTTGTGTTAAATAGCAGGATAAATGGACAGAAACAGCAAAATACCAGTGGGGCGGCACACACTATGCTAAGTACACATTTTTAGCTTAAGTGTTTTAGGCCACGCCCTTAATTACATCGGCCACACCCCTATGAGAGACCCCCCAGTTTTTTCATCCCACTTAAAACGCTGGCTATGGGGGAGGTGGCAAGGCTGTCTTTTACCTTCCCATGTCTCTTGGCTTTTGAGACTTGGTTGCTAGGGGACGGCTTGATAAAGCCGGGGAGACAGACTGAAATCTAGGGATATTCAGCAACATTCTTGCTGCTGAATTCTGAAGAATCTGAAGTTTCTTCAGAACTAGTTTGGGTGGATTCAGATAAAGCCCATTGCAGTGATCTGCTCTGGCCATTACCAGAGCCAGCACAACAGTCTTTAACAAGTTAGTACCAAAATGAACCAGCAAGGATAACATCCACACTTTGGGGTGCTTGTGACGCGGCTCCCCCAAAGCCAGAAATTCCCCACAAAAAAAACATTGCTTTGAGTATTTCACTCTGGCGGCATGCACCTCACCCGCTCCCGCCATTTCCAGAGAGCAGTCTCCAAGACTAATCATAGATTTGTCAAAAAATGTGGGTTGCACCACCAACTCAAAATTCTAAAATAATTGAGTCCATCCATTATTTGGTATTATTAAGTCTCTTTATTCTTCATCCATAATATAAACAGTCAAGCAGCCAACACGTTTCGTCCAGCTTCAGTGGACTTCATCGGGGCTTGTTATCAACGTTTAGTCTCCTACTGATAGTTGAAAATTACAGCAATGCTGTCCGATTCAGTATATCTCCCATGTTTGAACTATGCCCTCCTGTATCCAAGGTGAGTCCACTATTACTTGGTTCCTGTGCCACCCAACATGGTACTTCAGAATGCCAGAATCCCGTGTTTCCCGTGTAGTGCCCAAATACTGGATACCTATTCTGGTGAGCTATTAATTGTCTTCTACATCTTGCGGTGCTCTAAGGAGGGTCACAGTTCTCGAAGAGATGCAGCGTTTTCTCTGTGTGTTGGTTGAATGGGCTGGTGGTTGGGTCAGTGGAACTGGCAGAGAGTTTTCACAAACACAGGCGTATGTGGATTTTATTTCATCTCCGTTTTTAGGTCTCGCCTAGCGCAGCGCGCATGCGCTGCTTTTGGAGAGGGCCTCTTGTAATCACGGCAGACTTTCATAAAGCTTTCTGAAAGCTTGTGTGTCTGCTTGTGAAATTCTATTGGCCTTTGCATGTGGCTTTCAAAAATTGAAAGCCTGCAATCGGCTAAAGGCGGGTGCATGTCCCGCCGTCTCTCTGAACGTTAACTCCCCTGGCCTAGGGAGCTCGGGAGCGAGCAGCAGCGCGGCCGGGTGCCAGCTGCATTCCTGACATTCCTTGTCTAATTAGCGCGGTCGTTTTAACTTTCGTGGCCGCGCTTGTTTTAAAGTGGTGTTTCTGTTAAAAGTTTTCTTTGTGAGCGGTTCTCCTGTTCTCTGTGGTACTTGTGTCCCACTTGTTTCTGGTTCCTACATATTTCTGTTCCTTTTACATGCCGCTCGTATAACTCGTGCGGCTTGTGTATCTAATTATTTATTTATTTTTCAAGTTTGTATGCTGTGCCTTTTCCTCAAAGGCCCACTCAGCTTGATTGTGATCAGCCGTGCCGAGAGTGGGCTCCAATCATCCTTTGTGTTCCGGGTTTCTGCTGCCAGACACGTCAGTGACGGCTGGACGTGTTGACACGCACATGATGCTGATGAAGGGCCATGCTTTGTGGCGGTGGGAGCGTGGTATTTGGGGGCTGACTGCAAGCCGTCGACATCGGGCTGGTCAGGCATGATGCTGCGCCATTCCGGTGGTTCATCTTGCCGGGCAGCAGGAACAACACCAAGACCATGCTAACGCTGTCCTTTCTAATCGCTAGTGCAGCTTTTGGCACCAAGGCCTTCACCAGAAGACGGCAACAGGCGTTTATTCCAGTAGGTAAACGTGCCGCTGAACTAAATAGTCCACTGGGTAAGTCAGGTAACTATGTTGCCACTGTACGCTCGTGTGTCCTACCCGCATCTTATACCTGCTAAGTATAGTGCCTTATAAGCATCACAGGGGTAAGCGCAGGTTCATGTAAATGTGCCTCCAGGGAAGTGTGCGGCCAGGTAAGCAAGCCTTCAGGTGCTCAAGTCCTCGAGCAAGTAAGAACGCAGGTCTTTTGATTGTTGATCCTTTTGTTAAGCAACCCTTTGATTAAGCCAGCCTTCTAATTAGCACACATTCTGGTAAGGATGTTTTCTAATAAGTGGGCCTGACAAGTAAGCTAATTTTCATGCAGCCACCCTTGCAGCCGGCCACCCGGCTAGGTAAGCAAGCCTTCTCTTCAGTGAGCCTTCTGTTAGGCATGTGTTGTGAGGGGCAGGCTTCCAGGTAAATGATCCATCTGGTAAGCATACTGTATGCTAAGACGTCTTTCTGGTAAACAGTTTTCAGGTGAAGGGACCACACCTTTACAACCATAACTAGTCCAGGCAAAATTGTTCAAGCACACAGCACTCTGCAAGTGACTAAAGCAACAAAAGCAACCGAACCAGACCTCTTTCAGTTGGTTTGGGCTGGGGATTTCTCCCCTAAAGATCATTTAGTCCAAACAGGGCAAATTATACAGAGATGGAGGTTAAGAGACTTCAGGGCTGGATGTTGTAGGTCTTCCAGCCCTAAAAGCAGACCTCTGGGAATTGTCAAGATGATTACGTGGTCGGCTTTGAGAGGTGTACAGTCCTCTGGTAAGCAGGAAGCGGGTTGAGCAGTCCTGGTAAATACACCTTCTAGCAGACATGGCAATAGGCAATCAAGGGCTTCAGTAAGTGAGCAGTCTGGTTAGTGCCCCACCATCAAAGCATACTGTTAGGTAAGCATGTCACTGGGGAAGTAGGCCACCAGGATATCCCACAAACAGGTAACATTCTATGAGGTGAGCATGCTTCCAGTCAAGCATGCTACTGGCAACGCCCGCTGGCAACTAACCTTCCTCCTATTATCCAACTGGCAACAACACTGTCTGTTAAAAGGGGCATTCAGTGTAGAGGGGAAAAAACTGTTCTTTGGCCCGTCCTGCATCTCTGACAATCCCCAGTAGGCATTATATAGGCATTCTATAATGTTATTGTGATGATGTCATCTGGGGTTTTGACATGTGACATCATTCCCTGGATGGTCCCTTTAGGCGTTCACCAGGTAACTTCACAGGTGGCTTAGTGCACCGTTATGTAAGCACAGCACCATGGGCCTCATTTATGAGAAATGACGCATCGCTGCGTGAAAGCAGCGATGCGTCACTTCTCAGTGCGCACTCCTTGCGACATGATTGATGCGTCATATTTACAGTATGACGCATCATGTCGCAAGGAGTTACAGATACGTCAGTATTTCTGACGTATCTGTAAGCGCAAAAGTGACGCATTGCTGGGGTGTGTCACAAAAGTGACGCAACTCCAGGAATGCGTCCTTTCACATGGGGAAAGCCCCATGTGAAAGGGCTTGCGTCAGTCTTACGCCTGCTGTGAGGCAGGCGCAAGATTTTGACGCAACAGCGTCCTAAAAGCGACGCAGTGAAATCTCATCGATTTCACTGCGTCACTATTACGAGGCTTTTTGCGGGGGAATGCCCCCTCTGCATACATTATACCTGACGCAGGTATAATGTAGCGCAGGGGTTTACAAAGTGACGCATCTGCTTAGATGCGTCACTTTGTAAATAGTGCGCAACAGGAGGCATGTTGTACGCCACCGATGCGTCACAAAAAGTGACGCATCGGAAGCGCAAAACTGACGCAAGGCTTCATAAATGAGGCCCCATATCTTTACTCTGTTAGGGAAGTCAGCTGCCAAATAAGCACCACTGGGTAAGCACACAGTGAAATAAGCATTGGCAAAACCAATAAGCGTGGCTTTAGCACACTGGTTCTTTCTACTTTTTAGGACTGTTATTAGCCAAGAACATTTTAAACTTTACTACACTTGTATGTATAACATAATTATTTGTGAGGACTTTCAACCAGCCCTCTTCCTCCATTAGTCTCCCATTGTATCAGTCACATTTTCCTTCTGCCCACTACTGCAGACAGCATTGGGTAATAGGTCAGACAACTTCAGACACTGGCTAAATTCACTGCGAGTGACGGCATTCTGCCCTATCACACAGAGCACATCGACACACAAAGCAGGTCGCTTTAGTGCCAAGGACTACTATGGCAGGGTGTGCTTTTTGAGGGCAAAATATTTTTGTGCTTTAGCCAATTTTTTTTTAAAGATTGATTTCCCAACAGTAAAGTTTTGTAATAACATGACAAAACAAGCATTGACAAAGCCGACATATGCCATAAAAGAAAAAAATATTCAGTCACGTGAATGTGCCTGCTAGTTGCTTGCAATAAAAAATTTCAATTGAAAAAACAGTCACTGGTGCATCTGTTTTACCAAGAATGTTTTTTAAACACCAGTCATTTCAGATGTACGATGCATTTATTATTATATGTGAAGGAAACCAAAAAAAATGATCACCTAATCGAGCACCCAAATCATAGGCATTTATAATGTTACAATGTCACTTAAATAATTCATAATGTAATGTTTAGCAGGGAGTGTAGGTAAAATAAATCGCCAGTATCTAAAGTTATTATGAAACAATAACTAAAATAAAAAGTCACACTTTGAATTAGGTTTGCAACGGAAGAGAAAGAAACTATTTTAGGTGGATGTGAACAATGTGAACAGGCAGCCGTGTCTAGAGACCTGGGCAATAGATAATGGGCAGTGTTGCTTTGGGTCCACTGCATCTCACCTGTCTGTGCCTGTTTGCTGGTTTCTCTGTCCCATTGAAGTATATGCAATAGGACGTGTGGTACTGCTCTCATGTGTAAATTGTACTTTGTTTTGAAGTTATTGCGTTAGATAGGTAGAGCTTCTGGATGTATGACGTTACAACGCATACTTTTACAACGCCTACCTTTGCATCGCAAGTTTTACAACGCATACCATTACAACGCATAATGCTTTTGGGCGCTGGATAGTGAATAGTTTAATTTACTATTCCAACTCCAGTCCCCGTGGATAGTAGGGAAGGTGTTGGATAGTACATTAAACCTATTCCCTATCCTAGAGCGCCCCCCAGCGCTATGCTTTGTAATGGTTTGCGTTGTAAAAGTTGCGTTGTAATGGTAGTTCGTTGTAAAAGTTTTGCTGTAAAGGCTGTATACCAGCTTTCTCATTCTGTCTATAAAGATAACCATGAAGGAGTGATCGGTCTATCCATGATACTCTGAAGCTGCCTTGAGCTTCTGTTCGGCCCAGTGACTAAAACTGATATGTGTAACGTGGAGTTTTCTATATCCTTTATTTTCCCAGGAGCTGGCGATATTGTCAGAGTTGGCCTTTACAGACTCAACAGACCTTTGCTTTCTCAAAATAGCAGGATCCTAGAAACAAATACTCGGTTACTGAGCACTGGCGGGACCTGGCCCGCTTATAGCCCTGCCCCGGAGTATCAGGGGCCTCATTTATGAGGCTGTGCGTCACTTTTACGCCGCCGGTGCGTCACTTGTTGTGACGCACCAGTGACGTAAAAAAATGCGCCTTGTTGCGCCATATTTACAAAGTGACGCATCTAGGTAGATGCTTCACTTTATAAACCCCTGCGCCACATTATACCTGCGCCAGGTATAATGTATGCAAGGGGGGCGTATTGATGCAAGAAAGGGTCGTAGAAGTGACGCAGTGAAATCTATGTGATTTCACTGCGCCACTTCTAGGACACAAATGCGTCAATTTCTTACGCCTGCCTCACGGCAGGCGTAAGACCGACGCAGGCCCTTTCACATGGGAGTTGCCCCATGTGAACGGATACATTGCTGGAGTTGCGTCACTTTTGTGACAGACTCAAGCAATGCGTCACTTTTGCGCAATACAGATACGTCAGAAATACTGACGTATCTGTAACTCCTTGCAACATGATACGTCATACTGTAAATATGACGCATCATTGGTGTGGCAAGGGGGGTGCAGTGAAAAGTGACGCATCGCTGTTTTCACGCAGCGATGCGTCACTTTTCATAAATAAGGCCCCAGGAACGCTGTGTTTGATCAATTAAACAGGCATGTTGTAAAACTGGATCTTCCCCTCCCGTTGAACGAAACTGCAAAGTAGAACAACATCTTTTATTATTAATTTTAAATAAACATGCTCACTCTATCCTTCCTAGTTTGAAAGAACTTCTACTGTGTCTTTTCCCTTAAAACGCGCCCTGTGGCAGGTTTTCTGCCAACTCCTATGGGTGGGTTTGTTTGGCTGCGCCATACGTGTCTCGCCAATGAACTGGCTTTTTAGGTCGAGCCTAGAGTCAGCCTAGCTCTTGCCAAACACTTAAAAGGTCCCAAAGGCGAGACCTATTGGCTATGCCAATGCTTGTTTAGAGTTGAGGGCATAAGAGACATCCATGCACGGATGAGGCGCAGCAGTCCTGTAATGCCGCGGGAGAGCTCCCAGGCATGCTGGCTTTCAGACACTCCCATCGGGATGGGGTAGAGTCAGTCATATGTCAGATGCGCCTGACATGGGACTCACTTTGGCACAAGCCTGCTGGTGCCTCAGGTATGCCCATCAGTGTTGGGCACTGCAGGGCATAGGTATGCCCATCAGTGTCGGGCACTGCAGGGCATAGGTATGCCCATCAGTGTAGGCACTGCAGGGCATAGGTATGCCCCTCAGTGTCAGCACTGCAGGGCATAGGTATGCCCATCAGTGTCAGCACTGCAGGGCATAGGTATGCCCATCAGTGTCGGGCACTGCAGGGCATAGGTATGCCCATCAGTGTCGGGCACTGCAGGGCATAGGTATGCCCATCAGTGTCAGCACTGCAGGGCATAGGTATGCCCATCAGTGTCAGCACTGCAGGGCATAGGTATGCCCATCAGTGTCAGCACTGCAGGGCATAGGTATGCCCATCAGAGTCAGCACTGCAGGGCATAGGTATGCCCATCAGTGTCAGCACTGCAGGGCATAGGTATGCCCATCAGTGTCGGGCACTGCAGGGCATAGGTATGCCCATCAGTGTCAGCACTGCACGGCATAGGTATGCCCATCAGTGTCGGGCACTGCAGGGCATAGGTATGCCCATCAGTGTCAGCACTGCACGGCATAGGTATGCCCATCAGTGTCGGGCACTGCAGGGCATGCTCTATTGAACCCGGTGACGTAGGCAGTCCTGCAAGCAACAGACATTAAAACGAAAGAAATTCTACCACTAAATATGAATGCGAAACAAAGGCAGAGAACACAACTAGACACAAAGAACCAGCTCTGCATGGAAACTGGATGATTGGCCAAAAGTACACAGGGTCGGACGGGACAGAAAAACAGGTCGAGGCACCAACATAAAAGTAGAGCCCAATAATCATTTACAGCCTGATTCATCAAGCTCAATAGCGCTCGCAAAGGGCCAGATTCTCAGAATCTGGCCCTTTGCGAGCGCAATTTTTGCATTTGGGATTCATCATCCCAAATGCAAAAATCGGTAATTACGAATTCGCTAAATTGCGAGGAATTACATTTAAGGAATCTCTATTTGAGATTCCTTAAATGCAATTCATGAAGCATTTTAAAATTGCGAAAATGCAATTTTGGGCCGCTATTTACCGAGAGGTCAGACCTCTCGGTAAATAGCAAAAACTTAGAAAAATGCTTTTAAAAGCATTTCTCTAAGTTGCATGTTGCACACACACATGTCCCTTGGACATGTGTGTGCGCAACACCTGTTTCAATTTGCATTTCAGGGGTGCTACAGGGTGTCCTTTGGACACCCCTGGCACCCTTTCAATCGCTATCTTATTTGCGAGTAGCAAATTGCTACTCGCAAATAAGGAATACTCCCCATTCATTCCTATGGGCCTTTTGGCCCATAGGAATGAATGGGGAGTTATTCCTTATTTGCGAGTAGCAATTTGCTACTCGCAAATAAGGAATGTGTAGGAATCACTATTTATTTAGCAATTCCTACATGAATACCGTTTTGCGTGTCCTTAATAGCGATTCGCTATGATTCGCTATTAGGGGCTCGCAAAACGGCCCGTTGATGAATAAGGCTGTTAGGTCCTTAAGGAAAGTAGCCCATGTTTGCAAATTAGGGCTGTTTTGAACTTGTAAAGAGATGTTGTTAGTGCTTTGCCAAGGTATGGAAGGCCTGAGGGATGTTTGCTTGCTGCAGTCAAGGTTTCTTTAATATAAGAGAAATGGGAAATAAAAGCCAGCCATAAAACAGGCCCATTAATACTCAGCCCCTCCCTGACTGGGCCGTCAGACGCTGCCTGAATACCCGTGGCCAGTCCGACCCTGTGACAGATGCCAGAAAACCAAGGAGGGACCCAGGGAGAGCCGTGCGCGAGCCGGTCTCTCCCTGGGTTTGTTCGCGCGAGGACGACTGGGCGCAGGACAGGTGGTGTTCTTTTTGATTAGGAGGGAAGTTATAAAAGAGGTCTAGGGCAGGCGGGAAAGGAACGCGCTAGTGGGAGGTTGGGGAGGAAGGTTCTTTTGCCCCACCCACCCTTCCCCCTTTTTCTCTAGGTTTTTGCCCCATTTTGCAGTATTTTTCGATACTGCTATGGCCTTCTGGCCTTGCCACTTTAGGACAGGTGTCTTGTTCTTTGTAGGCGGTTTCTAGTGGGGGGTGGGCAGCCTGGAGCGGGTTGGTCCATCCTCAAAGGGCAGTTAAAGGAAATGAGGGGGTATTCTTCAAGAGTTAGTTGTTTCTGGTTGGGGTTAGGTTAACTTGGTGGGGGGGGTTACTCCTAGGTAGGGATGCTTAGTCAAGCTGGAAGATTTGGATTTTATTAATTATTAAATAATGTGTTGGAAAGATGTTTGATGTACACACCTGTCTTAAATAAAGTGGCCTTTCTTGCTCTCAAAGAGGTGTGGACAGTGTTTTCTTGCGCGACACACAGACAACACGAGCCAATTATAGGAACCATGCCGTAAATATCAGCCGGGACTCCCCTTGGCACGCGGGGCTCTTTAAACCAACATGGCTGCCGGGAAGCATCCGGCCCAAAGAAGAAACAATCTGCGGCCACCCCAGAGAAGGACCATGGGAGTGACCCAATCAGGGTAATGTGTCCAGAGCAGTGGCCGTGAAATCTGACCCGCCCGGGATATTTACGAGGCTCAGCACACATGGAAGGGGGGCCGGTCCCTGGGGCCCCGACACCGTGGCCCCTGTGCCATAATAGCGGTTTACTTATTGGCTCTGCGTGAGGGATGGCCGCTCTCTGCCCCCTGCCGGGCCATCACTCACGCTTCAAAGCCCTATGCGTCATTATTAAGCGCTAAAGATGAGCTCGACCCTCCATCAGCCCCCTTGACCCCCACCTGGCCGGAAGTGGACTCTCGGCCCCGGAGCCGCGGACCCCTGGCATGGCCTCTCCAATCCCGCTAATGGCGGGTCAGAGGCCAAAGCAATCAATATGGTGGCGATGAAATTGTTCTGTAGTCAATCCACTTAATGCACTGACAGTCTTTAATTAGAGGTCTTAATAGTCTGGGGGTGCCACCGTGACACCCTCCCACCCGTCCTGACGTGCACCCCCCACCCTACTTTCCAGCTTGCAGGTGTTGCTATTTTATTGTGACGAAAATCCAAGAACAGAAGTGAAATATTAAAATTTTTGGGTGACATTTGTAATAACGCTTGAAACATTGAGAGCACATATTTTTACCAGTTGTTGTTGAATGTTTGCACAGATTGATGCTGTGGTGGCGACGAGTGATGCTGTGGTGGTGCTGAGTGACGCTGTGGTGATGCAATAGATAGATAGAATGAGTGCGATAGATAGATAGAGGGAGGGCGATAAATAGATAGAGAGGGCGATAGATAGCTAGAGGGAGGGTGATAGATAGATAGAGCGAGGGCGATAGATAGAGTGAGGGCGATAGATAGCTAGAGGGAGGGTGATAGATAGATAGATAGACAGATAGTTTGAGGGCGATCGATAGATGGATAGAGTGATGGCGATAGATAGAGTGAGTGCGATAGATATACAGATAGAGTGAGGGCGATCGATGGACAGACAGATAGCTAAAGTGTATTTATGTTGCATTGAGTAGAGTGTAAGTATGAGTTGTGTAATTATATGGCACTGAGTGGTATTATGTGGAGTGTATTTACGTTGCATTGAGAAGAGTGTAATTATGTGGCGTGTAATTATGTGGCACTTAGTGGTAATATGGGGAGTGTATGTTGTATTCAGTAGAGTGTAATTTTGTGGCGTGTAATTATGTGGCACTGAGTGGTATTATTTGGAGTGTAAGTTGCATTGAGTGCAGTGTAATTATGTAGCATATAATATTATGGCACTGAGTGGTATTGTTTGGAGTGTATGTTACATTGAGTGCAGTGTAATTATGTTGCATATAACTATGTGGCACTGAGTGGTATTATGGGGAGGTTATGTTGTATTCAGTAGAGTGTAATTCTGTGGTTTGTAATTATGTGGCACTGAGTGGTATTATTTGGAGTGTAAATTGTATTCAGTAGAGTGTAATTCTGTGGTTTGTAATTATGTGGCACTGAGTGGTATTATTTGGAGTGTAAGTTGCATTGAGTGCAGTGTAATTATGTAGCATATAATTATGTGGCACTGTGTGGTATTATGCGGAGTGTATTTATGTTGCATTGAGTAGAATGTAATTATGTTGCGTGTAATTATGTGGCACGGAGTGGTATTGTGTGGAGTGTGTGTTGCATTCAGTAGAGTGTAATTATGTGGTGTGTAATTATGTGGCACTGAGTGGTATTTGGAGTGTATGTTGCATTGAGTGTAGTATAATTATGTTGCATATAACTATGTGGCACTGAGTGGTATTTGGAATGTATGTTGCATTGAGTGCAGTGTAATTATGTGGCGTGTAATTATGTGGCACTGAGTGGTATTTTGAGTGTATGTTGCATTGAGTGCAGGGTAATTATGTGGCATGTAATTATGTGGCACTGAGTGGTATTTGGAGTGTATGTTGCATAGAGTGCAGTGTAATTATGTGGTGTGTAATTATGTGGCACTGAGTGAGATTTTGAGTGTATGTTGCATTGAGTGCAGGGTAATTATGTGGCGTGTAACTATGTGGCACTGAGTGGTATTTGGAATGTATGTTGCATTGAGTGCAGTGTAATTATGTGGAGTGTAATTACTTGGCACTGACAAGTCTCAATAAACAGCCAACGAGCCTACTGGTAATAAACTGTTACATCAACCCTGCACAGACCTTAATGAAAGTCCAACTGGAGGCTCTGGCACAGAAACTAGAAGATCTGCTAAACAAGCACAAAACTTTCCAGGTCATCCTTGCTGGGGACTTCAACTTAAAAAATCTGGACAAAACCGAAACATCTCCCGGGGGCTTGGGCAGGGCAGCCCCCTTACACGATTTTCTTAACAATCACAAGCTGACTTCCACCAACGAACTAAAGAGATCCCGCTCAACCGGCTGGCAGCCCAAGCCCACATTCCGGACGTCTCAAGAATAGACTACATCATGATCAGCGAAGAGCTGGCGGCCAGAATGGTTGAATTCGAAGTGGAAGACAGGAAGGAAAGCGACCATAGGCCACCAAGAGCAGCATTCCAACTGGATCTACCGCCCGCCATCATCTACAAATCCATCGGGAAGTCAAGTGGGGAGGAGAAACATACCGTCCTGCGGAGGATTAAGTGGTCAGAAAAGATCAACAGCACACTTCAAAAATGGCTGGACCAGGCACAGGAAGGTAGCTTATTGAGAGAGCCCTCACTCATAAAAGGATGGGATAACATAATAGAGGATCTACAATCCAAGCTTGGGAACCCCAAACCCCAAAACCCAAGAATAGACCGGCCACATAGACCAGGAAGTACCCTCCCACAGGACATACGTGACCATAAAAGACAGTTGCGCAAAGCACTTGCAAACAAGAAAAGAGGTCGCCCCCAAACCGAGGGAGCATCGATTGCCTCACTGAGGGCTTCCTTCAGGAAGAAGGTTTGGGAATACAAAAAAGCTGATACGGAAAGCAAGTGGCTCAAGGTCTTCTCCCTGCTTAAGCAAAAGAACTCAGCACGACTCTGGAGGTATATAAATCAGCGGAGCAACCGAGGCCCATCACGAGAAAATGGGATTGCAGAAAGGGTCTGGACACAACATGTGAGGCAGCTATACGCAACGGCCTCCAACGAGGAAGCCCCACCAAGTGATAAAGTGGAGTCTGCAGAGCCTGCACAACGGAGCGGTACAAAACCAGGAGCTCCAATTCCGTGCCCAGACATGGCCCGATGGGAAATAGATCCCCGGCCATCGTAGATGATACTCTACCAACTTGGGTAAACACCCAACAGGTCATCAAACCATCAAGAGAATGAGGAACGATGTGGCCCCTGGCCCAACGGGATTCCAGCCCCGGTCTTCAAACAGGCACCGGAATTCTGGGCCAAACTCCTGACTCCGCTCTTCAACTACTCCTTTTCGACAGCAATAATTCCTGGGTCCTGGAGGGGCTCCATACTTGTCCCAATCTTCAAAAAAGGAGATCGCCTAAAGCCTTCAAACTACAGGCTCATCGCCCTGTTAGATCTGGAAGCCAATGCTTACACTCGCCTACTATTGAACGATCTAGAAAAATGGGTAGAAGAGAGAAACATAATACCCATGTACCAGACAGGCTTTAGGCCCCAGGTATCAACAATGGACAATGTCATGGCGCTCGCACACATTTCAGCCCAGGCAACATTGAAGAACCACCTCCCACTCTTTTGCTGCTTCATGGACTACAGCACCGCCTTCGATAAAGTAGTCAGAAAACGTTTATATTGGAAACTAGAAAAGTGGGGTATCCCTCCAAATCTTTTGAAGGCAATAAGGTCATTACACGAGGTCACCTGGGTGAGGGTCAAAACAAGCGCCCGTACAGTCTCCCACATAATAAGCATAGATAACGGGCTGAAGCAAGGGTGCGTGCTGGCCCCCACCCTTTTCAACTTATATACGGCGGACCTGGGAGAGGCACTAAAAGGTTCCAGCCTAATAGCCTCAAGATTAGGAACCGTGAGGCTTCCTGTTCTCCAGTACGCCGATGATACTTTCATACTGGACCATACAAAGGTGGGACTACAAAGAGCATTAAATGCTCTAAACAGCTTTAACACAGCAAACAACTTGACAGTCAACCAAGGGAAAACCAAGGTCATTATCTTTGTGCCCTACCTACGGAAAAAGAAAGCACAGTGGCAATTGGGGAACGATCTAATTAGCTCGGTGGCCTCATACAATTACTTAGGGGTCTGGCTCACGGAACGGGCCAAGGCGAATATTCATATAAACCAGCAGAGCTCTAAAGCCAAAAAGGTCATCCACGCATTAAGACAACTCAGCCAGAACCTGATTAGCCCTTCCGCCAGCCCTATTCTGATAGCCCTTAGAGCAAAACTCCTTCCAGCAATCAGTTATGGCCACCTAGCCTTCCCCGGGAAACTGGATACTCTTCTCAATCTTGCCCAGGCCAAGGCATACAAATCGGTGCCACAAATACCAAAGCCGGCAAGAAAAGCTAGGCTAAGACTGGAGCTCGACCTTGCAAGACTAGACCTGATATGTCAGGGGGAGACTATAAAGCAATATTTACGAATACTAAGGGCTCCGCCCAATTCTTTAAAATATCATCTGAGATCTATCTTCGAGCGGCCAGGTTCGGAATGGCACACAAGGCTGGGAAAGGCAATACGAGTCTTGAAGATCGAGGAAGAAAGCATGCAGAGGCAGGACATCCCCCTAAGCGCATGGAAGAAAGCCATTAATAGACAAGTGCGCGAAACTTCCTTCGACCTTGACCACAAATCACTTCGCCGAAGCCCGCATTTGGTCCCACTAAATGACTCATACAGGGCAGGAACAGCACAACCCTACCTAAGTGAGTCCCTCACAATTCAGACCCGAAGCAAAATCTTATACATGAGGCTGACCATGCTGGGGATAGCTGACTTCAATCCCGTTTGGGCTCGAAACGGGGCATCCATAACTTGCAGATTGTGTACCTACAAGAAGGAATCCTGGCTGCACCTTCTCTGTTGCTGCCCAAACCTCAACAACGACCGCCGGTGATTGCTGCGCCCTATCTGCCTCAGCACGAATATTAAGTCTTGTAGCGAAGCATCAGCATTATGTCTGTCTAATACCAGCACAATGATCCTGGCAAGACTGGCGAAATTCATCCATCAAATCAGGCTGGCCTTAAAAGCTGTGGGCCACAGCGAACGGGATCCAACTATGCAGCTCTATTGACAGCGTCCCATTCGCACGTCCCCTTCCAAGAAAACAATGCACCTAGTAAGAAACTCAATGCACCATCGAGAGTAGCTTATGCGCTCACCTGCAACAGACTAACTCCAAGGCACATAAGTTGGGGAACGGTCAATCATGCGGGTCTCAGTCACCCGAATAAAAACACTTAATGCTAGTAGATGATGTAACCATTCACAGTCCTGATCTTAGTACTAGCTTTTAAATTTAGCATTTTAAGTATCTATTTTTTCTATACACAAGAAATTGTCTCATTGTTTCATTTTACTGTAACGATTTTAATTAATTATACAGTCAATAAAAAATTGTCAAAATACTTGGCACTGAGTGGTATTTGGAGTGTATGATGCATTGAGTGCAGTGTAATTATGTGGCGTGTAATTATGTGGCACTGAGTGGTATTTGGAGTGTATTTTGCGTTGAGCGCAGTGTAATTATGTAGCATATAATTATGTGGGACTGAGTGGTAGTGTGTGGAGTGTATGTTGTATTCAGTAGAGTGTAATTGTGTGGCCTGTAATTATGTGGCACTGAGTGGTATTGTTTGGAGTGTATGTTGCATTGAGTGCAGTGTAATTATGGAGCATATAATAATTATGTGGCACTGAGTGATATTGTGTGGAGTGTGTGTTGCATTTACGGAAATGCAGTTTTGTTAATACCCATATAAATTGTCAATTAACTAGTCTTTGAAAATCTACTGGAAACATAAATCCCAACAAATAGCAGAAAAAAATCAGGGTTTGAGACAGCGAAAGTACAGCACGAATATAATTTATTTTTTCTTTCAAAATACAAATATAGAACATTCTGTGCACGCTTTAAAAAAATAGAATTCACTTAAAGTGCACTGCCCTTACTTTTTGCCTTGGGTGCTTGCCAGCATCTGATTAAGACAGGTCAGCCCGCCACACACACGCAGCCCATTTACAAATAGAAAATGGTAATTCATGGCACTGGCAAAATGACATTTTGTTAGAAATAAACAGCCCTTTTATATTTTGTTAGTGTTGGCTGTTTGATACTCCTGGATTTACAACTCCGTATATTTTATATTTTTGTAACGTTTCAGTGAATATTAACCAAAATTTAGCCCAAACTGCTCACGTCACATCTGTGGGCACTTTGAATTTAAAGCGCCTGGGAAGGTCTGAAAAGGGCCGACCAGCACGCGGGGAAAGGCTGCAGTCCCATTTAGCAGTAAGCCTGGAGAAGTAACCACGTTGGGGTGGCATTCATCGCCCTGCTGGTCTCACACCGTGCCAGGGATCGGTCTCCAGGATGGCACCAAATAAAGGATTGTCCAGTCTGTGTACTATTCACACGTTTGAGTTCAACATCAAAAACTAGAATGTCGCAGAAGCGCTGCAGGCATCTCTGCATTCCTCTAATGTGCACAGTCCTCATGTGTGGCAGCCTGAACCGCTGCTTCGGTACCCGTCTCCGACAGGAGCATGGCTATCGTTTGTTTCGATAAGGCGAGCAAAGCTCACGCGGTTTCTGGAAGCGGCCGCTAAGAAATGAGCAACTTACGGCAAAGATCATATAAATAGCAACAACCAGTGTTTTACTGACTCTCGATGGAAATGCACGGGGTACTGTTTACTGAGTAAGACTTCCCTTCACACACCTGAAGGTGCATAGCTGTGTTGATGGTGTAGGGTGAGGGAGGGGACCACCCCGTAGACGGTGGATTCCTGCACAGGATTGCCACTTCGGAGAATGTAGGATGACTGTAGTTCTCATTGTAGTGCTCAATTAGCATGTCAAGTACACAGACAGGCCTCCGGTGTAGCAAGTGAGCCATAAAGGCCCCCGTTCCCTGGTGCGATGGTAAATACTAAAACAAGCATTGGGAAAGGGCATTAGATCTGCTCGATTGCTATTGTAAAAAAAAAAAGCATTGGCAATATGAAATAATTGTTTTTTAAAACTCTCGGCATTGCGTGGCGGGGGGGAGCGGTATGGGTGCTTGTTGCCGGTCGCATTAGAAACAAGCTCTCGGCATTGAGTGGCGGGGGGGTGAGCGGTATGGGTACTTGTTGCTGGTTGCGTTAGGAACAAGCTCTCGGCATTGCGTGGCGGGGGGGTGGTTGGGGTATGGGTGCTTGTTCACGAGAGCGAGGCCAGCAAGTTCGGGAGCGCTTTCCTTTAAAGTCTGATGGTGACATCAAAGGAAGGGTGGGAGGGAACGAGCAGACCTGCAGAACGCGTGAATGGGAAGAGCGGCCGTGGGAGGGGAAGTAGGAGAGTGGTGGTGTGCAATGTGTGGGCGAGGGGGTGGCAGCCTTTGAAGTGTGATTGGTGGGGGGGGGGGCGGCAGCCTTTGAAGTCTGATGCCAGGCACAGACAAATGGTGGTGTGTGACGTGGCTGGCCTCGTGCACGCGCCTGTCTCACAAGAACTGTGAATAATCCGCCGTTTTGGTAGACTGTTCTTTTGCCCTTACTATAATCTCGCCAGCAATGTGCAAGCGCATTGGCAGGCGAGACCTAAAAAAAGGATCAAAAGACAAAAAATAAATTACTAAATAAAGCAATACAGAGTGCTCGCAGACAGGCCAGATTGGTGTTATTCACACCCACACACATTAGCGCCACTTTACATAGTTTGCCCTTGAAGCGCTACTTTCTTTTTATCTGCTTTCTTTGAATAACAATGTTTTCCGAGGGTGGGGAAGTGCACCATTCCTAGAGGGACTGCAATACCTGGTTGATGGGTGTGTGGAAAACGTTGGATGTGATCCTTTTCAACTGTTTTAATTATTTTTGCTCATAAAATGTGTACCGTGGCTCTTTTTTTCAGGGATGTGGTCTTTTTAAACCAAACTCCTTACGTTTTATAAGGGTATATGCAATGGACATTGGAACAGGTCCTACGGGCCCTGTAGTCATGTCCTGAACATTTGAGGCAAAAGCACTCACTGCTTTCTCAATAATGAGTGCAAAAGCGTTAAGGTAAACATGTTGTTCCTGCTTAGATTTCACATGCTTTACTTATTCTTGCATTCCCTATGAGTGTTTGCTTTTTCCAATATGTTCGTACTTTTTTTTTTTCAGGCAGGATATTACTCTTGTCTAGTCCATAATTTGAATTGAGTCACGGCACAAATGGGTTGTAGTTGAAGGCAGTGCAAGTTTCTCTCAGTGGGGCAATATGATGTTCAGTGGGGGAGAGGATGTGGCACTATGGTCAGAGCTGCCACATTTGGAACTAGAGAACCAGGTTCAGCCTTCATGACCAGGCCACCACAACACTCTCCTGATGGAACACATTCCCATGCTACACTTTAGAAGGCCCCGAAAGACCTTAGAAGCCCCAGTGTCTTAGAACCAGTAGGTGATCCCTTGCGGTGCCAAATGTGGATTAACCTTGAAGGCCTGCCACCACAATCCATACTGAAGTTCACCTCCAGTCTTGCGGGCAGGCTTTTTAAGCAGCACACCCTAGAGCAATAGTGACTCTCTCACTGCGGTCACAAGACGCTTGAGGCCGGTCCACCTCACCCATTGGTATCTCCATTGGCCTTTTTCAGCAGTAGGAGAGCAATTCACTGGGGACCGGCAATCCAGGATTTGCACACACACCAAACTAAGTTGGCAAACTTCACGGTTTCTCTGCTTCATGCATAAGCACTTTAAACATCTGCTGCCTGCTCTGGGGCCACTGGAATTATGCAGCAATGGAGGACAAAATTACGTCACTGTGTTGACTAAAATATGCAGCAAAAAAGAGACTGCAGCGTAATGTGGTACATTTTATGATACTTTATTATTTTGACATTCTTATATATACTAACAGCCTCTGCAAAGATTTTGCCTCACTAGTACCTGTGTAATATACAAATGCAGCAGCGACAAAGGTGACCAGTCAACCTTTGCAAAGGGCCCTCCACTTCGCAGCAACATAAGTCACAATTATTTTTGTAATTTTTGATCCGTTTGAGATACAAACAATTATTTAGTTGAAATTGTTATATTATGCAGCAGATGATGTATTTTGCGGCAAATGTGGCACAGCCATAATTAAGTGGAAAACATTTGTAAACTAGGATATTTTGCCATTCATGATTGCGCTGCTCTTGTGGAAAAAGTGAGAAGTGCCGATGACAAAAACTGCACGGCTCAGAGACAGATGGCTTGTGATTCCACTTTTAAGCTTATTTGTCATATTCTCTGATCGGAAGCATATCACATTTTGTTAATGTATTTTAATGTCAATAACTCATATTTAACCTTAAATAAACATGTGTATTGGTTGAATTAAATAACGTAATATGCTGTAACTGGTCAGTGAAGTGCCAAACAAATACTACAAATAGGAAAGTTTTGCTCTTTCTGGCCACACCTCTGACTGCGCCCACAGACACAAATCTCAGGTTATTTTTGCCCTCTGATTCTCCTCCCACAGTTTTCCTACTTTTTTTCCCCACTTCGACCACTGAATCCTGTTTACTGTGTTTTGAGTGTTGAGGCCTCATGAACTGAACTATTATTGTAAAAATCCATATGGTCGCACACTGCTCCTCCTACCAGCGGTTTCACCCCCTGTGCATTATGGTAAATGCAGTTCGTTCCAGCGTGTGCGCTTCTGAAAAAATGTTGTATATATCCACCGTTGTGCTGGCCATCCCTGGACACGTGTTTCGAGGTCGTTACCTCTTATCAGCAGGGAATAGGCGTGTGTATGGGGCTGCTGCGTAGGCTGCCAAAAGTGTTCTCAGGTCTTGATACCTCTCGCGGCGCGCAGGTGCGTAACCATGAGCTCGTCAGCTCGAACAGGCTCAAGGGAGCCTTAGTAAACAAAAATCCATATGGTCGCACACTGCTCCTCCTACCAGCGGGTTCACACCCTGTGCATTATGGTAAATGCAGTTCGTTCCAGCGTGTGCGCTTCTGAAAAAATGTCGTGCATATCCACCGTTGTGCTCGCCATCCCTGGACACGTGTTTCGAGGTCGTTACCTCACATCAGCAGGGAATAGGCGTGTGTATGGGGCTGCTGCGCAGGCTGCCAAAAGTGTTCTCAGGTCTTGATACCTCTCGCGGCGCGCAGGTGCGTAACCATGAGCTCGTCAGCTCGACTGGCTCAAGGGAGCCTTAATAAACAACAATCCATATGGTCGCACACTGCTCCTCCTGCCAGCGAGTTGGCCCCTGGGCATTATGGTAAATGCAGTTCGTTCCAGCGTGTGCGCCGCGAGAGGTATCAAGACCTGAGAACACTTTTGGCAGCCTGTAGGAGAGTGGGGTCTGCAATCCTATGGTCACCCCAGATTTTTGCTTTTGCTTCACTGGTTTACGACTTTCCCTGGCTGTGGGCCTGCTAATCAGACCCACAGCCTAGCTGTTCTCTCTCTAAATTGACAACCATGTACTTTAGGTGCATTTACCAATTGGTACTGGGCCACCTTATCAGTCCCTGTACAGTGTACCTTACGTATCCAGGGCATAGGTGTACCCAGGGCCTAAAGCATGTATTATGCCACCCCTGGCTGGCCATCTAAGACAGACACAACTGGCTGCATGACAGCTGTGGCAAGGTGGTGTAATCACCCTTTGCTGTAGATATGTTATACCTATATCTAACCCTAAAATGGACACATATATTCCTATCAGTCACTCCTATGGCAGGCCTTATCTATCCTGAAGGCAGAGTGCTTGGAATTATGTGAGATGGTGCTCTGGGATGAGCTGGGCCCGTCTGCAGCTTGCGGAACCAAGTCCTAATAGCTGTTCCATGATAACGCTATACCATATACTCTTAAGTGCATTATAATCCTCGCGGTTGAATGGTAACTCTGGTATAACATTATCAAAACATGTCGAGTAAGGTGTCATACGAATTGGAATACTACCCCCTCACCAATTCTGGCGACGGGGGTAGCATTCCAACCTTCTAGAGGAACACGACATGTATGTAACTGTGAACCCCGGTTAAAGTTAACTCGAGCCTTGGCATCACAAAATGGATGCTGCCAACACAGACACAAGTCTGACCTCCTGCTGCTGGGAGTCCTTCCAGCGAGGGAGGCTTGGACAAAGGGTTTCCTGCCTTGGGAGGTGCTAGCACCACCCCAGACAGGATTTTGTGTACTGGATAGGATAGGCCTGAAAGGAATGAGACATGCCTGGGGCACACAAGGTGTCTTGTGCATACACCGGTTCAAACCAGTTGCTGGGGCATCCCTGCCCCAGCTCTGGCGCGAAACCGGACAAAGGATAGGGGGTGTAACCACCCCCCTTCCTGGTCCCACCCAGGGGAGGGACCTAGTCAGTAGTGCAGCCCCCTTTAGCAGGATAAAGGTAGGAGCTGGTCCCATTCCAAATTAGATTAACCCTGAACTACTCTACAAGAAGAAACTCTGGACTTCGACGTTCTGCTCCACAGAAGACTGAAGAAATCTCCCTTGTGGGCAAGGAGTGTCCACGCTGCAACTGCAGGCACCATCAAGCATCCAGCGGCTTCCCTTTGTCGTCTTCCTTCCAGGATCCAGACTTCAGAGCCCAACGAGACCCAGATTCCCAGACCTCTCCGACCTCAATCTACATCTGCAGCACAGCTGAGATCCGTGGGTGTGACGAGACACGTGGGACCGGCCATCTTGAAAGAAACTGCACTTCGCTTCCAGCACGACTCCCGAGGAAAACTCGACCAAGTGCTTTGGGGACTGAGAAGCCCCAGCCCAGAGCAGCCCCTGCACCGAAGATCAGCCCTTCAGCATCCACGAGATTTGCTTGGGGCCCTTCTGCTTGTCTGCTGCTCGACGCGTTGTCTGGTCACTTGCCGGCTGGCTAGTGGCCTCCTAGACGACGAACCTTTGAATCTTTGCTGCTGGTCTGGTTGGTCCATGCTGGCCCTTGCTCCCTTCCAAAAGAGGGGCACCCCGGACTCTCCTAGTCCGCACCAGACGTCTTTTCCACTCACCGCGTGGGTTGCCTTTGCCAAGGCCTGTTGACTCCAATTCCGGATCCGACACCGCCGACAGCGAGAGCTTGCGTGGGACAGTTCGTGCCTCCATCCTGGTCATCGAAGACACCTCCTGGTCCACGTGGCTGCAGAGTCAAGCGTCCACTCTTCACCTGATCGCGACGACAGCACCTGGTTCCTTCCTGGTTCCACACCGGTCACTGGCTAGTGACTTTGAACACTGTGCCCTCTGCTTTCAGCTCCTCTTCTTCACCGATCCACCCTTGGATCGCACCGGACATCTTCCTCCTGGTCGCCTGCAGTATCTTTTCTTTCAGGCTCCATTGACTTCAACGCGAGAACCCGACACACTTTGGCACCTATGCACCCGCAGCCCGTGGGGGAGGTAACGAGAGCATTTCGGTGCTCAAGGGTAGTTTAACTGACTACAACTCTTAGCAAGGGATCAGTAGGAAAACCCATTGTGTAGGTAGGTGCATCACTTACACCTCACTAGAAAGCATGTCTACCCATGGAGAGACTTCAGAGACTCCCCTAGTGGTTAGTGACCCTCCACAGGTCCTTTCCAGATATGCAGCTCTCAGTTTCCAGGAGATGAGACAATTGTGTACCTCCAGGAAATTGAAACAGGGTTCTAACCCTACCACTCCATTTCTGTTAGGTCTCTTAGAGACATATGATGCTAGAAGGGCTTCTAACACAGGCTCCTCTAATCCAGATGGGAGCATGCCCCCATTAGAAGGTACTCCTGGTGATCCAGACTCTAACCTCCCTGAAACAGAGAATGAAGATAGTAGGGAAGAAGGGGATGTATCTGAGGATGAGGCAGAAAATGGGCAACCTTCAGTCAGCAGACTTACAAGGGCCAACTTAGACCTACATAGGGATGGAACTGGGGGACCCCCAGTGCTGACCCTTAGCAGGCCTAACTTTGGGGTCAGAAGAGATAGATCTCCTTCTAGGGACTCCAATAGATCTGTGCACTCACATGCATCTGCTCAAAGGAGGATGACTTCCCCTCAGAGGAGAGAACATGAGGCAAAGAAGAGAGAGGCTAATCTGAGGATTCAAAGGGAAGAACTTGCCCAAGCCAAAGAGAAGCTTGCCTTTGCTAGAGAGCAACAGTTGAGTGGGGTAGTCCCCACTGGTGGCAGCAATATCCCTAGGGATAAAGACAGGGGTTTTGATACTAGAAACCTGAGTAAAATAGTGCCCTCCTATAAGACAGGAGATGATATCCACAAGTGGATAGCTGCTCTGGAGAGAGCCTGCAAAGTACAGCAGGTACCCCAGAGTCAGTGGGCAGCTATATTGTGGCTCTCCTTTGAAGGCAAAGGTAGAGATAAGCTCCTCACTGTTAGAGATGAGGATGCTAATGATTACCAAGTCTTGAAAACTGCACTGATTGATGGGTTTGGTTTAACAACTGAACAGTACAGGTTAATGTTCAAAGACACCCACAAAACTCAGGCTCAAGATTGGACTGACTTTGTTGATTGTGCCACTAAGGCTTTGGAAGGCTGGTTACTGGGAAGTAAAGTTACTGATTACACAGGATTGTATAATCTAATTATGAGAGAGAAAATCTTAAATAATTGTCAGAACCAGTTGTTGCATCAGCACTTGATTGACTCAGATCTGACCTCTCCCCAAGAATTGGGAAAGAAGGCGGACAGATGGGTCAGGACAAGGGTCAAGCAGCAGAACCAGAACCAGGGTGGTGGCCAGAAGAAAGCAGACCAGAAGGGTAATAATGAGAATAAGCAAAATGACCAGAAGTCTTCAACAGGGCCCCAACAATCTAAAGAGGGTGGGTCCCAGAATTCCCAAAAGAAGAAGAATGATGGTCCTAAGAAACCATGGTGCCAATACTGTAAAAGTAAGACTCACTGGTTTAGTGAGTGCACCAAGAAAGGCCAAACTCCTACCACTACTGTCACTAAGAGACCTGCACCCCCTAGTACAGTTAGTAGTGGTAGTGTACCTCCCAAGGCTATAGTTGGGTTAACCCTGGGAACTGAGGTGGGTTCTGACTTAGTCAGAATACCTACTCAGGCAGTTCTTGTTTGTACTGGGGACATGGATATGACCCCTACTGTAAGTCCTAGTACTCTGGGCAAATACAGGCAAACGCCTTTAATCAATGGAAAAATGGCTCAGGCCTACAGGGACACATGTGCCAGTGTCACTATGGTGACACCAACATTTGTGGACCCTGACCAGATCATGCTAGGTTCAGACTACCTAGTGACCAATGCTAGCAATGTCACTACCAATCACAGTATGGCAGTTGTTAATTTCTCCTGGTGAGGGGTAACTGGCCTCAAAAGGGTTGCAGTTAGTTCAGACCTCCCAGTAGATTGTCTTTTGGGCAATGATTTGGAATCCTCACTGTGGTCAGATATGGAGTACAGGACTCATGTAGAAATGCTAGGTCTCTCCTCACATGTCCTTGCTGTGACCAGGTCACAGGCCAAGAAATGCCCAGCTGAACAAGTGCTGGATCCTGGAAGAATGGACCAGACACTACCCAAGAGGAAGAGCAGTAGAGGTAAGGCTGAGCCTTCCCCCCTGCCTCAGGTTGAGGATCAGCCCTCCCGGGAGGCTGACCCAAAGACCCCAGAAGGAACTGTCCTAGAAGAGCTTGAACCTGAACAGGTTGAGTTTCTTGGGACAGGGGGACCTTCCAGGGCAGACTTGAGACAGGCACAGTTAGACTGTTCTTCCCTTGAACCACTCAGACAGCAGGCTGCTGCTGAGGCTGCAGGGAATGCTACAGGTGCCCATAAGGTATATTGGGATGAAGGACTCCTATACTCTGAGGCAAGAGACCCCAAGCCTGGTGCTACCAGGAGGCTGGTCATACCCTTGTCTCTTAGAGGTTTCCTTCTCACCTTAGCCCATGAGATTCCCCTTGCAGGTCACTTAGGCCAGAACACGACTTGGGACAGGCTTGCCCCACACTTTCACTGGCCTCATATGTCTGAAGACACCAAAGAGTTTTGTCGCTCATGTGTCACCTGTCAAGCCAGTGGCAAATCAGGAGGCACAACAAAGGCCCCCCTTATACCACTACCTGTGGTGGGGGTACCCTTTGAGAGAGAGGGGATAGACATTGTTGGACCAATGGACCCCCCAACAGCATCTGGGCACAGATGTATACTGGTGGTAGTGGATCATGCCACCAGGTATCCAGAAGCTATTCCCCTTAGGACCACTACAGCTCCTGTTGTGGCCAGGGCCCTACTTGGAGTTTTCTCCAGAGTGGGGTTTCCTAAGGAGGTTGTCTCTGACAGAGGTGCAAACTTCATGTCAGGATACTTGACTGCAATGTGGAAGGAGTGTGGTGTAAATTACAAATTTACCACACCCTATCACCCACAGTGCAATGGGCTTGTTGAGAGATTCAACAAGACTCTAAAAGGGATGATGAAAGGGTTACCTGAAAAGCTTAGGCGAAGATGGGACATCCTTTTACCCTGCCTCCTGTTTGCTTACAGAGAGGTCCCACAGAAGGGGGTTGGCTACAGCCCTTTTGAGCTTCTGTTTGGGCATCCTGTAAGAGGACCCCTATGTCTGGTGAAGGAAGGATGGGAGTTACCTCTCAAAAAGCCTAAACTTGACATAGTGGACTATGTACTTGGTCTCCGCTCCAGGATGGCAGAGTACATGGAGAAGGCATCCAAAAACCTTGAGGCCAGCCAAGAACTTAAAAAAGCTTGGCATGACCAAAAGGCTGTCCTAACTGTTTACCATGCAGGACAGAAGGTGTGGGTGTTGGAGCCAGTGGCCCCAGCAGCTCTCCAAGACAAGTGGTCTGGACCCCATACCATCATTGAGCAAAAGGGAGAAGTCACCTACCTGGTGGACATGGGAACTCCCAGGAGCCCCCACAGGGTGCTGCATGTAAACAGGCTCGAGGCATTTGTCAACAGGGAGGACATGGGCTTGCTCATGGCCACAGATGAGGGGCAGGAGGAAGAGAGTGCCCCTCTCCCAGACCTGCTCACTCAGAACCCTGATGATGGGTCAGTAGATGGTGTAGTCTTTTCTGACAGCCTCTCTGAGCATCAACAAGAGGATTGCAAACAGGTTATTCAATCCTTTAGACAAATGTTCTCACTGACACCCAGTCAGACAAACTGGTGCACCCATGAGGTGGACACTGGTGACAGTCTGCCTGTCAAGAGTAAAATCTACAGGCAACCTGACCTCGTCAGGGACTGCATAAAGAAAGAAGTCCAAAAGATGTTGGAATTGGGAGTCATTGAACCCTCAGAGAGCCCTTGGGCTAGTCCTGTAGTTCTAGTGCCAAAACCTCACACCCAGGATGGTAAGAGAGAGATGAGGTTTTGTGTAGACTACAGGGGTCTCAATGCTGTCACTAAGACAGATGCCCATCCAATACCTAGGGCAGAAACACTGATAGACGAGTTGGCTTCTGCAACTTTCTTGAGTACATTTGACCTAACAGCTGGTTATTGGCAGATCAGGTTAGCTGAGGATGCCAAGGCCAAAACAGCATTTTCTACCCCAGGAGGTCATTACCAATTTGTGGTGGTGCCCTTTGGTTTGAAAAATGCACCTGCCACTTTTCAAAGGTTGGTGAACCAAGTTCTCACTGGGTTGGATGACTTCTGTGCAGCATATCTAGATGATATTGCTGTCTTTAGCTCCACCTGGGAGGATCACCTGATCCACCTGAGGAAAGTTTTGGAGGCCTTGCAAAAGGCAGACCTCACTATCAAGGTCACCAAGTGCCAGATAGGGCAGAGTCAGGTTGTGTACCTGGACCACCTGGTGGGTGGAGGCTGTGGTACTGAAAATTCTGGACCCGTGTCATAAACATCGTCGTATCATGACGATGTTGATATCAACAGACCGAGAATGACTAGTGTACTATTCACAAGTATTTTCGTCATATTCGAGTGACGGAAATACTCTGAAATTAGAGATTCCGTCCTGAACCCTTGGGTTCCATTTTGTATACGACAGCCATTTTGTGGTTGCCCTCACATAGGCCGATGACTAAGGCCAAAAACGAGTCTGAAGGACACGTACACCTTTGCTGACTTCTCTGTGACCTGGGCAAGCTGACTCCACTGCCTGAAGCCAAACCTGTTCGGTCAGTTCCTTTCCCAGTGGCCGATCAAGATTAGATCAAGGCACGGCATACCATAAACCCTTCATCGCACACAAACCATGCCTAATCTTACACACACACCTGTCTCTGTTTCTTACTTTATGACCTGCTTTACGAGGAGGAGGTGCCCGATTTTATTAGGGGTCCGTCGATATCTGATGAAAAATGCTGGGCCTTGCCGGGTAATTGATTGTGGGTTGAACAAACTGAAAATAAGCTTGTCATCATGATTCTGCTTTTTCTTTGTAGTGTGTCATGTTGTGTTCATCAACAAGAACAACCTTATAATAACGGTAGGCAGGCTCAGTAAAAAGCCTATTGCTCAACTAAGAACACGTTTTAAACAAACTTGCGTGAAATACAATTTACTCCTTGTTGCAGAATTAATAACAATTTTCACAATAATATATAAAGAGATTGCATCTCAATATATGAGAGCTTAAGTCATTTAAATGATAATATTGGCAAACATCAAGTAACTGAGAAACCTTTAAACATCGAGAGTAACGAGTTTTCTTTTTCTCTTTTTCTCTTCTTACTATTATTCTTCTTTTCTTCATGTTTTCCTTTGGCAGACCCCTGACGAAGGGGCCGCAAGGTCCCGAAATGCATTGGGTTGATGTATTTTACATTGTATATTTTGGTTGATGAATTGAATGTCATGAACTTGCTTTGATTTATGTTTATAAACGTTAGTAATGTTTGATTACGATGGATATACTGATGCAATATATCATACAAATAATTGATTAAACAAGAATTGAAATGTTGAAAGCTAATTAAGAGTTTACTCATTTAAGAGTGCACCCAAGAGCCCTGGCAGCCATTCAGGTGCCAGGCTACATACATGTTTCATTAGGTGTTAGCAGGCACCAATCAAAGGTAGCACTCGTATCAGATTAAATTTTGCTAAAAATTGTATTACAGTGTGCAGCACCCACACACATTCATTGTTTCATATCTTTCTGCAAACGGTGGGCACTGGCACCAAGAAAATGTCTTTTGATTCAATATCAGGAATTACGGAAAATAGAGCGAACATTAAAATCTATACCTCAGATGAGGCAGATCTAATATATAAATTGATCAAGGAAACCAAAACTTTTGATGCTAAAAGCGGATCAGTTACACAACAATTGAAGCAGCTCGAATATTTAACAAAACGGGAGCTAAACCAACGTCTACACGCCTCTACGCTAATTCAATATCACCGCGTAAGACGAATTCCCAGAGGACTCAGACTAGCCATCAGACCAATGTTATATAGACTCAATAACAATCCCCAATTTATGGAAAAGTGGTTCTGCATTTTAAATAAATGTTCTTTAGACTTAATTCTGTTGTTAGTGGAAGAACTTTCGAGAATCATAAAAGAACTGGAAGAAGAAATATTCAATATCAAAAAAGATTTGTCAACCAGATTGGAAAGAGAGCCTTGGGATAAATTTCTAGCGGATTTGGATATAAAACTTGATAAGTACGGAAAAGAGTTACAAGAAACCAAATTGCGTAAATTTAAACGCGATACGATCGATTACAAGCTCAACGAAGCTTACACTTGGGCCGAGGTCTATGCAAAAAGGAGGTATACAAACAAAAAGCAGCAACAAACAACATCAGATGAGAGTGGAGTTTCAGACAGCGACACTAGTACATCGAGGCAACCCTTAAGTAAACAACAAACAGCTCCTTCAACCTCAGTAGAAACTACAAGCAGCTCAGCTCCCATTTCGGATCCTTTTTTAGAGGTGGGCCCTTTGCCCAGCAAACCGCCGGACCAAGCAACAACATCACAGGCGGACAAAAAACGAGACGAGGAAAGGGAAAAGGAAAGGGAAAGGAAAGCGAGTCTAAGAAGTCAGACCAAAACCTCGTGATAAATATATCAGAGTATCCTTTGACGAACTTTGAGGCAGATCTACTTAACAAGGGAACAACATTTGTCAGCACCTACCAAACGAACGAGCTAGAAACAGAAGTTGCGTTTTTTAAGTTCATGCGGCTACTGAGGCTCAAACATTTCTTTACGATAGTGAATCCAGTTCAAGCTGAAGATAACGAAGAAGTCAAATTTAGACCGAAGAGCACTTTTCTAGCTCCAATTTCACATAAAACACTTGATACCTTCGAAACACTAGTCAAGGCGGACTTAAGCAAAATACATTTCAAAAGGAAATTGAGCAATCTAACTAAGGCTGAATATAGTGCTTTACAAGCATTAGCCAAAAACCCTGCAATCGTAATCCAGAAAGCGGACAAAGGAGGGGGTCTAGTGATAATGGATTCTGCATTTTATCTACAAAAAGGCACAGAGCATGTAAATGACACAACAACTTATGTAAAATTGAATAATGATCCAACAATGGAAATAGCACAGACTTTGGACAAAATACTGGATAAAGCTGAGGAATTAAATTGGATCAACCCAACAATCAAGCGGTACCTAAGACAAATTTACCCGAGAAGACCGAGGATTTATTTCTTGCCAAAAATTCATAAAAACCTTCAAAACCCACCATTCAGACCTATAGTGTCTGAATGCTCCTCAATATTTGAAAACTTAGGCATATTCATTGATAGCCACATGCAATCATTCATACAACAATGGCCCACATATCTGGAGGACACTTCTGACTTTTTAAGAAATCTCAAAACTATTGATGTGAAATCAGTGAGTGAATGGATTATCTGCACAATAGATGTCACAGCATTGTACACATCGATACCGCACAAACTGGGCTTGGAAGCCATGGAATGGGCTTTACTAAAAGGAGAAAAGCCAGAAGAGGTCAAATGTATGATCATCCAGTTATTGGAATTTTGTTTAGAAAATAGCTATTTTACCTGGCAAAATGATTTTTTCTTACAATTGAATGGTACAGCCATGGGCTTTCCTGGAGCCTGTATCTATGCTAACGTCTTCATGGCGAAATTTGAAGAAGATCACATTTTGAAGCATCCGGAGTGGCAAGTAGGCCTGGTCTATTATAAAAGATATATAGACGATATCTTTATAATTTGGAAAGAATCACAGACAAAGCTGGTCGAGAACATTCAGCATTTGAATACCATTGATCCACGAATTCAGTTCACACACAGTATGAGCACTGAAGCGTTGCCATTTTTAGATGTCCTAGTAGAAATTAAAGAGGAGTCCATACACACAAGTGTTTATAAAAAACCCACAGACAAAAATAATGCACTACTATATGGAAGCTTCCACCCTGCAAGTCTGATTAACAACTTACCAGTGTCGCAATTCATGCGGATAAAGAGAATCACGTCAAATCCAGATATCTGTGAAAAAACCATTGAAGAGCAAAAACAAAAGTATTTGGATAGAGGGTACCCGAAAAAACTTCTCGAAGCACATGTTGAAAAAATTAAAACTATCCCTAGGCATGAACTACTCCAGAAGAAACTCAAAAAAACAAACAAAAGGATGGTATTTGTGACAAAATACTCAACGGCATCTTGGGAGATTAAGAAAATAATAAAGAAAAGATGGGAAATTCTGCAAGCCGAAAAAGACTTCGGTTCTCTTTTTCTTGAGCAACCCCTGTTTGCCTACAAAAGGGCTCAGAATCTCAAAGAAATGCTAAGTAAATCTAATAAATCTAAAGAAGACATTGAACCTACAACTTTCAAAGGAACGACAAAATGTCACAATTGCAAGAATTGCAATAATGTAATACCAGGGAGTGTAATCCTACACCCAAGAACCGGAGAACAAATTCAACTAAAACACAATACAACCTGCAACTCGGAACATGTGATTTACACCATTAAGTGTCCATGTGGACTCCTATATGTAGGAAAAACAGATAGGAAATTAAAAGTGAGGTTAACCGAGCATAAAAGCCGGATAAGACTTAAGAATACCACGTCACCGCTGGCGCAGCATTGGATTGAATTCAGACACACAATCGCTCAACTAAGATTCCAAATAGTTGAGCAAGTTCCGCAAAGACTTGGTTTTGATAATGCAAGGATCCTACTCCAGAGAGAAGCTTACTGGATGCGGAAATTACAGACACTTGTCCCTTTCGGGCTCAATGATAAAATGGAGATGGTTTGTTTTCTTTAAACAGTCATAAAACAAGGCCAGTTCTGAAGCCCCGTGAATTCAGACCCGCGATGTATTGAACAGTAAAACATACACACAAAGTTTTGTAAATAAGCACATAGTTGAACAGCACTTTGCCCACACTAAAACAATTCATATGGAATAACTATACACAGAGCTCAAGTTTGTAAATAGGCAGGTATTCAATGAGGGTTTTTTTTGTATGGATTTGGTTGAGTATGAAACAGTTTCATAATAACATTTTGGTAATCTTTGTAATTTGAGTCAATCGTTTCATTAATGTATGAATACTTTTCCTAATCTTCCTTTTTCCTTTCCGCTTGTGACGTATATCTTGGAAGCCCATAGATTCAACAGAACCGATTAATCTTAGAGGACACCCAAATCAAAGTAAACATATGTTTTAGACATTCAAAGATGGCCACTACGCAATGATTGCAAGTCCTTCGCTTATTTCCATGATATGATCGACCTTAGTATAGATGAAGGACTACAAGCCCGACTGAGGCACAAAGCTTTCGAGCACAGAATCCTGTAGGACGGAGCTAGAAGCAAATAACTCGGTAAGACGCGAGAGCGTTGCTTCGAAAGAATTAGGCGCTTTCAGGCATTTTCATTTATGCTGAAAATTGCAACCTTATAATACGCGGTTGTATTTTTGCAGGCCACGACCCCCAACAAACTCTGCGGGACCGAAGCCTCTTTGCCTAGGACCGCAGGTAAAAACTAACCCGAACTTTTGGACGAGGCACGCTAGCAATTTCTAAACTGCTAGCGTGTGCGATTTTAGGTAGCGTTTCTGTCTTTTTATAAAGTTGAACTAAAATAGCGTCTTCAACTTCTTGACAGGTTGTTGCAGGCTGGCTAAGTAAAAGAATTAAAAGGCGCAAATACGACTTCCCAAAGAGGTAAACTATGGTGTTTTACACAGATATGCTCATCAGGTATTTCCAAATGAACCTAGATTTCAATTGGTTCTTTTTTCCATTAGATAGTATTTGTTTGTCCGGATCACAGAAGCGAGACCGACGCGGCACGCATAGGCTCGCAGGTAACCATAAAGGCGGGGAATTTAACAACGTGCAAATAATAATGTTTAGCTTGCAGTGTAGTAAGCTACCCTGTATTCATTTTTGTTTTTCTGTAGATAAGCTGTTCATCAACAAGAACAACCTTATAATAACGGTAGGCAGGCTCAGTAAAAAGCCTATTGCTCAACTAAGAACACGTTTTAAACAAACTTGCGTGAAATACAATTTACTCCTTGTTGCAGAATTAATAACAATTTTCACAATAATATATAAAGAGATTGCATCTCAATATATGAGAGCTTAAGTCATTTAAATGATAATATTGGCAAACATCAAGTAACTGAGAAACCTTTAAACATCGAGAGTAACGAGTTTTCTTTTTCTCTTTTTCTCTTCTTTCTATTATTCTTCTTTTCTTCATGTTTTCCTTTGGCAGACCCCTGACGAAGGGGCCGCAAGGTCCCGAAATGCATTGGGTTGATGTATTTTACATTGTATATTTTGGTTGATGAATTGAATGTCATGAACTTGCTTTGATTTATGTTTATAAACGTTAGTAATGTTTGATTACGATGGATATACTGATGCAATATATCATACAAATAATTGATTAAACAAGAATTGAAATGTTGAAAGCTAATTAAGAGTTTACTCATTTAAGAGTGCACCCAAGAGCCCTGGCAGCCATTCAGGTGCCAGGCTACATACATGTTTCATTAGGTGTTAGCAGGCACCAATCAAAGGTAGCACTCGTATCAGATTAAATTTTGCTAAAAATTGTATTACAGTGTGCAGCACCCACACACATTCATTTTTTCTTTGTAGTGAAAATATGTGAATGGTCAACTGTAAAATAAGGAATGTTTGCCTAAAGCATAATATTTTGTATAAAAGGGATGGCTAGCTTTGTAAGTTTGGGCAGTCTCCTGAGAATATACACTGTGTTGTACTTCTAGGATACCTGTTACTGGCTGCAGCAAATAAATTCGATCTTTGACTTCACCAAGAAGACTCTGTGTTTCTGTAATCTGGGACAGGAAGGACTCGAAGTCTTAGGGTGTGTTCCCTGGCACCGCTGGGTTCTTAAAAACCCAGTACTTCAGTTGGCGCCCAACGTGGGGCGATTTCAGCGGTACCGGTCCAAGCCTGAGGTTCGTGAGGAGCTTTGTGTGAAATTCTGGAGGAAGGCCAACCACTTCATCAACCCCTGCATGTCGTTCGTGGTCCGAAAGTCTTTGCTGCGAGGTTCCCCGGTTCCCGACGGCTGCAAAGGACTGCTGCCCTGACTATCGCCCTGTCTTGGACCCTTTGATGATTTGTAGAGCGAAACGATAGACGAGTCTTCTGGTGACGCCATCGATACCTCAGTTAAGTATAAGTGGAGCGTCTCCCAGTCCTTAGTTTTGGTTCTTAGTTTGGGTATCCTCTTGGGATCTTTGATTTGGAACTTGCAAGTACCAAAGCCGAGGGACTCGTGTATTCACGATACTATCGTATTCGATAATCCTTTGAAGTTTGAAGCTAGATTAGAGAGCGAAGATGCCTGGTCTTAGCAGACTTGGAAATTTGTTTTGTCTTGGTTATAACAGGGATTCCCGATTAGAGGACTCGTGTCCTCTTCCTCCGATTGGAACTCCAACCTATGAGCTCTACGTGAAACACGGCGTGGGCCCCATCACGTATAATGAAGTATGGATCCGATACACCAGGAAGGATGGGGTTCTAAAATGGCCCCAATATGGTAGATTTGACACAGAGATATTAGATAATTTAGAGGTTAGACTCTTTAAAAAGAAAGCCCGGCCGGCGATGTTTGACTCTTTCCGCCTATGGCGAAAGGAAGCCAAACAGAAAGAAATTAAATTAGCTAAAAGGAATAAAAGAGAAAAGGGTATCTCGATAATGCAAGCTGCCATGCAGTATAAAGATAACGAAGAAGAGCAAGCGAGTGAGCAGTTGCACAGGCAACGTAAAATGGTAATCGATAAATGCCATCCAGTTTTGCCGCCTCGTCAGCAAGATGCAGCGAAAGAACTTGAGAAAGATCCTTTAATGTCTACTGCACCTCCGCAACCTTTAGTTGTGCAACCTCCGGTTGTTGTGCCTCAGATTCTTCCACAACCGCCAGCTCCTCTTCAGTTGGCTCCTACTGCTACGGCGCAGCCTCCTCAAGGGCCGCCGACTTTGCTACCCGCTTCCCCTGTACTTCCTACAACTTTGCCTACTACATCGACTACCTCTTCTGATGTTCCTCCTGTCACTGCCTCTGCGTCTGCATTTGCATCTGCCTTGCCTCACTCTGTTTTTCCTCCTGTTCTTTCGTCGACTTTTCCTTCTGTCCGACAGAGAATGACTGATACAGTTGCTAGTCTTCTGTATCCTCTTTTTGGGGCAACAAGTATGACCCCTGTTTCAACAAGCAAACAGTTGCGTAGTCAACTGCCCGACTCTAGAGAGCGGGAAACATTGAATTATTTGGCACACAAATGGGTTACTGACCCTACAAGATATGAGCTAGATTCTGTTATGGATGTCTTCCATCAGTGGGAAGAACCAAAACAGAGGTACGTTTTCGAGAAAATGTGTGCTTTTCTTTGTGAGGAATTGGAGGGAAATGATTTAGAATGCAATCCACCTGAGCTGTGTCGTGTACGGTACGAGTTTGCAAAAGGCACAATTGTGGGTTCTGATGTTGAAAAAGCAGTTGCAACATTGTTGTCGTTTAGGAGTGAGGGTGTTTCTCTGTCATTGTTTGAGCATGATTCCTCTGTTAGGAGGAAAGCGAGACAATATCCAATGAGAGAGGTCCCTCCGGTATGGAAGGATGCCGTTGCAGCTGATGTCGCTAATCACGTCGATGCTGTGCCAGCACATTTTCAGCGTGTTTGGGTACATGTTCCTTGGAAGCGAGCTGAAGTATTGGCCCTTAAGCAGACTTTACCTGACCCCCGTAAAAATCCTGCAGGGTATTACAAGGAATTATCACAGACTGCAGACTCATGCATTATGAATCTAGCTGACATAGACATGTTGTTTGGGAATGTTGTTCCACAGCCTTTATGGGGTTTGATTCGTCATACTGATCATGCGCAGGAATTAGGTGATACCTGGGTTAATATTGCTGCTGCAGATGGACGACAAGTTGGTGGTGCTAAACCCGAGCCTTTAGTTGCAGGACTTCCTGGCAGGATCGTTACTTATATGAAGACTTTAATGCCTGCTATGCAAGTGAATTGGGACAAATTGTCTGCATGTTAGCAGAAGAAAGAGGAGACCATGTCTGATTTCTTCACCAGGTTTGAAGAGACATTTATCGACCACAGTGGTCAAGACATGAGTACAGATGGTGGTCAACGGTTGTTCGTTGACAAGTTTGTGCACAATCTGCTTCCTGAGTTGTGTAAGAAACTGAAAGATTCAGAGAGTTCTTGGGCCGTTTCCTCTTCAGCCCAGATATTGGCTACGGCACAGTATTATGAAAATAGAGATAAGGATGAAAAAGATAGAGCAGACAAGAAAACTAAAGAGCTGAAAACTAAGGTTCTTTTACAGCAGGCGTATCCGCCTCGTAGTAACGAGCGTGACTATCAGCAGCCTCAGCAGTTTCAGAGAAACTCGCAAAGGACCGAATATCTTCAACAACGTTTTCCTGTAGGCCCTAATCAGTGTGCATATTGTAAAGAGGAGGGCCATTTTAAAAGTAGCTGCCCTGCTCTGTTACAGCGTATGAATGGTGTTTCTAGCGCACGAGGTCGAGGTACTCCACAAGCGCCTAGAGGTAGAGGACGTGGAAATTTCACCCAGAACGCGCATTCTTTTCCGCCACAGAATTCAATGAATAGTCTTGATCAGCAGAACAATGCGTCTGGTAGGACGGCTCAGTACTATGCTGATGACTACTATGCAGAAGATGGGAATATGGAAGGTAATGATTGCTAGGACAGCCATGGACAAAGAGAGGGAGTTGTTTCAGTTCCAGTAGATCAGAGTGGACCATATGTTGAGGTGATTACGGGCCATATGTATCATTAAACTATTTTGCATTTCCTAAATAGCGAATTTTAAGGAATCGCTATTTAGGAAATGCAAAATGGTATGTATGTACAAAATCGCTTTTCAATAGCGAATCCTTAGCATTCCTAATTTGCGATTAGCAAATTGCTAATCGCAAATTACCCATTCATTTCCATGGGCCAGGAGGCCCATAGGAATGAAAGTGCAATCGCAAATTAGGAATATTTTCAAGGGTGCAGGGGTGTCTCAAGAACACCCTGCTGCACCCCTGAAAAAGACATTTGGGGGCATATGGCGCACATACATGCCCTAAGGGCATGTATGGGCGTCATATGGCACCTTTGTTTTTTTGTAAAAAAGCTTTTTGCAAAGAATTCGCAACTTACCACCAACTAGAAGTTGGTGGTAATTTGCGAATCCTTAATGGAATTTTTTGAATATTTTTTGTTTGATACATTGCATTTAAGGAATCGCAAAATTTGCGATTCCTTAAGCGCAATCGCAAAATAAAGAATTGCAAATTTTGCTACTCCTTATTTTGCATCAAACATGTTTGATACATACCATTTGTCAAATTAGCATTCGCAAAGGCCGAAATTCGCAGAATTTCGGCCTTTGCGAATGCTAAATAGCTTGATACATATGGCCCTACATCAGGTGTGTCAGAGCCTTTTCTGTTGGATACTGGTGCTACGAAGAGTTCTATTATGCACTCTAAACTCCCTGGCGCACCTTTGTCTGGCGAAATGAATGTTTCAGTAGGTTTTTCTGGCGCCCCGGTTAGGAACCCGATTTCTAGTCCTATGTCCCTTTCTGTTGGACCTTGTGAATTAGAAGCACCCCTTATTTTGACGACAGGTTGTGGTGAGAACTTGTTAGGATTGGACCTGTTGAAAAGATTGTATGCAACATTGTATTGTTCTCCTTCAGGAGTACAACTTACACTAGGTAAGAAAGTGGTCTCCCCAACGTATTAGTCGAAGGACAAACTTCCGACAGAATTGTCGTTTCTTCCTGATATTCTTTGGGCTACTGGTGTGGGTCTTTTGGAAATACCGCCATATGTTGTGACATTGAAAGCCAATGTTAAAATGCCACGCATTCCCCAATACAAAATCTCTAGTGAAGGGGAAAAAGCGTTGCTAGCGATCATTTATGATTTGATTGAAAAAGATGTAATTGAAGAGACAAGAGGCAATGTTTGCAATAGTCCTGTTCTGCCTGCTTTGAAGCGTACTGACCCTTCTCAGCCACGCGTTTACAGATTTGTGATTGATCTTAGAGAGGTGAACAAAATCGTTGTGCCACAATTTCCAGTTGTTCCTGACATCACTGCCCTATTAACTATGATTCCAGCTTCCGCGACCTGGTTCTCGGTGATTGACTTGAAGAATGCCTTCTTCAGCATCCCGATTGCCGAAGAGAGTAGGGATATTTTCGGCTTCAGTTTAGGAGGTCGAAGCTTCCGCTTCAAACGCGCTCCCCAGGGCTACTGTGAAAGTCCATCAATATATAGCCAGGCTTTAAAAACACAGCTTGATACGATTGTTTTACCTGATGGTGCTACACTTATTCAGTATGTTGACGATTTGCTAGTCACTGCAGATACTGAGGAGATTTGTAAAGAAGCAACATTGTCATTGTTGCGTCATTTGTCTGATTTGCATCACAAAGTGTCCCTTTCGAAATTGCAATATTGTCGACAAGAAGTGACCTACTTAGGTCATCTCTTATCGAAGGAGGGAAGGAAACTGACCCCAGAAAGAATTCAGGCAATTGCAAAATAGAGTGTGCCAAGGACACAGAGAGAAGTACGCGCTTTCTTGGGCATTACGTCCTATTGCAGACAATGGATACCGAATTTTTCTCTGCTGGCCAAACCTTCCATGGTCTGAAGATTGTCAGAAAAGTTTTTCCGAATTGCGTGACGCATTGTGTTCGGCTCCTGTGTTGGGTACCCCCGACTACAGTAAGCCTTTTACACTGTATGTCCATGAGAAGGAAGGTTGTGCATTGTCAGTGTTGACACAGTCTTTTGGGGACAAGCAACGTCCATGCGCGTATTTTTTGTTGACTTTAGATCCGGTAGCTAGAGCATTGCCGAGTTGCTTGAGAGCCACAGCGGCAGCAGCAGTTTCTATTCGCCAGTCTGCTGGTTTAGTGATGAATAAAATGCTGATTGTAATGGTTCCACATGCAGTGGACACTTTGTTAAACAGAACCAAGACACAGCACTTAACTAGTGCTCGATTGTCAGGTTACGAGTTGACACTTTTAGCGAGTCATGTGCACATAAAGAGATGCAACACATTGAATCCAGCTACGTTGCTGCCGATTGTAGCAAAAACAGATGTTTCTGAACAGCATGATTGCTTTCTTAAGACAGAAGAAGAGACGAAAGGGAGAGTAGATCTCAAGGACACTCCTCTTGTGGAATGTGATGGTACCTTATGGGTGGATGGTTCATGCTTCAAGCTTCCGAATCCTGATACGACTGCAGCATATGCTGTTACGACTTTGCATGCAATTGTTGAAACTGCACGTATCCCACATAATTCAGCTCAAGCAGCAGAGTTGATTGCACTTACAAGAGCGTGTGTGTTGTCAAAAGGAATGAAAGTGACCATATATACCGACAGCCAGTATGCATTTGGTGTGGCCCATAGTTTTGGACGATTGTGGAAAGAGCGTGGGTTCCTGACTTCGCATGGAGCCAAGATACAGCATGGTCAGCTGGTGAATGAGCTTCTTGAGTCACTTACTTTGCCGTTGCAAGTCGCGATTGTGAAATGCAGTGCACATAAGAAGGTTACTGATGATGTTGGTCGTGGTAATGCATTTGCTGACGAAATTGCAAAAGAAACAGCAAGGGATGTGATGAGTCGAATGTATGTTGCAGGTCCTGCGAGATGGGTTGGTGACATGGGAATGTGTGAAGATACGATAGAGAGTGTGAAGTCTATTCAAGCTGAAGCTACAGAGAAAGAGTTGAGTGTGTGAAGAGAAAGTACGGGTAAATTGGATGCAAATGGTTGTTGGGTTGAATTGTCGGAGCATCAGCGATGGTTGTTACCCGATGCATATGTGCTTGCAGTGGTTACAATGGCCCATGGAATGGCTCACATCAGTGTGAAAGGGATTTGTAAGTTGTTGGCTCCAGTATGGCAAAATGCTGGAATTCCTAAGTGTGCAGAGAATGTAGTCAAGAATTGCATGGTGTGTCTGAAATACAATCCTGGTAGGGGAACCCCAACTCCAGCTGGTCATTTTGCGCCTCCAACATATCCGTTCGAGGCTTTGCAGCTAGATTTCATCCACATGGAGAGGTGCAACAATTTGAAATACGTACTCGTTGTTGTTTGTGCCTTTTCGAGATGGGTAGAAGCATATCCCTTGAAAGACAACACTGCCATGTCCACAGCCAAAGCCCTTGTCAAAGAATTCTTCCCCAGATTTGGGTTGCCGAGAATGGTCTGGAGTGACAATGGGAGTGAATTTGTAGGTTGAGTGATGAAGAAAGTATGTGAAGGGCTAAATATCCAACAGAAATTTCACGCTGCAAATCACCCCCTATCAGCTGGACTAGTAGAGTGCTACAACAGCACCCTAAAACTTAAATTAGCCAGGATACAAGCAAGCTCTGGTCTTAAATGGCCTGACGCTCTGCCTTTAGCACTCGTATCAACAAGAATGACTGTGCATTCGCGAGTGGGACTTAGTCCTTATGAAATTGTGTTCGGCTCCGGCCAACATATGGGGAGTGCCAAGGCCGACAAAATTCAGTGAGATCGAACACCCTGTACTGCTTGATTATTTGTATGAATTGATGGCTAAATTGCATGTTTTACACCAACAGGTTCACAATACTTTGCCTCAGGTCTCTGAAGCTCCAGGACATACTATCGATCCTGGATCATGGGTGCTGGTCAAGAACTTCCAGCGGACAAAGAATGACCAGCCCCGTTGGACCGGCCCCCACCTAGTCCTTCTCTCAACGAGATCAGCCGTCCGAGTGGAAGGAAAGAGGAACTGGATCCACGGCGTACACTGCAAGAGGGTCCCTTTGCCTCTGCGGTACGACCGGTGGGTCCAGGAGGGTATCGCTGACTCTGAGACTGAGACTGTGCCTCGTTTTCTGCCTTTCAGCGATGTACGGGTAAAAGGAACAATTTCTGAACAGGAAAGTGACAAACTTTTGCAAGAAGCTGTGCCACCGTCAATTCGATTGGACACTACCGAGCCTGAACTCTTGTTTCAGGACCAGACATTACCTGGGAAAAGACGTTATAACCTGAGGCCGAGAACTATGGACAAATAAAAAGATTTCTTTTTCCCTTTACTATTTTTTAAAAGTGCAGCTCTCTCATCTAAGAAACTTTTTTATTTTTGTTTTTCGAACCACCATCCGGGTTCAGCTGTAGGGTCGCGGTTGCCGAAGTCTTTGGAGTGCAGCGGAAGACGTTAGGTCGACGGTTCTGGTCGGTCTAAGGGAGTTGCCCTAGACTGACAGAAGCATTCCTTAGCATAGAACACCCTACCATCGCGAGCAGCAATTAGAGAGGATGGAGTTTTTCGAGATGGAGAGACCTGCCAAAGAGATGAACTTTAAAGCTGAAATTTGTAGAATGATGACCAAGAAACGTTTTTTGATATTATGCATTTTCATGTTGTTCAGTGCAATTATGTTTTTAATAGGATATGTTTTTTTCTCTTTTCAAGTGACATTTGCACCCACTACACAGCCCATGCCTCCTTCTACTGCCTCCCCACATTCTTTTCACCCTCTTCCTGAACATGAATCCGCTAGGAGATTAGAGTTTATCAATAACTCCTTTGTTCAGCTTTTACACCAACACCAATTAGTAGTGAACACAACTAACTGTTGGGTGTGTGGTCTTATGCCTCATACTACTGATAAAGGTATCCCTTCCCTGGTCCTGCCTTTCAGCCATAATGGTTCTGTGTGGGCATACAGAACGATGTTCATTTATGCACATGAAGTCCACCCCCTACGTTCTGCAAAAGATAATCCAAAGAATAGTGCTCTAGTTAAGGGTATAGTAGATATGATTAGGGAAGATACTTCCTATGAGACTATCCCGAGAGATGAGACGCTAGCATATATTGGATGGAACGTGACCGGATATGGAGTTACTCTGAGTGAGAACCAGAGAGCAAAGAGATCCTCCCCGATTTGGATTGTACCCCATCAGGGTCATCTATGTCTGCAAGGTAATGGCAAGAATCCCAGAGCTCAGTTAGGAAAGTGTATCTGCACGGAAACATATGTTTTCGCGTCCCAGACTTCCCCTTCGTTCCTAGCAGCTAAGGGTACCTATTTCATCTGTCATGATAGAGCCTACACGTGGTTGCCCCCTGATTTTTTGGGCACATGTTTTGTTTCATTCCTGTTGCCTCCCACCTACACAGCTGCGGCAGATTACCATAAGACAAGGATAGTTAGAGGTGTCTTCAGTAAAGAAGACACCGCAGGACAAGAATTTGGAGACTTCTTTAAGGGTTTTCTGCCGTTTTGGGGACCCATGGTTAACAGCAGGAACATAAGGCAACTGACGAGGGTGGTTAAATCCACCGTAGTTGAAACTGCCGGTGCCCTTAGTAACTTGACTGCTGAGCTCCAGTCGGATCGCCTTATGACCCTTCAGAACAGGGTCGCGTTAGACGTCATACTTGCAGACCGAGGTGGGGTATGTAAAGTGATCCAATCGAGTTGCTGTGGTTTCATCCCAGATAACGCTCCAACAGTGTACCAGGCCATCTCCAAACTACATAAGATCTCCGAATCTATTCATGTGGATAAAGGAGATTGGTCGTTGATGGGGTGGTTCTGGAACTGTTATCCGCCTGGGGATGGAAGATTCTGATAGTCATTGGGATGATCTTAGCCATTCTTTTCCTGTTCTGTCTGTGCGTACAGTGTGCTCCTGCTATATGTGGCCTCTGTGCTACATCGTGTGTAAGGAAACCTGTATCGAGGAACGAGCTAAGTAATAGGATGATGCTACAGCAACATCTCAATGACTTTATGAATATAGACCTGGACTCAGATTAGCGTGAGGATAGGTTATTGCCTATGTAAGGGCAAAAGGAGGGTCTGTGGTACTGAAAATTCTGGACCCGTGTCATAAACATCGTCGTATCATGACGATCTTGCTATCAACAGACCGAGAATGACTAGTATACTATTCACAAGTATTTTCGTCATATTCGAGTGACGGAAATACTCTGAAATTAGAGATTCCGTCCTGAACCCTCGGGTTCCATTTTGTATACGATAGCCATTTTGTGGTTGCCATCACATAGGCCGATGACTAAGGCCAAAAACGAGTCTGAAGGACACGTACACCTTTGCTGACTTCTCTGTGACCTGGGCAAGCTGACTCCACTGCCTGAAGCCAAACCTGTTCAGTCAGTTCCTTTCCCAGTGGCCAATCAAGATTAGATCAAGGCACGGCATACCATAAACCCTTCATCGCACACAAACCACGCCTAATCTTACACACACACCTGTCTCTGTTTCTTACTTTATGACCTGCTTTACGAGGAGGAGGTGTCCGATTTTATTAGGGGTCCGTCGATATCTGATGAAAAATGTTGGGCCTTGCCGGGTAATTGATTGTGAGTTGAACAAACTGAAAATAAGCTTGTCATCATGATTCTGCTTTTTCTTTGTAGTGAAAATATGTGAATGGTCAACTGTGAAATAAGGAATGTTTGCCTAAAGCATAATATTTTGTATAAAAGGGATGGCTAGCTTTGTAAGTTTGGGCAGTCTCCTGAGAATATACACCATGTTGTACTTCTAGGATACCTGTTACTGGCTGCAGCCAATAAATTCGATCTTTGACTTCACCAAGAAGACTCTGTGTTTCTGTAATCTGGGACAGGAAGGACTCGAAGTCTTAGGGTGTGTTCCCTGGTTCAACCCTTGGAGAGCAAGATACAGGCCATAAAGGACTTGGCTCCTCCAACCACCCAGACACAGGTCAGAGCTTTCTTGGGCCTGTCTGGTTACTATAGGAAGTATGTAAAAAATTATGGGTTTATTGTGACACCACTTAATGTCTTGACAAGCAAGGAAATGCCAAAGAAAGTTCAGTGGACAGTTAGCTGTCAGAAGGCATTCGATGACCTGAAGCAGGCCATGTGTACTGCACCTATTCTCAAGAGTCCTGACTACTCCAAAACCTTCATTGTCCAAACAGATGCATCTGAGTTGGGTGTGGGAGCTGTTGTATCTCAACTGAATATTGATGGTCATGACCAGCCCATTGCTTTTATAAGTAGAAGGCTGACCCCTAGAGAGAAACGTTGGTCAGCTATTGAGAGGGAGGCCTTTGCTGTGGTTTGGGCCCTGAAGAAGTTGAGGCCATACTTGTTTGGAACTCACTTCAAGATTCAGACCGACCATAAGCCCCTCTTATGGCTAAATCAGATGAAGGGTGAAAACCCCAAACTTCTTAAGTGGTCCATTTCCCTACAGGGGATGGACTTTACAGTGGAGCGCAGACCAGGGACTGACCATGGCAATGCAGATGTTCTCTCCAGGTATTTCCACTTAGAACAGGAAGCCTCACCTGGTCATGGTTAGTTTAATGTCCCTACGTTTGGGGGGGGGGGTTATGTAGGAGAGTGGGGTCTGCAATCCTATGGTCACCCCAGATTTTTGCTTTTTGCTTCACTGGTTTATGACTTTCCCTGGCTGTGGGTCTGCTAATCAGACCCACAGCCTAGCTGTTCTCTCTCTAAATTGACAACCATGTACTTTAGGTGCATTTACCAATTGGTACTGGGCCACCTTATCAGTCCCTGTACAGTGTACCTTAGGTATCCAGGGCATAGGTGTACCCAGGGCCTACCAGGGGCTGAAGCATGTATTATGCCACCCCTGGCTGGCCATCTAAAACAGACACAACTGGCTGCACGACAGCTGGGGCAAGGTGGTGTAATCACCCTTTGCTGTAGATATAGTATACCTATATCTAACCCTAAAATGGACCCATATATTCCTATCAGTCACTCCTATGGCAGGCCTTATCAATCGTGAAGGCAGAGTGCTTGGAATTATGTGAGATGGTGCTCTGGCATGAGCTGAGCCCGTTTGCAGCTTGCGGAACCAAGTCCTAATAGCTGTTCCATGATAACGCTATACCATATACTCTTAAGTGCATTATAATCCTCGCGGTTGAATGGTAAATCTGGTATAACATTATCAAAACATGTCGAGTAAGGTGTCATACAAATTGGAATACTACCCCCTCGCCAATTCTGGCGACGGGGGTAGCATTCCACCCTTCTAGAGGGACACGACATGTATGTAACTGTGAACCCCGGTTAAAGTTAACTCGAGCCTTGGCATCACAAAATGGATGCTGCCACCACAGACACAAGTCTAACCTCCTGCTGCTGGGAGTCCTTCCAGCGAGGGAGGCTAGCACCACCCCAGACAGGATTTTGTGTACTGGGTAGGATAGGCCTGAAAGGAATGAGACCTGCCTGGGACACACAAGGTGTCCTGTGCATACACCGGTTCAAACCAGTTGCTGGGGCATCCCTGCCCCAGCTCTGGCGCGAAACCGGACAAACGATAGGGGGTGTAACCACCCCCCTTCCTGGTCCCACCCAGGGGAGGGACCTAGTCACCAGTACAGCCCCCTTCAGCAGGATAAAGGTAGGAGCTGGTCCCATTCCAAATTAGATTAATCCTGAACTACTCTACAAGAAGAAACTCTGGACTTCGACGTTCTGCTCCCCAGAAGACTGAAGAAATCTCCCTTGTGGGCAAGGAGTGTCCACCCTGCAACTGCAGGCACCATCAAGCGTCCAGCGGCTTCCCTTTGTCGTCTTCCCTCAAGGATCCAGACTTCAGAGCCCGACAAGACCCAGATTCCCAGACCTCTCCGACCTCAACTCACATCTGCAGCACAGCTGAGACCCGTGGGTGCGACGAGACACGTGGGACCGGCCATCTTGAAAGAAACTGCACTTCTCTTCCAGCACGACTCCCGAGGTAAACTCGACCAAGTACTTTGGGGATTGAGAAGCCCCAGCCCCGAGCAGCTCCTGCACCGAAGATCAGCCCTCCAGCTTCCACGAGATCTGCGTGGGGCCCTTCTGCTTGTTTGCTGCTCGATGCATTGTCTGGTCACTTGCCGGCTGGCTAGTGCCCTCCTAGACGACGAATCTTGACATCTTCACTGCTGGTCTGGTTGCTCCAGACTGGCCCTTGCTCCCTTCCAAAAGAGGAGCACCCCGGACTCTCCTAGTCCGCACCAGACGCCTTTTCCACTAACTGCGTGGGTTGCCTTTGCCAAGGCCTGTTGATGCCGAATCCGGAACAGACACCGTCGATAGCGAGAGCCTACGTGGGACAGCTCGTGCCTCCATCCTGGTCGTCGAAGACACCTCCTGGTCCACGTGGCTGCAGAGTCAAGCGTCCACTCTTCACTTGATCGCGATGACGACATCTGGTTCCTTCCTGGTTCCACTCCAGTCACTGGCTAGTGACTGTGAACATTGTTCCCTCTGCTTTCAGGTCTTCAGCATCTCTGATCCACCCTTGGATTGCACCGGACATCTTCCTCCTGGTCGCCTGCAGCATCTTTTCCTCCAGGCTCCATAGACTTCAACGCCGGAACCCGACACGACTTTGCACCTATGCACCCGCAGCCCGTGGGTGAGGTAACAAGAGCATTTCGGTGCTCAAGGGTAGATTGACTCTCCTAGTGTCCAGGTCCACAGTCGTTTTAGTCCTAACTAGTCAGGATTGTCCGTACTCACCTTTTCCTTGAACTGTACTGTCCATAGACGTTGTTACGCATCTCGCGTGTGAGTTCACACTCTGCACCCGCGTCCCGTGGGCCTCCTATTACTTACCTAAAGTTAGGATAGCGTAGTCCCAGCGATCCTACAGCCTCTGGACAGCTCCATTCCTTCTATCGACTTCCTTATACCATTTACTTAGTATATGGTTTGCCGTGCCCCTAGGGCACCATTGTAATTTTGTGCAACCTATCGTATTTTCCCTAAGAGATTGTCATGTGCTTAGCCCTCTGATCTCATAAAGAGTTCAGAGGTGTTTGTTATTAATAAATATATTGTTTATTTTCATAACAACCTGTGTGGTGTCCTTTCATCTGGTATTCAAGGGGTTATATTGTGGTAAAACAGCTGGCTTCACATGCCAAAAGAGTTTAGCCTAAGACTGCTTTGTCCATGCTACCATTAGGATAGCTGGTCTGTAAGGTTGGCTTACAACCAATCACCATAAGGGTTGTTTGGACTTATACAAGGTGATCACTAGAACTAGTGAGCATCATATATCAAGCCAACTTCTCACACAGCCTACGCAGCAGCCCCATACACACGCCTATTCCCTGCTGATGAGAGGTAACGACCACGAAACACGTGTCCAGGGATGGCCAGTATAACGGTGGATATACTCGACATTTTTTCAGAAGAGCACACGCTGGAACGAACTACATTTACCACAAAGCCCAGGGCCCAACTCGCTGGTAGGAGGAGCAGTGTGCGACCATATGGATTGTTGTTTATTAAGGCTCCCTTGACATCTGGTTGTCCCCTTGGCCACCACTAGCGAAGGCCCCGACAGGAACCCCCACCCCCTGGCTTGGGGGACAGTGGGCATCCAATCTCTCCTTCCCCACACTCCTGAAGGTTTCTGAGGCTGGACAAAAAAACACATGGAACTCTCCCTGTTTTTTTGTTTTTTTCCTTTCTTTTGTATGTTATTATTAATGCTCCATGTTTTCGGTTTTTACTGATTTTTACAGACTGAAAACATTTATTTTCTTGTCTGTATTTAGTTTTAGATATGGATAAAAACGGAAATTGGTTTGCTTTTTGAGTAATTCCAAATACTGTCTGCCATGACTGCCAGGCCAATAGCTGTGTGGATTGATAGGTAAGGGGGCTAAAAAAGAAAGGAATTTTAGTAAAGAGGCTTTAACAGCAATAGATATGCACAAAGTTAATACTGAAATTTGCATATTTTCTTATAAGTTTATTGATGTATCTCATACGGGTGTTTACAGCATTGAAACCTAATAGGTATTCAAGCATGAGGGCATATTTACCAGTTAAATAAATGTGAAAAGATACTAATTTCAGCTTCATTTTTCCACAAAATTCAAAATAAATATGGATAAATACACATAAAATTATCAAAAAATAAATATGGATAAATACAGACGGAATGTCAAAAAAATAAATACCATAAAACTGGGAGCCCTAATTATTATCTATTGACATAGACCACACGCGGACATGCGTGGTGCAGGAGGGATACACGACTTCTCCAAGATCAGTGGCACAGTCGGGCTACCCTCTGCGAGTCTATCTCTGCATGGATGTATTTACTTACCGATAAACTGGACCACAGGCCCATACCTTGTTTTGGATCACTAAAACGTACTCACAAAGATATTGTCAAAAAAAATCTTCCTGCAACTGCTTCTTTCTCATTGTGATTAGATCCAGTGGTGTGCGAAATATGCGTAATTTTCTTTTGCGTTTTTTTGAGAAATTACTTATAATTTAACTAAATTATGCAAAATGATGTCATAAAAGCTGTATCATTTTAGCAAGAAATCCGTCCTTGCAGCCATTGTAGATGCGAGGCCGCATTTTGTGCTAAACGAACAGCTCAAACACACAAACAGCTGCTAATGCCGACAGCCACCTCTCTTCTGGCCGTTCGTCTACCTCCTTCGCCCCTGCCCTAAAAGTGAGCAGTAAACCAGTGTAGATAGGCCACGTGACGAAATAACATCATTTTGGACATTTGCGTAACAAATGTAAAGCGAAATTTCCAGAATTTAAGGCCATGTTATCAAGAAAGGGCGATACATTATCGTTGCTTTTATCTGCAGGAAACTGCCGCTAAAGTGGCGATAATGGGCTTGATAATACGCCCTTGTGAATTCCCATAGAAGCCCAGGTTAACACCAGAACCTGGGCTGCTATGGGAATTCACAAGGGCATATTATCAAGCCCATTATCGCCGCTTTGATCGGCAGGAAACTGCCGCTAAAGTGGCGATAATGTATCGCCCTTTCTTGATAATATGGCCCATAGCGTGATTACGCCGGTGTAGTGTAAATTTCGCCTCGGCCTTCACCGTCAATCGATTACCAGGCTCAGAGGCGGAGCACCCCTCTTTCCCCGCTTGTACCCCCGGGCCCGCGGCGGAGCCGGGCGCAGCGACCAGCGTCGGTGGGGGATGGGATCCCGGCGGAGACACGCGGGGAGAAGATAGAAGAAACTTCGGTCACTCCAATTAAAGATCCATACCCCCATCATCATACAGGAAGTGACGTCACCTCGAGGCCACTGCTGAGAGAAGCGCCCACCATCCACGGGAGCCGCGGACCGCCCCTGCGCCCAGGGTGGCTAAAGCATGGGAGACTAAGGGGGTGCGGACCTCTGGCGCCCCGCCCCCCCTCAACACACGCTCCCCCACCACCATGAAGGGGGCACTCCATCATTATCCTCTCAACTTTCTACTTATCTGTTTATTTACACTTTAATCTCTTTATCAATTCATTCATTAATTCATACCGTTCTCCATCCGCCATTATTTATTGATCCATCGAGGCACCGCCCATGTCTAACAATCCGGCTCCACATTCAAGATGAGTAACCTCTGTCGTGGGCGAAGTAAGGGGCAAATTACCAACCAATACAGATCATTTTTGTCTCTAACTTGTTTAGAGACAAAAATTATCGCCGCACATCGGCGATTTTTATCGCAGATAAACCTTGCTATTAGCAAGGTTTATCGCAAATGCGATAAAAACGGCCGCAATGCATGAATATCGCTGAAAAGTCAGCGATATTCATGCATTATCGAGCAAATGCTCATAGCCATGTTATCCACCTCCCATTGGTTAACATGGCTAAGAACTGATTAGGGCAGGTGTTAGCTTTTGGAGATATTCGCGCTTAGCGCGAATATCTCCAAAAGTTGGTAATAGGAGATAGCGATGTTGTCGCTAACATCTTGGCACGCCCACTTTGCATGTCATTAGTGATAAATATCACTGACATGCAAAGCGGGGCCCAAGATGGTCGCTATCTCCTATTAGCTGTCGCTAACTGGTGTTAGCGACAGCTTGGTACTTTCTTGGCTTTTAAAGCCAAAAAAGCGGAGATAAACCCCCTTGATAATATGCCCCTAAATCCGAGGAATGTAAAAACAAACATGTGACATGGATTCATCCTGTTATTTCAAATGAAGGTTTTTATTGTCTGTATTTAAACGCTGTTTCTAAAATGAAAACAAGGTAATAGAGGAGTATTAAAAATGCTGTCTGAATAGAATTATTATAACCACTTGATGACGCATAAAATCTAAAAAATGTTAGTGACAGTCCCAGTGGGAGAGTCTATGCGGAAACCCGAATTAATTATTTGAGCAGCACAAATTAACCTTTAGCGCAATTAAGAATCCTTCCTGTTCCTTCCTGGTGCCACGAAAAACGGTTCAAAAAGACTCGCTGTTCCCGGGGAAGGAGGTGAAAAAAACACCACCTGTGGAACTGCGGGGGTCTGTGGAGTGTGACTATTTCAGCAAAAATGAGCCGCGCGGCTGCAGCCTGAGCCCGTGGGCTATGAACCCGTGCGAGCGAAGGGTCCGTGCAGGGAGCGCGTCACTGCACATGTACATACATCCGTGTGATCTGGAGGGTCCCTCCGACGCCGCGGTGCACACATGATTGGACCGAAGAGAGGCCGCGTTTTAGAATCTTCTGCCTTTTCTTTATAGATCGCGCCCTTCGGAGGCGAGGGTGGTCGACCAGGACAGGCTCTTTATTTTTATCTTTTTGTCATCGTTTTGTCCGATCTAAGGCCCTTTATTGCATAACCAGCAGCTGTATAATTTGGTATTTAACGGTATTATTATTATTATTATTATTATTATTATTATTATTATTATTATTATTATTATTATTAATATTATTATTATTATTACTGTGCCATGCCTCAATAACGTGTACCTCTTTAATGGATGTTTTAAGGATGCATCTTGTAACCTTCTTCCCTACGCCCGAAGCCAAACTGGATCATTCATTCATTCATCCATCCCTCGCTTTGGTACAGAGATTGAGCCATCTCCCGTGACACAGACGGACCCCCCAGCAGCGGCAGGGGGCCCCCGGGGGGTGGCGCGAGCATGTCTTCACAGCTGCCCTCTTTGTTCAGATGCTAATAGGAGCTAATTGATGACGCCTCCCGCCGTGTTGTGTACACCCCCCCCCCCCCCCCACCGCACATTCTGCCACCCCCTGACAGCCATTTATCAACAGGCGCACGAGGCCCGGCTGATTAATTGCCCGTCGCGCCTCGCGCCCGTCACGGTGGGCATTAGGAATCAGGCGGCTAATGAGATTAACGCCCCCTCCAAGAGCTCGGCTTCCTAAAGGGACACGCGTAAGTGTTTGTAAACTGCCCCCCCCCGCCTCTGACCTCACCGAATCCACCGCAAGGCCACGGCTCGAGGCCCCCCCCCTCATACACCTGCAGCGGTACCCAGGTGCCTATCCCTTGGGACTCCCTCATACACCTGCAGGCTGTGCTTGAAATGGGAAAATAGAAGTGCGTGTTTCTGAGAAGTGCCGGCACGCTCCCTCTCAAAATAAGAAAGTGCCAGTACTCCGTCCTGGGCAGTACCAGCCCATTTAAAGCATTGCCTGCAGGGGTGCCTAGGACCTGAACCCTTAAAACACCCTAATACACCTGCAGGGGTGCCTAGGACCTGAACCCTTAAAACACCCTCATACATCTACAGGGGTGCCTAGGACCTGAACCCTTAAAACACCCTAATACACCTGCAGGGGTGCCTAGGACCTGAACCCTTAAAACACCCTCATACATCTACAGGGGTGCCTAGGACCTGAACCCTTAAAACACCCTCATACATCTACAGGGGTGCCTAGGACCTGAACCCTTAAAACACCCTCATACACCTGCAGGGGTGCCTAGGACCTGAGCCCCTAGGACACCCTCATACAGCTGCAGAGGTGCCTAGGACCCACGCCCCTAGAACACTGTCATACACCTGCCGGGGTACCTAGGACCTGAGCCCCTAGGACACCCTCATACAGCTGCAGAGGTACCTAGGACCTGGGCCCCTAGGACACCCTCATACAGCTGCAGAGGTGCCTAGGACCCACGCCCCTAGAACACTGTCATACACCTGCCGGGGTACCTAGGACCCAAGCCCCTAGAACACCCTCATACACCTGCCGGGGTACCTAGGACCTGGGCCCCTAGGACACCCTCATACAGCTGCAGAGGTGCCTAGGACCCAAGCCCCTAGAACGCCCTCCTACACCGGCCGGGGTACCTAAGACCTGAGCCCCTAGGACACCCTCATACAGCTGCAGAGGTGCCTAGGACCTGGGCCCCTAGGACACCCTCATACAGCTGCTGAGGTACCTAAGACCTGAGCCCCTAGAACACTGTCATACACCTGCCGGGGTACCTAGGACCCAAGCCCCTAGAACACCCTCATACACCTGCCGGGGTACCTAGGACCTGGGCCCCTAGGACACCCTCATACAGCTGCAGAGGTGCCTAGGACCCAAGCCCCTATAACGCCCTCCTACACCGGCCGGGGTACCTAAGACCTGAGCCCCTAGGACACCCTCATACAGCTGCAGAGGTACCTAGGACCCGAGCCCCTAGAACACCCTCATACACCTGCCGGGGTACCTAGGACCTGAGCCCCTAGGACACCCTCATGCAGCTGCAGAGGTGCCTAGGACCCAAGCCCCTAGAACGCCCTCATACACCTGCCGGGGTACCTAGGACCTGAGCCCCTAGGACACCCTCATACAGCTGCAGAGGTGCCTAGGACCCAAGCCCCTAGAACGCCCTCCTACACCGGCCGGGGTACCTAGGACCTGAGCCCCTAGGACACCCTCATACAGCTGCAGAGTTACCTAGGACCCGAGCCCCTAGAACACCCTCATACACCTGCAGGGGTGACTAGGACCCGAGCCCCTAGAACACCCTCATACACCTGCAGGTGTGACTAGGACCCGAGCCCCTAGGACACCCTCATACACTTGCAGGGGTGCCTAAGAACCAAGCCCCTAGGAGACCTTCATACACCTACAGGGGTGCCTAGGACTAGAGCCCCTAGGACACCCTCATACCCCTCAGGGGTACCTAAGAACCAAGCCCCTAGGACACCTTCATAGACCTGCAGGGATGCCTAGGACCTGAGCCCCTAGGACACCCTCATACACCTGCAGGGGTGCCTAGGATCCAAACCCCTATGACAGCCTCATATGCCTGCATGGATACCTGAGAACCAAGCCCCTAGGACACCCTCATACACCTGCAAGGGTGTCTAAGACCCAACCCCTAGAACACCCTCATACACATGCAGGGGTGCCTAGAAACCTATCCCCTTGGACACCCTCATACACCTGCATGGGTACCTGAGAACAAAGCCCTTAGGACACTCTCATACACCTGCAAGGGTGTCTATGACCCAAACCCCTAGAACACCCTCATACACCTGCAGGGGTGCCTAGGAGCCGAGCCTCTAGGACACCCTCATACACCTACAGGGGTACCTCAGAACCAAGCCCCTAGGACACCCTCAGGGGTACCTAAGAACCAAGCCCATAGGACACCCTCATACACCAGCATGGTTACCTAAGACCTGAACCCCTAGAACACCCTCATACACCTGCAAGGGTGCCTAGGACCTGAGCCCCTGACACCCTCATACACCTGCAGGGGTGCCTAGGACCCGAGCCCCTAGGACACCCTCATACACCTGCAGGCGTGCCTAGGACCCGAGTCCCTAGGACACCCTCATACACCCGCAGGGGTACCTAAGAACCAAGACCCTAGGACACCATCATACACCTGCAGGGGTGCCTAGGACACAAACCCCTACGACACTCTCATACACCTGCAGGGGTGCCTAGGGCCCAAACCTCTATGACACCCTCATACACCTGCAGGGGTGCCTAGGACCCGAGCCCCTAGGACACCCTCATACACCTGCAGGGGTACCTAAGAACCAAGCCCCTAGGACACCCTCATACACCTGCATGGGTACCTAAGACCCGAACCCCTAGAACACCCTCATACACCTGCAGGGGTGCCTAGGACCCGAGCCCCTAGGACACTCTCATGCACTCGCAGAGGTGCCTAGGACCTGAGCCCCTAGGACACCCTCATACACCTGCAGGGGTGATTAGGACCCAATGCCCTATGACACCCTCATACTCCTGCAAGGGTGCCTAGGACCTGAGCCCATAGGACACTCTCCTACACCTGCAGAGGTGCATAGGACCCGAGCCCCTAGGACACCCTCATACACCTGCAGGGGTGCCTAGGACTGAGCCCCTATGACACCCTCATACTCCTGCAGGGGTGCCTAGGACCTGAGCCCATAGGACACTCTCATACACCTGCAGAGGTGCATAGGACCCGAGCCCCTAGGACACCCTCATACACCTACAGGGGTGCCTAGGACTGAACCCCTAGGACACCTTCATACACCTGTAGGGGTACCTGAGAACCAAGCCCCTAGGCCACCCTCATACACCTGCAGGGGTGTATAAGACCCATACCCCAAGAACACCCTCATACACCTGCAGGGGTGCCTAGGACCCGAGCCCCTAAGACACCCTCATACACCTGCAGAGGTGCCTAGCACCTGAGGCCCTAGGACACCCTCATACACCTGTAGGGGTACCTGAGAACCAAGCCCCTAGGCCACCCTCATACACCTGCAGGGGTGCATAAGACCCATACCCCAGGAACACCCTCATACACCTTCAGGGGTGCCTAGGACCCGAGCCCCTAGGACACCCTCATACACCTGCAGAGGTGCCTAGCACCTGAGGCCCTAGGACACCCTCATACACCTGCAGAGGTGCCTAGCACCTGAGCCCCTAGGACACCCTCATACAGCTGCAGAAGTAAGTAGCACCTGAGCCCCTAGGACACCAGCAGAGGTGCCTAGGAGCTGAGCCCCTAAGACACCCTCATACAGCTGGAGAGGTACCTAGCACTCAAGCACTTAGGACACCTTCATACAGATGAGGAGGTAGGATCTCAGCCCCTAGGACACCCTCATACAGCTGCAGAGGTACCTCACACCAGCCCTAGGACACCCTCATACAGCGGAGTTACCTAGGGCCCGAGCCCCTTGGAGACCCTCATAGAGCTGAAGATGTACCTAGGACCTGAACATTTAGGACACCCTCATACAGTTACAGAGATACTTAGGATCTGAGCCTGTAGGACACCCTCATACGGTTTGCAGAGATACCAACAGCCCAAGCCCCGGGCCACCCCATACAGCCGCGCAGGTAGAAGGGCCTAGGCCCTAGGGTGACCCTCATACACCTGCAGAGGCACCTAGTACCTGAGCCCCTAGGGGACCCTCATACAGCTGCAGAGGTGCCTAGGACCTGGGCACTGAGGACACCCTCATACAGCTGCAGATGGAGTATACCAACCCCTAGGACACCCTCATTCAGTCTGCTGACGTAGACCGGCCTAGGGTGACCCTCATACACCTGCAGAGGTGCCTAGGACCCGAGCCCTTTGGACACCCTCTTCCATCTGCAGACATAGTTGGGCCTGAAGGGATCAACATATAGCAGGAGGGGCGGGCACCGGATACAGAGCCGTCCAGCAGACAGGCAGCACACTGAAGAGCTAGGCCGAGCCAGAAGAGGCCAGAAAAGATAGACAGGGCCAGAAGGCCACCTCATCTAGCCTGCAGAGATAAGTAGGGCCCAGAGAGACCCTCTACAGCCTGGAGATATAAGCAGGGGACAGAAAGCCCTTCATGCAGCCTGCAGGGGTAGGTAGAGGACAGCGAGCCCTTCATGCAGGGTGCAGAGGAGGCAGGGGACAGAGAGTCCTTCATGCAGCCAGCAGAGGTAGGCAGGGGACAGAGAGTCCTTCATGCAGGGTGCAGAGGAGGCAGGGGACAGAGAGCCCTTCATGCAGCCTGCAGGGGTAGGTAGAGGACAGGGAGCCCTTCATGCAGGGTGCAGAGGAGGCAGGGGACAGAGAGCCCTTCATGCAGCCTGCAGGGGTAGGTAGAGGACAGGGAGCCCTTCATGCAGGGTGCAGAGGAGGCAGGGGACAGAGAGCCCTTCATGCAGGGTGCAGAGGAGGCAGGGGACAGAGAGCCCTTCATGCAGCCAGCAGAGGTAGGCAGGGGACAGAGAGCCCTTCATGCAGCCAGCAGAGGTAGGCAGGGGACAGAGAGTCCTTCATGCAGCCTGCAGAGGGAGGCAGGGGACAGAGAGCCCTTCATGCAGGGTGCAGAGGAGGCAGGGGACAGAGAGCCCTTCATGCAGGGTGCAGAGGAGGCAGGGGACAGAGAGCCCTTCATGCAGGATGCAGAGGAGGCAGGGGACAGAGAGCCCTTCATGCAGGGTGCAGAAGAGGCAGGGGACAGAGAGCCCTTCATGCAGGGTGCAGAGGAGGCAGGGGACAGAGAGCCCTTCATGCAGGGTGCAGAGGAGGCAGGGGACAGAGAGCCCTTCATGCAGGATGCAGAGGAGGCAGGGGACAGAGAGCCCTTCATGCAGCCTAAGGAGGGAGGCAGGGGACAGAGAGCCCTTCATGCAGTCTGCAGAGGGAGGCAGGGGACAGAGAGCCCTTCATGCAGGGTGCAGAGAAGGCAGGGGACAGAGAACCCTTCATGCAGGATGCAGAGGAGGGAGGGGACAGAGAGCCCTTCATGCAGGGTGCAGAGGAGGCAGGGGACAGAGAGCCCTTCATGCAGGGTGCAGAGGGAGGCAGGGGACAGAGAGCCCTTCATGCAGCCAGCAGAGGTAGGCAGGGGACAGAGAGTCCTTCATGCAGGGTGCAGAGGAGGCAGGGGACAGAGAGCCCTTCATGCAGCCTGCAGGGGTAGGTAGAGGACAGGGAGCCCTTCATGCAGGGTGCAGAGGAGGCAGGGGACAGAGAGCCCTTCATGCAGCCTGCAGGGGTAGGTAGAGGACAGGGAGCCCTTCATGCAGGGTGCAGAGGAGGCAGGGGACAGAGAGCCCTTCATGCAGGGTGCAGAGGAGGCAGGGGACAGAGAGCCCTTCATGCAGCCAGCAGAGGTAGGCAGGGGACAGAGAGCCCTTCATGCAGCCAGCAGAGGTAGGCAGGGGACAGAGAGTCCTTCATGCAGCCTGCAGAGGGAGGCAGGGGACAGAGAGCCCTTCATGCAGGGTGCAGAGGAGGCAGGGGACAGAGAGCCCTTCATGCAGGGTGCAGAGGAGGCAGGGGACAGAGAGCCCTTCATGCAGGATGCAGAGGAGGCAGGGGACAGAGAGCCCTTCATGCAGGGTGCAGAAGAGGCAGGGGACAGAGAGCCCTTCATGCAGGGTGCAGAGGAGGCAGGGGACAGAGAGCCCTTCATGCAGGGTGCAGAGGAGGCAGGGGACAGAGAGCCCTTCATGCAGGATGCAGAGGAGGCAGGGGACAGAGAGCCCTTCATGCAGCCTAAGGAGGGAGGCAGGGGACAGAGAGCCCTTCATGCAGTCTGCAGAGGGAGGCAGGGGACAGAGAGCCCTTCATGCAGGGTGCAGAGAAGGCAGGGGACAGAGAACCCTTCATGCAGGATGCAGAGGAGGGAGGGGACAGAGAGCCCTTCATGCAGGGTGCAGAGGAGGCAGGGGACAGAGAGCCCTTCATGCAGGGTGCAGAGGAGGCAGGGGACAGAGAGCCCTTCATGCAGCCTACAGAAGGAGGCAGTGGACAGAGAGACCTTCATGCAGCCAGCAGAGGGAGGCAGGGGACAGTGAGTCCTTCATGCAGCCTGCAGAGGGAGGCAGGGGACAGAGAGCCCTTTATGCAGCCCGAAGAGGTAGGCAGGGGACAGAGAGCCCTTCATGCAGCCGGCAGAGGGAGGCAGGGGACAGAGAGCCCTTCAGTGGAGAAGTGTGGCTCACTGGTTAGAGGAGGCAGACCTGGAAGCAGAGGTCAGCCCGGGACCAGGGTTCAATTCCCGGCTCGGCGGGGTCTTGAGTCCTAAAATGTCCATGGACTCGACAATTCTCGCTCCGGTGCCTACTCGATTCACGGGTTCACACTCTGCGACTCTGGGCAATAGCTTACTTAATCTCCACAACGGCCCCTCGCGGCGGGATGCCTGGCTTTCACCTTGCGGATACCCTGCCGGGGTTATCTCACAGGGGAATACCAGAACGGGTTCCCTAAGCAAGCGCTTAGAAACCGCTTGGCGATTTGCGCTATATAAATTCCTGTACATTCATGCAGGGTGCAGAAGAGGCAGGGGACAGAGAGCCCTTCATGCAGCATGCAGAGGTAGGCAGGGGACAGACAGCCCTTCATGCAGCCGGCAGAGGGAGGCAGGGGACAGAGAGCCCTTCATGCAGCCGACAGAGGTAGGCAGGGGACAGAGAGCCCTTCATGCGGCCTCCAGTGGTAGGCAAGGGATAGAGAGCCCTTCGTGCAGCCGGCAGAGGGAGGCAGGGGACAGAGAGCCCTTCATGCAGCCGGCAGAGGGAGGCAGGGGACAGAGAGCCCTTCATGCGGCCTCCAGTGGTAGGCAAGGGATAGAGAGCCCTTCATGCAGCCTGCAGAGGGAGGCAGGGGACAGAGAGCCCTTCATGCAGCCGGCAGAGGTAGGCAGGGGACAGAGAGCCCTTCATGCAGCCTGCACAGGGAGGCAGGGGACAGAGAGCCCTTCATGCAGCCGGCAGAGGGAGGCAGGGGACAGAGAGCCCTTCATGCAGCCGGCAGAGGTAGGCAGGGGACAGAGAGCCCTTCATGCAGCCTGCAGAGGGAGGCAGGGGACAGAGAGCCCTTCATGCGGCCTCCAGTGGTAGGCAAGGGATAGAGAGCCCTTCATGCAGCCGGTAGAGGTAGGCAGGGGACAGAGAACCCTTCATGCAGCCGGCAGAGGTAGGCAGGGGACAGAGAGCCCTTCATGCAGCCTGCAGAGGGACGCAAGGAATAGAGAGCCCTTCATGCAGCCGACAGAGGTAGGCAGGGGACAGAGATCCCTTCATGCAGCCTACAGAGGGAGGCAGGGGACAGAGAGCCCTTCAAGCAGCCGGCAGAGGGAGGCAGGGGACAGAGAGCCCTTCATGCAGCCGGCAGAGGTAGGCAGGGGACAGATAGCCCTTCATGCAACCCGTAGAGGTAGGCAGGGGACAGAGAGCCCTTCATGCAGCCGGCAGAGATAGGCAGGGGACAGAGAGCCCTTCATGTAGCCTGCAGAGGGAGGCAAGGGACAGAGAGCCCTTCATGCAGCCGGCAGAGGTAGGCAGGGGACAGAGAGCCCTTCATGTGGCCTCTAGTGGTAGGCAAGGACAGAGAGCCCTTCATGCAGCCTGCAGAGAGAGGCCAGGGACAGAGAGCCTTTCATGCAGCCGGTAGAGGTAGGCAGAGGACAGAGAGCCCTTCATGCAGCTGGCAGAGATAGGCAGGGGACAGAGAGCCCTTCATGCAGCCTGCAGAGGGAGGCAAGGGACAGAGAGCCCTTCATGCAGCTTACAGAGGTAGGCAGGGGACAGAGATCCCTTCATGCAGCCTGCACAGGGAGGCAGGGGACAGAGAGCCCTTCATGCAGCCGGCAGAGGGAGGCAGGGGACAGAGAGCCCTTCATGCAGCCGGCAGAGGTAGGCAGGGGACAGAGAGCCCTTCATGCAGCCTGCAGAGGGAGGCAAGGGACAGGGAGCCCTTCATGCAGCCGACAGAGGTAGGCAGGGGACAGAGAGCCCTTCATGCGGCCTACAGTGGTAGGCAGGGGACAGAGATCCCTTCATGCAGCCTCCAGAGGCAGACAGGGGACAGGAAGCCCTTCATGCGGCCTCCAGTGGTAGGCAGGGGACAGAGATCCTTTCATGCAACCTGCAGAGGGAGGCAGGGGACAGAGAGCCCTTCATGCAGCCGGCAGAGGGAGGCAGTGGACAGAGAGCCCTTCATGCAGCCAGCAGAGGTAGGCAGGGGACAGAGAGCCCTTCATGCAGCCTGCAGAGGGAGGCAAGGGACAGAGAGCCCTTCATGCAGCCGGCAGAGGTAGGCAGGGGACAGAGAGCCCTTCATGCAGCCTGCAGAGGGAGGCAAGGGACAGAGAGCCCTTCATGCAGCCGGCAGAGGTAGGCAGGGGACAGAGATCCCTTCATGCAGCCTGCAGAGGGAGGTAGGGGACAGAGAGCCCTTCATGTGGCCTCCAGTGGTAGGCAAGGAACAGAGAGCCCTTCATGCAGCCTGCAGAGGGAGGCAAGGGACAGAGAGCCTTTCATGCAGCCGGTAGAGGTAGGCAGGGGACAGAGAGCCCTTCATGCAGCCGGCAGAGGTAGGCAGGGGACAGAGAGCCCTTCATGCAGCCTGCAGAGGGAGGCAAGGGACAGAGAGCCCTTCATGCAGCCGACAGAGGTAGGCAGGGGACAGAGAGCCCTTCATGCAGCCTCCAGTGGTAGGCAGGGGACAGAGATCCCTTCATGCAGCCTGCAGAGGCAGACAGGGGACAGAGAGCCCTTCATGCAGCCCGCAGGGGTAGGCAGGGGACAGAGAGTCCTTCATGCAGCCTGCAGAGGTAGGCAAGGGACAGAGAGTGCGTCATGCTGTCTGCAGGGGTAGGCAGGGGACAGAGAGCCCTTCATGCAGTCTGCAGAGGTAGACATGGGACAGAGAGCCCTTCATGCAGCCTGCAGGGGTAGGCAGGGGACAGAGAGTCCTTCATGCAGCCTGTAGAGGTAGGCAGGGGACAGAAAGCCCTTCATGCAGCCTGCAGAGGTAGGCAAGGGACTGAGAGTCCTTCATGCAGCCTGTAGAGGTAGGCAGGGGACAGAAAGCCCTTCATGCAGCCTGTAGAGGTAGGCAAGGGACAGAGAGCCCTTCATGCGGCCTGCAGAGGTAGACATGGGACAGAGAGCCCTTCATGCAGCCTGCAGAGGTAGGCAAGGGACAGAGAGTGCGTCATGCTGTCTGCAGGGGTAGGCAGGGGACAGAGAGCCCTTCAAGCAGCCTGCAGAGGTAGGCAAGGGACAGAGAATGCGTCATGCTGTCTGCAGGGGGTAGGCAGGGGACAGAGAGCCCTTCAAGCAGCCTGCAGAGGTAGATGTAGGAGAGTGGGGTCTGCAATCCTATGGTCACCCCAGATTTTTGCTTTTTGCTTAACTGGTTTACGACTTTCCCTGGCTGTGGGCCTGCTAATCAGACCCACAGCCTAGCTTTTCTCTCTCTAAATTGACAACCATGTACTTTAGGTGCATTTACCAATTGGTACTGGGCCACCTTATCAGTCCTTGTACAGTATACCTTAGGTATCCAGGGCATAGGTGTACCCAGGGCCTACCAGGGGCTGAAGCATGTATTATGCCACCCCTGGCTGGCCATCTAAAACTGACACAACTGGCTGCACGACAGCTGGGGCAAGGTGGTGTAAACACCCTTTGCTGTAGATATAGTATACCTATATCTAACCCTAAAATGGACACATATATTCCTATCAGTCACTCCTATGGAAGGCCTTATCAATCCTGAAGGCAGAGTGCTTGGAATTATGTGAGATGGTGCTCTGGCATGAGCTGAGCCCGTTTGCAGCTTGTGGAACCAAGTCCTAATAGCTGTTCCATGATAACGCTATACCATATACTCTTAAGTGCATTATCAACCTCGCGGTTAAATGCTAACTCTGGTATAACATTATCAAAACATGTCGAGTAAGGTGTCATACGAATTGGAATACTACCCCCTCACCAATTCTGGCGACGGGGGTAGCATTCCACCCTTCTAGGGGGGCACGACATGTATGTAACTGAGAACCCCGGTTAAAGTTAACTCGAGCCTTGGCATCACAAAATGGATGCTGCCACCACAGACACAAGTCTGACCTCCTGCTGCTGGGAGTCCTTCCAGCGAGGGAGGCTTGGACAAAGGGTTTCCTGCCTTGGGAGGTGCTAGCACCACCCCAGACAGGATTTTGTGTATTGGGGAGGATAGGCCTGAAAGGAATGAGACATGCCTGGGGCACATAAGGTGCCATGTGCATACACCGGTTCAAACCAGTTGCTGGGGCACTCCAGCCCCAGCTCTGGCGGGAAACCGGACAAAGGATAGGGGGTGTAAACACCCCCCTTCCTAGTCCCACCCAGGGGAGGGACCTAGTCAGTAGTGCAGCCCCCTTTAGGAGAATAAAGGTAGGAGCTGGTCCCATTCCAAATTAGATTATCCTGAACTATTCAACAAGAAGAAACTCTGGCCTTCGACGTTCTGCTCCACAGAAGACTGAAGAAATCTCCCTTGTGGGCAAGGAGTGTCCACCCTGCATCTGCAGGCACCATCAAGCGTCCAGCGGCTTCACTTTGTCGTCTTCCCTCGAGGATCCAGACTTCAGAGCTAAACGAGACCCGGATTCCCAGACCTCTCCGACCTCAACTCACATCTGCAGCAAAGCTGAGACCCGTGGGTGCGACGAGACACGTGGGACCGGCCATCTTGAACGAACCTGCACTTCGCTTCCAGCACGACTCCCGAGGTAAACTCGACCAAGTGCTTTGGGGACTGAGAAGCCCCAGCCCCCAGCAGCCCCTGCACCGAAGATCAGCCCTCCAGCATCCACGAGATCTGCGTGGGGCCCTTCTGCTTGTTTGCTGCTCGACGCATTGTCTGATCACTTGCCGGCTGGCTAGTGGCCTTCTAGACGAAGAACCATTGAATCTTCACTGCTCGTCTGGTTGCTCCAGACTGGCCCTTGCTCCCTTCCAAAAGAGGGGTACTCTGGACTATCCTAGTCCGCACCAGACATCTTTTCCCTTCACCGCGTGGGTTGCCTTTGCCAAGGCCTGTTGATGCCGATTCCGGATCCAACACCGCCGACAAAGAGAGCCTGCGTGGGACAGCTTGTGCCTCCATCCTGGTTGTCGAAGACACCTCCTGGTCCACGTGGCTGCAGAGTCAAGCGTCCACTCTTCACCTGATCGCGACAACAGCACCTGGTTCCTTCCTGGTTCCACACCGGTCACTGGCTAGTGACTTTGAACACTGTCCCCTCTGCTTTCAGGTCCTCTTCTTCACCGATCCACCCTTGGATCGCACCGGACATCTTCCTCCTGGTCGCCTGCAGCATCTTTTCTTTCAGGCTCCATTGACTTCAACGCGAGAACACGACACACTTTGGCACCTATGCACCCGCAGCCCGTGGGTGAGGTAACGAGAGCATTTCGGTGCTCAAGGGTATTTTAACTGTCCTAGTGTCCCGTTCCACAGTCGTTTTAGTCCTAACTAGTCAGGATTGTCCGTACTTACCTTTTACCTTGAACTGTACTGTCCATAGACGTTGTTACGCATCTCGCGTGTGAGTTCACACTCTGCACACGCGTTCCGTGGGCCTCCTATTACTTACCTAGAGTTAGTGTAGTGTGGTCCCATCGATCCTACAGCCTCTGGACAGCTCCATTCCTTTTATCGGCTTTCACATTCCACTTACTTAGTATATGGTTTGTCGTGCCCCTAGGGCACCATTGTAATTTTGTGCAACTTGTCGTATTTTTCGTAAGAGATTGTCATGTGCTTAGCCCTCTGACCTCATAAAGAGTTCAGAGGTGTTGTTATTAATAAATATACTGTTTATTTTCATAACAACCTGTGTGGTGTCCGTTCATCTGGTATTCAAGGGGTTATATTGTGGTAAAACAGCTGGCTTCACATGCCAAAAGAGTTTAGCCTAAGACTGCTTTGTCCATGCTACCATTAGGATAGCTGATCTATAAGGTTGACTTACAACCAATCACCATAAGGGTTGTTTGGACTGATACAAGGTGATCACCAGAACTAGTGAGCATCATATATCAGGCCAACTTCTCACAGTAGACATGGGACAGAGAGCCTTTCATGCAGCCGGCAGAGGGAGGCAGGGGACAGAGAGCCCTCCATGCAGCCTGCAGAGGTAGGCAGGGGACAAAGAGCCCTTCATGCGGCCTCCAGTGGTAGGCAGGGGACAGAGAGGCCTTCATGCAGCCTGCAGAGGCAGACAGGGGACATGGAGCCCTTCATGTGTCCTCCAGTGGTAGACAGGGGACAGAGAGTCCTTCATGCAGCCTGCAGAGGTAGGCAAGGGACAGAGAGTGCGTCATGCTGTCTGTAGGGGTAGGCAGGGGACAGAGAGCCCTTCATGGAATGTGCAGAGGTAGACATGGGAGAGAGAGCCCGTCATGCAACCTGCAGAGTTAGGCAGGGGACAGAGAGCCCTTCATGCAGCCTGCAGAGGGAGGCAGGGGACAGAGAGCCCTTCATGCAGCCGGCAGAGGGAGGCAGGGGACAGAGAGCCCTTCATGCAGCATCCAGAGGTAGGCAAGGGACAGAGAGCCCTTCATGCAGCCTGCAGAGGTAGGCAGGGGACAGAGAGCCCTTCATGCAGCATGCAGAGGCAGGCAGGGGACAGAGAGCCCTTCGTGCAGCCGGCAGAGGTAGGCAGGGGACAGAGAGCCCTTCATGCAGCCGGCAGAGGTAGGCAAGGGATAGAGAGACCTTCATGCAGCCTGAAGAGGTAGGCAGGGGATAGAGAGCCCTTCATGCAGCCTGCAGAGGGAGGCAAGGGACAGAGAGCCCTTCATGCAGCCGGCAGAGGTAGGCAGGGGATAGAGAGCCCTTCAATCAGCCTGCAGAGGGAGGCACGGGACAGAGAGACCTTCATGCAGCCGGCAGAGGTAGGCAGGGGATAGAGAGCCCTTCATGCAGCCGGCAGAGGTAGGCAGGGGACAGAGAGCCCTTCATGCAGCCTGCAGAGGGAGGCAAGGGACAGAGAGCCCTTCATGCAGCCGGCAGAGGTAGGCAGGGGACAAGGAGCCCTTCATGCGGCCTCCAGTGGTAAGGCAGGGGACAGAGATCCCTTCATGCAGCCTGCAGAGGCAGACAGGGGACAGGGAGCCCTTAATGCGGCCTCCAGTGGTAGGCAGGGGACAGAGAGCCCTTCATGCAGCCTGCAGGGGTAGGCAAGGGACAGAGAGTGCGTCATGCTGTCTGCAGGGGTAGGCAGGGGACAGAGAGCCCTTCATGCAACCTGCAGAGGTAAACATGGGACAGAAAGCCCTTCATGCAGCCTACAGAGGGAGGCAGGGGACAGAGAGTCCTTCATGCAGCCAGCAGAGGGAAGCATGGGACAGAGAGCCCTCCATGCAGCCGGCAGAGGGAGGCAGGGGACAGAGAGCCCTCCATGCAGCCGGCAGAGGGAGGCAGGGGACAGAGAGCCCTCCATGCAGCCTGCAGAGGTAGAATTGTAATTCTGAAGCTTATAAAGTGCATGATTACACTTACCAGTGTGTCCCCATGCTGAATAAACCGCCGAGGAACCCGTCCTGGCCTGTTCCTGTGAGGCGCCCAACTCCTGGGCACCCCCCTGGTGAAGCCAGGCATCCTTAGCGATTAGGGCCCGTGTGGAGACTAAGCAAGCTATTGCCCAGAGTTGCAGCGTGGTACCCCATGATTAGAGTAGGCACCATGCCGAGAATTATCGGGTCGGCGGACATTTGAGCTCAAGACCCTGCCGCGATGGGAATTGAACCCTGGTCCCGGGCCAGACCTCTGCATCAGGGTCTGCCGCTCTAATCAGTGAGCCACACTCCTCCACAAAAGGGACAGAGAGCCCTTAATGTGGCCTCCAGTGGTAGGCAGGGGACAGGGAGCCCTTCATGCGGCCTCCAGTGGTAGCCAGGGGACAGAGAGCCCTTCATTCAGCCTGCAGGGGTAGGCAGGGGACAGAGAGCCCTTCATGCAGCCGGCAGAGGGAGGCAGGGGACAGAGAGCCCTCCATGCAGCCTGCAGAGGTAGACATGGGACAGAGAGCCCGTCATGCAACCCGCAGAGGGAGGCAGGGGACAGAGAGCCCGTCATGCAGCCTGCAGGGGTATACATGGGACAGAGAGCCCTTCATGCAGCCTGCAGAGGTAGACATGGGACAGAGAGCCCTTCATGGAATGTGCAGAGGTAGACATGGGACAGGGAGCCCGTCATGCAACCTTCAGAGGGAGGCAGGGGACAGAGAGCCCTTCATGGAATGTGCAGAGGTAGACATGGGACAGAGAGCCCTTCATGGAATGTGCAGAGGTAGACATGGGACAGAGAGCCCGTCATGCAACCTGCAGAGGTAGACATGGGACAGAGAGCCCTTCATGGAATGTGCAGAGGTAGACATGGGACAGGGAGCCCGTCATGCAACCTTCAGAGGGAGGCAGGGGACAGAGAGCCCTTCATGGAATGTGCAGAGGTAGACATGGGACAGAGAGCCCTTCATGGAATGTGCAGAGGTAGACATGGGACAGAGAGCCCGTCATGCAACCTGCAGAGGTAGGCAGGGGACAGAGAGCCCTTCATGGAATGTGCAGAGGTAGACATGGGACAGAGAGCCCGTCATGCAACCTGCAGAGGTAGGCAGGGGACAGAGAGCCCTTCATGGAATGTGCAGAGGTAGACATGGGACAGAGAGCCCGTCATGCAACCTGCAGAGGTAGGCAGGGGACAGAGAGCCCTTCATGGAATGTGCAGAGGTAGACATGGGACAGAGAGCCCGTCATGCAACCTGCAGAGGTAGGCAGGGGACAGAGAGCCCTTCATGGAATGTGCAGAGGTAGACATGGGACAGAGAGCCCGTCATGCAACCTGCAGAGGTAGGCAGGGGACAGAGAGCCCTTCATGGAATGTGCAGAGGTAGACATGGGACAGAGAGTCCGTCATGCAACCTGCAGAGGTAGGCAGGGGACAGAGAGCCCTTCATGGAATGTGCAGAGGTAGACATGGGACAGGGAGCCCTTCATGCAGCCTGCAGAGGTAGGCAAGGGACTGAGAGTCCTTCATGCAGCCTGCAGAGGTAGACATGGGACAGAGAGCCCTTCATGGAATGTGCAGAGGTAGACATGGGACAGAGAGCCCGTCATGCAACCTGCAGAGGTAGGCAGGGGACAGAGAGCCCTTCATGGAATGTGCAGAGGTAGACATGGGACAGAGAGCCCGTCATGCAACCTGCAGAGGTAGGCAGGGGACAGAGAGCCCTTCATTGAATGTGCAGAGGTAGACATGGGACAGGGAGCCCTTCATGCAGCCTGCAGAGGTAGGCAAGGGACTGAGAGACCTTCATGCAGCCTGAAGAGGTAGACATGGGACAGAGAGCCCTTCATGCAGCCTGCAGAGGTAGGCAAGGGATAGAGTGTGAGTCATGCAGCCTGCAGAGGTAGGCAAGGGACAGAGAGCCCTTCATGCAGCCTGAAGAGGTAGACATGAAACCGAGAACCCTTCATGGAATGTGCAGAGGTAGACATGGGACAGAGAGCCTGCCATGCAGCCTGCAGAGGTAGGCAATGGATAGAGAGCGCGTCATGCAACCTGCAGAGGTCGGCAAGAGACAGAGAGCCCGTCATGCAAACTGCAGAGGTCGGCAAGAGACAGAGAACCCTTCATGCTTCCTGCAGAGGTAGATATGAGACAGAGAACACTTCATGTAGTCTGCAGAGGTAGGCAGGGGACAGAGAGCCCTCCATGCAGCTGCAGAGGTAAACGGGGAGAGAACCCTTTATTCAGAGGTAGACGGGGACGGAGCCCTTCATGCAGCAGTAGATATAGACATGGGACAGAGAGCCCATCATGCAGGGTGCGGAGGCAGGCAATGGACAGAGAGCCCTTCATGCTCCCTGCAGAGATAGGCAGGGTACAGAGAACCCTTCATGCAGCCTGCAGAGGTAAACAGGAGACAGAGGGGCATATTCTCAAGGACGTATCGACAAGTTTTCGGCATATTATCGCACTCAAATTGGCAATAAATTCATCACCCCATTCACAAGCCGGTGCTAACAGCCCATATCACCAGTTTACCTGCGACAGCAGCTGCAAAAATCATCGCCACAGATGACACCGGCAACTAACACTAATGATATGAAGAGTAGGCATTCCGTGCAAAAAGCAGCGAACACACCTCTTCGCAACATTCTCAACGACCAGCCAGATCGGCGATAAGATCCCAAAACATGCGATAAGGCGCGTTAGCTCCAAGAATTTAACACCTGCTCCTACCTGGTGCAAAGTCGGACGACAGCCGGCACCAGACAAGGGAGCACAGCCCAGAGCCACACCTGAAGAACAACAGATGCCATGGAGCCACTGATCATGCAGCCCATAGTCCCATCAGGGCCACAACACCCACCGCCACCACACCCAGGACCGCCACCCCCTCTTACCTCCCCAGACCACTACAGAGGCAGCGCAGACCAAGACAGCGGACCTTCAGAAAACGCACCAACCTCACAGACCCAACACCAGAGAATGTCATTGCCCACTACAGGCTCAAAAGAACAACCATCCTACGCATCCGGACCACCATTGCCCACAGGCTGACGGTACCAGCACAGCGGACAACCAACATCCCTCCGCAGACAAAGCTGCTGGCTGTGCTGCACCTGTTGGCCTCTGGTACCTTCCAACCAACAACCGCCAGAGTCGGAGGAGTCTCACAGCCAGGCCTATCAAAGTTTCTCACAACTGTCTTGGATGCCATCATCAGCCTGGTACCCCAGTACCTATACTCCCCCCACACTGTGCAGGAACAGCTGGAGACCAAGCAAGGCATCAAGGCCACAGCTGGCTTCCAGCACGTGTAAGGGGGCAATTGACTGCACACATGTCCTACTTGTGCCCCCTGGTGACACTGCACACAATTACCTCAAAAGAAAGCACACGCATTCCATCAATGTTCAGGCAACAGTGTACCACCTCGGAATCACCACCAACGTCGTCGCCAACTACCCAGGCATTGTGCATGATTCCTACTTCTACTGACAGTCCATCATCAACCAGTGCTAACAGGATGGCACCCATGGAAATGCACTGCTTGTTGGCAAGTACCAAATGAACACACCACACCCCCCAACTCCACAATCATGCAACTCACAACTCTGAGAATGCACACGTTACAGACTCACATTCCACATGCCAAACAACATGCCCACCCACCAGACACAACAGCAAAACTTACTGTGGCAACCTGGGCTAGCCATATACATGAGCCATCAACGGCATTGCACCTCAGCCACACAATGGCGGAATGTGGGGGAGGTGGGAACCAGGCATGTGCGAAGGAAGCAAGTGACCCATGAATGAGAATGTACACAATGCCAAGTGTGGTGGAGATGTGCTGGACAGATTGCAGTATGCAGACCACAGACATGTCCATGTCCACATGCACTGCTGGAGTATGGAGTATAGTAGACAGTGGACGCAACCATGTCACCACAGCCAGTGGGAATATCCTGGAAATGTAGCTTGTGCACCACGCCAGACCAGCATAGGGGTGTGAATAAAAAGCATATAGCTCTGGGCGTGGTTCTCTTCCAGAATGCCCAACGTCTCTGCTAGGGTGGCACCTCCTAGCCCGCCATGAGGATGACGCTGTCGCCGTGAGCGGTGTTGCCTGTGATCCTGTGCACCTGGTGCACCCCAGCCCGCTTGTGCCCAAACCCTCTTGCCCACACCTGCGCACCTAGGCCTCACTGCTCACCTGCTGACACCGGCGGGTGTCAAGGAGGGCCCACCACATGCTGGTGCATGCCCCAAGCCTGAGGCCCGCGTGCTTAGCAGCCTCCTCAGACCATCACGGCCTCCGCGACACAGGCCCGCAGTACTCCTTTCTCATTGACATACTCCACCGGCCTACACAGCTGCCAAGTGGGTCACACATGTGGAACTGAGTCTTGATCATGCAAAGGCAAAGTACCCATTTCATGGTAGATTTTATGTCACTGTACTCCATTCGATGTGGTGCCACCAACTCCGTGCCTAGCATCCGAACGACACCTGCCTGTGGTCCCATGCTGACTACTGCCTTCGGCCTACACTACGGTCGAGTAGGTCACACAGTTGAGTCTTGATTTGTGTATGGCAGAGTTCATATCATTGAACGCATGGAGAGGAGTAAGAGGAAGACGTGGTGCAGTCCGAAGGTCAAAAGGATCCTCATTTCGGAGGTGATCGAACACTTCCAACAACTGCTCTGGTGTCACTAACTCTGTGCATGGCTATCCAACGACATGTGGCTGTGGGCCCCTGCTGACCGCTGCCTCGGGTCTACACTGGGGTCAAGTAGGTCACACATTGGGAACTCATTCTTGATTTATTTATGGAAGCCTTTATGTCATTGTACTGGCCTCATCGCAGACTGCATGCCCCTTCAGCTCCGCTGCCACTAAGTCTGTTCCCTAACACCTATGGACACTTTTTGGTCGAACTTTGGTGGCAACTGAGTCTATGGACCGGGGGTTGTCTTCATCATCATGTCGGTGATACTGATTTTTGGTAAAAAACCGAGGCTGTAGCATTCCACTCCTCAATTTGACGGTTCCGGATGACTTCTACCCTCTGCATCATGCCCTGGAGGACACCTTCCACTGTCCCCAGCAACTCTCCGCCACATTCACCTTGGGCATCGATGAGGACCTGCTCAGCTCGCGTGGCCCTATCTCAGTGAACTGCACGGCACCGTCCCGTGGCGGTGTGCCCGTGCCAGCAGCAATGCATCCGGGGCCACTAACTCTGTGCAGCTCACGTCAGGGACCCTGTCCGGTGAGATATTGGATGGCGACTGGGACAATAGCTTTGGGGTCATCAATGCCATGGGCCCGATTCACAGAACTAACTTAAGACAAAATCCTAAACTTACTACCATTTTGGTATTAACAGAAGGCACTTACTCATTTTGGTATTCACAGAAGTTAGGTGTCCTAACTTTAGGACTTCTAAATGGCTTCTGTGAATACCGAAAGTCTTTAAGTTAGGATTTTTCTCAGTTTAGGAGTAGTAAAGTTAGGAGTCCTAACTTTACTACTCCTAAACTGAAAAAAATCTTAACTTTAAGACTTTCTGTATTCACAGAAGCCATTTAAGAGTCCTAAAGTTAGGAGTCCTAACTTTACTACTCCTAAACTGAGAAAAATCCTAACTTTAAGACTTCCGGTATTCACAGAAGGCATTTAGGAGTCCTAAAGTTAGGACTCCTAACTTCTGTGAATACCGAAATGAGTAAGTGCCTTCTGTGAATACCAAAATGAGTAGTAAGTTTAGGATTTTGTCTTAAGTTAGTTCTGTGAATCGGGCCCCATGTGTCTGTGACCCTGCGCTGTCCACTGCTTCCAGCCTCAACTGCGGTCCACCAGGGCTCACACATCAAATCGAGTTCTGACCGGCCCGGACGTCACATCACCGCAGGAGGCACACGCCACCACCGCCAGAACCACCTTGCCATTGCGGTCTAGCCTTTTTTTCATGTACTAAAATGTGCTTGAACGCACAGTTAACATCTGCTATTTACCTCGCTTGGTTCTGCCCTCCAGTGAACCCGCGCCTTAAGGAACTCAACGCTTATTCTCTAGACCGCTTGCCCATGGGCACACCACACAGCAAATCTTTCTCAGGCATGTAATACTATGTCCTGATCATGACCAGTATTGTTTTTACGGGAACGAAACGTCGTCAAACACAAATCAGCTTGCTATTCATGTGTAACGGTGTCGCCGTTCATTTCTGCTTGTTTTATTTTCTGTGTAGCATACAAGCTTTTTATCCTGCCTGAGCCTTTGTTTGTGTTTTTATGTTATATGTATTGCGTTGTGCACAGGATTGTGTCCCACTGTATTTGTGTCTCAAATTTAAATATTATTAAAATAACTACGTCCGGCTGGACAGCCTTAATACAGTACTGATTCAGAGTCTATATTTATTCCCTCTCATGTATTCTCCTGTCAGGGACACCTGTGTTTCTAACTTACCAAAATCCTGTAATCATCCAAAATGACCATTAAAAACCGCCCCTGGATGGCCAATCTCACCAAAGCAACAGCGGTCCTCTGCTGAAGCCTCCACTGAGTACGTGTGTACATGGGTCAAGCGAGACACATCTCAAGCATGTGCTGCTCCCAGCCAGGAGATGGCTTTACTGCTCCCGAAGTACAGCAGAGTGTGGGGCGGGTGAGTGTGTCCAAAGAACCTGCAGGGAAATAAAACAAACAGGAAATTCCATCTGAAAATGGGAGGGGAATCCAGGGACTGGGTGGCGTCCTTACAGCGAGTCAGTGAGCGGGATACAGCGACTCGCTCGTAGCCTCACGTCCCCTGTCATTGGTCGGGGCTCATTGCGAACTAGAATGCATGGCCCCGGAAGCTCTCCAAGGGCTTCCGTTTCTTCCGTTGCTGCAAACTCCAAAGAGAGCCAATCGCTGCCCGCCTTACTTGGAGGCGGCAGCGCATTACGCTGCTGACCCCCATCTCTCGGGCCCGGCGAGACCGCCTTACATTCTACTCCCCCGAGCTGAGCGAGCCTTTGTAATAACACCTGTTCCTTTGTGTAAGCCTTGCTGCTCGGAGCCACAGCTTTCCAGGGTAGAGATTAAGGTTTAACAAACAAAACCTACTGGTCCTGAAAGGGTTAGGAATTGAGTTACATGGTGAGGTTGTACAACCACACCATACAATACACCCCAGTTCCTCCCAGTTATGTCATGACATGTCATGTTATGTTATGGAGGTGTTCTGTAGAAGGGTGGGCTTTCGAACCTTCCCCCTAACTCATGCGCCTGTCTAGTGTGCTTAGTGGGGTGCAGTGGCTTCAGACTGTAGTTCCAGATAACGCAGCAGGCGCAGTCTGTCAGAATGCAGGGCTGATCGTGCAAATCAAGTTTGCAGCTTGGCTTCCCCACTTTATGCCTCTTGAAGCAAGGTACATCCAAAGTGCTAGAGAGCCAGATAATGCAGCAGGCGTAGCCTTTCTCAGTGCAGGGCCTTATGGTACGAACAAAGTTTCCAGCTTGAAAGCCGCCTTCTTTCAGTTTCAAGCAGCAGGGCTGAGAGGCTCTCCTCTTCTCAGATACGTATTTCAAGTTCTCTGGGATCACACAAGAGAGCACTCCAGTCCAATGAGGTGCAGGACGACACCCCAGAGCATGACCGTTTCCTCCAAAGTGTGGCGCAATGGTCTCCCAGAAGGCACTATTTCTCCAAAATCCAAAATGGCTGAAATCCCAGCAGAGAGGTAAGAGCTAACTAAACCAACCTACAGGGTGGCTCACCCTGCTCATCCCAGGCCTCCTCCTACTGCTCTGACCTCCCCCCCAAAAAAAGTCCGGATCCTTCACTCTTCTATACCTCCACTGTCGTTTTCAGTCAAAATAACAGACTAACACGTCCTCTTCTCAAATTTCATGTTTCACTGTACTAATTCACCACTAGCCCTTTATGGATTCCAGAGTAGCGTGCTGCTCACCGAAGAAGCGCTTCCGCACCTCATCATGGGAGGCAAGCGCTATGTGGCTGCAAACCTTTTTCTCTCTTCTAGCCCTCCACTACCCTTCTCTATCCAAATAACTGAATAGCATGTCCCCCACTCAAATTACATAAACTGGGCAGTTTCTCCAAAACCAGGGCTTATAAAATATATTTTATAAGGACCCTGCCTGTATCTAGAGGACCCCCCCCCCCCGGAACACCTAGGGGAAGCCTTAGAAGTTCTGAGTATGAAAAAATTATTGCAGATCCTCACTCCAAAGTGCTCCTAACATAAAAGTCGATTTAGGGAAGCACTTTACTAAAGTATGGGAAGTGAAATGTGCAATTTCACTAAACCCAAGGCATAAAAACGTATTTTATAAGGGTCCTCCTTACAAATACCTGACCCCCCCCCCCCCCACTCCCACCACACCACTGGGACACATAGGGAAGACCCTGGGAACCCTAATAAGCCATAACATTGTAGTTTATTGATCTTTAAGTGACCCAAAAACCAAAATCGAGTTTGGACACAATTTGCATTTTAAAGGCAGTCCTGCAAAACAGGCCTCTTTTAAACGGACCGTAGGCCTCAGCAAGGCACACACACAAGTACAGACAGGCTGCTGGCCTCTTAATTTCCATTACCTATTATGCTACTATATACTAGGGACTTAAAGGTAGTATCAATCCCCTTGCCATATTCTGTACTAGGGCCTTATAGGGGAGGTCATGGTTTTCATAGGTTTACCCTAACCATAGTGCACCTTAGTGTAGGTAGGTGTTTCACTGTGTTCTAAGTGTGTTTTCGGCAGAGTCAGTTACCACCAGTACGAGTCAGCAAATAAATGGGGGTGCCCAAGGCGCAAGCATGACTTTGCAATACCACCATAATAGGTGCCGTAGCTCTGCATCTTGTACAAGTATCTCTATCACAGATGCTGCTGTCCTGTAGCATGCAAACCGTGGGGTTACGTTACAGGTAGCACGGATGGTAAGCATGTGGAATAACCACTGTAATAGATGTTGCAGCTGTGAAGCTTGCACAAGTATCTCTATTACAGATGGTGCTGTCCTGTAGCATGCAAACCGTGGGGTTACGTTACAGGTAGCACGGATGGTAAGCATGTGGAATAACCACTGTAATAGATGTTGCAGCTGTGAAGCTTGCACAAGTATCTCTATTACAGATGGTGCTGTCCTGTAGCATGCAAACCGTGGGGTTACGTTACAGGTAGCACTGATGATAAGCATGCGGAATAACCACTGTAATAGATGTTGCAGCTGTGAAGCTTGCTCAAGTATCTCTATTACAGATGGTGCTGTCCTGTAGCATGCAGACCTTGGGGTTACATTACAGGTAGCAATGATGGTAAGATTGCAGAATGTTCACTATAAAAGGTGTTATACGCCTGCAGCTTGCAGGAGTATATGTATCACAGATGCTGCTGTCCTGCAGCATGCAAACCGTGGGGTTACGTTACAGGTAGAACTGATAGTAAGAATGCAGAATTTTTACTATAACAGGTGTTAAATCCCTGCAGCTTGCAGGAGTATCTCTATCACAGATGGTGCTGTCCTGTAGCATGCAGACAGCGGGGTTACAATTTGTGGGGTTGCAGGTTGCTGTCCTGTAGCATGAAGACAGCAGTGTTGCAGGTTGCTGTCCTGTAGCATGCTGTCAGCGGGGTTGCTGTCCTGTAGCATGCAGACAGTGGGGTTGCAGGTTGCTGTCCTGTAGCATGCAGACAGCGGGGTTGCAGGTTGCTGTCCTGTAGCATGGTGTCTGCGGGGTTGCAGTTTGCTGTCCTGTAGCATGCAGACAGTGGGGTTACAGGTTGAGGGGCTGCAGGTTGCTGTCCTGTAGCATGCTGTCAGCGGGGTTGCTGTCCTGTAGCATGCAGACAGTGGGGTTGCAGGTTGCTGTCCTGTAGCATGCAGACAGCGGGGTTGCAGTTTGCTGTCCTGTAGCATGCAGACAGCGGGGTTAGAGGTTGAGGGGTTGCAGGTTGATGTCCTGTAGCATGCAGACAGTGGGGTTACAGGTTTCTGTCCTGTAGCATGCAGACAGCGGGGTTGCAGGTTGGTGTCCTGTAGCACGCAGACAGCGGGGTTGCAGGTTGCTGTCCTGTAGCATGCTGTCAGCGGGGTTGCTGTCCTGTAGCATGCAGACAGTGGGGTTGCAGGTTGCTGTCCTGTAGCATGCAGACAGCGGGGTTGCAGGTTGCTGTCCTGTAGCATGGTGTCAGCGGGGTTGCAGTTTGCTGTCCTGTAGCATGCAGACAGTGGGGTTACAGGTTGAGGGGTTGCAGGTTGCTGTCCTGTAGCATGCTGTCAGCGGGGTTGCTGTCCTGTAGCATGCAGACAGCGGGGTTGCAGGTTGCTGTCCTGTAGCATGCAGACAGCGGGGTTGCAGGTTGCTGTCCTGTAGCATGCAGACAGCAGTGTTGCAGGTTGCTGTCCTGTAGCATGCAGACAGCACGGTTGCTGTCCTGTAGCATGCAGACAGCGGGGTTACAGGTTGCGGTGTTGCAGGTTGCTGTCCTGTAGCACGCAGACAGCGGGGTTGCAGGTTGCTGTCCTGTAGCATGCAGACAGCGGTGTTGCAGGTTGCTGTCCTGTAGCACGCAGACAACGGGGTTGCAGGTTGCTGTCCTGTAGCATGCAGACAGCGGGGTTGCAGGTTGCTGTCCTGTAACATGCAGACAGCGGGGTACAGGTTGCTGTCCTGTAGCAAGCAGACAGCGGTGTTGCAGGTTGCTGTCCTGTAGCACGCAGACAGCGGGGTTGCAGGTTGCTGTCCTGTAACATGCAGACAGCGGGGTACAGGTTGCTGTCCTGTAGCATGCAGACAGCAGTGTTGCAGGTTGCTGTCCTGTAGCACGCAGACAGCGGTGTTGCAGGTTGCTGTCCTGTAGCACGCAGACAGCGGTGTTGCAGGTTGCTGTCCTGTAGCACGCAGACCGCGGTGTTGCAGGTTGCTGTCCTGTAACATGCAGACAGCGGGGTTGCAGGTTGCTGTCCTGTAGCGTGCAGACAGCGGTGTTGCAGGTTGCTGTCCTGTAACCGCAGACAGCGGTGTTGCAGGTTGCTGTCCTGTAGCATGCAGACAGCGGGGTTGCTGTCCTGTAGCATGCAGACAGCGGTGTTTCAGGTTGCTGTCCTGTAGCGTGCAGACAGCGGTGTTGCCGGTTGCTGTCCTGTAACATGCAGACAGCGGTGTTGCAGGTTGCTGTCCTGTAGCATGCAGACAGCAGTGTTGCAGGTTGCTGTCCTGTAACCTCAGACAGCGGTGTTGCAGGTTGCTGTCCTGTAGCGTGCAGACAGCGGTGTTGCCGGTTGCTGTCCTGTAACATGCAGACAGCGGTGTTGCAGGTTGCTGTCCTGTAGCACGCAGACAGCGGTGTTGCAGGTTGCTGTCCTGTAACCGCAGACAGCGGTGTTGCAGGTTGCTATCCTGTAGCATGCAGACAGCGGTGTTGCCGGTTGCTGTCCTGTAACCACAGACAGCGGTGTTGCAGGTTGCTGTCCTGTAGCATGCAGACAGCAGGGTTGCTGTCCTGTAGCATGCAGACAGCGGTGTTGCAGGTTGTTGTCCTGTAGCGTGCAGACAGCGGTGTTGCCGGTTGCTGTCCTGTAACATGCAGACAGCGGTGTTGCCGGTTGCTGTCCTGTAGCATGCAGACAGCACGGTTGCTGTCCTGTAGCATGCAGACAGCACGGTTGCTGTCCTGTAGCATGCAGACAGCACGGTTGCTGTCCTGTAGCATGCAGACAGCACGGTTGCTGTCCTGTAGCATGCAGACAGCACGGTTGCTGTCCTGTAGCATGCAGACAGCGGTGTTGCACGGTTGCTGTCCTGTAGCATGCAGACAGCGGTGTTGCCGGTTGCTGTCCTGTAGCATGCAGACAGCACGGTTGCTGTCCTGTAGCATGCAGACAGCACGGTTGCTGTCCTGTAGCATGCAGACAGCACGGTTGCTGTCCTGTAGCATGCAGACAGCGGTGTTGCCGGTTGCTGTCCTGTAACATGCAGACAGCGGTGTTGCCGGTTGCTGTCCTGTAGCATGCAGACAGCGGTGTTGCCGGTTGCTGTCCTGTAGCATGCAGACAGCACGGTTGCTGTCCTGTAGCATGCAGACAGCACGGTTGCTGTCCTGTAGCATGCAGACAGCACGGTTGCTGTCCTGTAGCATGCAGACAGCACGGTTGCTGTCCTGTAGCATGCAGACAGCACGGTTGCTGTCCTGTAGCATGCAGACAGCGGTGTTGCACGGTTGCTGTCCTGTAGCATGCAGACAGCGGTGTTGCCGGTTGCTGTCCTGTAACATGCAGACAGCGGTGTTGCCGGTTGCTGTCCTGTAGCATGCAGACAGCGGGGTTGCAGGTTGCTGTCCTGTAACCGCAGACAGCGGTGTTGCAGGTTGCTGTCCTGTAGCATGCAGACAGCGGTGTTGCCGGTTGCTGTCCTGTAGCATGCAGACAGCACGGTTGCTGTCCTGTAGCATGCAGACAGCACGGTTGCTGTCCTGTAGCATGCAGACAGCACGGTTGCTGTCCTGTAGCATGCAGACAGCGGTGTTGCCGGTTGCTGTCCTGTAACATGCAGACAGCGGTGTTGCAGGTTGCTGTCCTGTAGCACGCAGACAGTGGTGTTGCAGGTTGCTGTCCTGTAACCGCAGACAGCGGGGTTGCAGGTTGCTGTCCTGTAACATGCAGACAGCGGTGTTGCCGGTTGCTGTCCTGTAGCATGCAGACAGCGGGGTTACAGGTTGCGGGGTTGCAGGCACAGCCCTGCAGCATGAATAGTAAGCTCTGTCCTAGGCGACACTGCCCTGAGGCATGAAGAATCAGCTCTGTCCTAGGTGGCACTGCCCTGCAGCATGTGGAATCAGCTCTGTCTATGTGGCAGTGCCCTGAAGCATTAAGAATCAGTTCTGTCCTGGTGGCACAACCCTGCAGAAATATGACTTGCCTCTGAACTAGGTGGCACTGCCCTGAAGCATGCAGATTCAGCTCTGTCCTAGGTGGCACTGCCCTGCAGCGCTCATAAGAGTCGGTGGCACTGCCCCTCGAGGCGTGCACGCGGCGCTCAGTGCTCGCTGGCACGCTGCAGCCTTCAAGGCTCGCCCGGGCTGACCCTATCTATTTTTCAAAGGCCCCCTCGTGCAGGCCGCTCTGCACAGACTCGCCCCAGCCCCCCCAGCCCCCCCTCGGCAGCAGGCACGCTTGTCACCAATTAATTAGCACAAATTGGCCCTGCTCCCGCGGGGCTCTCGCGCACAAGTGGTCATTATTTGGACGCCTAATTGAAACATCTCACTCAATAAAGCTCATCTCGGGCCCATAATGCCCCGGGGCCCTAGGGAGGCATTCATCCACCCCCAGGGGAGGGGCTAATTAATTCTGCAGAAATGTGGGCAGATGTCCTGGGCAGCGAGGCGTGCAGGGGGCGGGGGGCAGACAGTGAGTTACTGCCGGCCATCTGACGCCCCCTGAGCAGGCCGCCCCCTCCGTCTGATGGCGCTGACCTTTCACCTCTCGCGCCGAGGCTGGCAGAGCAGGGCCCCCTCCCTCAGACAGTGGCACACACCAGACAGGAGGCAGGGAGCAGAGACAGAGGGGGCTGGGGGGGCTGTGCGGGCGTCGCTGATGGAGCTGACCTTTCACCTCTGGCAGAGCAGTGCCCCTGATGCAGGGCAGTGCCCCTCCCTCAGACAGGGACACTGGCACACACCGGGTACGTCACAGTTGGCAGCGAGTCGAGGCTGAGGGGCGCTGGGAAGCTGTGTGGGAGGACTCAGTCCTGGCATTACAGGAGGTCCCATAGATAAATTCCACTTTTGTAAAGCGCAAATTTATCACACCTCAGGGTATCCAGGCGCTGGGGGCCGTTGGGGAGATTAGGGGGGATATGTACAAGGAAGTGGAGGAGAGAGGCATTAGCCCTCCTGGCTTAACGTCGCGCTCCGCCACATCTGAAACGCAGAGGCGGCACCATATTCACAAGGATATGGTGCAGCCCTGCGTTTCCCCCTGCGATGGCGCTAAGTGTAGCAACGTAGCGCCAATGCAGGCACCCTTTCACCAGAGTGCAAGGGTGTCTACGTGCAGGGGAGGATTTCTTATGTGTAGGAAGGTGTCCCTTCCTGCACATAAACAATCCTAAAATGACATTCTCTCACTTTCATGTGTGCTGCTTCATGCAGCACACACGAAAGTCACAAAATGGCTTTTTATTTTTTTAAAGGATTGTTTATGTACAGGAAGGGAAACCTTCCTGTACATAAACAATCCGTGTCATTTTGCTTTTGCATTTCTCCTTGTTTTGCCAATTTTAGACCAGATACTTCTGGTCTTAAGTTCGGCGATGCTACCTATTATCGCCGCCCTTGATAAGAGGTGGCAGAGTCAAAATCAGTGGGTGTTGCGGTGGAACGCCCACTGCAACACCCACTGCCCACCCCTTTCACACTAACCATAGCATGAAAGGGGGCCTTATTTACAAGGCAGAGTTAATCCACCTTAAGTGGCTTAACGTTGCCTTGTACATAAGGCACAGCCCTATCACCACCACAACATCGGTAAAAGTGACGTTGTGGTGGCGGTAGGAGTGGGTACATATGCTCCTAAGTGAGCTATTGCCCAGAGTCACATGGTGCTGAGCTGAGCTGCCGCTGGCACTGGGGATCGAACCGTGAGTGCCTCGGTCCGGAGTCAGCCGAACTGGCGCTGTGCCAAGCCTCTCCCCTCCTAGAGGGGCGCACTGGTGCAGCCACGTAAGGATGGCACTATGTGAATAGCAGAGGGTACTGTGCATAGCACTGAGGTGCAGTGACAGGGCTGAGTAAACACCTCTTGGCAAGTGTAACTGGAGGTGCTTGTGGTTACGGTTTGTGCTTTCTGCCACAGCCTAAAGTGATGGAACATGTTCAAATTATCAGGGCAGATAACTGAGGAGCATTGGCAGAGCTGTGTGTGTGCCTCACTACTGGAAAGGCACCGGGGCCTCTACGTTTAGAGAGCTGTATATTAGTCCAGTGCTGCAGCATATGGGAACGCACGTACCTTAAGGAAGACCACGATTAGGGCCCGGGACCCCGGGGATCCTGGCCACACCTCCGTGGCTGTCCACGACTCGTTGGCCAGAGGGGAGGGAGTTTGGACGGGTTCCAGGGGACTGGTGGTGTCACTTCCGCATTCGCCGGATGTTGGTGTGGGGATGGTTGGGGGCCTATTTAGGGCAAGGTGGCCCGGGCCCTCGTCCTCTTGGCATCCAACTCTGGCGCGGGAGTGGAAGCGACGCAGAATCATTGAGCAGCAGTTGTCTTGTTTTGTCTCCTCTCAAGGCCGACGGTCAAGGCATTGTCGGTGACGCTTTGGGGGCTCCCAGTTGTTGCGCCGGTGTAGGTCGAGAAGATCCCGGTGGCGGCGGTGTGGCACGAGGTAGGCAGACAAAATATCGATATTTAAATATCGATATACAATTATATCGAAGTTTAAATATCGATGGGACAAAATATCGAAGGTAAGTAATATCGATACATTAAAATATCGACATTAGTAATATCGAAGTTTTAAATATCGATGTCAGTAATATCGATGTTAATAATTTCGATGTTACTAATATCGATTTTTAAAATATTTTTGTGTATATTATTATGTATTTATTATGTATTTAATTTATTTTTATGTAATGTAATTACATTTTGTATTTTAGTACTGTAGCGGGTTGTGGGTTTATAGGGGAATAGGGTGGGAAGTAATTTAATTATGTTAAATTAATTATTAATTAGTAGGAATTATAAATTAATATTTAAAAAATGGTAATTAATTATAATTAATTGGTAATTAATCTTAATTAATTGATTAATTGATAAAAATGTCCTGTAGCGGATTGTGGGTTTATAGGGGAATAGGGTGGGAAGTAATTTAATTATGTTAAATTAATTATTAATTAGTAGGAATTATAAATTAATATTTAATAATTGGTAATTATTTATAATTAATTGGTAATTAATCTTAATTATTTGATTAATTGATAAATATGTTCTGTAGCGAGTTGTGGGTTTATAGGGGAATAGGGTGGGAAGTAATTTAATTATGTTACATTAATTATTAATTAGTAGGAATTATAAATTAATATTTATTAATTGGTAATTATTTTTAATTAATTGGTAATTCATTTTAATTAATTGATTAATTGATAGTTAGGTTTTGTAGTGGGTTGTGGGTTTATAGGGGAATAGGTTGGGAAGTAATTTAAATGTAATTAAGTAATAATGTTCTTTAATTAATTTTTTGGTTAATTATATAATTTTTAATTAATAATTAAATGTTAATTAAATATTATGAAATGGTATTTGTAATAATTTTTTTAATTACATGTAATTTGGTTCACATGTTTTTAATAATTATGTATTGGTATTTGTAAATGGTTTATATTTATTTAATAGTTAATATTTTTATTATTTAAAATAAAACATATTTTTATAAGTATGTTATTTTTAACCCTACGCTATCCAACATTTTCCCTAATGTTGCACTCTCTGGATTGGGAATAGTAATTTTTACCCCTACGCTATCCAACACTTTCCCTACTGTTGCGCTCTCTGGAGTTGGAATAGTAATTGTTACCCCTACGCTATCCAACTCTTTCCCTACTGTTGCACTCTCTGGAGTGGGAATAGTAATTGTTATCCCTACGCTATCCAACTCTTTCCCTACTGTTGCACTCTCTGGAGTGGGAATAGTAATTTTTACAACTACGCTATCCAACACTTTCCCTACTGTTGCACTCTCTGGAGTGGGAATAGTAATTTTTACCTCTACGCTATCCAACACTTTCCCTACTGTTGCGTTCTCTGGAGTTGGAATAGTAATTTTTACCCATACGCTATCCAACACTTTACCTAGTGTTGCACTCTCTGGAGTGAAAATAGTAATTTTATTCCTCCCACTATCCAACACTTTCCCTACTGTTGCGCTCTGTGGAGTGGGAATAGTAATTTTTACCTCTACGCTATCCAACACTTTCCCTACTGTTGCACTCTCTGGAGTGGGAATAGTAAATTTTACCCCTGTGCTATCCAGCGCTTTCCCTACTGTTGCACTCTCTGGAGTGGGAATAGTAAATTTTACCCCTAAGCTATCCAAGTTTTTCCCTACTGTTGCACCCACTGGAGTGGGAATAGTAATTTTTACCCCTACGCTATCCAACGCTTTCCCTACTGTTGCACTCACTGGAGTGGGAATAGTAATTTTTACCCCTACGCTATCCAACACTTTCCCTACTGTTGCACTCACTGGAGTGGGAATAGTAATTTTAACCACTACGCTATCCAACGCTTTCCCTACTTTTGCACTGTCTGGAGTGGGAATAGTAATTTTTACCCCTACGCTATCCAACACTTTCCCTACTGTTGCGCTCTTTGGAGTTGGAATAGTAATTTTTACCCCTACGCTATCCAACACTTTCCCTACTGTTGCACTCTTTGGAGTGGGAATAGTAATTTTTACCCGTACGCTATCCAAAATGTGCGTAATTATTTTAATTCGTTTTACATTATTAATAATTGTTATTTATATTATTAATGTATGTATATAAATGTATTTGTAATTTATTATATTTTAATTTATTTATAAGTTATTAAAATTAATATTTTAGAGTTAAAATTAATTAAGTATATACTATGTATTATATTTATATTATTATTCGTTTTTATTACATCATTTATTACTTTTAAATATTATAATATATTTTTAACTATGTTTATTGTATTTATAAGTATTATTTTGTTAATATTACATTTTATTTACATTAAAAAAAAAACAATATTTTCTAAAAAAACGATATTTTTGGCATCGATATATTTTTTTCGATATTTTTGTACTTACCTTTTTAGAGATAGGATCCCGATATTATTGGCCTCGATATTTTTGTTGCGATATTTTTGTACCTCGATATTTTTGTGGTCGAAATTATGTCATACAATCGTGGCACGAGACGAGTCGGGTGGGGGCCCGTGTAGAGTTTGGCTGGCGCCAGGCCCACATACTCGCTAAAGGATGACACGGACACAGATAGTATGGTTTGATAACTGGCCCAGAACACGTGCGCTCGGCCCCTTTTATTGTCAGGGTCACCTGACTGGTGACGCCTGTGGTGGGTGGTGAACAGCGTTTACAACGCAACTTTTACAACGAACTACCTTTACCACGCAACTTTTATAACGCAAGTCGTTACAACGACTTGCGCTGGGGGGCGCTCTAGGATAGGGAATAGTTTAATTTACTATCCAACACCTTCCCTACTATCCACGGGGACTGGAGTTGGAATAGTAAATTAAACTATTCACTATCCAGCGCCCCCCAACGGAAGTCATTGTAACGACTTGCGTTGTAAAAGTTGCGTGGTAAAGGCATGCGTTGTAAAAGCATGCGTGCTAACGACATACATCCGTGGTGGGTGGGTGTTCAGTGTGTGTTACAACATGCTGAAATGCTAGAATGCTGATCGGACGATCACCACAGCCCGCAATTCCACACTTGCAGAATTTTGTCCGGGAACCACACTGGCTCGAAAACAGTCGCCCAACCCAGGTTGTGACCCAGTGGCTGCTTGGGCCTTTGTCGGTTTCGCAGCGCAACGGACAGGATTGGGCATTTTCTCCATCCCGGCCACTTCCATTATGGTCAGCAGTTGGGTTATTGTTACTGCACAGGGGCACGGGGGTCGTTGTGCTTGAACCCGACCTCTCTCGCGCCCTGTTTTTTTATAGCGGGCGTCTCGGCTTGACAGTTAGCCGGTAGACATGCTTGCAAAAGGGGGAAGAGTGGGCAAAAGAAAAGCCAGCAATCCCGAGTTGGCCGAGCTGTTAAAATGGTTTTGGCTAAGTTGGGCAATGGGGATGATTCAGATGACGCTCTGGCTGGGCCCAAGCCAGTCCCTGCACCAGAACCGGTGGGGGGGATCGCCCTCGCCGTAATAATGTACCTCCTAGGGCAGCATTTCCTCCTGTAAAGAAGAGGGCTAGGGCTCGACTAGAGAATGCTAAATCTGTCCATGGGGGTGAAATAGTTGATCTTGCTAGCAATGGAGGTCATGAAGGCCAGTCTTCTTCAGGAGAAGGAATTGTGGGTCAAGGGTCTTGCACCGCAACTGCCCCATCTCCTCCCCAGCTATGGCACACCAGGTATTGCCAGGGTCTACAGAAGTGGGCGCCATGCTTGCTGACATTCGGAACACGTTGCAAGCACTTTCGGCGCAATGGCAGGGCTCCCTGCCTGTGGGTCAGTCCGCCCTTCTCATTATGGGAGGGGCAGGCGCCCCACCTTCCGAAACACTGGGTACTGTGGCGATGATGCCGCCAACGGGTCTCCAGGCGTAAGGTCTGGGAGGGTCTGTACAGGGTATGCCGCCAGGGTCGGTACTTTTGCAGGGTCCATCCAGAGGGCTATCTGGGGTATCCCAAGGCGCGACGATGGGCATACTTAAGTCAGTCGTATCTCTGTTACCACAGATGGAGGCTCCTGCAGTTGGGAGTCAGATTAGTTGCGCCTCTGTGGCCCCATTGGCCTGTTTGCCCAATTTCAGGACTGCAGTTGCAGACTTGCAGCGGCTAGTGGAACTAATGGCCAGGGCCCAGGAGAAGGACTGGGAGGCCCAGCTCCCCGGTCATCAGGATTCAAGGCTCTTGCGCAGTCCAGTTCAGCCACCAGTGTTACACCAGGTAATGGATCAGGGACCGCAGTCAAGAACCCTGGAATTGGAGGGAGGGCACTGGGTGGGAAAGACACTTTGCTTTCTAAGCCTGGGAAGTTGGAATCTTACGTCCTGGCAGATGTGAAGGAAAGCATTTGGAAGGGCAAGCTCATTGAGATATTTTTGCTAATAAGGCCAAAAAGAAGGGAGGTTGAGGTCAAAGAGAAAGAAGGCAAGGACAGCTCTGTCAAAGAAAAGAATCTAATAGTGGAGGAGTCCATTACTAATTGGGTTTTTGGCTTTAATGTTTTCATGACTGTGATGTTGGAGAAAAGACCTCCGCTAGCTGCACCAATGATATTTTATTCCAACAAGATCTTGAATGCACATGCTATGTATGGTGGTGGGGGGGGGGGGGAGGGGGCTTGGCTAGATTATGATAGGTGTTAGACCTAGCACCCTTGGCGTGGGTCTCCCTTCCATTTTTTGTTGTGTCCTCCTGTATTTCTCCTATGTGTCTTGCTGGTCTAGATGCTTTGGGAACTTTGCCACTGCTATTCAGTGTCAAAGTGCAAGTGCTCCCTATTGTAAAGTGTTGTATTGGATTAGTGACTCCATGATTGGTTTATTGGATTTGCTGTCAGACCCTAGTACAGTGCACCATGGGTACCCAGGGCCTGTAAATCAAATGCTGCTGGTGGGCCTGCAGCACAGGTTGTGCCACCCACAGAAGCAGCTTGTAAAATGTGTCTCAGGTCTGCCATTGCAGAGCCTGTGTGCAGCCAGGGGCTGCCATGTCGACTTGGCAAGTGCACACACTTGCCAGTCCCTAAACCTTCCCTTTTCTACATGTTGGTCACCCCTAAGGTAGGCCCAGGGTACCCCTGTGGGCAGGGTGCATTGTATGTAAACGGTAGGACATGCCCTGATGCGTGTGGCATGTCCTGATATTAAATTACCGCCAATTTAGCTTATCATTATGGCAAGGCTACCTGTTCTCACAGACCAGTATGGGCAGTTTGATTATAACATCTTATAATCCTAACTGACCCAGTGAACATGGTAGAAAAACGAATTTAGTATGCCTGAACTCAGATTGATAAAAAACATCTTGTAGTGAAGTTGGTTTTAACATTCTGTGTTTGAAAGTACCACTTTTAGAAAGTAGGTATTTTCTTGCCTAACCATACAGCCTGCCTCTGCTAGGTTTGTGTATTCCATGTCTGGTTTGTGAGTGACAGGGGCTGGGGTGGCTCCAGGGGGCAGGGTGAGTCAGCACTAGGCTGAATAGACCTATCTGCATTGGGAATGGTGGGCAGAGTAGCACCTGGGCCTGAATAGGGCTGTGCCTGCCTTCCACAATGCTCGCTCCACCTCCTTTGGTGCGTCTGATGACCCTGGCCCACACTGACAAAGGAAGAAGTTGTGCACTGGCAGAATGCACCCAGAACTGGTTTGGACTAGGTACAGACAGTCTCTGCCTTCAGAGACAAAGGATTTGTGTGAATCAAGACAACCCTTTGCCAAGGAGAAGAACCAAGGGAACTGAAGGAGGAGACTGCCTCTGTGCTGTTGTGCTTGGCCTGCAGTGGTTACTTTATTGCCAAGGAAATGAGAAAAGGAACTTTGTGTCTACTTTTACAATCTTGAAGAAGAATCTCCAAGAGCTTAAAATGTGCTTGGCTCCTGCCTTAAGTCTCAGGGAAACAAGACATCACCACCAGCTCCCCTGAATTCCCTTGCTGAGGAATTTGGCCTTCAGAGAGGTGCCTACTGTTGTTTGGGCCCTCTGAAAAGACTACGAGTCTCTCAGGGGCGGCTGGTGACATTTTACAGTGGTGAGGCGCAAACTGATTTGCGAGTGCGGGCCCCAGGCCACTTAGGCTGGCGGCGACCCCCCCCCACCTTACCCTCCCGACCCACATACACAACACTCAAAGAAATGTATTCACACACGCATACACACAAACACATCCATTTACAACACTCTCCACCAAACATTCATGCATACCCGCACGCTCGCACCAAACACACACTCTTACCTTGCTGCCGGTCCCGGTCCGCGCCACCTCTGGGCTCTGCTCCCCACACGTCACAGGCTCACAGCGCCCCTGGCCAATCCTGGCGCCAGGGGCACAGGTACCTTCTCGCCCGCAGCACGCCCATTAGGGCTCCTAATGGGCATCTGCAACGCCGCAAAAACACAAGTGCGCATCCGTGGGCACGGGTAAAAATTTACCCCACGCATGCGCACTTGTGTTGCCGCCTGTACAATCATGTCAATCAATCAACATGACGTCCGCCCGGCGGTCTGACGTCATGTTGATTCATTGACATGATTGTCACCGTCTTAACTGAAAAACGCCGAGGGAGCTGCGGGCGGCTTCGGGCAGGGGGGGCTACGCCCCACACCCCAATGGACGAACCGCGCCTGGAGTCGCTGGTAGCTGGAAGTGCGACACAATGAGGAGAAGCATGTAGCCGCCGCAGCAGTTGCTGTCACATCACCGAAGAAGCATGCCGCCGTTGCAGCTGTTCACCGTTGCATCATCAACGAAGTGTGTCGCATCACCGGAGAAGCATGTTGCCACCGCAGAGGTCACAGTTGCAAAACTGGAGAAGCGTGTCACAGGGCCTTTCATGGCTCAGAAATCACTGAGTTCGCCGCACGGTCTTCTGGCGTGCACGCATCACAATCAATGCTGTTGCATCGCATTGAGACACCATTTTCTTGCATCGCACCGGATCGTCGCATCGCATCGAGGCGCCATCTTGTCGCATCACACCAGATCACAGTAAGAAACCGACGCATCACCTCCTCTCCGGTAAGGAACCGACGCATCACCACCCCTGCGCAGCAGTAAGGAACCGACGCATCACCTGCCCGAAGCAAGGAACCGCTGCATCACCTTCCCTGCGACCCTTTTCTTTGTATTGCGTGATACACCCAAGGGACCTTGAGAGTAAAGTGTTGCATTTACCATCTGCATTGAACTAAGCTATTTCTACCATTTTAAAGTCTATTTTTGATTACAGTATTGTGGATTTTTGTCCTTTGGTCCTGTGTTAAGTCTAGTAAAGATTACTTATTTTTCTAAACTGGTGTGGTGTCCATTTGTAGTGTTTTCACTGTATTAATGTAGGTGTTCACAAATGCTTTACACACTGCCTCTGAGATAAGGCTGTCTGGTCATGCCAACCTACCAAGGGGGTGAGCAGGGGTTGTTTTAGAAGTGTACCCCCTTACCCTGACTAGAAGCAAGGGTCCCTACTTGGTCAAAGGTACCTACCTGTGCCAACTAGAGCCCCCCAGTTCTAACAATAGGGATTTCAGGTGGGCGGAAGTTGAGGAGTCTGAGATTGGGTGGGATCAAACAGAGGTCTATGTGTGACTGGAGAGTGTGAACAAAACTCCTATGGAACAGTCCTTTCGCACGCAGTGGGGATCTAGTGAGAAAAAAGGGTCCTGCTGGGCATTTAATAGAAAGATTTGTACACGGCCCGCAGGATCGTGTAAATTCAAGCATGCCTGCTTCTTTTGCAGCCACCCCTCCCACCCCGAATTGAAGTGTATTAAAAAGACCGAAGATAAAAGGAGGGACGCCAAACCATCTTCCCAGTAAGACTTTACCCGCCCGATAACTATAGAGTGTAGGAAGGTGGATATCTGACTATGGTTACCCCCAACTTTTTGCCTGGTGTTTTGCTGGTTTTTGACTTAGTTGGCTTTGGATCCTGCTATTCAGGACCCCAGGCTTCCTGCTCTCTCTGTAAAATGGACTCCATGTACTGTAGGTACATACCAAATTGGGAATTGGTTCACCTTATCAGCCCCTGTACAAGTGTACCATAGGTGCCCAGGGCATAGGTGCACCCAAGGCCTACCAGGGGCTGCAGCATGTATTATGCCACCCCTGGCTGGCCATCCAAACTGACACAACTGGCTGATCACTCAGCTGGGACAAGGTTGTGTAATCACTCCTTGCTTAGGTATAGTATTCCTATATCTACCCTTATATATAGACACACAGTAACCTATAAGTCACTCCTATGGCAGGCCTTAACAGTCTTGGAGGCAGAGTGCTTGGTTATGTGTGAGATGGTGCTCTAGCATGAGCTGAGCCTGTCTGCAGCTTTCGGAACCATGTCCTTATAGCTGCTCTATGATATCGCCATACCATATACTCTTAAGTGCATTATAATCCTCGCGGTTAAATGCTAACTTTGGTTTGGCTTTATCCAAACATGTCGTGTAAGGTGTCATGCGCTTTGGAATACTACCCCTTCGCCAATTCTGGCAACGGGGGTAGCATTCCACCCTTCTAGAGGGAGAAGACATGGTATTGCTGACTATCCCGGTTAAAGTTAACCAGAGCCCCAGCGTCACAAAATGGACGCTGCTGCCACCGACACAAGTCTGACCTCCTGCTGCTGGGAGTCCTTCCAGTCAGGTTTGGACAATAGGTTTCCTGCCTGGGGAGGTGCGAGCACCACCACAGACAGGACTTTGTGTGTTGCGACAGGGAGGGCTGAATAGATTGAGACACTGCCTGGGGCACACTGGGTGCTCCTTGCACACCCCAGTTCAAACCGGTTGCTGGGGCACTCCAGCCCCAGCTCTGGCGCGAAACTGGACAAAGGAGAGGGGGTGTAACCACCCCCTTCCTGGTCCCATCCATAGGAGGGACCTAGAGAGTAATCCAGCCCCTTTTAATTGTATAAAGGTAGAAGCTGAGTCCTGAGACTTTAGATTAATCCTGAATCGAAACTTGACACGAAACTCTGGACCTTCGACATTCTGCTGAAGCTGAAGACTGAAGAATCTCCCTTGTGGCCAAGGAGTGACCACCCTGGGCAACCAGGCACCATCCAGCAAATCAACGGCTTGCTCTGTCGACGTTCCCGGCGGAACCCGAGCACAGAGCCTGACAAGACCCAGACTTCCAGACCTCTGTGACCCTCTCTTCACGACTGCAGCACAGCTGAGCCCCGTGGAGGCGACGAGACACGTGGGACAGGACATCTTGGAAAGCCTGCAACTTGCTAACTGTGCAGCTCCTGAGGTATCCTCGAAGCTGTGCACTGGGGATTGAGAAGCCCTGAATCCGAGCTCCACCTGCACTGAAGATCAGCCCTCCACACTCCACGAGTTCTGCGTGGGGCCCTTCTGCTTGTGTTCTGCTCGACGCGTTGTCCGGTGGCTGGCCCGTTGGCTAGTAGCCTCTGTGATGACAAACCTTTTTATTCACATCGCTGGTCTGGTTGCTCCAGACTGGCCCTTGCTTCCCTGCAAAGGTGAAGTACCTCAGACCTTGCTGGTCTGCACCAGAAGCCTTTGTTGTATCTGGAGTGGGTTGCCTTTGCCAAGGCCGATTGACTCCAATCCGGAAGTCGATCCCTCCATCTGCAAGAACCTTCGTGGGATAGCTCCTCTCCAGCACCTGGTCGTCATCGACGCCTCTTGGTCCGCGTGGCTGCAAAGACAAGCGTCAAGACAACACCTGATTGCTCTTCGACGTCGTCTGGTTCCTTCCTGGTTCCACCGCTCACTGGCTAGTGACCCAGACTCTGTCCCCTCTGCTTTCAAGTCCTCTTCATTCTCGATCCACCCTTGGATCCACCCGGACATCTTCCTCCTGGTCGCCTGCAGCATCTTTCTTCAAAGGCTCCATAGGCTTCAATGGCGAAACCCGACACATCTTCACACCTATGCACGTGCCGTCCGTGGGTGAGGTAACACAAGTACTTCGGTGCTCCCAAGGGTATTGACTATCCAAGTGTCTAGGTTTTTAGTTGTTTCCTCCTAGCTAAACCGGAAGTGTCCTAAATGCTTCTAAACCTAACTTCTAAGTTCCCATTGACTTTACATTGACTCCCGCGTGTGTGTAAAGACACTGCACGCGCCGCCTGTGGGCCTCCTACTCCTAACCTAAGGTTCAGATAGTGTAGCCCCAGCGATTCTCTAGGCCCTAGGCCTTTCCTTTCCTCGTGACGTGGTACTTATACCACTTTCTTAATATATGGTTTGCTTCGCCCCTAGGGCCTAACTGTAATTTGTGCAACTTAACGTATTCTGACTAAGTATCTTGTGATGTGTTTTGGCCTCTGATCTCATAAAGAGTTCAGAGGAGTGTGTTAGTAAATAAATACATATATATTTTATATATATCCTGTGTGGTGTCCTTTCATTTTGTATTCAAGGGTTTACATATGGTAAAACAGCTGGCTTTACACGCCCTCAAGAGTCTTTTAGCCTAAGACTGTTCTGTCCACGCTACCACTAGGATAGCTGGTCTATAAGGTTGACTTACAGCCATCACCATAAGGGTTGTTTGGACTGGTGCAAGGTGTTCACTAGAATAGTGAACATCATATACCAGGCCAACTTCTCACATAGAGAGACTGGTATTTTGGCTGGATCAGTATCCAAACAAGAACACAGCACAATTTCTCTATCAAGGTTTTTCAATGGGCTTTCACCCTTTCACATACCTGCCCAAGGAGTACCCCCAGTCGGGCATTGCGAAAACCTACTGTCAGTGGTAGCCCAGAAATAGCGGGTCCCTTCTCGGCACCTCCCTTGCGCAACTATGTTTGTTAACCACTTGGGGTGGTACCAAAAAAGGACCCGGGCCAGTACCGTATGATTCACAATTTATCAGCCCCCAGAGGTTCCTCAGTCAATGATGCTATCGACCCGGCACTCTGCTCACTGATCTATTCCTCATTTGATACAGCATTGGCAAAACTGCGGGCTCTTGCCCCGGATGCGCTCATGGCAAAAAACGACATGGAGTCAGCTTTCAAGCTAGTACCTGCGCACCCAAATGATTATCATTTACTCGGTTTTCAATGCAAGGGCCAATATTTCCATGATAGGTGTATGTCGATGAGCTGTGCAGTGTCTTGGAGTTATTTCAAGCAATTTAGCTCAATGCTGCTGTGATGTATTCCTATAGGTTCTGTATCGATCCCCCTATTCCTGACCCTGTTCTGGTTAACAAGTTAACTAGCAGCCATCCCATGATGCAGAAACCCCCATGATGCAGAAACCGTTATCTGATCAAGCCATACCACGGCACAGGAACGTGTTATCTGATTAGGTCATAACGCTTGCCATCTAATTAGACAAGCGATATTCCTCCAGCCCCTAATAAGGCATACGGAGTTCTCAAAACAAATCAAACCTATGACAACCTGGGAAAAACCCTGCGGCCATTGTTTTGATTTCATCGAGAACTTCAGTAAAAGAATGTGCTAACGACCAGTTCGTATGACATCCTTATTGACGTATCTATGTCCATCCTTACGTCAATCTCGGCACCTTAAAGGTATAAATATTACCGATATTGCCTTAAGCAAACACACGCGGTGGTGACGAGATCGGAGCAGCCAGACTTGCCGAAGCCCAGAGCAGAGCAGACCCCGCTGGCGCAGCCCCGCCTTCCTGACGCGCTGAAAACGAGACGCTGCCTTTCTCCTGCCGAGAAATCCAGCTCCGGCGCTTCCAAGCAGCCCTTGCAGGCAGCCTGGAATATCGAGACCAGAGACGAGAGATACCATCCCTCATTCATCCTAAATTCCAGGTACAGAACTGAATAACCCCTCGCAGAAAATTCTTGAGTCAGTCACTTGGCAAAACAAACTTAACTTAAACTGTAACTTTCTATCCCCGCCCACGTATTAGGCTTAGGTCAGGTACACTGGGGTAGGCGTAGTTAGAAACACCAGTTGAGTACGATTAGTCAAATGTATATGTGTATGTATCTATTTTATTCATTTTAAACCATCTTATGGCTTAGAAACCATATAAATGTTTTTACAGTATTATTTTATACTTCTGCTTTTAATGTATGCACTTTACTTAACCATAAGTATTGCGATAATATCGATCCATTTCTCTTGTATGAGAAAAGAGACTGATCAATAAATACCATCTTTTATTGAACACGCCCGTCTCTTCCTTTTCTCTACAATCTGGTGAGACTAAGAATGCACGTACTGACTGAGTAAAATAAGTTGTCTTTTGTTTTCACACGACTCTAGAGATACACTCTTGATTAGGGGAGAGCAAAGTTGTCATGTTCTGTGGTTGTCAGAAACTAAATCCCTTCTTGTCTATCCAGGGAGGTTCAACTCCTCCTTGCCTATTCGAGAAAGTTTCTAGTGAACTCTGAGCTAGCTGGCAAACCCAAAACTTTAAGTCTAATATCGACAATAGAAGACCTAGTTAACGTCTGGTCTAGGCCTATACTATTGAAGGTATTATTCCAATGCGCAGAGCCTATTGGGATAATAGGAACTACACTACTATTGGTTGTTCACCTTCAGGACAGGCCACAACGACAATGTGCATTACTTGGATGATTTCATGGTGATGGGTCCGTCGTCTTCAGGAGTCTGTGGGCGGGCCTTAAGAGATTTGATATTCATGTTGGAGGCATTGGGGGTACCCCTGGCAAGACAGTGGGTCCAGCCACTTGCATGGCGTTCTTGGGTATCGAAATTGACACAGTAGCAGGTGAGTGCAAGTTGCAGCCTGATAAGGTGCAGGTGTCCCCCAGGGAATGATTCTGTTTTGGCAGGGTCAAAGGTGACTTTACACCAGCTCCAGGTGCGCATAGGCCAGCTTAACTTTGAATTGCGCATAATTCTCATGGGCCACCCCTTCTCAAGATCTATTGCGAGGGCAATGACTGGGCTGAAAACAAAATACCATCATACCAGGCTCCGAGCTGGGGTGAGGAATGACTTGACAATATGGCCAGAATTTTTACAGGTTTTTGACAGGACAGTGGTTTGGCCAACTCCACCAGTCACCAGCGAATCTTTGTGCTTATTCACAGATGCGGCAGGCCGTATTAATAATAATAATAATACTGAAATTTATTAAGCGCGACAGCTACCCCCAAACACAGGGGTGTCCCGGCTCTAAAGACAACTGGTATAAAAAACAGGCGTCAAGCGCAAAAATGCAACTATTAGTTCTGTACCACTGCTGTCTTGAAGAGCCATGTCTTCAATAATAAAACTGAAATGTATTAAGTATTGGTTTTGGGGCAATTCTGGGACTGCATTGGTGACAGACCAATTGGCCGGAGGCATGGCACGAAAGTGGGCTGACAAGAAACACTGTCTTTTCGGAATTATTCCCCATTGTTGTTGCCATCACTGTGTGGTCTGAATTTTTCAGTGACAAGTCAGTTGTCTTTTGGTCAGATAATATGTCAGTGGTGGAGGCGATTAATAGGCAGGGGGCTTCCTGTTACCGGGTCCTCAGACTTTTGAAACATCTGGTGTTGTTGTGTTTAAAGTTGAACATAGTGTTTAGGGCTGTGCATATTCCAGGTGTTTCAAACCAGGCAGCTGATGCTTTGTCTCGCTCTAAGTTGCAGGAATTCCGGAAGTTCCATCCACAAGCCGCGGGCCAGATGACGGTGTTTCTGATATTTCTATGGAAGATTGGAGCCCCGCTTTAGCTGGTCTTATGGGAGCCTAGTTGAGCAAGCGCACCTGAAAGGCCTACCAACAACAGCTTAAAACTTACAGGGCCTTTGTGCAGTGGCATGGGATTGTGGGCCTGTTTTCGTCCGAAGCTATATGCAGTTTTCTGTAAGTGCTGAGGGCTCAGGGCAGACCGGTGTCATATGCGAGGGCTCACTTGGCTGCAATCAGTAAGTAAGAAACTTAAAGGGGTAGAGGATGCAGGCAATTCATTTTTGGTCAGGGAAGCGTTAGCGGGTTGGGCCAGGCTAGAGGGCCTGAGGAACGATAGCAGAAGGCCCCTCGATTTGCAAACCCTGGGCGATATATTATCTTGCCTCAGAGAAGCTTGCACATCCACTTATGAGGCAACCTTGTTTAGGGCCACTTTTTCAGTAGCATTTTATGGAGCTTTTAGGCTGAGCGAATTGGTTGGGTCATCGAAATTGGATACTGCCTGAGGATTGCAGTTCCAAGATGTCAAACTACTGCACGATGGGCTTTCCATAAAATTGAGAAAATATAAAACAGATCCTTTCAATGAGGGTGCCACAATTTGGCTTAAGCCCACCACAGGAGTGTTAGTTTGCCCGGTGGCCCAGATGGGGCATATTTGGTGGTCCGCCCTCATGGGCAGCCCACCCCCTTTTCATCCATGCTTATGGGGGGTGCCTATCAAAAGACCAGTTTACCGCTATTTTTACGACCACACTGAGGAGTCTAGGCTTGGACACCATTGGCTAATCCTCACACTCATGTAGAAATGGGGCAGAGACTTTGGCGGCGGGGGCAGGTTTATCAGCTGATGAGGTTAAACGTGTTGGTAGATAGTCTTCCTCATGCTTCAAAAGGTACGTGCATCCTGAGTTATTGTGAGTTGTGCTCAATTGTGCCTCAACATTGCCATTCTGAAATGTGTCTCTTTTTTCCTACAGTAGCATGCCCATTAAGGTGGTATGGCTGCTGGGTCACTCATGCAAGCGGCAGGACGCTTACCTTTGCAGCTGGAGCGTGTGAGAAGTTGGCCTGGTATATGATGTTCACTATTCTAGTGAGCACCTTGCACCAGTCCAAACAACCCTTATGGGGATGGTTGTAAAGTCAACCTTATAGACCAGCTATCCTAGTGGTAGCATGGACAAAGCAGTCTTAGGCTAAACTCAAGAGGGCATGTAAAGCCAGCTGTTTTACCATATGTAACCCCTTTAATACCAAGTGAAAGGACACCACACAGGTTGTATATCAAAATATATATGTATTTATTTCTAATACAACCCTCTGAACTCTTTATGAGGTCAGAGGCACAAGCACATAACAAGATACTCAATTATCATACAATAAGTTGCACAAAATACAGTAATGACCTAGGGGCACTTCAAACCATATACTAAAATAGTGGTATAAGGACCACGTCACGAACAAATGATAGGTCTAGGGCCTAGGGAATCGCTGGGGCTACGCTGTACTAATGAGAGTTAGGGAGCAGGAGGCCCACAGGAAGCGTGTGCAGTGTCTTTACACACACGCGAGTTACCATAGAGTTAGAATGGGAACGAAAGAATTGGAAACTAGTTCTTTTAGGGCACTTCCGGATGGACTAGGAGAAAGCTACTTAAAACTTAGACACTAGGATAGTCAATACCTACAGGAGCACTGGAGTACTCGTGTTACCTCACCCACAGGAAGCGGGTGCATAGGTGTCAAAGTGTGTCGGGTTTCGTCGCTGAATCCTATGGAGCCGTGAAGAAAGATGCTGCAGGTGACCAGGAGAGAAGTGTCCGGGTGGATCCAAGGGCGGATCGAGGATGAAGAGGACCTGAAAGCAGAGGGGACAGAGTCTGGGTCACTAGCCAGTGACCAGGAAGGAACCAGGCGATGTCGCGAAGCAATCAGGTGATGTTGTGAAGCTTGACTCTGCAGCCACGTGGACCAGGAGGCGTCGACGATAACCAGGAGCTGGATACATATTGTCCCACGAAGGATCTCGCTGTTGGCGGCGTCGGCTTCCGGATTGGAGTCAAGAGGCCTTGGCAAATGCAACCCATGCAGGAATCAAATATTCGCTTCGGGATAGACCAGCAAGGTCTATGGGGCTTCTCCTTTGCAGGGAAGCAGAGGCACACCTGGAGCAACCAGGCAGGTGGTGTAGATTCAAAGGGTCATCATCATAGAGGCCACTAGCCAACAGGCAAGTAACCGACAGACGCATTGAGCAGGAAAATGCAGAAGGGCCCCACGCAGAACTCGTGGAGTGTGGAGGGCTGATCTTCAGTGCAGTTGATGCTCGGGGCTGGGGCTTCTTAATCCCCAATGCACAACTCGAGGGTGCCTCGGAAGCTGCACAAGTAGCAAGGAGCAGGCTTTTCAAGATGGCCGGTCCCACGTCTCTCGTCACCTCCACGGGTCTCCGCTTTGCAGGGACTGTGGATCGGGGTCAGAGAAGTCTGGAAGTCTGGGTCTTGTCAGGCTCTGTGCTTGGGCTCCGGCAGGAGCGTTGACAAAGTAAACCGCTGATCGCTGGATGGTGGCTGCTTGCACAGGGTGGTCACTCCTTGACCACAAGGGAGGTTCTTCAGTCGTCTTCTGTAAGGAGATCGTCGAAGGTCCAGAGTTTCGTTTCAAGTTTCAGTTCAGGATAAATCTAAAGTCTCTTGACTCAGCTCCTACCTATATACTAATCTGAGGGGCTGGATGTAGGAGAGTAGGGTCTGCAATCCTATGATCACCCCAGATTTTAGCTTTTTGCTTCACTGGTTTACGACTTTCCCTGGCTGTGGGCCTGCTAATCAGACCCACAGCCTAGCTGTTCTCTCTATTCCAAATTGTGCCCAGGTACTGAATTGGCACTGGGCCCTCTCTTGAGTCCCTGTAACCAGGGCAGAGGTGCACCCAGAGGTCTCCCAGGGGCTGCAGCATGTATTATGCCGCCCCTGGGCTGACTAACTAAAACAGACACAACTGGCTGCTTGACAGCTGGGGCAAGGTGGTGTACACACCCTTTGCTTTAGATATAGTAGTCCTATATCTAACCCTAAAATGGACACATATATTCCTATCAGTCACTCCTATGGCAGGCCTTATCAATCCTGAAGGCAGAGTGCTTGGAATAATGTGAAATGGTGCTCTGGCATGAGCTGAGCCCGTTTGCAGCTTGCGGAACAAAGTCCTAATAGCTGTTCCATGATAACGCTATACCATATACTCTTAAGTGCATTATGTACCTCGCGGTCATATGCTAACTTTGGTATAGCATTATCAAAACATGTCGAGTAAGGTGTCATACGAATTGGAATACTAACCCCTCGCCAATTCTGGCGACGGGGTTAGCATTCCACCCTTCTAGAGGGACATGACATGTATGTAACCTGTAACCCCGGTTAAAGTCAGACATAGCCACAGCTCCACAAAATGGATGCTGCCACCGAGACACAAGTCTGCCCTCCTGCTGCTGGGAGTCCTTCCAGCAACGGAGGCAAGGACAAAGGGTTTCCTGTCAGGGGCGGTGCCAGCACCATCCCAGACAGGATTTTGTGTATCCCAGGTAGGCAGGGCTTTAGAGGAAGGTGACTGCAAGTGGCACCCCGGTGCTCACTGTGCATAGGCCGGCTCAAACCAGTTCTGGGGGCACACCAGCCCCTGGGCTGGGGAGAGACCGGACAAAGGAGAGGGGTGTAACCACCCCCCTCCTAGTCCCACCCATAGGGCAGGACTTAGTCGCGTGCCAGCCCCTTTTCTCAGGATAAAGGTAGGAGCAGGCCCCCTTCCAAATTAGATCATCTTTGAATCCTGAAACTACTTTCCACGAAAGGAACTCAAGACTTCTTCCTAAGATTTCTCCCTTGTGACTAAGGAGTAGTCACCCTGCACCCGCAGGCACCATCCAAGCATCGCGGTTTGCTGTAAGTCTCTCCTCCGGATCAAGACTGCCCAGCTCGACGAGAACCGGCTTCCCTGGCACCTCTGACCTCTACCTGCATCATCAGCCCAGCTGAGATTCGTGGGTGCGACGAGACCTCGAGGGACCGGCCATCTTCAAGACTGCACGACGCTTGCCCAGCACGACCGCCGAGGGACCCTCGAGTGAGTGCTTTGGGGTAAGAGAAGCCCCAACCCCAAGCAGCACGAGCACCGAAGTTCAGCCCCCCAGCATCTTCCAGATCTGCGTGGGGCCCTTTTGCTTCTGCGCTGCTTGCCACGTTGTCCGGTCACTTGCCCGTTGGCTAGTGACCCTCCAGACGACGTCCTACGTTTGTTTCACCGCTGGTCTAGCTCCTCTGGACTGGCCCTTGTCTCCTCTTGAAGGGGAACTTCCTCGGACCCTCCTGGTCCACTCCAGATGCCATTTTGTGTCACCACGTGGGCTTGCCTTAGCCAAGGCTTGTTGCCTCCTTCACCGGATCCAGCCTCGCCAGCAGCAGACATCCGACGTGGGACAGCTCACAGACCTCCAGCCTGGTCGACAACCTCGCCCTGGTCCGTGCAGCAGCATAATCCAGTGTCGCCTCTTCACCTGGCGGAGTGACCTCGTCCGGTGCCATCCTGGTGCCCACCTAATCACTGGCTAGTGATTCAGAACTTGGCCCCCTCTGCTTACAGGTATCCTTCTTCACTGATCCAGTCCTTAGATCAGTCCGGAACATCTTCACTGGTCGCCTGCCAGCAACTTTTACTTCAGGCTCCTGGTTCGTCAACGAGGATTCCCGACTACACTTGAACCCTATGCAGCCGCAGCCCCTGGGCTAGGTAAACCGAGTACCACGGTGCTCCAGCGTAGAACCACTCTCTAAGTGTCTAGATCCACTTTCGTTTTTGACCTACCTAGTCGGGTTCGCCCGAGAACACTAACTTTGCATTTACTAGCCTCCATAGACTTTGTTCCGCATCCCGTGTGAGAGTGCACACTCTGCACCCGATCCCCCTAGGTCTCCTGCTCGTAATCTAAAGGTTCAGTAGTCTAGCCCTAGCGATCCCAAAGCCTCTGAGAATAGTTACTTACCTGCTAGTCATTCGCATTCCACTTTCATAGTATATGGTTTGTCGTGCCCCTCGGGCATTTGTGTAAATTGTGCGACTTTAAGTATTTTCTTAAGAGTTTTGTATTGTGCTTAGCACCTTGTCCTCATAAAGAGTCCAGGGTTGTTGTGTTATAAATAAATATCCTTTTATTTTCATAACAACTTGTGTGGTGTCCTTTCACTTGGTGTTCAAGGGGTATATGTGATGGTAAAACAGCTGGCTTAACACGCCCTCTAGAGTTTAGCCTTAGACTGCTCTTGTCCATGCTACTAGGATAGCTGGTCTAAAAAGGTTGACTTACAACCAATCATCAATAAGGGTTGTTTGGACTGATACAAAGTGCTCACTAGAATAGTGAACATTATATATCAGGCCAACTTCTCACATTGGTGAGCAGCGGTTGGGATTTGGGCTTGCTGTTGTTTTACCACACGTATCCTAAGAATATCATTTGAAAGATCACATAAGTACCAAGGTACATATAACTTAGCTTAGAATACTCTGAGTTCTACTGAACCAGCTGTTGTAGTTCAACAGGGCCTAGCACACCCTGACTACAACTCTTAGCAAGGGATCAGTAGGCAAACAAATAGTGTAGGTAAGTGCACCACTTACACCTCACTAGAAAAGCATGTCTGCCTATGGAGAGTCTTCAGAGACTCCCCTAGTGGCTAGTGACCCTCCACAGGTCATCTCAAGATATGCAGCTCTCAGTTTCCAGGAGATGAGACAAGTGTGTACCTCCAGGAAACTGAAACAGGGGTCTAACCCCACCATTCCCTTTCTGATAGGTCTCTTAGAGACTTATGATGCTAGGAAAGCCTCTCATATAGATGGGAATATGCCAGCCTTAGAGGGTATCCTTGGTGATCCAGACCTCATTGACACTGACAAAGCAGTTGAGGAGGAAGAAGAGGAACCCTCTGGGGATGAGGCAGACAACAGGTCCTGAGCTAGTCAGCAGACTTACTAGGGCCAACTTAGACCTACTTAGGGAAGGATCTGGGGGACCCCCAGTACTGACCCTAATGAGGCCTAACCTTGGAGTTAGAAGAGATAGATCTCCTTCTAGGGACTCCAATAGATCTCTGCACTCTAATGCCTCCTCTCAGAGGAGAAGGATTTCTCCCCAGTGGAGATTGACTTCCCCTCAGAGAAGAGAACATGAAGCAAGGATGAAACAGGCTAATCTGAGGATTGAAAGGGAAGAACTTGCCCTGGCCAAAGAGAAGCTTGCCTTTGCTAGAGAGCAGCAAATGAGTGGGACAGTTCCCACTGGTGGCAGCAATCTCCCAAGAGATAAAGAAAGGAGTTTAGATACTAAACACCTGAGTAAGATAGTGCCCCCCTTTAAACAAGGGGATGACATCCACAAATGGATGGCTGCTTTGGAGAGGGCCTTCACTGTCCAGTGCATCCCCCAAAGTCAGTGGGCAGCTATACTGTGGCTCTCCTTTGAAGGCAAAGGTAGAGATAAGCTCCTCACTACTAGAGTTGAGGATGCTAACAATTACCAAGTCCTGAAAAATACACTGATTGATGGGTTTGGCCTAACCACTGAGCAGTACAGGTTGCTGTTCAGGGATACCCAGAAAATTCAGTCTCAGGATTGGTCTGACTTTGTGGATTGTGCCACTAAGGCTTTGGAAGGCTGGTTGCTGGGCAGTAAGGTTACTGATTATACAGGGTTGTACAATCTGATCATGAGAGAGCAGATTTTAAATAACTGTCAGAACCAGTTGTTGCATCAGCACCTTGTTGACTCAGATCTGACCTCTCCCCAAGAATTGGGAAAGAAGGCAGACAGATGGCTCAGAACAAGGGTCAAGCAGAACCAGGCTCAGAACCAGGGTGGTCAGAAGAAAGCAGACCAAAAGGGTAATACTAAGAATGAGCAAAATGACCAGAAGTCTTCAACAGGTCCCCAACAGAACAAAGAGGGTGGGGGTCAGGCTTCACAGCAGAAGAAGAAGACTCAAGAAGGCCAGTCAAAAAGGTGGTGCCAATACTGTAAAAGTAAGACTCACTGGTTTAGTGAGTGCACCAAGAAAGGAGGACAAACTCCTGCCACTACTGCCCCTAAGGCAACTGCACCCCCTAGTACAGTCAGTAGTGGTAGTGTACCTCCCAAGGGATTAGTTGGGTTAACCTTGGGTACTGAGGGGTGTGACAACTTAGTTGGCACACTCACTCAGGCTGTCCTTGTCTGTACAGGGGATATGGATGTAACCCCTGATGTCAGTCCCAATACTTTGGGCAAATACAGGCAGACACCTTTAATAAATGGCAAAATGGCTCAGGCCTATAGGGACACTTGTGCCAGTGTCACAATGGTGACACCTAACTTTGTGGACCCTGGACAGATCATGCCAGGTACAGATTTCCTGGTGACCAATGCCAGCAACGTCACTACCAGTCATAGTATGGCGGTTGTTGCTTTCTCCTGGGGAGGGGTAAGTGGCCAAAAGAAAGTTGTGGTTAGTTCAGACCTCCCAGTGGATTGTTTGTTGGGCAATGATTTGGAGTCATCACTATGGTCAGAAGTGAAGCAGAGGACTCACATGGAGATGTTAGACTTGCCAGCACATGTGCTTGCTGTGACTAGGTCACAGGCCAGAAGATGCCCCACTGAACAGGTGCTGGATCCTGGAACAATGGACCAGACACCTTCCAAGACGAAGAGCAGTAGGGTTAAGGCATTGCCTTCCCCCTTGCCCCAGGTTGGGGATCAAGTCTCTGAGGAGGCGGACCTGAAAGAGCTGAGGGAAACTGAGCCTAAAGAGCTTGAACTTGATCAAGTTGAGTTTCTGGGCTCAGGGGGACCCTCCAGAGAAGACCTGGGGAAGGCCAGTTAGACTGCCCTTCCCTTGAACCCCTCAGACAGCAGGCTGCTGCTGAGGCTGCAGGGAACACGGCAGGTGCCCACAAGGTATACTGGGAAGATGGACTCCTGTACTCTGAGTCAAGAGACCCCAAGCCTGGTGCAACCAGGAGGCTGGTCATCCCCCTGTCTCAGAGGGGTTTCATTCTCACCTTGGCCCATGAGATTCCCCTTGCAGGACACTTAGGCCAGACAAAGACTTGGGACAGACTTGTCTCACACTTTCACTGGCCTCACATGAGTGAAGATACCAAGGAGTTTTGTCGCTCCTGTGTCACTTGCCAAGCCAGTGGTAAGTCAGGTGGCACAACAAAGGCCCCCCTCATACCACTACCTGTGGTGGGGGTACCCTTTGAAAGAGTGGGGATTGACATTGTTGGTCCAATGGAACCCCAGACAGCATCAGGGCACAAGTTTATACTGGTGGTGGTGGACCATGCCACCAGGTATCCTGAAGCTATTCCACTTAGGACCACTACAGCACCTGTAGTGGCAAGGGCCCTGGTTGGAGTGTTCTCCAGAGTGGGCTTCCCTAAGGAGGTTGTATCTGACAGAGGTGCAAACTTCATGTCAGGATATCTGACTGCAATGTGGAAGGAGTGTGGTGTCAACTACAAATTCACTACACCCTATCATCCACAGTGCAATGGGCTTGTTGAAAGGTTCAACAGGACCCTCAAAGGGATGATTCATGGACTACCTAAAAAGCTCAGGCGTAGATGGGATGTCCTGATACCCTGCCTCTTGTTTGCTTACAGAGAGGTCCCACAGAAGGGGGTTGGCTACAGCCCTTTTGAACTTCTGTATGGGCATCCTGTAAGAGGACCCCTGTGTTTGGTGAAGGAAGGATGGGAGAGACCTCTCAGAAAGCCTGCAACCAACATAGTGGACTATGTACTTGGTCTCCGCTCCAGGATGGCTGAGTATATGGAAAAGGCTTCTAAAAACCTTGAGGCAAGCCAAGAACTCCAAAAAGCTTGGCATGACCAAAAGGCTGTCCTGACTGTGTACAAGCCTGGACAGAAGGTGTGGGTGCTGGAGCCAGTGGCCCCAGCAGCACTCAAAGACAAATGGTCTGGGCCCCACACAATCATTGAGCAAAAGGGAGAGGTCACCTACCTGGTGGACCTTGGAACTCCCAGGAGCCCCCTCAGGGTGCTCCATGTGAACAGGCTCAAGGCATATGTCGACAGGAAGGACATGAGCTTGCTCATGGCCACAGATGAGGGACAGGAGGAGGAGAGTGACCCTCTCCCAGACCTGCTCACTCAGAATCCTGATGATGGGTCAGTAGATGGTGTTGTCTTTTGTGGCAGCCTCTCTGAACATCAACAGAAGGATTGTAAACTAGTTCTTCAATCCTTCATACATATGTTCTCTCTGACACCCAGCCAAACTGATTGGTGTACCCATGAAGTTGACACTGGAGACAGTCTGCCTGTCAAGAGTAAAATCTACAGACAGCCTGATCATGTCAGAGACTGCATCAAAACAGAAGTGCAGAAAATGTTGGAGTTGGGAGTCATTGAACCCTCAGATAGCCCTTGGGCTAGTCCAGTAGTTCTAGTGCCAAAGCCTCACACCCAGGGTGGTAAGAAAGAGATGAGGTTTTGCGTAGACTACAGGGGTCTCAATGCAGTCACTAAGACTGATGCCCACCCAATACCAAGGGCAGATGAACTTATAGATAGATTGGCTTCTGCCAACTACTTAAGCACATTTGACCTGACAGCTGGGTATTGGCAAATCAGGTTAGCTGAGGAGGCCAAGCCCAAGACAGCATTTTCTACCCCTGGTGGGCATTATCAGTTTGTGGTAATGCCCTTTGGTCTGAAAAATGCACCTGCCACCTTCCAAAGGCTGGTGAATCAAGTTCTCACTGGGCTGGATGACTTCTGTGCAGCATATCTTGATGATATAGCTGTTTTTAGCTCCACCTGGGAGGATCACCTGGTCCACCTGAGGAAAGTGTTAGAGGCTCTGCAGAAGGCAGGCCTCACTATCAAGGCCACCAAGTGCAAGATAGGGCAGACACAGGTTGTATACCTGGGCCACCTTGTAGGTGGAGGCCAGGTTCAGCCACTGGAGAGCAAGATACAGGCCATCAAGGACTGGGCTCCTCCAACCACCCAGACTCAGGTTCGAGCTTTCTTGGGCCTGACTGGGTATTACAGGAAATTTGGCAGAAATTATGGATCAATTGTGACTCCACTTAATGAACTGACAAGTAAAAAGATGCCAAAGAAAGTTCAGTGGACAGCAGGCTGTCAGAAGGCATTCGATGACCTAAAGCAGGCCATGTGCACAGCACCTATCCTAAAGAGTCCAGACTTCTCCAAATCATTCATTGTCCAAACAGATGCTTCTGAGTTGGGTGTGGGAGCTGTTCTATCTCAGCTGAATTTTGATGGCAACGACCAGCCCATTGCTTTTATTAGCAGAAGGCTGACCCCCAGAGAGAAAAATTGGTCAGCTATTGAGAGGGAGGCCTTTGCTGTGGTTTGGGCCCTGAAGAAGCTGAGGCCATACTTGTTTGGCACTCACTTCCGAATTCAGACCGACCATAAGCCCCTCTTGTGGCTAAATCAGATGAAGGGTGAAAACCCCAAACTGCTTAGGTGGTCCATTTCCCTACAGGGGATGGATTTTACAGTGGAGCATAGACCTGGCACTGATCATGGCAATGCAGATGGGCTCTCCAGGTATTTCCACTTAGAGCAAGAAGACTCACCTGGTCAAGGTTAGTTTATTGTCCCAAAGTTTGGGGGGGGGGGGCATGTAGGAGAGTAGGGTCTGCAATCCTATGATCACCCCAGATTTTTGCTTTTTGCTTCACTGGTTTACGACTTTCCCTGGCTGTGGGCCTGCTAATCAGACCCACAGCCTAGCTGTTCTCTCTATTCCAAATTGTACCCAGGTACTGAATTGGCACTGGGCCCTCTCTTGAGTCCCTGTAACCAGGGCAGAGGTGCACCCAGAGGTCTCCCAGGGGCTGCAGCATGTATTATGCCACCCCTGGGATGACTAACTAAAACAGACACAACTGGCTGCTTGACAGCTGGGGCAAGGTGGTGTACACACCCTTTGCTTTAGATATAGTAGTCCTATATCTAACCCTAAAATGGACACATATATTCCTATCAGTCACTCCTATGGCAGGCCTTATCAATCCTGAAGGCAGAGTGCTTGGAATAATGTGAAATGGTGCTCTGGCATGAGCTGAGCCCGTTTGCAGCTTGCGGAACCAAGTCCTAATAGCTGTTCCATGATAACGCTATACCATATACTCTTAAGTGCATTATGTACCTCGCGGTCATATGCTAACTTTGGTATAGCATTATCAAAACATGTCGAGTAAGGTGTCATACGAATTGGAATACTAACCCCTCGCCAATTCTGGCGACGGGGTTAGCATTCCACCCTTCTAGAGGGACACGACATGTATGTAACCTGTAACCCCGGTTAAAGTCAGACATAGCCTCAGCTCCACAAAATGGATGCTGCCACCGAGACACAAGTCTGCCCTCCTGCTGCTGGGAGTCCTTCCAGCAACGGAGGCAAGGACAAAGGGTTTCCTGTCAGGGGCGGTGCCAGCAACATCCCAGACAGGATTTTGTGTATCCCAGGTAGGCAGGGCTTTAGAGGAAGGTGACTGCAAGTGGCACCCCGGTGCTCACTGTGCATAGGCCGGCTCAAACCAGTTCTGGGGGCACACCAGCCCCTGGGCTGGGGAGAGACCGGACAAAGGAGAGGGGTGTAACCACCCCCCTCCTAGTCCCACCCATAGGGCAGGACTTAGTCGCGTGCCAGCCCCTTTTCTCAGGATAAAGGTAGGAGCAGGCCCCCTTCCAAATTAGATCATCTTTGAATCCTGAAACTACTTTCCACGAAAGGAACTCAAGACTTCTTCCTAAGATTTCTCCCTTGTGACTAAGGAGTAGTCACCCTGCACCCGCAGGCACCATCCAAGCATCGCGGTTTGCTGTAAGTCTCTCCTCCGGATCAAGACTGCCCAGCTCGACGAGAACCGGCTTCCCTGGCACCTCTGACCTCTACCTGCATCATCAGCCCAGCTGAGATTCGTGGGTGCGACGAGACCTCGAGGGACCGGCCATCTTCAAGACTGCACGACGCTTGCCCAGCACGACCGCCGAGGGACCCTCGAGTGAGTGCTTTGGGGTAAGAGAAGCCCCAAACCCAAGCAGCACGAGCACCGAAGTTCAGCCCCCCAGCATCTTCCAGATCTGCGTGGGGCCCTTTTGCTTCTGCGCTGCTTGCCACGTTGTCCGGTCACTTGCCCGTTGGCTAGTGACCCTCCAGACGACGTCCTACGTTTGTTTCACCACTGGTCTAGCTCCTCTGGACTGGCCCTTGTCTCCTCTTGAAGGGGAACTTCCTCGGACCCTCCTGGTCCACTCCAGATGCCATTTTGTGTCACCACGTGGGCTTGCCTTAGCCAAGGCTTGTTGCCTCCTTCACCGGATCCAGCCTCGCCAGCAGCAGACATCCGACGTGGGACAGCTCACAGACCTCCAGCCTGGTCGACAACCTCGCCCTGGTCCGTGCAGCAGCAGAATCCAGTGTCGCCTCATCACCTGGCGGAGTGACCTCGTCCGGTGCCATCCTGGTGCCCACCTAATCACTGGCTAGTGATTCAGAACTTGGTCCCCTCTGCTTACAGGTATCCTTCTTCACTGATCCAGTCCTTGGATCAGCCCGGAACATCTTCACTGGTCGCCTGCCAGCAACTTTTACTTCAGGCTCCTGGTTCGTCAACGAGGATTCCCGACGACACTTGAACCCTATGCAGCCGCAGCCCCTGGGCTAGGTAAACCGAGTACCATGGTGCTCCAGCGTAGAACCACTCTCTAAGGGGCATATTATCAAGGGGGTTTATCTCCGCTTTTTTGGCTTTAAAAGCCAAGAAAGCGGAGATAAAATTATCTCCCTATTACCTAGCTGTCGCTAACACCAGTTAGCGACAGCTAGTAGGAGATAGCGACCATCTTGGGCCCCACTTTGCATGTCAGTGATATTTATCACTAATGACATGCAAAGTGGGAGTGCCAAGATGTTAGCGACTGGAAACAGTCGCTAACATCGCTATCTCCTATTACCAACTTTTGGAGATATTCGCGCTAAGCGCGAATATCTCCAAAAACTAACACCTGCCCTGAGCAGTTCTTAGCCATGTTATCCAATGGGAGGTGGATAACATGGCTAAGAGCATTAGCTCGGTAATGCATGAATATCGCTGACTTTTCAGCGATATTCATGCATTGCGGCCGTTTTTTATCGCATTTGCGATAAACCTTGATAATAGCAAGGTTTATCTGCGATAATTTCTGACGATGCTTAGCGTTAAAAAATTCGTTGCTAAGCATCGTTAGCGATAAATATCGCTTAACGTTGGTAATATGCCCCTCAGTGTCTAGATCCACTTTCGTTTTGACCTACCTAGTCGGGTTCGCCCGAGAACACTAACTTTGCATTTACTAGCCTCCATAGACTTTGTTCCGCATCCCGCGTGAGAGTGCACACTCTGCACCCGATCCCCCTAGGTCTCCTGCTCGTAATCTAAAGGTTCAGTAGTCTAGCCCTAGCGATCCCAAAGCCTCTGAGAATAGTTACTTACCTGCTAGTAATTCGCATTCCACTTTCATAGTATATGGTTTGTCGTGCCCCTCGGGCATTTGTGTAAATTGTGCGACTTTAAGTATTTTCTTAAGAGTTTTGTATTGTGCTTAGCACCCTGTCCTCATAAAGAGTCCAGGGTTGTTGTGTTATAAATAAATATCCTTTTATTTTCATAACAACTTGTGTGGTGTCCTTTCACTTGATGTTCAAGGGGTATATGTGATGGTAAAACAGCTGGCTTAACACGCCCTCTAGAGTTTAGCCTTAGACTGCTCTTGTCCATGCTACTAGGATAGCTGGTCTAAAAAGGTTGACTTACAACCAATCATCAATAAGGGTTGTTTGGACTGATACAAAGTGCTCACTAGAATAGTGAACATTATATATCAGGCCAACTTCTCACACTGTATTACCAGCTAGGTCCCTTCTATGGGTGGGACCAGGGAAGGGGGTGGTTACACCCCTTTCCCTTTATCCAGTTTCGCGCCAGAGCTGGGGTTGGAGTGCCCCAGCACCGGTTTGAACCGGACTATGCATGGGACACCTTGTGTGCCCCAGGCAGTGTCTCATTTCATTTAGCCCTCCCTGCCCCAATACACTATAGCCTGTCTGGGGTGGTGCCAGCACCTCCCAAGACAGGAAACCTATTGTTCAAGCCTCCCTCACTATAAGGACTCCCAGCAGCTGGAGGTCAGACTTGTGTCTGTGGCAGCAGCATCCATTTTGTGATGCTGAGGCTCTGGTTAACTTTAACCGGGATTAGTAGGAACAACATGTCTTCTCCCTCTAGAAGGGTGGAATGCTACCCCCGTCGCCAGAACTGGCGAGAGAGTAGTATTCCAAAGCATACGACATGTTTTGATAAAGCCAAACCAAAGTTAGCATTCAACCACGAGGATTATAATGCACTTAAGAGTATATGGTATGGCTATATCATAGAACAGCTATAAGGACATGGTTCCGAAAGCTGCAGACAGGCTCAGCTCATGCTAGGGCACCCTCTCACATAAAACCAAGCACTCTGCCTCCAGGATTGTCAAGGCCTGCCATAGGAGTGACTTATAGGTGCATATGTGTCTATATATAATGGTAGGTACAGGAATACTATACCTAAGCATGGGGCGATTACACAACCTTGCCCCAGCTGAGTGATCAGCCAGTTGTGTCAGTTTGGATGGCCAGCCAGGGGTGGCAAAAGATATGCTGCAGCCCCTGGTAGGCCTTGGGTGCACCTATGCCCTGGGTACCTATGGTACACTGTACAGGGACTCACAAGAGTGACCCAATTCCCAATTGGTGATGTACCTAAAGTACATGGTATGAATTTAGAGAGAGAACAGCAGGGCTGTGGGTCTGATTAGCAGGCCCACAGCCACATTAAAGTCGAAAACCAGTGAAGCAAAAAGCAAAAAGTGGTGTGACCATAGGAAAGCAGACCCTACTCTCCTACACAGCGTAAGTCGAAACCAGTGCATGGACAAGTTTTCTTTCCATTGGCGGGGCATTGGGGGCCTCCGAATTGGGCAGCTGTGGCAGTTGTTTGAAGGGATGAAGGCGCACGGGGGACTCCAGTTCCCGGACTTGATTATCCTGCATTTGGGTGGGAACGGCATGGTGAAGCTGGGTCGCAGGGCCGTCAGAGAGGCTTTGTTGACAGAGTTCGCTTGGTTGGGAAGGAACTTTCCTGGGCCTCGGATCTCATGGTCCAACATGATTCTGCGGCGTAACTTGGGTCCCGGGGTGGGGTCGAGGGCCCTGAACGTTTCTGTGAGGCGCCTGAACACGGAGATGGCTAAGCTGTGTGCCGGTCAGGGCCGCCTTTGCCACATAGCACACAAGTTGCTCAGGGGGGAACCACAAGTTCCATCGTGATGGTGTTGACTTGTCGCTCATTGGCACAGACCTGTGGGTTGATGGAATTTGGAAATTTGTGTGGAATTTGTTTGATGGTTGGGCAGGTGAAGGTCCGGTTGGCCCTGGTCGCCCTTGTGGTGGTAAGAGAGAGCACAGAGACTGCCTTACATCACCAAGAGGAGTCCTCCTGCATACTCCCAGGCCAGCACTGAGGGGGGAGACAGTTATCTCACCCCAGAGGGAATGGGTACATCTGCTCGGGGCAAGGGCGCTGAGACATCCAAGCTAGGGCATGGGGCTCCTGCCGCTGGTACACCCTACGAGCCCCGTGGGCAGCCTGGTGTTGGAGGTGTGGGCCCTAGGGTTGCCGACAAGGACCAGATGGCAGGGGCTCACCTCTCAAGGATGCAGGTGGGTTACACCTGCATGGTTTTTCTTTGGGGGCGCGGGCCAGAAGGCCCCTTAGTGCTGGATAGTTAGATAATGCTCATGGATTTGTCTTCTGTATATATTAAAAATTGATTCTGACATTTTACCGCAAATTTATTGTCGAGATGGACACACTTGTAAATATACCTTTTAGAGACTCGTGTTTTAGCATTGACTTGTGATTTGAATTTCTGACTATTCATTTTTTAAATTTAAATTGTCATGTTTTGATTGTGATGGTTTTAATAAATATGGCCTTTTCACCCACAAAGCTTGCTTGAAGTCACTGATTCGTGGGGTTATCGGGGGTGGGGTCAGGAGCATCCTGGGGTATCCGGGTCCTATGGTTGAGGTGCACTGACGGAACTGTATGTGGGTACTAGCACCTGACTAGAGGTGCACTGACAGAGCTTGATATGGGTCCTAGCACTGATAAGATATTTTTTATTTTGCTTGATTAGTTAAAATCTTTGCAAATACATAGCAAGAAATATTCCCATTATACACAATTAAATACAATTAAAACAGTTAAAAGATGCGTAATCTAAAAGTCATCAATTGCATGTTCTATATTTATACATTATTCACATAGACTCTTGCATCTCATGTAGTGCTATCTGCCAATGACTACAACAACTTCCCAGATCGAATGGCACAGCTTAATCAAGACCACTGTCCAGATTGAAAATCTGGTGATTAAAATACAGAAAACAAATAGTGGGGGAGGGTCATAAAGGGCAAATATTTAACGACCAAGGCTCATCATGCCCCTATAATAGCAACAACAGAATTGACAAAACCTGGTCAGAAAAACTGTAAGTATGTCAAATTAAGTCTGAGACCATGAGTCCATTGATGACACTCAAGTGATATCACAGGGCTAGAAAAAATTCCCATCAGCCCACCTCTCTGGTGGAATATCGTCACGTGGGAGATATTTTCATAAATCCAGTTCTTACAGCACCTGAAGTTGATGCACAGAAGGATTTTGAACTTCTTTGACCACAGTGATTCACTCGTGATGCCAATGGAGTGCAGTGCGCGTGAAAAAAATGAAAGTGTGAGATAAAATTGACTCAAAGAACCAAAAATCGGTTTAATTGGTATGGTGCTCTGGTCAAAACTAAAAACAATACCTCAATAGTTTAAAATAATAACTATATAAAGGCAGGGTGTATTATGGTCGACATGTTTCAGCTAGATGGACAACTGGTCCTAGCTTTCTTCAGGACCCGGTGAAATACTGCGACTGCAAATTAACACAAATAGGAATCGAATTAAAGTGATGAGTTTGTACACCAATAATGGATAAATCCTACCAGTTGTTCTGAGCCCAGATAGCTACTGGTGATAATCCAATCTTAACGTCTATCCTGGAACAAGATAGAAAAGATGTACAACTCAAAATAGTGCAAAAACGGTCTCAACAGTACAACAAACAAAAGCAGACATACTCACAATACGGTTGAGAATTACTCACCGTTACTCTGTAGTTAAAAATTATACTACCAGATGAGTGTATACAAATCACACTGAGTTAACAAAATAACTAGACTTACCCAGCGTTATGTGGGATAGTGCCTCACCTCACCCGGTCACCCACTCGGGAAAAAGGAGGCCCCGCTCTGTCAGAAGAAAATAAGTAAAAGGACCTCAGAGAAATATCAGGGGTACCTAAGTGCTGTAGTCACTACTTAGCACTGTTCTGCTGACAAAAAACCTAGTTCTAGTAAAGGAGATTCAACCTCAAACAACCATGGTGGGGACCCTGCAAGACAGCCCTCCCTTTAAACTGGAAGAGAGTAGTGTTCAAGAAATGTTAGATAATATGGGCCAAAGGCATCCCACACGAGTACCCAATGTGTCAAAAGCATACAAAATTAAACAGACATACAGAACCACAGAGAGATATACATATAGCTCTGATGCCTGACACAGAACACAGACAGCCGGCGTCCTACCTGTCCGTCGGTACCTCTAGATGTACATCCGAGCTGGAGTGGAGGTAAAGGACGGACAGGCGCGCCCGTCTTTATATATCCCCGTTGATAGGCTGATTAGTCAATCAATTACAGCGGTGTAATGCGCTCGAAATCGGGAAGTGAGAGAACACTATCCCCCTCACACATGCGCAGTACAACAACCATGTCACAAGTAACGCGCTTGCGCGTTTATGGAGCCATTTGGCCCATATTATCTAACATTTCTTGAACACTACTCTCTTCCAGTTTAAAGGGAGGGCTGTCTTGCAGGGTCCCCACCATGGTTGTTTGAGGTTGAATCTCCTTTACTAGAACTAGTTTTTTTGTCAGCAGAACAGTGCTAAGTAGTGACTACAGCACTTAGGTACCCCTGATATTTCTCTGAGGTCCTTTTACTTATTTTCTTCTGACAGAGCGGGGCCTCCTTTTTCCCGAGTGGGTGACCGGGTGAGGTGAGGCACTATCCCACATAACGCTGGGTAAGTCTAGTTATTTTGTTAACTCAGTGTGATTTGTATACACTCATCTGGTAGTATAATTTTTAACTACAGAGTAACGGTGAGTAATTCTCAACCGTATTGTGAGTATGTCTGCTTTTGTTTGTTGTACTGTTGAGACCGTTTTTGCACTATTTTGAGTTGTACATCTTTTCTATCTTGTTCCAGGATAGACGTTAAGATTGGATTATCACCAGTAGCTATCTGGGCTCAGAACAACTGGTAGGATTTATCCATTATTGGTGTACAAACTCATCACTTTAATTCGATTCCTATTTGTGTTAATTTGCAGTCGCAGTATTTCACCGGGTCCTGAAGAAAGCTAGGACCAGTTGTCCATCTAGCTGAAACATGTCGACCATAATACACCCTGCCTTTATATAGTTATTATTTTAAACTATTGAGGTATTGTTTTTAGTTTTGACCAGAGCACCATACCAATTAAACCGATTTTTGGTTCTTTGAGTCAATTTTATCTCACACTTTCATTTTTTTCACGCGCACTGCACTCCATTGGCATCACGAGTGAATCACTGTGGTCAAAGAAGTTCAAAATCCTTCTGTGCATCAACTTCAGGTGCTGTAAGAACTGGATTTATGAAAATATCTCCCACGTGACGATATTCCACCAGAGAGGTGGGCTGATGGGAATTTTTTCTAGCCCTGTGATATCACTTGAGTGTCATCAATGGACTCATGGTCTCAGACTTAATTTGACATACTTACAGTTTTTCTGACCAGGTTTTGTCAATTCTGTTGTTGCGATTAAAATACAGATACAGCTAAAATAAAGTATTGAGTTAATATTATACTTATAAAGTTTATCAGCATGGTTCGGATAGCAGCAGGGTTTTAAGTCTCTTTGTTACAGTCTCAAACAATGTTGTTAGCCGACAGTTGAGCTGAACGTCAGTGGGTTTGAAGCATAGTTTCACTGCCTGCCTACAGGACTGGATGCCGTAATGCCTGAAAAAAAGGCACAACAAGGTGCATCTTATATCCTTTAAGTTCGGGGCAGTTGCAGATAACGTGGATGATGTCTTCCTTCCCACTTCCACATAGGCGACAAGTCGGAGTGCCACCTTTCCTTTCCCATGGTGGAAGATGGGGCTTAATCGCAATTACCCCCAGCCGCAGCCTCAAAAAGTTTTCCTTCTTACTCATCTTGATTCCGGCACTCAAATAGGCTTGGGGTTTCAGCCTTACATAGTCACTGAGCACTATCCAGCCGTGAGCCTTATTAGTGAGAATTGCTTTGTCTTCTAAGACAGATAGCATTGATGTTGTTTTTCGTGCTGCTTTTTTGAAAGAAAGATGGTCCGTTGGAACGGCCCAGAGATCAGACAGGCCCAGTGGCTCAATTGAATCGAGCAAGTAATCCCTGGCTGGGCATTTTTCTTGGCTGACCAGGGCTTTCCAAAGATGGAAATTTAAAGATCCTGCCTCAGCGCTTCGGATTTTGTGCCTACTTTTAACATAGTTGCTCCTCCTTTCTACCGTTTGTCTTTGAATCCCAAATTCTAACCGCATTTGAGCCGGGGAGACATATTTTGGGAGGTGGAAAATTGCTCTGTCGGCGTTAGCTATTATGACATCTAAAACTGCTGCATCTTTACCTTTTAGAGCCTCACTCCCATATGACAGTGTCGGCAGCAGTTTAGCCCTCAAGACCTGTAAAAAGGGTTCAAGCGTGAGGTCGGGGAACTGTCTCTTCAATGACTTCAGGGATAGATACGTGGTGGTCCCCTTTCCTCGGATGGACTCTAGCTGGAGTTTAAATGTGTTTTTATGATCCATTAGGATTCCCAGGTATTTATACCTTTGTACTTGGTCCAAGCGTTGGTCGTCAAGGAACCAACTATTGGTCTTCTTTTTATGATAGTTGACTGCCATAATTTTCATCTTCTTGAGGTTTATTTTTAGGGAGTTCTGCTTAGAAAAACTGCTTGTCGTGTTTATCAAATGCTGAAGGCCAATTGGTGTCCTACTAATTAAAACCAGGTCGTCCGCATATTGCAAGTTTGACATTAGCTTGTTCCCCAAGTTGGGAGCATGGGATACGCAACTGTCCAACTCCACAGGCAGGTCAGCCAAAAAAAAATTAAAGAAGGTCGGGGCCAGGACGCACCCCTGCTTGAGGCCCTTAGAGGTCTTGATACGTTTTGAGATGTATGCCCCTTCACCTAGTTTGGGTCCTAGCCCTGGAATAGAAGTGCACTGACAATACTGTATGTGGGTCCTAGCACTGGAATAGAAGTACACTGACGGAGCTGTATGTGGGTCCTAACACTGGACTAGAGGTACACTGATGGAGCTGTATGTGGGGCCTAGCCGTGGAATAGAGGTGCACTGACAATGCTGTATGTGGGTCCTAGCACTGGAATAGAGGTGCGCTGACAGTGCTGTATGTGGGTCCTAGCACTGGAATAGAGGTGCACTGACAGAGCTGTATGTGGGGCCTAGCACTGGAATAGAGGTGCACTGACAGAGCTGTATGTGGGGCCTAGCACTGGGCTAAAGGTGCACAGACGGAGCTGTATGTGCACCCTAATTGTGGACTAGAGGTGCACTGACGGAGCTGTATGTGGGTCCCAGCAGTGGAATAGAAGTATACTGACGGAGCTGTATGTGGGTCCTAACACTGGACTAGAGGTACACTGATGGAGCTGTATGTGGGGCCTAGCCGTGGAATAGAGGTGCACTGACAATGCTGTATGTGGGTCCTAGCACTGGAATAGAGGTGCACTGACAGAGCTGTATGTGGGGCCTAGCACTTGGCTAAAGGTGCACAGACGGAGCTGTATGTACACCCTAATTGTGGACTAGAGGTGCACTGATGGAGCTGTATGTGGGTCCCAGCAGTGGAATAGCAGTGGCACCGTGGTCACGGTCACGGTGGAGCAGTATATGACTAGGTGCCCCAACAGAGCTGTATGTGCGTCCTAACACTGGACTAGAGGTGCACAGACGGAGCTGTATGTGGGTCCTAGCACTGGACTAGAGGTGCACTGACGGAGCTGTATGTGAGTCCTAGCACTGGAATAGCCGTGGTCGCCGTGGAGCAGTGTATGACTGGGTGCACTGACGGAGCTGTATGTGAGTCCTAGCACTGGAATAGCCGTGGTCGCCGTGGAGCAGTGTGTGACTGGGTGCACTGACGGAGCTGTATGTGAGTCCTAGCACTGGAATAGCCGTGGTCGCCGTGGAGCAGTGTATGACTGGGTGCACTGACGGAGCTGTATGTGAGTCCTAGCACTGGAATAGCCGTGGTCGCCGTGGAGCAGTGTATGACTGGGTGCACTGACGGAGCTGTATGTGGGTCCTAGCACTGGAATAGCCGTGGTCGCCGTGGAGCAGTGTATGACTGGGTACACTGACGGAGCTGTATGTGGGTCCTAGCACTGGAATAGCCGTGGTCGCCGTGGAGCAGTGTATGACTGGGTACACTGACGGAGCTGTATGTGGGTCCTAGCACTGGAATAGCCGTGGTCGCCATTGAGCAGTGTATGACTGGGTGCACTGACGGAGCTGTATGTGGGTCCTAGAACTGGAAGAGCCGTGGTCGCCATTGAGCAGTGTATGACTGGGTACACTGACGGAGCTGTATGTACGTCTTAGCACTGGACTAGAGGTGCACTGACGGAGTTGTATGTGGGTCCTAGCACTGGAATAGCCGTGGTCGCCGCGGAGCAGTGTATGACTGGGTGCACTGACGGAGCTGTATGTGAGTCCTAGCACTGGAATAGCCGTGGTCGCCGCGGAGCAGTGTATGACTGGGTGCACTGACGGAGCTGTATGTGGGTCCTAGCACTGGAATAGCCGTGGTCGCCGCGGAGCAGGGTATGACTGGGTGCACTGACGGAGCTGTATGTGGGTCCTAGCACTGGAATAGCCGTGGTCGCCGCGGAGCAGGGTATGACTGGGTGCACTGACGGAGCTGTATTTGGGTCCTAGCACTGGAATAGCCGTGGTCGCCGCGGAGCAGTGTATGACTGGGTGCACTGATGGAGCGGTATGCCCGGTTACTCACCGGTAATATCCATTACTCCGAGTCCTGGTCTCCCCGTCCCATTCCTGATACGTGAGCAGCTAGTCTGCTCCACAGAAACCCCTACCTAGCTGCGCTGTTTGCACTTCCCCCTATGATGATGTCACCATCACGTGACTATATAGGGGGAAGTGCCACAAACAACATCCTGAAAATACCAAAGATACCCAGAATGAAAAACACAGACAATCACCCAAACAAAAAAACCCAAACCAGGGAGGGAGGGAAGGGCTCAGGAATGGGACGGGGAGACCAGGACTCGGAGTAATGGATATTACCGGTGAGTAACCGGGCATTACCTCCTCGTCCTGTCTCCCCGTCCCATTCCTGATACGTGAGCCCATACCCAAGCACACGGTGATTGACAGAAAAAAACAGACCACACAGGTTTGAGAAAACAAACAGGTCCATTTAATCCAAAACAGTACATTTCAAACATCATGCACCGCAGAAAGGACACGAGCCCCAAAAGCAGCAGAGGCCGCCATCCCCAACTGAAGCCGGTAATGGGAAACAAAAGTATGGGGAGAAGCCCACGTGGCAGCATTGCAAATGTCCCTCAAGGAGGCCCCCTTGAACATGGCCCAGGAGGACGAAACGCTCCGGGTCGACCGACCCTGAACAGAGGAAGGCAGAGGACAGCTGGCAGAGTCGTAAGAGGAAACCACAGCACCCCTGACCCACCGAGACAAAGTGGACAAGGAAGGACGCAGCCCCAGCCCCGAGAGGCCATAGGTGACAAAGAGGGAATCAACCTTCCGGAAAGCAGCCGTACGCACCAAGTAGATGCGGAGAGCCCTCAACACATCCAAAGAATGAAGGAGTACCTCCTCAGGAGAGGCAGGGGCCGGAAAAAACACAGGGAGAACAATATCCTCCTGACAGTGAAAGGAAGACACCACCTTAGGGAGAAAGAACTGACTCGGGCGGAGAATCACCTTATCCTCGCAAAAACGCAAGAAAGGCGGGGAGGCCATCAGCGCCCCGATCTCACCAACCCGCCTGCCAGAAGTAATGGCCACCAGAAAAATAACCTTAGCAGAAAGGAACTTCAGGGCCACGGAGTCCAAAGGCTCGAAAGGAGGACCCGTCAAAGCCCGCAGAACCAGGGGAAGATCCCAAGGAGGCACAGGAGAACGGGAGACAGGACGCTGAAGCAAGAAACTCCGCAGAAGGCGAGCCACCAACGGGGAGACAGAGGCAACCGAAGAACCCCGAAAAGCAAGAACGGCAGCCCACTGAGCCCGCAGGGAAGAAACAGCAAGACCCAGGAGGAACCCATCCTGTAGGAAGTCCAAGACCCTCACAGCGTCACAGGAGGCAGAAGAGAGACCCTTCCCAAGGCACCAAGAAGAGAAATTCTTCCAGTGACGGGCATACGACTTCAAAGTGGAAGGACGCCGAGAAAGCTGAAGACAATGGGCAACCTCAACCGAGCACCCGAGATCCAGCAAACTCAACCTCTCAAGTGCCAAACCCCCAGCCGGAGGCGGCGCAGAGAGGCAAGGCCCAGAAGAGGAACCCTCAGAGGGGAGGGACACAGGGGAAACCGCCAATGAGGGCGAACAGAAAAGGTCAGCAGAAGGGGGAACCAAGACCGCCGAGACCACTCCGGAACAACCAGGAGAACCTCCGCCTGATCCCAACGAATCTTCCGGAGGACTCTCGGAATTAAGGCAAACGGAGGGAAGGCAAACAGCAGACCCTCCGACCAAGGAATCGAGAAAGCATCGGTGGCCCACGCCAGCGGAGAGGGAACGATGCTGCAAAACCGAGGAAGAAGGGCGGACTCCCCCGAGGCAAAAAGATCCAGCCAAGGAAGGCCGAACCGGAGGACAATCAGATCGAACAGATCCGGAGACAGACAGAGGGACACCGAGGACGGGAACACCCAGCTCAACGAGTCCGCAGGCCCATTCTCCGTCCCCGGAAGATAGACCGCCGTCAGAGACAAGAGATTCGATTCGGCCCACAGGCCGATCTTCCGGGAAAGGAGAAACAGGGCACGACACATGCCCCCCTGGCGATTCACATAAGCACGAACCACCTGATTGTCGGTCTGCACAGAGACCGCCCGACCCCGAAGGAGAGGAGCGAACCAAAGAAGAGCCAACCAGACAGCCCGCAGCTCCTTCCAGTTCGACGACTGGAGGGACTCGAAGCCGGACCACCGACCCTGAGCCTTGGAGGCACCCAGAACGGCACCCCACCCCAGAGCACTGGCATCCGTGGACAAAACGATCACAGACAGGGGAGGAAGGAGATCGAACCCCCGGGACAGAGACAGAGGGGACAACCACCACTGGAGATCCGCCCGAATCCCCGGAGTGACAGGGATGAGAGTCTCGTAGTCCAAGGAGGCAGGATCCCAGTGAGACAGGACATGATGCAACAGGGGGTAGAGATGCAGCCTGGACCAAGGAAGGAGATGCAGAGTGGACGCCATCTCCCCCTGACTCCGCAACCAGAGACGGGCAGACACTCGGGACTGGGACAGAAGCCAGGAAAGGTGACGAAACAAAGTCAACTGGCGCTCCTGTGAGAGAAAAACCATGTCCATGTCCATTCGGAAGAGAGCCCCCAGGAATTTCAGGGACCGGGAGGGCACCAGGGAGGACTTCCTGTGGTTGATAAGGAACCCAAAGGACCCCAGCAGAAGACACACCCGGTCCACATCCAACAGAGCCTGCGAAAAAGAAGGAGAGACAATCAACCAGTCATCCAGGTAAGGAAAAACCAGCAGTCCCATGGAATGTAGAATACCCACCAGAGGGGCCAACAGCTTGGTGAAAACCCTGGGAGCCGATGAAAGGCCGAAAGGGAGCACCCTGAACTGATAATGCCGGCTCCCCACAGCAAACCGGAGGAAACCCTGGTCGTCCGGATGGACGGGAACATGAAGATAAGCATCCATCAGGTCCAGCGACGCCAGGAAGCCACCCGGAAGGACCAGAGGCAGGATGGACTGGAGAGTAACCATCTTGAAAGGACGATGGATCACGAAGCGATTGACCCGCTTCAGATCCAAGACAGGCCGAAGATCCGAAGTGTCCTTCTTGGAAACCAGAAAGAGAATGGAGTAGCACCCCAAGCCCCTCTCCAGCGGAGGCACCTCCACAATCGCCCGCTTCTCCAACAGGAGCCGTACGCCGGCCAACAAAGCATCTCTCCGCAGAGGAAGACTGGGCAGAGGGGTCCGAACAAAACCCGGAGGTGGAGGAGAGGAAAACTCGAGCCGGTAACCCTCCGAAACGGTCTGAACCGCCCAGGCATCCGGAACCGACAACCACTGGGCACGGAAGGACTGAAGGCGACCACCAACCGGCAAAGGCAGAGAGTCATTGGGAAGAGGAGGAAGCGGCGGCGGCAACACCAGCAGCGGCCCGGGGCTTGGCACTTCCAGGGGCCCCCCGGCCACGACCCCTGCCACGAAAGGGCTGAGAAGCACCACGAGCAGGAGGCCCAAAGGCGCGACGGTAACCAAACCCACGACCCCGGGAAGGGGGGCGGACAGGAGCCACCAGCTTGCGATTCTCCGCAGATTGCTTGATCAAATCTTCCAACCGAGGACCGAAAACCTTGGAACCTTCAAAAGGCAACTTAAGGAGGACCGACTTCTGGGAAGAGTCCGCCTTCCAGGATCGCATCCAAATATGACGACGTGCAGCGATGGAAGCACCAGATGCAGCCGCCGCCGCCCCCAAATTGTCAAAAGAAATATCCGACAGGTACCGAACCTGCTGTTCCATCAAAGACAAAAGAGGAGTGGCATCCTCGCCGTCCTGCAGCAAAACGGACAGGGACTGGAAATCCTTAAGGAGCGACTGAACCATATAGTTGGAATAGGCAGTCGCACGGACGGAAAAATTGGAAGCAGCATAAGAACGCTTCACAGCCCCCTCAATACGCTTATCCACAGCATCCGCCGGCAGGGCGTCCTCAGAAACGACCAAACCCTGAGAAGAGAGGCCAGCCATCAGATTATCCACCTTTACAGCCTGAGGAAACTCAGCAGAAAAACCCTCAAGAGGGTAACGCCGAGACAGGAAACGAGGAAAAGCAGACTTATCCACCTCCTGCCACTCGTGTGACAACACCTTGCGAATAGCACTGTGCAAAGGCAAAGAATCCGGAGCAGGCTGGACATATTGCGTGAAGAAGTCATCCTCCAAGACATCAGCGGCAGGAGGAGAGAACCCCAAGTTGGACCGAACATGTGCGAATAGGTCAGAGAGCTCAGCACCCTGAACAAAACGTCCACGCACACCCTCATCCCCCTCAGGACCCAAGTCATCTTCAGCGTCAGCCTGGGGATCCACAGAAACACGAGGTCTCTTGGGAGGAGGATCAGCCGCATCCCTGGCCAGGAAAGCAGCAGCCACTGCCTCACCAACAAGGAGGCGCAGGGCATCCAGAGGGGACGCAGAAGAAGAAGCCGCAGCATCCATGAAAGCACAAGTCCAAAAACCACACCAACAGGCAAAAACAAGGACAAAAAAACATCCAAGAAGGACCCCTTAAATACAGGACGAGGACCCGAACACCTGTGGCAGGTAATGCAATGGGCCGGCATAAAACAGCCCAATCAGCAGGCCACACGCCCCCAAAAGTCCAAAAATCAGGAGCGCCACACCACCAGCACCAGCAGAGCCCCAGCCCACTAAAGCAGGGCGAAAAAGGACCGAAGGAAAACCGGGGACGGCCGCTGTAGCAGGCCAACCAGAGCCAGGTGAGGAAAAGCACAGAAAAACGGCCGCTAACGCGAGCCGCGTGAACAAACAGTGCCCCCAGAACACAGACGGCCGCTAACGCGAGCCGCGTGTACAAATGAAGCCCCCAGAACAGAGACGGCTGCTAACGCGAGCCGTGTATAAAGAAAAACAGCCTGGGGGAAGCAAAAACCAAAAAGAAAAGACGGCCGCTAAAGCACGCCGCCGACCACACCAAAAACAGCAGGGAACTCACCTCGAGAGTAGACCCAACAGCACAGCCAGGAACGCGGTCCACAGGATCGCAGAAAAAAAAGAACAGGATGTTGTTTGTGGCACTTCCCCCTATATAGTCACGTGATGGTGACATCATCATAGGGGGAAGTGCAAACAGCGCAGCTAGGTAGGGGTTTCTGTGGAGCAGACTAGCTGCTCACGTATCAGGAATGGGACGGGGAGACAGGACGAGGAGGTAATGTGGGTCCTACCACTGGAATAGCCGTGGTCGCCGCGGAGCAGTGCATGACTGGGTGCAAGTGAGGACTGATCTGAATCAGAAGATTCTTGCTCACTGGCATTCGGCACTTGGGCTATTGCCGGGTAAAGACAAAAATAAGCGCATATTTGCAAAAACGTGCGCCGCTGGTTGTGATGAAATAAAAACTTCGAACACTATCAGTGTCCGCGCTCCTGCCTTAATCATCCAGGCCCAGATTAATTAATACGTTACACTGGGTTTGCGTTACTTTTGTAACTCAAACCTGATAGAAAGTGTTGCATTGGAATTTAGTTTTCAACACAAATCATGATGTGTGCTGGATAGTTTCACAAAGTAACACAAAGTTGTGCTATCCTCCACTTTCCATTGCTTTGCGCCAAGGGTGCATTCCATGGGTGTAACGCCGGAGTGCAACCATCCTACCTACAAACATTTGTAGACAGGGATTTCCTTCAAATCTTCTATCTCCTCGAGGCAGGCGTAATGAGAGAAAAGTTGACACTTTTCCTCAATTTTTTCCTGGCCTCCATGAGTGCTTCATTGTACAGCTCATATTCCAAGCAGGACACGTGTTAAAGGATAGTTGTTGTGCTGGAGGTGCCTCTGCCAAAGCACACATCTTTGCACTCTGTTGCAAGGGTGTGCGTCATTGACGCACGTCAGCCTAAAACGCGCCAGCGCAAGGAGAGAGGAACACAGTGCAAGATCTTAGTAGATACGCCTCAATTCTGCTCTCTCCCTCTCAACTTCAGTTGCTGGGTTGCATGAATTTATCCTGCATCTGGAACCCAATCTTTTGTGAAAGCATTGAAGCGATTCTGTTTGTTTTAACTGGTGATATCATACTTGGAGTAGCACATGTAGGCGGCTGGCTCAGTCTATGGTTTGCGTCTACAGGTGAGGCAGTGTGCACTGAGTCCAGGCAGCCCTTCGTGACCGTAGAGTGGTCGCTGATAACCAAAGCTCTCAAGGGGCAGCTGTGCAGAGCAGCTAAGGCTTATTCAGGAGGGTGTAAAGCAGGTACATTAACACTCGGTCAGTCAGTAAAGCTTACACACAAGAGAGAACCACACCACGGTTTATGAAAATACCTCGTATTTATTATTTATACACCAACACTAAAACTTCCTTGGTATATCTCCTACCCAGAGATATCAATACACAATAGAATATACTTCAGAACAGGTAAGTAAAGCATATAAAACACATGGGCTCCTATGGGGGGGCCAAACCATATACTAAGAAAATGGAATGTGAGGTGTGTACCCCAACGAGACAAACACCCAAGGATCGTAGGCCAGGGGAAGCAAGAAACCACCAAGGGTAAGTAGGTAGAATTCCCAAGGTGCCCGGGTGCAGAGGTGTTGCACCGGGTCAGTGTCTATAGGATAACATGCGGAAGCCGCGGTTGGATTTTTATGGATTCCGGACCCTTCCCAGAGAACCCAGAGGAAACCTGTTGGAACTAGGAAAGTTGGAGGACACCCCCACCCTTGGATACCCAGAGAACCAGGATAGGTGTTGTCAGAACTGGCCGTTGAAGTCAATGGAGGATCTCAGCTGTTTGGCAGCTTCCGGGTCTCATGAACCAGGTCGGTGGAACCCAAATGTGGATTCTGATCAAGGCGGACCTGTAAGGAGAGGAGACCGAGACCAAACCTCCGAGAGGTGTCCAGGAGGATCAGGATCACGATGCCAGCCCTTGCAGAAGGTACTTTGCTGTAGCCCGAAGGTCTTGAAGAAGCAGCTGTGGAGCTCAGGCGATGATGCAGGAGCACAGGAGCCATCCACAAGCTGTAACACGCCGATTGAAAAATGCAGGAAGGCCAGTGAGTGGCCAGCAGGACCACCAACAAACCTTGGCAAATGCAACAGATGTGTTGCAGGAAACAATGCTTAGTTGCAGACCAACAAGGTCTGTGGGACTCACCCAGTAAGGGTAAGTCAGGGCCGATCCTCAGCAAGCAGAAGAGCCAGCAGGAAATGATGAAGACCCCAGGAAGACCCTCTGGCAGCAGGCACAGGGGGTAATGTAATGTAATGTAATGTAAAGTCACATTTATATAGCGCTACTACCACTCCATGGAGCATCTTGGCGCTCAAAACCAACCCAGCTGGAATAGGTTGGTGGACTGGAGGCAACTCAGAACACACTACACACTCTACACTAGAGCCCTACAGGCAGCGTCAGTGAGTAAAGTAAAGTAAAGTCCACATTTGTAAAGCGCACAATCACCCGTAAGGGTCTCTAGGCGCTGGGGGCCGTCGGGAAGATTAAGCGAGCTATTGCCCAGAGTCACATGGTGCTGGGCTAACCTGCCGCCGGAGCCGGGGATCGAACCGTGGTCCCCAGATTCCAGCGTCAGTCGCCCTGGCCGCGGCGCCACACCTCTCCCACAAGTGAGGGAGAAAATCCATGTCTTCAGGGGTTTCCTAAAGTGGCTCCCCTTAGACATGAGCCGAAGCTGAGGTGGCAGTTTTTTCCAAGCCCTGGAACCTAGGACAAAAAGAGATTTCCCACCTTTAGTGACCAGTCTAAATCTGGGGGTTACCAATAGGTTTTGATTGGCGGACCTCAGGCAGCGTGCTGGCTGATAATGTTTAAAGCCATTAGACAAGTACCTGGGTCCTTGTAGCTGAAAGGTTCTAAAGGTGATAACAAGGACCTTAAATAAAACACGCTTGTGTATGGGTAACCAGTGGAGAGTCTTGAGCGCGGCCGAGGCAGATGACTTTCTAGGCCAGCGAAGTACTAAACGGGCAGTGGCGTGCTGGACTAACTGCAGCCTGTGGAGCACGGCTTTATTAGTTCCTGCATACAGGCTGCTGCAGTAGTCCAGTCTAGATGTTATCAAAGCTCACAGGGAGGCCTCAGCAGCACACAGATGATGGGTGCCCACGTAGCTGGAGAAGCTGGGAGGACATCACTCTTGAGGCTGCTTGATGCTGGAGGCTGGGGCTTCTTGGAGCTTGCAGATCTTCAGTCAGGAGAGCCAACAAGCATAGTTAATGACAAACGGGCGGGGTACACAGGGATGCCGTTCCAGTCAGCTGGAGAGGGATTGCAGTCTGACAAGTTACAGGGGAGACTGGTCAGGCCTCTGGAGAGCCAACAATCCCCCACGTGTGTTGCAGAGCCGGGGGCTGTCTGTGGTAGAGCAGGATCCACAAGCAGGTCGTCATTGCCGAGGTGACTGTGGATGCAGGGGAGTGACTCCTTCGCGCCGAGGGAGATTCCTTCTTGCTATATTGATGCAGCCAGAGTTGTGAGAGACTCAGGAGGACGCACAGCCACGGACGTTGAAGAACTTGGAACTTGGAAGAGCACAGAGATAAAGTTGCAGTAGCAGTTTTCCTACCAGAGCATTCTTTGTCTGGATTCCTGTCTCGGTTCAGCAGCAGAGTTCAGTGCCCAACAGTAAAAGAGTCTTGAGACAGATCTTCAGGCGAAGCCACTCGGTCTTGAAGACGACGTCTGAACGAATCCAAGGCTCCACTCTCAGGGAAGCCCTTCAGTAACCCAGAAAGGGGTAGGACTACTTCTGCAGTGACCCACCGATCAGGAGGGGTGAGGGACGCTACTCAGGTAGACTGTTGGACACGGCCTCGTGGCGTGGTCCGACCCCGTCTGCATGGAGGGCCCGGGACGACATCGGCCCCCCCTTTACCTACTATCGACCCCCCTGACACGCACATTCACGAACTATCGGCGCGAGCAGCCTCCCGGGCCACCTACAGCTCCCCCTCCCTGGTACCCCGGCAGGACCTGCTCGCCAACGCTGCCAGCCTGGCACCCTGACCAGGCCACCCTTCCGGCCCGACTTCATCTTGGGACCCTCACGCCCCGAACACGTGGCCGCAGCCATCCCGGGCCCGGCCCCAGCGAAGCCCAGACCTTGAGGCACCAGGATCCTCCCAGGTGGTAAAGTGGCCACTCGACCAGACCCCGGAGGAGGAGAGTCTCGATGGGCCTCCAGCTGCCCCCGGACGCCTGGTATCGATCGCTCTCCAGACTCCCTGGGCGCGGGCTCCGCCCCCCTGCTGGGTGTCTGGACACCTTCACCCCGGCCCCTCCGGCCCCCAGGCGCGAGGGGCCGGACATCAAAGCCCTCCAGTCCTATATCTGGGCCAGCCCAGGATCCAGACGGCAGTTGTATCTGGAGTCGAAGCCCTGCTGACCTCGTCGCGGCTGATCCTGATCCTAACTCCTGCACCCGGAACTACCTTCGAGGCCCTGCTGACGCTGTCGCGGCCTGTCCAAACGGAACTACCTTCGAGGCCCTGCTGACGCTGTCGCGGCCTATCCAAGCTGAACCACCTTCGAGGCCCTGCTGACGCTGTCGCGGCCTATCCAAGCTGAACCACCTTCGAGGCCCTGCTGACGCTGTCGTGGCCTGTCCAAGCTGAACTATCTTCGAGGCCCTGCTGACGCTGTTGCGGCCTGTCCAAGCTGAACTATCTTCGAGCCCCTGCTGACGCTGTCGCGGCCTGTCCAAGCTGAACTATCCTCGAGGCCCTGCTGACGCTGTCGCGGCCTGTACAAACTGAACCACCTTCGAGGCCCTGCTGACGCTGTCGCGGCCTGAACCCTTGAACTATCCACGCACCAGTGGGTGCCAAGACTGTCCCGCTACCCCCTTTCCCCCGAGACCACGACATTACGGATCCCTCGATCCTTGCTGCTACCCTGCCAAGAACTTGCTTTGAGTACTTATATAAAGATTCTTGTGAACATCTTTCCTGTGTCGTGTCTATCTGTAAGTAGTGTGATTGCTCTGCTGTTACGATTGTAGGAGAGGAGCCTCGCCAAGGAGGCCTCCCTACGGCGCTCGGCCTATTCCATACAGAGAGGTGGGCTTCGGGGCGGACAGTCAGACACCTTCTGTCTCCCCTGGGGTCGCCTTTCCAACATTGGTGGCAGCGGTGGGATCCGAGCCCACGCAAATCGTACAGCGAGTAACACGTCACTACTGACAGAGACCCACAGCCACGATGACTACTAAGGAAGCCGGAACGACCGCAGAATTCCAGAAAGACCTGTTAGAGGAGTATACCCATAAAGAACTTAAACAATTTTGCAAAGACTTGGGTATCGCTACCACTGGACTAAGTACAAAGGACGATTTCAAAGAAGCGCTGCAAACCTGGGTGGAGTCCAGAGAGACCCCACCCCAAACGAACGATGACATTGTCCGAGAGGTACCCGTGAGTACCGTCATAGCCCCCATAGAGGAAAGAACCGCCAACAGGGACCCGGGCCTCTCCCACGAAGATGCCCGGGAGCGAGAGAGGAGTCGGCTCCATGAACTAGAGCTCGCCCGACTCCGGCTGGACGGAGAACTCCAATTAGCAGAAAAGAAAATGGCCCTTGAACAACGGCGATTAGAGGGAGATCTGGAAGAGAGGCGGCGGCAAAGAGAATTGGAAGAAAAAAAACTCGCATACGAACACGAGCGTGGCCTGAAAGAACTCGAAATCAAAGCCAAACTCGAAGAAGCTGGCGCCACGGTAGCCCGGAACCCCTCACCTCCTGCCGACCCAAAGGTCCACATCCCGAAGGATATCGTCAAGGAGTACTACAAGAATGACGATATCCAGCAATGGTTCAAGGCGTACGAAGTTGCCATGACCGCGCACCGCATTCCGCGATCAGACTGGGGTGCCGGCTTATGGGGGAGATTCGTCAGCGAAGGAAGAGACACCCTGCTGGAGCTGGCCGACGACGTAATGTCCTCCTATGACCACATGAAGGACGCCCTGCTTGTCCGGTATGGCCTCACCCCGAGATGTACCGGCAGAGATTCAGAGACTGCAAGAAAATCCCCGGTACCACGTGGGTCGAGTACGTGAACTTTTATAGCAGGGCCCTGGAAGGATGGATAAAGGGCAGCAAAGTGTCCACCTACGAGCAGCTGTTCGACCTCATCGTTTGGGAGCACCTCTCCAACAACTGCTTTGTCGAGCTCCGACAGCATCTACTCGACAGCAAGCTAACCGAGCCCCGGAAACTCGCCGTCGAGGCAGATCGATGGGTGAGCACCCGGGTCCCCCGAACACCGATAGGAGAAACCGGTCAGGGCGGTCGGGGCCACCCCCGCCAGCGGGGAGGCGGAGGAGGACAGAACCCGAGCCGAAGCTTCCCGCCAGCCTCGGGCCGGGGTCCCCCTCCAGGGAACCCCCCGAGTAACACTTCGCCGTCCCTGAAGAGGGACCCCCCAGCATGGCCGGGGCCCCACCCGAACATTACTTGCCACAGATGCCAGCGGACCGGTCACTATGCCAGTGACCCCCTCTGCCCCATGAACCAGCGTCCCGGCACCACAGGGCCTCCGACCCGCCAGTTCGCTGCTGCAGCTCTGGGAGAAGAGAGGGAAGAAGACGTAGAGGTCTACGAGGAAGATCAAATGGAGTATGAACCGGCCGCCATGGCCCTAGCCTGCCTGGGCAATAAAGCCCTGGTACCCCCGGCCCCGCTACCAAGCAACACTCGAAAATACCGTCAGTGGGTCCACATCAATGGACGACGGACCGAAGCCCTCCGGGACACGGGAGCCAGTGTGACGGCCGTCCGCTGCCACTTGGTGACCCCCGAACAGATCATCCCGAACGTACGCTGCCCCGTGAGGGCCGCCGACAACTCAGAAACTCTATGCCAGATGGCCAGAATTCCCTTCGAATGGGGGGGAGTGTCGGGCACCCTCAAGGTGACCGTCCGGGACGACGCCCCCGTGGACTGCCTCCTTGGGAACGACCTCGAGAGCTCTCCCTGGGCCCAAGTCGAGCGGAGAGAGCACCTAGGAATGATGGGATTACCAGAGTGGGTCTGTGCGACGACCCGATCTATGGCAGCCCGAGCCCCGGCAGTGACCGAGGCCGCCCCGACCGAGGAGCCGGAGTGGCCCGAGCCACCACCCTCTGCCATCCCCGAAGAATGCGACTCCGAGACCAGGCCCTCGGAGCCCGGAGACCACCACGAGCTCAGCGACATCCCCGAACTAGCCCAATGGCGCCAAGTGGGTGGTCCCACCCGAGAAAAGTTTCGGCAGGAACAGAAGACCTGCCCTTCCCTCGAGGGGACCCGCCAACAAGCCACTGCCCAAGCTACCGGGGATACCTCAGGGTCCCACTGGGTCTACTGGGACCACGACCTCCTATATAGTGAACAGTAAATTGCCGAGCTGGGGGCCAGCCGAGTGCTAGTGGTTCCCCTGCGATTCAGAGACTTCCTTTTGAACCTGGCGCACGATGTGCCCCTCGCAGGGCACCTGGGGCAGGACAAAACTTACAGCCGCCTGGTGACCCACTTCTACTGGCCCAAAATGCGCACGGATGTACATAACCACTGCCGCACCTGCCCAACATGCCAAGCCAGCGGAAAGAGCGGAGGGAAGGTGAAGGCCCCGCTCCAACCCTTTCCAGTCGTAACCACCCCCTTCGAGCGAGTGGGAATAGACATTGTGGGGCCCCTGGACCCTCAAACCTCGCAAGGGCATCGCTTCATACTTGTCCTGGTGGACCACGCCACCCGCTATCCTGAGGCCACCCCCCTCAGAACCATCACCGCTCCCGTGGTGGGGCGAGCCTTGATGGGGATCTTCTCCCGAGTAGGATTCCCCCGGGAGGTCGTGAGCGATCGGGGCACGAACTTTATATCTAAATATATGCGGTCCCTGTGGCAACAGTGCGGGGTCACATACAAGTTCACCACCCCGTATCATCCCCAAGGGAATGGACTTGTGGAGCGGTTCAACCGGACACTCAAGGGAATGATACAGGGTCTAGAGGAGCCACTACGACGCAGATGGGATGTCCTGCTGCCCTGCCTCCTGTTTGCCTATCGGGAGGTACCACAGAAATCCCTGGGGTTCAGCCCCTTTGAACTCTTGTACGGACACCCTGTCCGAGGTCCGCTCAGCCTGGTCAAAGAGGGCTGGGAAATTACCGTCCAAGGCGCACCACCGGATGTCTACCGATACCTCCTGACCCTCCGAAACCAGACTCGGAAGTTCCGGGCCCTTGCAGAGGCCAACCTGGAGGCCAGTCAGGAGGACATGAAACGCTGGTACGACCAGCACTCCTCCTCCATCGAGTTCGAGCCGGGCCAGCAGGTCTGGGTCATGTCCCCGGTCGAACCCTGTGCCCTCCAGGACAAATGGTCGGGGCCCTTCAAAGTGATCGAGCGCAAGAGCCCCGTCACTTACCTCGTGGATATGGAGTCTCCCCGGAACCCCCTCCGGGTTCTGCACGCCAACCGGCTCAAGCCTCATTTTGCCCGCACCGAACTGAGCCTGCTACTCGCTACCGACGATGGGACCGAAGACGACTCCGAGCCCTTGCCCGACCTCCTAAAGTGCACTGAGAAGGACGGCTCCGTCGAAGGGATCTCTCTCTCCCCCGACCTGACCCCCGCACAGCGCCGAGACTGTCAAGTACTGTTGGGACAATTCACAGATCTGTTCGAAGGGATCTCTCTCTCCCCCGACCTGACCCCCGCACAGCGCCGAGACTGTCAAGTACTGTTGGGACAATTCACAGATCTGTTCTCCCTCACCCCCGGGGTTACCCAATGGTGTGTCCACGATGTCGACACCGGGGACAGTCAGCCAGTACGACACCGGGCCTACCGGGTCCCCGACCGAGTTCGGGCCTGCATCCAGACGGAGGTCACCAAGATGCTGGCCCTGGGGGTAGTCGAACCCTCCGACAGTCCCTGGGCCAGCCCCGTGGTCCTGGTCCCCAAGGCCGCCGCACCTGGCACCCCGCCAGAGCTCCGGTTTTGCGTCGACTACCGGGGGCTGAATGCTGTTACGAGAACCGACGCACATCCCATCCCCCGGGCCGATGAACTGATCGACCGCCTGGGGGCCGCCAAGTACCTCAGTACCTTCGACCTCACCGCCGGGTATTGGCAGATCGGCCTCACCCCTGGCGCCCAGGAGCGCTCCGCCTTCTCCACACCCGACGGCCACTTCCAGTTCAAGGTGATGCCCTTCGGCATGAAAAACGCCCCGGCCACCTTCCAGAGACTAGTAAACAAGGTACTGGAGGGGCTGGAAGAGTTCAGTGCCGCCTACCTAGACGACATTGCGGTCTACAGCCTCCACTGGGCTGAGCACCTGAAACACCTCTGGGAAGTCCTGACTGCCCTCCGCCGGGCCGGGCTAACTGTGAAGGCCAGCAAGTGCCAGATAGGCCAAGGGTCCGTGACCTATCTGGGACACCAAGTGGGGAGCGGCCAAGTGGCTCCCCTCCAACCCAAGATTGACGCCATCCTAGCCTGGGAACCCCCGGTCAACCAAACCGCCGTCCGAGCCTTCCTGGGGCTCACGGGGTACTATCGGCGTTTTATCAAGAACTATGGGAGCATTGTGGGCCCCCTCACGGAACTGACCTCGAAGAACCGGCCCCAAAAAGTGCAGTGGACACCCGCGTGTCAGGTGGCCTTCGAGACCTTGAAAGCAGCTATGTGTACTGCCCCTGTGCTCCAGGCCCCCGACTACAGCCGAGAGTTTGTGGTCCAGACCGATGCCTCGGAACACGGCATCGGGGTGGTCCTATCGCAAATGGACTCCGCGGGAACTGACCATCCTGTGGCCTTCATCAGCCGGCGGCTGCTGGCCCGAGAACAGCGATGGAGCACCATCGAGAGAGAAGCCTTCGCTGTCGTGTGGGCCCTCAAGAAACTCCGGCCCCACCTCTTCGGCACCCACTTCCGGGTGCAGACTGACCACCGGCCCCTAAGGTGGCTGATGCACATGCGTGGCGAAAATCCCAAACTGCTGCGATGGTCCATCTCCCTCCAAGGCATGGATTTCACTGTGGAGCATCGCCCTGGCAGTGACCACGCCAACGCTGACGGCCTGTCCCGGTTTTTCCGCCTCGACGAAGAGAGCCCCCAGGAAGATGGGTGACTCTCCCCGCCTTCAGCTGGAGGGGACGTGTGTTGGACACGGCCTCGTGGCGTGGTCCGACCCCGTCCGCATGGAGGGCCCGGGACGACATCGGCCCCCCCTTTACCTACTATCGACCCCCCTGACACGCACATTCACGAACTATCGGCGCGAGCAGCCTCCCGGGCCACCTACAGCTCCCCTCCCTGGTACCCCGGCAGGACCTGCTCGCCAACGCTGCCAGCCTGGCACCCTGACCAGGCCACCCTTCCGGCCCGACTCCATCTTGGGACCCTCACACCCCGAACACGTGGCCGCAGCCATCCCGGGCCCGGCCCCAGCGAAGCCCAGACCTTGAGGCACCAGGATCCTCCCAGGTGGTAAAGTGGCCACTCGACCAGACCCCGGAGGAGGAGAGTCTCGATGGGCCTCCAGCTGCCCCCGGACGCCTGGTATCGATCGCTCTCCAGACTCCCTGGGCGCGGGCTCCACCCCCCTGCTGGGTGTCTGGACACCTTCATCCCGGCCCCTCCGACCCCCAGGCGCGAGGGTCCGGACATCAAAGCCCTCCAGTCCTATATCTGGGCCAGCCCAGGATCCAGACGGCAGTTGTATCTGGAGTCGAAGCCCTGCTGACCTCGTCGCGGCTGATCCTGATCCTAACTCCTGCACCCGGAACTACCTTCGAGGCCCTGCTGACGCTGTCGCGGCCTGTCCAAACGGAACTACCTTTGAGGCCCTGCTGACGCTGTCGCGGCCTATCCAAGCTGAACCACCTTCGAGGCCCTGCTGACGCTGTCGCGGCCTATCCAAGCTGAACCACCTTTGAGGCCCTGCTGACGCTGTCGCGGCCTGTCCAAGCTGAACTATCTTCGAGGCCCTGCTGACGCTGTCGCGGCCTGTCCAAGCTGAACTATCTTCGAGGCCCTGCTGACGCTGTCGCGGCCTGTCCAAGCTGAACTATCCTCGAGGCCCTGCTGACGCTGTCGCGGCCTGTACAAACTGAACCACCTTCGAGGCCCTGCTGACGCTGTCGCGGCCTGAACCCTTGAACTATCCACGCACCAGTGGGTGCCAAGACTGTCCCGCTACCCCCTTTCCCCCGAGACCACGACATTACGGATCCCTCGATCCTTGCTGCTACCCTGCCAAGAACTTACTTTGAGTACTTATATAAAGATTCTTGTGAACATCTTTCCTGTGTCGTGTCTATCTGTAAGTAGTGTGATTGCTCTGCTGTTACGATTGTAGGAGAGGAGCCTCGCCAAGGAGGCCTCCCTACGGCGCTCGGCCTATTCCATACAGAGAGGTGGGCCTCGGGGCGGACAGTCAGACACCTTCTGTCTCCCCTGGGGTCGCCTTTCCAACATAGACCGACCAGTCCGATGCTCCCAGGGGCCTCTGACAATCTACGCTTTAAGATGGCAGGATCAAGTGGTCACCTAAAGGAGCTTTCGGTGCCTCCCAGGAGAGGACCTGGGAAAGGGGATGGTCACTCTCCTCTCCTGTCCTTTGTGTAGTTTCACGCCAGAGTGGGAGCCAGGGGCTCCTGTACCGGGGCAAACTGATTAATGCAAGAAGGGCCCAAAGTGTAACCTTCAAAGCAGCCTGGAGGCGCTGGTAAGCACCCCTACCCTAGCAGAAGACATCTATTTCTAAAGGACAGGAAATCCTGTCCTGCCCGAGTTCAGCTCAGCAGCAGGAGCGCAGAACAGTGTCTGGGGTCAGCAGCAGCACAGGCTTGCACGAAGACACTGCAAGGCTACATAGGTAGACATGGGGGTTCTCTACGGACCTCCCAGTACATGGTATCATACAACTAACACTGGAATCAGTGTATTTGCATGATTCCAACATATTTGACACCAAACATGACTGTGTTCGGTGAAGCCATTATTTATCTGGACATCCCGACTTTCCAAGTGTCCAATAAATAACTTAAAATGGCTGCCCGCACTTAGAAAGCCAGAGAATGGACTCTCGGGTTTGTAGGGGTGTCTCTGCTTATGCAGGGGCACCCTCACACTTAGAACCATGCATCCTGTCTGTGCGCTGTAAGCCCTACCTTAGGGGTGATTTATAATTTGATTGCAGTGACTGGGACACAAGGAAAACCTTATATCTGAAGTGAAAGGCGCATGCACCATTTCACGCAGGCTGCAGTGGCAGGCCTGAAGGACACAGTTTGCACGGACTCCCAAGGGTGGCACAATATATGCTGCAGTCCGTGGGAGACCCCTGGGGTACCAATGCTTTGGGTACCCCAGTACCATATACTAATGACTTACTATGGTACCCCAGAATGCCAATTGTGGGGTGTCCAAAGTACTTAGCAATGAATTTGTAAATGTAATGTAATGTAATGTAAATGTAAATGTAAATAGATACTTGTATAGCGCACTACTCACCCGCAAGGGTCTCAAGGCGCTTGTACGAATAACGCTGTGGAACCCATCCTGGCTTTCCCTGTGAGGTGTCCACTCCTGGGCACCCCCAAGGTGGAGGCCAGGCATCCTTAGCGTTGTGGGGGCCGTTGTGGAGATTAAGCAAGCTATTGCCCAGAGTTGCAGAGTGGGACTCCATGATTGGAATAGGCACCGAGGCGAGAATTATCAGGTCCATGGAATTTTGAGCCCAAGACCCGCCGAGGCGGGGAATTGAACCCTGGTCCCGGGCTAGACCTCTGCATCAGGGTCTGCCGCACTAACCATTGAGCCACACTTCTCCACCATTGAGCCACACTTCTCCACCATTGAGCCACACTTCTCCACTTGCGACAAGAGAGCACTGCCACGTGGCCCTTGTTAGAGGATCCCGGTGAACTGCAGTCCAAACACACGGACACCAGGCAAGAAGAGGGGGTAACTATGCCAGAAAGATCCTACTTTCTTACAGAACATAACGCTCCTTGGGATCCAATACCGGTTGAAAAATCGAAAGTCTAACACGAGAGAAGAAAAATGTGAAACATTCCTGTGGTAGATCTGTTGATAACCTGCTTCTGGTGTAAACTTGGAGATTATCCCACCCAAGGGTTCAATAGTCCTCCCAGTAAAGTTAGATTATCCCTGCCAGCCTCAGCATCACAACCAGCACTCAAGAACAGGCCACCTTGAAAACACACCCACAAACCAGATTATGTGGTTTCAGAAGTCTTGGGCTCACTTCCTCAACATGCGGACTAGATCTTGGCCTCGAAATTGCATTTTATTCTCCTAAAATGCAAATAAACTCTGCACTTTTAAAAGATCCCTTTTAAGGCACTTATTCTGATGTCAACCAAGATGCAATATCGAGGTATCAAACATCACTCTATATCGCAGACTTCATCAGCCCGCACGCCCTCCCCTCCGCCGACTACATCCTCCTAGGGGACCTCAACTTCCACCTGGAGAACAACAACGACAGAAACACCACCGCCCTGCTGGGCAACCTCGCCAACCTCGGACTCAAGCAACTGGTGAACTCCCCCACCCACTACGCCGGACACAGGCTTGACCCCCTCTTCTCTTCCAGCAAGCACGTCTCCTTCAGCCACGCCACCGGACTCCACTGGACAGATCACAGCTGTGCCCACTTCAGATTCAATAGGACTACGACCCACCACCAACCGCAACGGGTCCCCCGCCGCAGCTGGAGCAAGATCACCGCCGAGCAGCTCACCTCCTCCCTCAGCCAGAACACTCCCACCAGCACAACGGACCCCAATGAAGCAGCCAGCAACCTCACCAAGTGGCTGACCGCCTGTGCCGATGACCTCGCTCCACTAAAGAACCCTCCCAGCAGACCCGGCAGCAAGAAAACCCCCTGGTTCACCGACGAACTCAAGGAATCCAAGAAGAACTGCCGCACCCTCGAGAAAGCCTGGCGGCTCGACCACACCACAGACAACTGGACCGCCCTCAAACACGCCACCCACAAACACCATCAGCTGATCCGCGCCACCAAGAAGACGGCACTCAAAGAATGACTGGACAACAACGCCCACGACAGCAAGTAACTCTTCAGCATCGTCAAAGAGTTCTCCAACCCCAGTGCCGGAATCAACGACATCACCCCCTCGCAAAGCCTCTGCGACTCACTCGCCTCGTTCTTCCACCGCAAGATCGCCGACATACACAACAGCTTCAACGCACAGACCACGCACCCTACCACCGAACCAACGCCCGCCACCACCACCCTCTGCAACTGGACCCCGATCACCACCGAAGACACCACCCGCACGATGAACTCCATCCACTCAGGATCACCAACCGACCCGTGCCCACACCGCATCTTCAACAAAGCCGATGCCACCATCGCACCCCATCTCCGAGACACCATCAACTCCTCCTTCCACACCGCCACCTTCCTGGAGAGCTGGAAGCATGCCGAGCTGACCGCCCTCCTGAAGAAACCAACGGTGGACCCCACCGACCTCAAGAACTACCGTCCCATCTCGCTCCTTCCGTTTCCGGCCAAAGTCATCGAGAAGACTGTCAACAAACAGCTTGCCGCCTTCCTCGAGACGAACGGATCCCTCGACCCCTCGCAGTCCGGTTTTTCGGGCCAACCACAGCACCAAAACCGCACTGATCGCAGCCACCGACGACATCAGAACCCTGATCGACAACGGGGAAACAGCGGCCCTCATCCTCCTGGACCTCTCCGCAGCGTTCGACACGGTCTGCCACCGAACCCTAGTGAAGCGCCTCAGCAACATCGGAATTCGAGAGAAAGCGCTGGAATGGATCATCTCGTTCCTCACCAGAAGAACCCAGAGAGTCCGCCTCCCTCCATTCAGATCCGAGGCCACCGAAGTCATCTGCGGCGTCCCACAAGGATCTTCTCTCAGCCCGACCCTCTTCACTGTCTACATGAGCCCCCTCGCAGCTATCGCACGCCAACACAACCTCAACATCATCTCCTACGCTGACGACACCCAGCTGATCCTCTCCCTCACCAACGACCCCACCACCGCCAAAGCCAACCTACACAAAGGGATGAAAGACGTCGCCGACTGGATGAGGAACAGCCGCCTTAAACTGAACTCAGACAAGACAGAAGTCCTCATCCTGGGATCATCACCCTCCGCCTGGGACGACTCCTGGTGGCCCCCGGCCCTGGGCACCGCTCCCAAACCAACGGACCACGCACACAACCTGGGCTTCATCCTGGACTCCTCCCTGTCAATGACCAGACAAGTCAACGCCGTTTCTTCCTCGTGCTTCAACACCCTGCGCATGCTCCGCAAGATCTTCAGATGGATCCCCACTGAAACCAGGAAGACCGTCACCCAGGCACTCGTCACCAGCCAACTGGACTACGGGAATGCCCTCTACGCCGGAACCACAGCCAAACTCCAGAGAAGACTCCAACGCATCCCGAACGCCTCCGCATGACTCAGCCTGGACATCCCCCGACACAGCCACATCACCGGACACCTGAGAGACCTGCACTGGCTCCCCGTCAGCAAGAGGATCACGTTCCGACTCCTCACCCACGCACACAAGGCCCTCCACGACCTGGGCCCCAAGTACCTCAACGACCGCATGACCCTCTACACGCCCACCCGCCAGCTACGATCTACCAGCCTCGCACTCGCCACCGTACCACGCATCCTCAAAGCCACCGCCGGAGGAAGATCCTTCTCCTACCTGGCAGCCAAGACTTGGAACTCCCTCCCCACCCACCTACGGCGAACCCAAGACCATCTCTCCTTCAGGAAGCAACTCAAGACCTGGCTGTTCGAGCAGTAACATACCCCTCTCCCCCAGCGCCTTGAGACCCTCCCGGGTGAGTAGCGCGCTATATAAATGCCATGATTGATTGATTGATTGATTATCTGTTATTAGTGATGGTTTCATAGAAATGTCGAGGCAGGAGGTTATCTGTCCTGTATCGAAGAGAAAGAAATGTGTTACAAGAGGGTAAGATTAAAATAAAAGACATAAAGAAAGAGGAGAAAGACTCAGCTCGACCAGGTCTTCAGACAAGCACATGAGTTAGAATTGTGAATTCAATTTAAAACAAGCATTAGAAATGCAATCGGGCTCGGATTTATTTGAGTTTGAGCTAATGGCATTGTAAATGCCAATGTCTTTTTGCCATGTGTTATGGAGTGTGTGCATGTGGTGTGTAGTGGAAGTATGTTGGTTGAATTGTAATTTTACCAATGGTGGCATGCTGTGCTTTATATGAATATGTTTAAAAGTAAAGTGTACCATACTGCGATTGCTTGGTGGAAAAGTGCACTGCCGGCTGGAGGTGTGTGTGCCTGGTGGAAGGGTGCACTGACGGCTGGTGGGTGTGTGCTTGGTAAAAGCGTGCACAGATGGATGATGGTTGTTGGTGTTTGTGCATGGTGAAAGCATTCATTGACGGCTGGGGGTGTGTTGTTGTGTGTGTTGTTTTCTGTGTGCTGGTGAGTGTGTGGTGGTGAGTCTGTGGGGGTGAGCCTGGGGAGTGAGTGTGGTGGTGAGTGTGTTGTGTTGAGTGGTGACAAGTGTGTGGTGTTGAGAGACTGAGGTGTGTGGTTTGTGTGTGCGTTATGTGTGTGTGGTGTATGTGTGTGTGGTGTTTTCTGCACACTCACACACTGCCCCTACACATTCACACACTGCTCACCCGCACACTCCCAATGTCACCCTGCATAGTCACACACTGTTTACCCTGCACACTCATTCTGCACACTCACACAATGTGCACCCTGACACACTGTCTCTGCAGTCACTCTGCACTCACTGTCACTCTGCACTCACTGTCACTCTGCACTCACTGTCACACTGCACTCACTGTCACTCTGCACTCACTGTCACTCTGCACTCACTGTCACTCTGCACTCACTGTCACTCTGCTGTCACTCTGCACTCACTGTCACTCTGCAATCACTGTCACTCTGCTGTCACTCTGCACTCACTGTCACTCTGCACTCACTGTCACTCTGCACTCACTGTCACTCTGCACTCACTCTACAGTCACTCTGCACTCACTGTCACTCTGCACTCACTGTCACTCTGCACTCTACAGTCACTCTGCACTCACTGTCACTCTGCACTCACTGCCACTCTGCACTCTACAGTCACTCTGCACTCTACAGTCACTCTGCACTCACTGTCACTCTGCACTCACTGTCACTCTGCACTCACTGTCACTCTGCACTCACTGTCACTCTGCACTCACTCTACAGTCACTCTGCACTCACTGTCACTCTGCACTCACTGTCACTCTGCACTCTACAGTCACTCTGCACTCACTGTCACTCTGCACTCACTGCCACTCTGCACTCACTGCCACTCTGCACTCTACAGTCACTCTGCACTCACTGTCACTCTGCACTCACTGCCACTCTGCACTCACTGTCACTCTGCACTCACTGTCACTCTGCACTCACTGTCACTCTGCACTCACTGTCACTCTGCACTCACTCTGCACTCACTGTCACTCTGCACTCACTCTGCACTCACTGTCACTCTGCACTCACTCTGCACTCACTGTCACTCTGCACTCACGCTACAGTCACTCTGCACTCACTGTCACTCTGCACTCACTGTCACTCTGCTGTCACTCTGCACTCACTGTCACTCTGCACTCACTGTCACTCTGCTGTCACTCTGCACTCACTGTCACTCTGCACTCACTGTCACTCTGCACTCACTGTCACTCTGCTGTCACTCTGCACTCACTGTCACTCTGCACTCACTGTCACTCTGCTGTCACTCTGCACTCACTGTCACTCTGCACTCACTGTCACTCTGCACTCACTGTCACTCTGCACTCACCAGTCACTCTGCACTCTACAGTCACTCTGCACTCACTGTCAATCTGCACTCACTGTCACTCTGCACTCACTGTCACTCTGCACTCACTCTGCACTCACTGTCACTCTGCACTCACTCTGCACTCACTGTCACTCTGCACTCACTCTGCACTCACTGTCACTCTGCACTCACTGTCACTCTGCACTCACTGTCACTCTGCACTCACTGTCACTCTGCACTCACTGCCACTCTGCACTCACTGCAACTCTGCACTCACTGCCACTCTGCACTCACTGCCACTCTGCACTCACTGTCACTCTGCACTCACTGTCACGCTGCACTCACTGTCACTCTGCACTCACTCTGCACTCACTCTGCACTCACTGTCACTCTGCACTCACTGTCACTCTGCACTCACTGTCACTCTGCACTCACTGTCACTCTGCACTCAGTCTGCACTCACTGTCACTCTGCACTCAGTCTGCACTCACTGCCACTCTGCACTCTCAAACTGCACTCTCAAACTGCACTCTCAATCTGCACTCTCAATCTGCACTCTCCACTCTCAAACTGCACTCTGCACTCTCAAACTGCACTCTCAAACTGCAATCTGCACTCTGATTCTGCACTCTCAAACTGCACTCTCAATCTGCACTCTCAAACTGCACTCTCAAACTGCACTCTCAACTCTCATACTGCACTCTCAAACTGCACTCTCAAACTGCACTCTCAAACTGCACTCTCAAACTGCACTCTTAATCTGCACTCTCAATCTGCACTCTCAATCTGCACTCTCAACTCTCAAACTGCACTCTGCACTCTCAAACTGCACTCTGCACTCTCAATCTGCACTCTGCACTCTCAAACTCCACTCTCAAACTGCACTCTCAAACTGCACTCTCAACTCTCAAACTGCACTCACAACTCTCATGCTGCACTCTGTAACTGCACTCTCAACTCTGAAACTGCACTCTCAACTCTCAAACTGCACTCTCAACTCTCAAACTGCACTCTCAACTCTCAATGTGCACTCTCAACGTGCACTCTCAACTCTCAATCTGCAATCTGCACTCTCAATCTGCACTCTCAAACTGCACTCTCAATCTGCACTCTGCACTCTCAAACTGCACTCAAACTGCACTCTCAAACTGCTCTCAAACTGCTCTCTCAAACTGCACTCTCAAACTGCACTCTGATTCTGCACTCTCAAACTGCACTCTGCACTCTCAATCTGCACTCTCAACTCTCAAACTGCACTCTCAAACTGCAGTCTCAACTCTCAAACTGCATTCTGCACTCTCAAACTGCACTCTCATTCTGCACTCTGATTCCCACTTCACGTGCCTTTTCAAAATTCAGCAGCAAGAACTTGTGCACTTGTGTTGTGGATTGGAATTGTGAAAGGCGGGTAGGAGTTCCGTATGGTGCCCCTGCAGAATGTGATGAGGGGCCCGAGTCTCTTGCGTCTTGTATATTTATCGGCATGTGGCTGAATAGGGGGGCCCGCTGAAGGGTCGCCCCCCCCCACCGCCCCACCTCTAGCGCAGCAGGGGCTTGTGTTATTGTGTTATGTCCCTGTGTATTACTGTATTGAACTCACATGTAAATGTGAGAGAGAATGTGTCTGCGAGAGTTAGAGAGTGTGCGTGCGTGCGGCCTGTGTTGCTTCACTGTGTATTTACTTCTATCAGCGTGCAAGGGCTCCGTCTCTAGGCGGGTCTCATATTGCTCCCCCTTTTGTAAAGTCCTCCAGCATCGACGCCCCTTCCTCCGCTTCCACGCCCACAGGGTCAGGGCCCTCTACCTGAGCAGGAGATGCGTGTGTTTTCGTATCATTTGCGCTTGAGCGCACTCCAGACAGCTAACGTCCAACACACACCGTCTGAACGAGCCGTGTTTCACGCATTTCCCTTCCCATATGCTTCACATCAGCATTTAGCCCGTTCCTAAGAGCTCCAAGAACTGGCGACTGTGCCAGTCCAGACACACAGACAAAGAGAAATCTTCCAAGGATCAAGCAATGTGGTCAGACAGGGAAGACGTGGCTACCCTCGGAGCCCAGGCTGGAACCCCTCACTCACTGTATGTATTATATTTATATCACTAGTTGATATACTCCTTTGCCACACGTAAAACCCCCAATTTCCCAGCCTTCCAACCAGCCTTGAAACCAAACCAGTTAGCGCTTAGTATTGATTCCGTTCACACGGAGGTGCTATAGCATCCACGCTCTCATTTGCAATTACGCACCTTATTACGAATTACTCAACTCACTGGCATTCCAGAAGGGTTGGACGGGGTAATTGCGGCTTAAATATATGAGGCGACAAGGTACTCGTGAAAGCGCTCGGCGTACGTAAGTCAAGTCAACATTCCTAAAGTCAAGCCTTGAATATGGGCAGGTCTAGTTCGGTAATTTACAGTGACTGACGGCCGTTCCTCCGTCTTCTGATTGCCCAGGTAGGGGTCTGTCTGCTCTGTGGACGTCTGCATCCACTGCAAGGGTCGGTATCTGACCCGTAGGCTTGCTCAAATCCGCGCCGCCTTTCATACTTCCAGGGTCGATAAAAAGAGTAACAAAACGTATCCGCTGTATGTCAAGGGCGCAAAGATATCCCACGGGGCCGTGTCCTCTATTAATACCTACGTTACATTCTCCATTAGAACGGGCATGTGAAATGAAGCACGGGGAGGTGGATCCGCTTAAGATCACACAGTGTCCTAAAGCAGGGAGCCGAGACTACGACTCAGGAACTGCAGCCAGTAACATACCTAGACTATGCCTCTTCACCAATTGCAATGTCTCTTCCTCAGCTAACAAGTGCATGGAGGATGCTCAAAGTATTAGGATTTAGAAGTCGAAATGATGCCCCGTAGTCCTTTTTGGCAAGTCTGTTTTATATACATACCTTTAAATGTGTATCGATTCACTCGCTGCACCGTTAAAGTACAACCACCGAAGACTGTGAGCCTAGCACAGGAAGGGCACATTTAAAGGATGCCGCCTCGCCCAGCCCGCCCAGCAATCACCCAAGAAGTAAATTGCCACCAGCGCCCTGCCGTTTTGGCACCATCATGCCACTCCTCTCCAGGAGACAGACGCCCAGAAGGACCAGTTTGCAGTGCTCTACGAGGCTCGTTCATCTATTCGTTCAACCAACCAGTGACAACTTACGAGCCAGACCAGTTGCCTATAACGGCGTCTGACTAATGAAAAGTTGTACATACTGGACAGTTCGAAGGCGCCAAGTACTCATAAAAACTTTGCCATCAGTTGTTGGCATATCCGCTCTACGGCGCTTCGAGGAGACCTAGCGCCGAACGCACGTCCACCTGAGATCAGGGCGCGCGGGGACTCACCTGAGCCGAGTGTGCGCGGAGCAGCGCCTCTCTGCGTCTTATTGGCGCTCAGGAGCAGCCGGTCACCGCGAGCATCGGGCTCCGAGCGCTAGATGTGCCTCCTCGCTCCCCCTCTCCCCTCGCCGGGTTGTTATGAAGTGGGCTCGAATAGTTTCTCTATGGAAACGCGTTCCCTCCCTCGTGTATATATAAAAGTGGCGCATCACGAGGTGGAGCCGTAACTCCAGACGTACAGTCTTCTTTGGAGATGATTTCATTAAGGAGGAAACCAGCAGGGAGCCTGCGGGGGAGGGGTTCAGAGAGATGGAAGAGGGGAGGAACGTCACAGGGTCTCTCTTAGGACCAACTCTTGCATGTGCCAGGGAAAGGCGACGTGTTGTGAAATTAATTCTCTTTTCTACAGCCCATGACAGAACGTCAGACTCTTGTTCTTGAACTAATGAAGCCCTTTCCCGGCCTGGCATGCAGCAGCTGCGCGCTGAGCGCTGCTGAATGGTGAACGCGCCCGGCCATCTGGATTCACTTACGGAGGCACCCTGACAGCTCCTAATTATAATTAATGTACTTCTTTGCGCACACACGCACGAAAAATGCTACACATGCCCGACGAAAACGACATTTAGCCTATCACTTCAAGGCTATTAAAACGACACCACAGCGAAGACGAATCACTGGCCAGATGACATAACACACTAAGGAATGTGTCTCGCCAAAGCCCTAGAGATCCTTTTTTTTTTCTCTTTAACATTAGGAGCTCGAAACTCCTCCCACTTCGTGGGCGGAGGCCGAGCCCTAAAAAGCACTGATGCGGACAGTTTGGGAAGATATTAGCTTCTTAGCTCGAAGAGGTAAGAAAGATGAAAAATAATATAATAATAATAACCCACATTTATAAAGCGGGAACAATCACCCCGTTAGGGTCTCTAGGCGCCATCTGGAAGATTAAGCAATCTATTGCCCAGAGTCACATGGTGCTGGGCTAATCTGCCACCGGTGCCGGGGATCCCCAGATTCCGGAGTCAGTCGCCCTAGCCACTGCGCCACACCGCTCCCAAAAATGATCCGTTATCTCTCGCTACCTGGGATTGATGGGCACCCGGTCCTATCATTAGAGAAATATGGTAACTCCTATGAAATGACAGCCAATTCCTATGTTTAAAATGCAGTGAGCCATTCCTCCACTGGGATACACTGCTTTTACTAACAACACTGTGTTAAAGGTGATGATAATTATAAAAGTGAAACCAAAAATAGACCCCCTGTTCTGATACATCACAGAGCGTGTCCTTAATATAATAATTGCTATGCATATTTTTTTAATCGGAGTGAGTATACTACGGATTCTGCCCCAGCCCTCCCTGCCTTGCTCCTGTGGGATCTGTAAAAGGGAAGCTCCCTCAGCAGAAGTCTTGGCAGCCGCGTGCTACGGGGTGAACCAGGCACTCCTGGGGGGGCTGCTGTCTGTGATGCTGAGACCTCCTTCCATTGTATGAAATGTTAATTTTTATGCGAAGCTGTGACGTGTCAGGGTATAAGAAACATCTAAGTGGATTCAAAATCTAGTTTGGGATACCGATTTATTGCCTGTTAATGGAGACCTGCTGGGTCCCTTCCAAGGATGCGGGACCTTGTTGTACGTGGGCCGAGTCTCAGCACGTAAATAACATCCCTACATATGAGCAGTTTCCCACTATATAACAACTCACAGGAAAATGAGGATTTATATAATAAGGGCCAGATTTACAAGCCCCTTGCGCCATTTTTGCGTCACTTTTCCCATGTTAAAAATGACGCAAAAGTGGCGCACGGGGCTTGTTAATTTGCCCCTAAGGTTCTGCGTGGGCATTTACGTGGCTCAAAACGACGCAGCGCATTTATTTATTCATATAGGGGCAGATTTACAAGCCCCTTGCGCCACTTTTGCGTCACTTTTCCCGTTAAAAATGACGCAAAAGTGGCGCAAGGGGCTTGTAAATTTGCCCCATAGTTGTTTGCAGTTTTTTGTGGCGCAAACTCGAGCCGAAGGTATAGCAGCCCCGGTTAAATTACACAAGGACACATTCATTTTGTTGTTGGACGCGAGGAGAGTACGTGATTTGCCCAGAATCACAACACTTAATATAATAAAACAAGACCTACGAGACCCAAGGCAGCAGAATGAACTTTTTAATTTATCTAATAATTAATAGTACCACTTTATTAAATGACAGTTTTAAACATTTGCATTTGGGATTTTTTACTAACGGATAAAAACGTATTTGTTTAGAATTCACATGTGCTATGAACATGAAGTGTGGTTTCGATGCTAATAAATGTGTTTTTCATTAAATTGATGTACCTTATTTTCATGCTACCCAATATATTTCCCCCAAAAATGTCTTCAAACAAATATATTCAGTTTCACCACGTTTTTATGGGGAGGAAAAACTAGAATTTCGTTGCACAAAATAATACCATTGCGTTCGTACAAAATATTAAAGTCACTTGAGGAATTCAGCTTCCGTGAAATTGTAAACACCACAATGCCTTCGATGTACAGCGGTCACAAATATAGCCATGGTTAAAAAAAGAAAAAGAAAAAAAAATGCATAATTCGTTTGACTATGGCCGAGTCTGTGACGTAGCCATATATTCATATCAAATGAATGCGCGTGTCTACATTTAAACTTTGCTTACACAGTTATGCAAATCTGGTCAACTTTGGAATTCTTGCGGTTTGAGGAACGTTGTCATTTTTGCAGTTTTTTCAGTTCGGGAAAATCCTTGCAAAAATGTTTCCAGAAAAAAATAGTTCTCGCTTCACCATCTGTTCAAATATTCCCTTATCTTTGAAACAGTTTCTTTGGCCGGTGTTCGATCGGTCCAAAGTTTAGACAGTAAGGTTTAGACTCTAAACCTCCGTTTGAAGTGCGGTGACCGGCGGGGAGTGTCCGTGTGTCCGTGTGTCCGTGTGTCCTCTGCCAGCGCCGCATACTTTAAGTGCCGCTGTATTTGGTGGTATTAACTGCGTCGGGTTTCTTCATAAAGATTTTCAAAAGTTGTATTTTTTTTTTTAATAGTGCCTTTCGATATGTACATATGACATATAAAACGTGTTAGAAATGGAAATAGACTCGTTAATTACACGTCGAAGTGCAACTCTGTTCTCTGTTCAAGCGCGCTCACGAGAAGCCTCGCGCGTCAGCGCACAATGGAACCAAATATTGCAAACTACACCTTATATCGCCGTAAAATATCCACACTTTACAATGATTCACCTGTAGCAGAGTTTAATTCAGGGAAATGCATCTCTAGCGCGCGCCCAATCCCAGCGCGGCCTCCGGATACTGGTCCACACAGGAGGATGAAGAGCAGCAGCCGCCGAGGATCACACAGCAGGCAGCGAGCGCCACCTGGCGTCCGCTCGGAGATCCTCGCCTCAACATGCATTTGTTGGTCTACTCTGCTCTGTGAACTCCAGTAACCGAGGGTGGCTCGCACAGGATACTCGTTTTGGGGGGCTGGTACTAATGTTCGGGTACAGCCACTTATTTTTGGTCATCTGGCTTTAACTCAAGAAAGAGCGCGGCAACACTGGAAGAAAGCTGGGGGGAAGAGAAAGACGAAAACAGAGAAAGAGACGCAGGGATGGAAAATAATCTTAACGCGGAATGCAGGAGGCGTAGGGGGTGGGATAAAGAGGCATGAGGAGGAATCCAGAGGTCGATGAGCCAATCAATTAAATTTTTCAGGATTATTTATTCGATGATAAAAAATCACCATAAAAGCACAAACATACAATATCTCCCATTTTAAAAAAAAACAATTACATTAGCATGTGAATCCCAGTATTAATACAATCAAAGTCACTAAATATAAAAAAGACATTTATGGCCATTAAAACCTATCGCTAAAGTCTCACAGTTCTCCCCCCCCCCCCCTAGTTGCCCTTAATCGAACCGCGACTTTGATGAAATTAATGATACAACACAGTGTGAGAGGGTCAGTCGCTTGGGCACATTTCATATTAGCTTGTTTTAAAATATCAACCAAGAATCTACGCCTAGGCTTTGAATAAAATGAACATAACAATACCATCATCATCATCATCTTTATTTCGGCATCATGTGCCATAAAAGGTACATAGAACATTAAAACAGTAAAGTTTAAGATATATACAAGCATTAAAACATGTAGAAACATTATACAAATACAAGGAACAGCCTTTTGACATTCTCAAAATATCTACCTCAGAGTTTATCATTTTAACATATTTCATATTTCATAGGTCCCCATTTAAGAGGTGTCTCCTCTTGAGCCATACGGACCCCAAATATTTGGCTAAAGCAAAGACGATATGCCCAGAAAGATCCGTCTTTAAAACCCTGTATGCTTGCAGGCAATGGGAGAAGCCCAGATTTTTACATAGTGGGATAATCCATTTTCTCCGCGCCTGCACATACGCATTACAAAAAAACAATATGTGCAAATCAGTTTCTTGTTCAGATTTGCATCCTGGGCATTGAGACGGGGATGGCTTGGCCCATTTACTAGTAAGGGCCCGTAGTGGTAGACTACCATACCTCCATTGTAGATACAGTTTTGTAATTGATAATGGGGCTATGATATCTAACACAGTTTCGAGCCTGTAGCTGTCCTTGATTATTAAGAATGATGACGTTAGGGTGCCGGGGGCAGTTTCTTGCATGTGGGTAGCCAATTTACTCTCCTGATACTGGATGATAAGCTGCCTCCGCGTAACCCCGGGACAAGATGTAAGCGGGTCAGACCATAAGGTAGAAATCCCTAATTTCCTTAGTTCTTTCTTAATAAAATTTAGCCATGGAATTTTCCCTATATTTGGGAGAGTGAGGATTTCTTGCAGTTCTAATCTATAGTTAGCTAACTCGGGTACTGACCAAATCCTGCGCCAAAATAACAGGGGCCGGAGGCCCATATCTTCATCCAGGGGTCTCAGGGCCAGATCAAGTCTAATAGGCAGCAGGGGTGTGCTAGAGGGAAGTGATAGGAGCTGTCTGATAAATTTGTTCTCGGTTACTACCAGATCGCGATTACACATGTGGCCCCAGAGTTCACTTCCATACATGACTGCTCCCCTAGCTTGTGCTCTGTAAATCTCTAGGGTGGGACCCAGTGGCTTAAAGGTAGATTTATTTTTGGCAATTAGTTTAGTAATTCCGCCTGCTATTTGAGCCAGCTTTAATTGCGCTTTCTCCCGTTGATGTACCCACGACATTTTTTCATTTAGGGTAATCCCTAAATAATCAAAGGTTCGAACCCTCTCTAGCATATTAAATCCAATAGAGGGATTAGAGGGAGCTCGAGTTGGAGGGTTGAAGACCATATATTTGGTCTTCGAAGCGTTGATCTCGAGACCATGATCTTTGCAAAATGCCTCGAAGCCATTGAGAACTTGCTGAATCCACATTGGGGACTTGGAGAGGAGCAGGGTGTCGTCCGCAAACCTAATTGCCGGCACCCTGCTGCCTCCAAGTTTGGGAGCATCGGTATTCTCAACCCCATTCAAATGCTCTATTACCCCATTGACAAAGAGGCAGAACAGAGTCGGTGCGAGCACACAGCCCTGCCTAACCCCCCTGTCAACAGGGAATTTGTTGGACAATATCCCTTCCCTGCCACATCTTACCTGAGCGTAATTATCAGTATGTAATCTGATAATCATGTTCAATAGGTGTCGTGGCACCCCCAAGCCAGAGAGCACGGACCAAAGTTTCCTACGCGGTATACAAAACAATACAAAATGAAGGGAATCCGGCGGAGACCTATTGTCGCAGCCGCAGGTTCCCTTCTGCTCAATTGTAATTGAATACCCTAATGGTGACGCCAATAAATACGGTAATAAATTGAGCCTAAAATGACACATTAAAAACCTGTCCTGGGCATTGTGTATCAGGTATAGATAAGGCTCCATTCCCTCTGTGATCTTAACAAGGTTATAAGCACACACCGTGGTTTTAGCCCTTTCTAACTCTGTTCTCTGTGTAGCTTTGTGTGCCAGGAACGCTTTTTTTACAATCATATTATGCTGAGGGATAATCACTGCCGGGTCATCAAAGAGATTCCCGAAGCCCAAGGTTTCTAGTGCAGACTTAACGTAACTGAGCCACGGGATTCGCATCCATTTATCTCTACTCAGGCAGTCATTCAGGATTTCCCTGCTTAAGGTCGCCTCTGAGTTGACCCAGATTTTTAGCCAAGCTAACATTGGCCTGACCTTCACCAGATCTTCAAGATAGGGTATCCCTAACTCCCTGTGTGCAATTACTGCAGCTAAACTTTGTGGGGCTTTCAGGACGGATCGTAAATGTTTGTTCTCCTCCCGTTGCAGTTGGCAAATGTTCACAAAGCCCCATACCTCTGCCCCATAAATGACTTTAGAACGACACATGGAGTTATACAGGTTCAGCACCTGTTCAGGGCACCATCTCCCCAACCTTCGCCCGTAACCTGCAATTGCGCCGTTAGTAACATTCATCTTACGGCAACGTTCCTCCACCAAACAGTTGAATTTTAATGACCCGCCAAATAGTAAGCCAGGATACGAGAATGATTTAACTTTCTCTATCTTATGGATCCCTATCATGAAGGTACATTTATTGCAGGGTTTGTTGCCAGCTGACAACACGTAGGATTTACCCAAATTAACAGACAGGTCTAATGAGCCCATAAAAGATACAAAACCATCAATTAAAATCTGTAGACTCTTTGGTGTACGTGCGAGGAGGACCGCATCATCTGTGTAAAGTAACAAAGGAATATGACGCGACCCTACTCGTGGACAATCAGATCCCAACTGTAGGAGGTGCTGCTCCAAGTTATTAATATAAAGAGAGAATAAAAAAGGCGCCAAGATACATCCTTGGCGTACACCGCTTCTACAAGGGAAAGAGTCTGTACGTCCGTCCTCCATGTTGTACCTAACTTGTGCTGAGGTACTACTATGCAGTTTTCTTAAGATGTTGATAAGGCCGGCCTCTATCCCCATTCTGGTCATCATGTCCCAAATCTTGTCCCTATTTACATGATCAAAGGCGGCTGCCAAATCCATGAACCCCATATAAATGGATTCATTACTAGCCTTGGTATACTTGGCTGCCAGCATGTAGAGGTTCAAGCATTGGTCGCTCGTGGACCGGCCCATCCTAAAACCGTACTGGGTGTTTGAGATAATATTGTTTGCCTCTGTCCACTCAGTCAACCCGTTTAGTATCCCACTGCCCAAGATGTTGGCAGATACATCGATCAAAGAGATCGGTCGATAACATTGGGGGTCGTCCCTGTTGCCCTTTTTAAAAATAGGGACAATAATGGCCGTTGACCAGGAGGGTGGTAAACCACAGCAAATTGCTGTGTTTATAACCCTAGTCATTATAGGGGCCCACAATTCCACAGAGCTTAGGGACAGATCTGGCGGCATACCGTCTGGGGCTTTGTTTTTAGTCAGGCCCTCAATCCCGACCTTGATTTCCTTAATTGAGAAAACTACGGGCTGGCCCTGGTCCACATTCCCTTGTTCGTCAGATGTTCCCACTTCCTGATTATATAAACCCTTATAATGAGTCATCCACATGTCAGGCGTGATGTTTGTTCCTATTTCAGGGGCTTTGTCGTCCTGGAATGTAGGTCTATTAATAATCCTCCAGAATTCTGTCATACCCCTCTTTTCCCCCGCCTCCCTTAAATCTGCACATCCTTCTGATTGTAGAGCTAATTTCCTCCTACTCAGCTCGCTCTTATATTTTTTCCTCCATAAGACAACTCATAGGGCGTCCCTTGGCCTCTTTTTTATACTATTTTTAAGCTCCTCAGGGCCTTGGAAAAATCCCGATCAAACCAGCGCGGATGACAGCAAGTTCTTTTTTCCGGGACACTAGTTTTTAACAGGCCATCTACCAAGCCAGCAATCTGCTCAAATGCTAAGAGTAGCTGCAGCCCTTCTACTGTAGTATCTAAACACGCCTCAATAGCTGATTTCCCACTCTCCATCAAAGATCTATAAAACCTTTCTCCATCAATTTTGGACCACCTAAGGCGTCTACCCTGATCAGTGACCCTCTCAATTATCACGTCGGGCTTTCTACCTCTAGGGCAGGCCCGATAAAATACATCTAGTACTAGGGGATTATGATCACTAAACGGGTTCCAATCGATCCCGACTCTAGAGATTCTATTTTTAAAAGCCCTTGAAACTAGAATATAATCGATGTATGAGGAACATCCTCTACCCTTAAAAGTTGGTGGGAGGATACCATCCTGCGGTATATCCGCCATATCCATGGTATGAACCAGGTCAGGATTATGCAAGAGTTTTGTTAAAGCATGACCTTCCACTGAGTGCTCAAAATGAGCCCCGTTGTCCACTAAACAGCGCGACCAGGCCACATCTATTGGGAAGAGAGCCGGACAGAGGTGACAGTTAAGGTCCCCCATAACCAGAATGTTTTGAGCATGGGTCCCCATTTCCCCAACAAAATCCTGGCACAATCTGCACTCCAATTCGCTTATCAGTGCATTACAGCCTCCACCTGCTACGTTATTATAAACGTTGAACATGGTCAGTTTTAACCCTTTAATCAATCAATCAATCAATCAATCAATCAAAACATTTATAGAGCGCGCTACTCACCCGTGAGCGTCTCAAGGTGCTGAAGAGGGGGGGCGCTACTGCTCGAAAAGCCAGGTTTTGAGGTGTTTCTTGAAGGTGAGATGGTCCTGGGTCAGTCGTAGGTGTGCGGGGAGGGAGTTCCACATTTTGGCTGCCAGGTAGGAGAACGATCTTCCTCCGGTGGTGGTTCTGCGGATCCGTGGGACGGTGGTGAGGGCGAGGCTGGCAGCGCGGAGTTGGCGGGTGGGAGTGTAGAACGAGAGGCGGTTGTTGAGGTATTCGGGGCCCATCTCGTGGAGCGCTTTGTGTGCGTGTGTGAGGAGCCTGAATGCGATTCTCTTGTTGACGGGGAGCCAGTGCAGGCTTCTCAGGTGGGCGGATATATGGCTGTGGCAAGGGATGTCGAGGATGAGTCGTGCGGAGGCGTTCTGTATGCGTTGTAGTCGTTTCTGACGTTTGGCGGTGGTGCCTGCATATAAGGCATTTCCGTAGTCCAGTCGGCTGGTGACAAGGGCCTGGGTGACGGTCTTTATGGTTTCGATGGGGATCCACTTGAAGATTTTCCGGAGCAGGCGCAGGGTGTTGAAGCAGGAGGACGAGGCGGCGTTGACTTGCTTGGTCATCGTGAGGGAGGAGTCCAGGATGAATCCCAGGTTGCGTGCGTGGTCCGTGGGTGTCGGTGCGGTGCCCAGTGCCGTGGGCCACCAGGAGTCGTCCCAGGCAGATGGGGATTGTCCGAGGATGAGGACCTCCATCTTGTCTGAGTTCAGCTTTAGGCGACTGAGCTTCATCCATTCTGCGACGTCTTTCATTCCTTCCTGGAGGTTGGTTTTGGCGGTGGCTGGGTCCTTGGTGAGGGAGAGGATCAGCTGGGTGTCGTCGGCGTAAGAGATGATGTTGATGTTGTGTTTGCGTGCGATGGTGGCGAGGGGGCTCATGTAGATATTGAAGAGTGTTGGGCTGAGCGAGGGGCCTTGGGTACGCCGCAGAATATTTCGGTGGCTGCTGAACGGAAGGGAGGGAGGCGGACTCTCTGGGTTCTGCCGGAGAGGAACGAGGTGATCCAGTCCAGGGCTTTTCCTTGGATCCCAGTGTTGAAGAGGCAGGTTGTTAGGGTGCGATGGCATACGGTATCAAAGGCTGCCGAGAGGTCCAGGAGGATGAGGGCGGCTGTTTCTCCGTTGTCCTTCAGGGTCCTGATGTCATCGGTGGCTGCGATGAGGGCAGTCTCGGTGCTGTGGTTTGCTCGAAATCCGGACTGGGAAGGGTCGAGTGTGTTGTTAGTCTCGAGGAAAGCGGTCAGCTGTTTATTGACGGTCTTCTCGATGACTTTAGCCGGGAAGGGGAGAAGAGAGATAGGGCGGAAGTTCTTGAGGTCTTTCGGGTCCGCTGTGGGTTTCTTCAGAAGGGCGTTGATCTCTGCGTGCTTCCAGTTCTCGGGGAAGGTGGCTGATTTGAAGGAGATGTTGATGACGTTCCGGAGGCGGGGTGCAATGATGGTGTCGGCTTTGTTGAAGATATGATGGGGGCATGGGTCAGAGGAGGAGCCGGAGTGGATGGAGTTCATGACGTTGGTGGTGTCTTCAGTGTTGATGGGGGTCCAGGCGCTGAGGGTGGTGGTGAGGGTCTCTGGTTCTGTGACTGTAGGCGGAGTCTGGGGTCCGAAGCTGTCGTGTTTATCTGTGATCTTTCGGTGGAAGAACGTGGCGAGGGAGGTGCAGAGTTCTTGTGACGGTGTGATGTCGTTGTTGCTGGCGCTGGGGTTGGAGAGCTCTATGACAATGTTGAAGAGTTCCCTGCTGTTGTGGGAGTTGTTGTCTAATCGCTCTTTGAATGATGTCCTTTTGGTGGTGCGGAAGGGGCTGGTGGTGTTTGCGGGTGGCGTTCTTGAGGGCTGTCATGTTTTCTGTAGTTCGTTCATGGCGCCAGGTTTTTTCGAGTGTTCGGCATGATTTCTTTGAGTCTTTGAGGGCGTCTGTGAACCATGGGATTTTCCTGTTGCCGGTCTTGCCTGGGTGGTTCTTCAGTGGAGCGAGGTCGTCGGCGCAGTTGGTGATCCATTGTGCGAGGTTGTGGGCTGCGTCGTTGGTGTCAGCTGTGTCGGATGGCGGGTTCTGGCTGAGCGATGAGAGGAGTTGGTCTGTGGTGATTTTGCTCCAGCATCTTTGGGGAATTTGTTGAGTGCGGTGGTGGGAAGTGATCTTTTTAAAGGTGAAGTGGATGCATCTGTGGTCGGTCCAGTGTGGTTCGGTGGAGTGACTGAAGGAGACGTGGTTGCTGGCGGAGAAGATGGGGTCGAGCGTGTGTCCAGTGAGGTGGGTGGGGGTGTTCACCAGTTGTTTGAGTCCGAGGTTGGCAAGGTTGTGGAGCAGGGTGGTGGTGGTGTTGTTGTCGTTGTGTTTCTCCAGGTGGAAGTTCAGGTCTCCTAGGACGTGCGGGCTGATGAAGTTGGCGATGGTTTCGCTGAATTGTGTGCGCAGGCCCGGGGGCCTGTAGATGAGCGTTCCTCTGAGGGTGGTTTTGGGGTCAGTGTGAATCTGGAAGTGTAGGTGTTCGGCGGTGGGGAGTGTGTCTTCGGCGTTGGTCGTGACGTTGATGGTGTTCCTGTAGATGATGGCGATTCCTCCTCCCGTTTGGTTGATGCAGGCCAACAAATAACAGGGAGAGCCGAGCCAAATTTAAAAAAGTGTATTTCTGTAACACGTGGAAGCATTGACATTAGTACGTCACATTACAGCAACTCCCTGATAAGCACTTTTTAAAAGGGTTGGTTTCAGCCACGCATGTGGAACAATTCCTGCCCCACCCTACCCTGGTGAACTAAGAGGCAAGACAGTGTTCATGTGAACCATGTCTGTGGCCCTGATTCTTACTGACATTGTAACAGTGTAGCCTATTAAACTCAACAGATTTTTGTTACAGCTCGTGTTCTGAACTCACTTATTTGGAAGTGCTTTCAGATGCGATAATAATGAAAAAGGAGGAAAGATAAAATAAAATATTTGTCAAAATCACACACTTCGGTGAAGCATGGAATGCTGTGATTGGTCCAGGTTCCCCGGCTTCATCTTGCACAAATAAGCCACTACACGGGCACCTACGTGTCTCTGCTTTTTACCTGTTTTGTTTTTTACCCCTTTGTGCATGAGGGTACTGCGAGGGTGGCAAACACAAGCCACATGAAGCCTCGGCTTCTTGAGGGTTCCAACATGGCCTCGAGCTGAGCCAGAGTTTTTAGTGGCGTGTCCACCTCTAGAGGAATCATGACTGGGTATGCTTGGAAATCAGCAACCCTGAGGCTGCGTTTGTGGCCGGCCACTAAGAAATACTTAAGCGCCTTGAACTTTAAAAAAACAAAACAAATTAAAACACAGCAGATGGGCAAACTTTTCAATAAAATATATCTGCTTCATCAGAAAAATTCAATGGAAAGATCACATTTGAAATGTGTACATTAAAGAATATAGATATTAAAGATATGCGTGTTCCCTTTTAAGAACTGGCACAAAAGCTTCTGAATTGCAAAGGCTGAAAATCTGAGGTTGAAAAATAGCTCCTGGCCAGGTGATCTGTTTACAAGCACACACAGTTAAAGAACAGCAACCTTGATCTAGTGCAGATCAAGTAAAATAGAACTTACCGTGCACAAAAGGAGCCCATACTAGTGAAGTTTTTTCCTGTTTTAATCCAGATTTAGCACTGTCTTCTGAAGCTGGAGGTGACAGAAAGGTTGAAGCCAAATGGGAAAGATGAAGAACTGATTTGTTTGGTTTAGAGGTTTATAGCCTGATGTATGAAGATTAAGAAGCCACCTCAGAGGGCAGATAGCATCCTCTCAGAATCCAACATGCATTGAACTTACTTGAGCTTTTTGATTGACGCTTGCAACATGAGTTGTGGTAAACACTTCAAAGGACCATCACAGAAGTACCACTTACATCTCTTGCGCCCTCTCCAGATCCCAGAAGCTTCCCATCGCCTGTGGAGTTCCCTTGACGTCCATTCTATCCTCTGTATGTATCAAGCTCCAGATGGAGCCTCTCGGAATCCACTCACCAACAACAGCATGAACATTCACCAACACGCAGCTGACATATAACCAGGGCCACAGGAATTACGCAGCAGGGAAGGGTCAAATTATGCGGCAGGGTTGAGTAAAGAAAAGACAAATTATGCGGCATTAAGCAGCACATTTTGTGACAGAATTACTTCATTATTTTGTTATTTGTTAACACTATCTGGGCGTTGGTTGCACCTCATTGCACCAGTTTAACACCCAAATATAGCAAAGGGCCTTCCACTGCGAGGCAACATGAGTCGCTGTGATTTTACTAACCTTTGAACCGTCTGAGCTAGAAACACATTTTTGGTTAAAATCTGCAGATTATGCGGCAGATGATGTATTAGGTGACAATTACAACAAATCTACAATCATGCAAAATCACAGCGGCTGCACAACTGTATAATTCCAGTGGTCCTGCATATAACTCTACATGAATGTGTTACCTGCTACAAAACCTCAGTCAATGTCTGCGTCTCACCCAGACATAGATGTCTAGTTCTCATCTGCAACTCAACCCCACTGACACTGAGTTCCTGATATTTTTCATAAACTATAGCAATCTGGCTAAAAGATATGAGCGTGGGGACAGGGTCAACCTCCAGCTATTACCATGCCACATGGATTCCCCCTCAGCACTCATCTCACCCTCAAGAAAACATCAAAATTCAGAAGTACGGTGTACACTGATGTCAGCCCGAATCCTCCTCTCTGCTCTTGTCGATGCGGGAGGAACACATGGGCATATTTACAAGGGGATTGCCCAATGGAATGTTACTTTTTTTGGCATTCTAGTGGCCCAATGCCCTGCACCATATTTACAAAGTGGCGCTAAGCCCCTTTTTGTGGATTATTGCCACTTTGTAAATAGGGTCCCCTTTTACGCATTAAAGGGGTGTGCAGTGGGTGTTGCTGTGAGCGTTCCACCACAACAAGAACAAAACCACTGCCTCAAAATAATTTATTAAAAAAGCTGTACATCAAGGATAAGAGAAAAAGGGAACTACATTATCCCATCACCATAAGGCAAAAAGCTGTGTGCGACAACACAGAGAGGTTGACCCTATGCAGCTAACGTCATGAAACCATTATTTTAGGGCATATATCTCAAATGTATTTTACCCATTCTTGGTATATCAAAATATAAAATATACATTTAATAAACATTTAATAAATATTCTAAAAAATACAATACCACATCAACATTCAGCATGGTGGAATAATTATGAAGCTTTCTGTGTTTAATTTTGTGTATAATACCTTCAACCATTCCTTGCGGAGATTATTGTGTCTGATGCAGTGGATTGCCATTGAGCAATGTGTTGTGTGAGATGGGTGAGTGTGGTCTTGTTGGCAATATGTGTTGGTGATCTGGATGTTTGTTGCACCTGGGCACCACCAGTATGTACAATTCTTTGTTGATGTGGTATTGTATTTATTAGAATATGTATCCCCCTCATGGACCCTGCAGTGTAACAGAACCAGCCCCTAGCTTGCTCTTATTTATTTTTATTTATTTATTGAGCTTGTTGAGCGCGACAGTTACCCAAAAAGGGTTTCCCAGTGCTAGAAGATACCGAACCAAGAGGGCGGGAGAAATCTCATGGAAGAGACCGGAGCAAGTTACTGGTTGAATAGCCAGGTCTTGATGGCTTTGCGGAAATGATTGTAGCGAGTTTCCAAACGAAGAGGTTGAGGAAGGGAGTTCCATAGCTTAGGGCCTAGAAGGGACAAGGATCTACCTCCCATCCTTGCTCGGCGTGTTTTGGGGACACAGAAAAGGCCCTGGGTGGAGGATCTTAAGCTTCGAGACGGCGTGTAGGTATGCACAAGGGTTTGGAGGTATCTGGGGGCATTTCCCCATTTTATTCTATGCATGAGGCTAAGAGCTTTGAATTTGACCCTATTTTCGATTTTTAGCCAGTGAAGCGCCTTGAGGTGACCGGACATACGTTCCCTTCTATGGCATTTGCATAGCAGTCTAGCTGCAGCGTTTTGTACCAGTTGGAGGCGTCGCATGACTGCCTGTGATGCCCCTAAGTAAAGGACATTCCCGTAATCTAAGCGGGAAGTGATCAATGCGTTGACCACAGTCTTTTGTGTGTCGTCCGGGAGCATCCAAATGATTTTTTTGAGCCATCTCAGAATTGTAAAACAGGTAGCTTCGAGGTTGTTGACCTGGGGCTCCATGGTTAGGCCCTTGTCGATGGTAATGCCAAGATTACGGACTTGTTGCGACGGAGTTGGTAAAGGGCCCATTTCGGATGGCCAGTGTCTTGGGTTCCAGAGGTTTGGGTTGGGGCACTATTAAGACCTCTGTTTTACTGCCGTTAAGTTTGAGCATATTAGTGCTCATCCAGGAGGCGATGTTCCTGAGGCCTATCTGCAGGAGGGAAGGGGAATCGTAGTCATTGTTTGAGAGGGAGAATATGATTTGTGAGTCGTCGGCGTATGTGAACATTTTGAGACCAACTGTTTCAGCGTTTTGGGCGAGCGGGGTTACATAAAGGTTAAAAAGCAGGGGGCTTAACACCGATCCTTGTGGTACTCCATAGGGGGAAAGATGGACGTTGGATGCCGCGGCGCTGGAGGAGATTTGAAATGTCCTTAATATCAAGAAAGATGCAATCCAATCAAGTGCCTTTCCTCTAATGCCCATGTTGGAGAGTGAGGCAAGCAGTATATTGTGGGAGATGGTGTCAAACGCTGCGCTGAGGTCGAGTAAAATCAGCCCAGCTGAGTCCCCTTTATCGACCAGGAGGCGGAGATTTTCCATTACTCCGAGTAGTGTTGTCTTCGTCGAGAAACCGGGACGGAAACCCGATTGGGAGGGGTGCAGAATGTCATTTGCCTTCAGAAACCTTGTGAGGTGTTCGTAGACATGTTTCTCTAAAATTTTGGAGAAAACGGGCAGGAGGGATATTGGACAGAAGTTTGCCAGGATTTTGGTGGGCAGCAGGTGAGAGGAAGTTGACTCAACAGAGCAAAATGGTTATATATGCGATCCCCACAGACTAAGGGCATCATTAGGATGGCGGGCAGACTTTGTCCGCCCGCCATCCTCACGGTAAAAGGGACTGCCCGCCATAAGGGCGGGGGTCCCATGGGGGCAATTAGGATGCGCCCGCCACAGTTGCGGGCGCATCCTGCATTCCTGGCATTGTGGCGGGAGGTGCACTCAGCACCACCCGCCACAATGCCAGGAAGGCCGCGGTCCCCCCGCCATAGTAATATGGTGGGGGGAATTGGGTGGCGGGTGAGGTCGGAACACGAGTGGATCGCCACTGCCATGCGGGCTGTGGCGATCCACCCGTGATCCTAATGGGCCCCTAAGAATCTGTCCGTACACCCAGCATCGTACCCAGTTGTGGTGATGCTGGAACCGACCCTCAAAGGAATAATAATCCAAGGGATAAATGGGACTCTGGAGGCAAATATTGACTCCTACGGGCTGGTGTCAACAAAACAAATGAACATCTGAGAGACACTGAATCAAAATTGACTGAAATCAAAGACTCCACAGACATTCTAAGACAGCAGGTGGATGGCCTACAAAAGGCAACGCCGTAATGCAAGCCAAGCTGGAAGACATGGAGGATAGGTCCATAGGCAACAATATACGCTTGGTGGGAGTGCCTGAATGAGCTGAGGGTCCTAGCATGGGCCTCTTTGTGTAGCATTTCATCCTCAGCACTCGGAGGGATGCCCAATCTTTTCTTTGTGAATCAGTCCCATAGGGTGCCTGTACCTCTGCCCAGACCAGGAAAGCAAAAGACACACAGATGAAGGACGGAATGTAAAGCAAATCAGACATTCACCCCCAGTAAAAAAATCTGAGTTAAATCTATTGTTCTTTGGCTCACCATGACACCCCAGTTTAGACCCAGCCATATGCAAATCAGTCATGGTCCTTTTCCTCATGGGAACAGTCCAGCCCAAACTGCCAAGCTAGGTCCTCCCTAGACCCCCCAAAAAATCCTGGCACCGGGTGCACCACCACAAACAATAATCACCCATATTTTCAATCATAGAGACCGTGATGCTATACTCCAGGTGACCCGGAAAAAACTAGACTTAAAGTTCGAAAACACTACAATCAGTCTTTATAAAGACTTCACACTCAAAGTCACTGAAGGTAAAATCTGGAACATTTTCACCCCAAGGAGGCCTGGGAGTGGCTGAAGGGTTCACACCCAGCTTCCCACAAAAGAAAAACGCTGGGGCTCTCCCATGGCCACAGAGGGCAACAGACACAACATAGTGCGCAGCTGAAACAATCTGTCGAGTGGAGGTGGGATAGGGAAACATTAAGGACACACTAGGCTGTCGGGCCTTACAAGGGGTTATCAAGCAAATTAAAGCCCCATCAGCTACAGGTGTGGCAGGAAACAAAATCATCAGGTCAGCTCCCAGAGGAGTAGAGGCAAGCCACAACAGTAGTCAGACACAAGGAAGGAAAGCCCCCCGATAGACATAGTATAGACTGATATCACTCCTCAGTGTGGAGATCAAGATCCTCACCAGACTAGTGGCTTACAGACTCTGACAGGTAATCACTTCCCTTATAAACTCAGACTAATGTGGACTCATGCCAAATAGTGGAACAAGGCTTAACCCGCCAAAAACGTTCTTGGGGTTGCAGCAGGGGCAGCAGATGACAGGGTGTCTACCGTGGTAGTGGCAATGAACACTACCATGGCCTGTGATACGTTGGAATAGGATTACATGTTTGGGGTACTGGAGAGACTAGGGTTCATCCCCAACTTCATAGACACAATATAACTCCTCTCTTGGGCCAAATTAGGGTGAATGGGGTGATATCCCGCAAATGCGCCTTACACCATGGGACCTGAGAGATACCCTATATCCCCACTGTACTTTGTCCTGAACGTTGAACCGCTAGCTGCTTGGGTTAGGGGGACCCCCTAGAATGGGGAGTTAGCTGGTGGAGACATGAGTAAAGTGCATTTCTTTATATGCAGAGGATATTTTGTTTTATGTTACTGACCCGCCTGGTCATATCCAGACTGATGCAGATCTTTCAAAACTTAAGGAAATATTTGGGATATACCATTAAGTGGGGCAAGTCCATTATGCTCTTGAATACGGGCCTCAGACCCCACCTGCAAGAAGATATACCCATGCCAATGATGAGAGAAGGGTTTAAGTACTTAGGGATATATGTCATGAAAGACCCGCAGCTCTTTTATTGCAAAAACCGCGCTCCCATACTGGACCGCTTTGCCGCAGATGTACAGATTTGTCGAGCCTTGCAACTCTCCCTATTCGGAAGAGTGGCGATGTTCAAAGTGATGACCCTACCTAGAATGCTTTATGCCCTTTAAAATACCCCGGACTGGGGGTCCGGGAAGCGTTGCTCAGACTCCCTCTTTGGGATACTGAACCGCTATGTAAAGCCCTCCAAAAACTGATGTGCGGGGTATACGATGGTGGGATTGGTCTGATATATGGAAATATTATTGGCCACATAACTAGCTGTAGTTAACGATTGGGAATTTGCTGCCTAGGATGAGCCAGCGATCAGACTGGAGAGACTGGCTTGGGGACAGTAGAACTACTTAGGGGGCACTGTATAAGACTACAACTTTACAGAGAATGCTGCCGCACACCAGGACCGTGGTACACACCTGAAGGGAGGCTGTCGCCATTTTGGGGAGGATGGGAAAGCCAACTAAAATGATGTTCCTTTGAGTGAGTGACATTTTACCAGATGTGGGAAGGCTCCAGGGGTTCCCAAAGAGGAATGTTACTGGGATATCCAAACTAGGGGATGTTTGGCAAGGGGGTACATGCTCACATTTGCCGACATGCAGTGTGAGTATAAACTGGGGCACTCAGAGACGTTCAAATACATCCTCAGACATGCACTAGCAGAGATTGTCCCCAGACACACTTTACTTGATTGACTCCTCACCGTTGGAAGACTGTATAATGTCAGAGCCACTGCGTATGGGGGCGATCTCACCGATATATAAAAAGCAGATCAATAACTCTCCTGATATTCTGCAACAGCTTAAGACTAAATGGGAATCCGAGGTAGGAGACTTTGAGGAGGGAGAATGGGAGGAGGCCACAAGAGCATTGAGGGAGATATCCATTAAGACTGGATTTAGACTAGTACAACTGCTTATTTTGCACCAATCCTACTGTTCCCTTCATTCCATGGACAAATGTCCCACAGACAGCTGTGCTAGAGGGTGTGGGGATGTGGGAACCTTCCTCCACGTGCTGTGGACCTGCCTAAAACTATGGCCATACTGAACCGCACTCAGGGAGATCACGAGAGATGTAGTGCACAGAGCAGCACAGAAAGCAAAGTCGGAATAGCAAGGACAAATGAAAACATTTCTCCTTTTAATGCCTACTTTTCAGGGGGAACATCCTTTACAACGCAACTTTTACAACGCACTACCATTACGACGCAAGTTATTACAACGCATTGCGCTGGGGGGCGCTCTAGGATAGGGAATAGTTTAATTTACTATCCAACACCTTCCTTACTATCCACGGGGACTGGAGTTGGAATAGTAAATTAAACTATTCACTATCCAGCGCCCCCCAACGCAAGTCACTGTAACGACTTGCGCTGTAAAACCTGCGTTGTAAAGGCATGCGTGGTAAAAGCATGCGTTGAAACGTCATACATCCCTTTTCAGTGCCGTTAATTTTGGCATGAAACCATGTCGACTAATGCTAGTAGAAAGGATGTAGCATCAAAAAGCATGGGAGGTGCATTGGCACGCCCATGTGCCACCCATTTAATGCAAAGCAACGTTTTGTGATGCTTTGTGTTACTTTTCCATACAAACCAACAAAAATAACAACTTACATTGGTTTATTAATTTCCATAAAGGTTTAGCGTCAGTTTGGCATTAAAAAAGCAATGCGAAACCTTTGTGAATCTTGGCCATAGTTTTCACAAGTATAACGATGTGTAAGGCCATGAGCATGAAGTCTTAATGCCAACCTAGAAAACCCCTGATTACAGATGAGGCATATGGATGGGGAGACATATAGGAGACTCGGGGGATTGTCATTGTGTTGCCTAATCATTTCCATTGTACATCATCTATAATGGACCTTGTATGTAAAAATGTATCATGAATAAGAATTAAAATGTTGTTGTCTATATTCCATAATGAATGCCTTTTGGGTTAAAAACTTCACCATCTACATTTTTCCTTTTGTTTAACAATGTTGTTTTTAATTGTAAAAAAGGCGAAAATGTATGTTTAAAAAAATCATGGTACATAATATTATTATTGTAGCGTTTTAAGTATGTTTAGTTTTATTTTACATTTGATATATATTTTGTTTTATTTTCTGTGTGTGCCATATGTTCGCATTGGGTAGTGACTGTTTTACATTTGGAATTAATTTTAGGATTCTGCTTATTTTTGGTACTTGTGGGTCGTATGAGAATTTTTGGTGAGATTTTCTTAAAGGTAGCTTTGGTAATTTGACATTAGATATATTTTTGTGTTCATGGAGTGTTTTTTTGGGGGCTATTGGGTAGCATTAGGTAGATAGAGTGTTTTTTTTGGTATTATTTGCAGGGTCGAGTCATTTTCAGCCTTCATGTAAATCTTTTAAGGACTGTAGATTATATTAGAGTTTTGGTGGGTTGATTGCATGTTTTTATTTTTAGGGCAGTTAATTTTATTTTTAGGGTTCAGGTTATCTTTTGGGTGTTGCAGATTACATTAAGGCATTTGTATGGGTAGAGCATTTCATTTTGATTTTTCCAATCCAATCCAATCCAATCCAAAATGTATTTAATTCGGACGAAGACCATAGAAGAACATTACATAGATGAGCAGTGTAAAAACAGATTAAAAGGTGTTCAAATAATAATAAAATCAATACACAGACTGTTAATAAGAATGTCAATCAGCGTTTGGTCCATTACTGGTTTCTACAAAAAGCTTATGCATCCACCACACAGGATAGAAAGCGAGAAAGAGCGTAAACAATTGGTAGATGAGTATTATACTTCAGGAGTCTAAAGTATCTTCACATTGCCTTGTGCCCGGGTTCCTACACAGTTGTACCAGCCATCTTTGTTTAATTTCTTTGTAACCTGGGCAGAAGAAGAATACATGTAGTTCGGTCTCCTCTGTCGTACTGCATGCCGGACACCCCATTATTGTTAGCATGTTCACTTTTGCTTGTGGAATGTAGTCATTTATGAATGGGTTCAAGTTACATTACGACTTTGTGTGTGTAGGGTGTTATTAAAATTTTCGAGTTTCGTTATATTTTTGGGTTCATGTCAATTGTGGTGGTTCTGGGTCATCTCAGGTCTTTTGTTTTTTGTTTTGAGGTTCAATCGTATTGGGGCTCGTTGGTTATATTTAGGTTTAGGGTCGGCAGAGTGATAGTGTTTATTTTTTGGGTGGCCCCATTCAAGTTTTGGGGTACAGCTTATTTTTTAGTGGGTTCTGGGTCATATCAGGTTTTCAATGGGAAGTGTGTTCATCATTTATTTTTGGGGGGTTTTAGTTTTAGTTTTGGAGTTAAGGTTATTTTGGGGGAATCTGGTTTATATTAGGGCTTTGGCAAGGTAGTGTGTTCTTTTGATAATACATTTGAATTTTAGTTTTAGATTGGGCTTGTGAACATTTTTTGTGGGTTTGGAGTTATAGGTTTGGAGTGTGTAGTGTATTGTATAGGTAATCATTTTGAGGTTCAGTAATATTATAGGGTTGAGTGTCTTTTTTGTGGATCTCAGGACTATGGGAGCATGTTGGGTGGGTGGTGTGTTAAATGGTTATTTTTTGGATGTTCAGTTTTAGTGTTCAGTTACTCTTGGAGGGTTGTATGTTATTGTTAGGCTCTGTGTGGATTGTGTTTTAAATTTGAAATGCATTGAGGTGAAGTTATATTTTTTAGGTTAAGGTTGTTTTGGATCATTCTGGGTTATATCAGGGATTTGGGTGGATGTTGGGTTAGTTTGGAAAGATTGTAGGGATTAAAATATATGATTGGATTTATTTTTGTGGTTCAGGTAAGTTTTTGGGGGGTAGATGGTCTATTTTAGGCCATGTGTTGTGTATTTATGTATTTTATATTATTTTCTAATTACTATTGGTTCACTATTATTTTTAGGATCTAAGAATTTTTCAAGGTTAAGAGTTAAAACAGTAAAAAAAAATACTGTACAACGCACTTTTTAAATGTTTTTTGGAGTGAAGTTAGAAAGGTAAGTAACCACTTTGTTACTATTAGTGTTTCCCCATTGTTTATAGAATTGAAGTTAAAATAGTAATCAAGATCTCCACAACTATTGCTTGTTTGACAATGTTGATAAGACTGGAGGAAGCCACCTCTCGTCAATGTTTCAAGGATTAGAGTTACAGAAGTACATTTTCTCCGTGGAATATTGTAGTTTCTACAATGTAAAACGTATTACAACAGCATATTTATGTTGGTCACTTCTGAACTTTTTGTATTGTTTATAGTTTATATACATACTTCATATTTAATTAAAAAAACAAAAAGTAACATTCACATTTTAAGGACATAGAACATGTATAAAAAATCTGTGTCTATAAAATATTTTATGTTGTTCAAAATTGAAAAGACAAAAATACATGTATTTGTATTAAAAGTATAAATAAATATAAAGTTGCTTCATTGAAAAAATTGCCAAAGTACACATTCCTATTTATCTATATTTTACTTTATTTACACTAAAACAAAAATATACATTTCGATATATGTCAATCAAATATGTATACATTTTGTCATGAATATTTATAACTTTATTTAATTTGTATTTACATTTTTACAAGTGATACCATTTTTTTGCACATTTTCTAAATAATTGCTACTTTTTTTATATCATTTTTCCCTTTAACTTAGTTCTATATTCAATATTTTTATGTTTATTTCAACACCATTTTGCCTGCCCAACAGTTTTGTGAATAGTCTTAGTTTAACGTTAGCTGACAGAGGCTGGTGATAGATGAAGAGAATTTACGAGGAATAATTAACCTGGGAATGGGTCAGATTCTAACGCCAGGGGCCGGACTAAGAACAGCAACAAGCCCTGATAGTTTGCTGCTCGACCGGCCATGAGAGTGGGGATTGGGGAGGGTAGGGCTGCTAGCAAGCAGCATTGCTCCTGCTTTTGTTACAGGGGGCACAAAACCAGCCCCCAACCCTCTGACCCACTGGGGAAATGCCCGGTGCCCACTACAGCCAGTCCGGCCCTGGCGTTAGGGATGCACGACAAGTAGAAATGTTTTCATTTCTCCTTGTTTTTTCCTTTTTCTATATTTGCTGCATTTTGCAGCTCACATAGAAAGAGGACATCGCCCGAGGGACACCTTCCTGCACAAAATCAATCAGCCCCATAACGCAGGTGCAAGGGTGCCTGCGTTGACGTATGGCAGACCATTGTGTGCCCACGCAGGGGAAAAGGGCAGGAATGCGCTGTGTAGGAAGGTGGATATCTGACTATGGTTGCCCCCAACTTTTTTGCCTAGTGTTTAGCTGGTTTTCGACCTAGTTGGCCTGGGGCCCTGCTATTCAGGGCCCCAGACTAATTGCTCTCTCTGTAAAATGGACTCTATGGGGTATATTATCAAGGGGTTTTATCTCCGCTTTTTTGGCTTTAAAAGCCAAGAAAGCGGAGATAAAATTATCTCCCTATTACCAAGCTGTCGCTAACACCAGTTAGCGACAGCTAATAGGAGATAGCGACCATCATGGGCCCCACTTTGCATGTCAGTGATATTTATCACTAATGATATGCAAAGTAGGCGTGCCAAGATGTTAGCGACTGGAAACAGTCGCTAACATCGCTATCTCCTATTACCAACTTTTGGAGATGTTTGCGCTAAGGGCGAATATCTCCAAAAGCTAACACCTGCCCTGAGCAGTTCTTAGCCATGTTATCCAATGGGAGGTGGATAACATGGCTAAGAGCATTTGCTCGATAATGCATGAATATCGCTGACTTTTCAGCGATATTCATGCATTGCGGGCATTTTTTATCGCATTTGCGATAAACCTTGCTAATAGCAAGGTTTATCTGCGATAAAAATCGCCGATGTGCGGCGATAATTTTTGTCTCTAAACAAGTTAGAGACAAAAATTATCGCTAGTTGTTGATAATATACCCCTATGTACCTTAGGTACATACCTAATTGGATGCTGGGTCACCTTATCAGCCCCTGTACAATGTACCTTAGGTACCCAGGGCATAGGTGTATCCAGGGCCTACCAAGGGCTGCAGCATGTATTTTGCCACCCCTGGCTGGCCATCCAAACTGACACAACTGGCTGCTGAGACAGCTGGGGCAAGGTGGTGTAATCACCCTTTGCTGTAGATATAGTATACCTATATCTAACCCCAAAATGGACACATATACTCCTATCAGTCACTCCTATGGCAGGCCTTATCAATCCTGAAGGCAGAGTGCTTGGAATTATGTGAGATGGTGCTCTAGCATGAGCTGAGCCTGTCTGCAGCTTGCGGAACCAAGTCCTTATAGCTGTTCCATGATAACGCTATACCATATACTCTTAATTATAATCCTCGCGGTTATTGCTAACTTTGGTATAGCATTATCAAAACATGTCCTGTAAGGTGTCATACGCTTTGGAATACTACCCCCTCGCCAGTTCTGGCGATGGGGGTAGCATTCCGCCCTTCTAGAGGGACACGACATGTATGTAACTGTGAACCCCGGTTAAAGTTAAGCTGAGCCTCAGCATCACAAAATAGATGCTGCCACCACAGACACACGTCTGACCTCCTGCTGCTGGGAGTCCTTCCAGCGAGGGAGGCTTGGACAAAGGGTTTCCTGCCTTGGGAGTGCTAGCACCACCCCAGACAGGATTTTGTGTATTGAGGTAGGGAGGGCTGAAAGGAATGAGACATGCCTGGGGCACACAAGGTGTCCCTGTGCATACCCCGGTTCAAACCAGTTGCTGGGGCACTCCAGCCCCAGCTCTGGCGCGAAACTGGACAAAGGATAGGGGGTGTAACCACCCCCCTTCCTGGTCCCACCCATGGGAGGGACCTAGTCACTAGTACAGCACCCTTTAGCAGAATAAAGGTAGGAGCTGGTTCCATTCCAAATTAGATTATCCTGAACAACTTTACAAGAAGAAACTCTGGACTTCGACGTTCTGCTCCACAGAAGACTGAAGAATCTCCCTTGTGGGCAAGGAGTGTCCACCCTGCAACTGCAGGCACCATCAAGCGTCCTAGCGGTTCACTTTGTCGTCCTTCCTGCCGGAACCAGACCTCAGAGCCCGACGAGACCCAGATTCCCAGACCTCTCCAACCTCTACCCACATCTGCAGCACAGCTGAGACCCGTGGGTGCGACGAGACACGTGGGACCGGCCATCTTGAAGAAACTGCACTTCGCTTCCAGCACGACTTCAGAGGCATCCTCGAGAAAGTGCTTTGGGGATTGAGAAGCCCCAGCCCCGAGCAGCTCCTGCACCGAAGACCAGCCCCCCAGCATCCACGAGGTCTGCGTGGGGCCCTTTTGCTTGATTGCTGCTCAACGCGTTGTCTGGTCACTTGCCGGCTGGCCAGTGACCTCCTAGACAATGATCCACAAAATCTACACGGCTGGTCTGGTTGCCCCAGACTGGCCCTTGCTTCCCTGCAAAGGAGAAGCACCCCGGACCCTCCTGGTCTGCACCAGACGCCTTTCCCACTCACCGTGTGGGTTGCCTTTATCAAGGCCTGTTGACGCCGAATCTGGAACAGACACCACCGACAGCGAGAGCCTGCGTGGGACAGTTCGTGCCTTCATCCTGGTCATCGAAGACAACTCCTGGTCCACGTGGCTGCAGAGTCAAGCGTCCACTCTTCACCTGATCGCGACGACAACATCTGGTTCCTTCCTGGTTCCACACCGGTCACTGGCTAGTGACTTTCAACATTGTCCCCTCTGCTTTCAGGTCTTCATCTTCCTCGATCCACCCGTGGATCGCACCGGACATCTTCCTCTTGGTCGCCTGCAGCATCTTTCTTCAAGGCTCCATAGACTTCGACGCGGAAACCCGACACACTTTGACACCTATGCACCCGCAGCCCGTGGGTGAGGTAACAAGAGCATTTCGGTGCTCAAGGGTAGATTGACTCTCCTAGTGTCCAGGTATCCTGTCGTTTTAGTCGTAACTAGTAGGAACTGTCTTTTACTTACCTTTTCGTAATTTGTTCTGTCCATTGACTTTGTTCTGCATCTCGCGTGTGAGTTCACACTCTGCACACGCGTCCCGTGGGCCTCCTGCTACTTACCTAAGGTTAGGGTAGTGTAGTCCCAGCGATCCTACAGCCTCTGGACAGCTCCAATTCCTCTATCGATTTCCTTAACCCATTTACTTAGTATATGGTTTGTCGTGCCCCTAGGGCACCATTGTAATTTGTGCGACTATTGTATTTTTCTGAAGAGTATTGTCATGTGCTTAGCCCTCTGACCTCATAAAGAGTTCAGAGGTGTTTGTTATTAATAAATATATCGTTTATTTTCAACCTGTGTGGTGTCCTTTCATCTGGTATTCAAGGGGTTATATATGGTAAAACAGCTGGCTTCACATGCCAAAAGAGTTTAGCCTAAGACTGCTTTGTCTATGCTACCATTAGGACAGCTGGTCTATAAGGTTGACTTACAACCAATCACCATAAGGGTTGTTTGGACTGATACAAGGTGATCACTAGAACTAGTGAGCATCATATATCAGGCCAACTTCTCACACACTGCCTGCCCTTTTCTTTTGATGCAGGGCAGTGTTGCTAGATTCCTTGCGGCGCTGCCCTGCGCTAAAAATTCATAAATGAGGTCCCCAATATTTAGGCAGCAATATTCTTGTATAGCAATATTGTTGTATTTCTCATTGTGTCACCCAAGGAGACTTGCCCTGTTCCCTTTGGGTAGAAGGCACTTGGGAAAGGACAGAGTGAAAAGTCCCAAAATGCATATGATTGAAGTATTCTGAACCGGAAGTGGTGGGGGCTGGCCTTAGTGGTATTGTCAAGCTGCCCTTACTATTCTTGCCTGCCAAGCAAATGAAGGCAGGATAGATGCTTACAAGGACCGATCCAGTTGGTAGCGCCTTGACTCGGCCTCCCTAGCACTACAGCAAAGCTTTCCTGATCACAGAATGACTTTATCTGAAGGGTAAAAAACTCTTCCCACCAGGGAATAATTCTCAAGCTTTGTTGGAAAAGCAATGCCTATCATAGAGAAGGGTGGCAGCGGCACGCTATGAACTGTGCAGCAGGTGCAGTGGCACCTGGGCTACCGGTGGGTGGAGCTTCTGCTGCTGCGCCCCAGTCATGGTTGTGTTTTGGTCGCCAACCAGGGGCTTGGGGCTCATTTCATTGCATTGGGGTCCTTGGCACCTTTGCCAGGCCTCTAGAGGGGGGCTCCGGAATAACCCCCTTCAGAATGACCTCAGAGATCTGAAAGGTGATGAAACTCTTGATCTAAAGTGCTGGGGGTACAAAAGGGGCTGGTGATGGACGGAGCATCTGAACCAATCAAACACTCACACCCAGTCAGAAGATCTGGGTTTGACCCATCACCGTTCTTTAGCCCACTCTGCCACCCCAGTTCAGACATGGCCATATGCAAATCGGTCCGACCCTGTGCCTCATGCGAACAGTCCAGCCCGAACTGTCAAGCCATGCCTTGCCTGGACCAGAAGAAAAAGCCACAAGAAACAGCCTGGCCCGCGTTTATCCCCGTTGCACTCAGGTTTTCTGCATTGCAGTGGGAGCCAGCCTTATTGAATCTCCTCAAAAACCAACCTCCAAGGCGCCTCCTCTCTGTTTGCAGAATTTACGTCATCAGTACTTACATTTAAAGTGCCCACATCACTCAGTCAAGGTGCACCTAAGCGTGGGCGAGAACCCGCCCGAGTCTGTTCCCTGAGCTGGTGCACAACAGCGTCCGCGGTGTGTATTTCAAGTAGAAGAGCGCCACCTTCTGTTAAGGAATGGTCTTGCGCCGAATGATATGTTTCCCCGCCAAGGACCTGTTCCTTTGATACATTTATGGATTAGATTTTTTCTATCCAGTTTACTCGTTGTTCCCTCATAGTTTACAGGTACCTTTAGATTTCGCTGCATGCTAACACGTCAGGTACTGTTCTTTATTCTTCATGTTTTAAACGAAAGGTTCAGATTTTTTTTTATTACAAATAGATTTTTATTGGTAGTTTCAGACATAAAACAGAGTAACAAAATAAAAGAATGATGACAATCGTTCAAATGTGATACGTAAAGGGGTTCTAAGACATACAGTTGAGGTGCAGTAATTGGATAAGAGCTGAAATGGAAGATGATAGGTACCAATAAGTAAACATACCACTAAGTAATACAACACGGATTGGTGTCACTACAACGCATGCTTTTACATCGCATGCCTTTACAACGCGGTTTTTACCACGCATACCATTACAACGCATAGCGCTTTGGGGTGCTGGATAGTGAATAGTTTAATTTACTATTCCAACTCCAGTCCCCGTGGACACTAGGGAAGGTTATTGGATAGTAAATTAACCTATTCCCTATCCTAGAGCGCCCCCCAGCGCAATGCGTTGTAATGGTTTGCGTGGTAAAAGTTGCGATGTAATGGTAGTGCGTTGTAAAAAATTCGTTGTAACCGTGCCACACCATACAACACAATAATACAACCCAGAATGCTAAAATAAGGGTAGCAAATCATACATAAGACAGCACATAAAAGAACGGAGTCAGCCGTAGTAACCCCTGATTGGTCCATATTTGTTGTCAAGAAATGAAGTGGGCAGCATTAAGTTCATTTATGCAGAAAATCGAATTCAGCCATGTAAGAAATGTGGCATGTGAGGTCAAGGAGGCGAATGGTCGATCAGGGGAGCGAGAGGTTAGTTCAGGGAGGTTTGTGGGCACTAAAATAGTGGTCAAGGGTGATCCACAGGGGCCTGCGCGGGGGACACCAGGGGGATTGCATAAGAGCAGTGTTGTCTGCGCCGCAGAGACTAAGTACCCAGTTTAACCAGCAGGCATAATTAACTTTCCGGGTATCCTTCCAATTATTGAGGACCACCTTTACAGCAGCGGTGAGTAGAAGGTCAAGCAGGGCCCTATCATTGTCGTTGAGGGACTTGGCTTTGAGAAACCCAAAGACTAGGTAGGTACTGCAATGGAACAGCCAGAAAATATGAAATGCACCCCAATTTGAACCTTATCCTGAGTGAGTGAGTGAGGGAGTGAGAGTGAGTGAGTGAGCGAGTGAGCGAATGAGTGAGCGAGTGAGGGAGTGAGTGAGGGAGTGAGAGTGAGTGAGTGAGTGAGTGAGCGAGTGAGCGAGCCCAGCACACGTTTGGCTGCTTCCCGAAATCCTGAAAACAGTGTGGCCAAATCCTGCCTTTCCTACTTATATTCTCAATGAATTTGCTCATCCATCCACCTATTTATCCTTCTCTAAGGCCCTCTCTGTTCTCTCATCCATCCTTGTTCTCCTCATCTACTCGGAAATCCTTCTCGCCATCCATCTATCCATCATCTTTTTCAGCATCCTTCCTTCTCTCCATTGACCCCTCATCCTTCCATCCATCCATTCATCCATCCAGCCACCCATCCATTCACCCACCCATCCTTCTTTTCATAGACTCTCAAGCGACAAATGTATGCATCCATCCATACATCCATCCATGCATCCATCCATCCTTACCTTTCTCCATCCGTACATCTTCACTTTTACTCATCCTTACTTCTCTCCATCACCCCACTATCCCTACTTCTCTCATACGCATGGGAAACTTACTTTCATCCATCCTTTTTTCCATCATTCCATCCTTCTCAACACCATTCTTCCCAACAAAACACATCATCCCCCATCCATCTCTACATCCACTCTCGAGCCACAAATTCATCCTTCCTTCCATCCACCCATTCATCTCTATTCATACATCTCTCCATCCACACCTCCCTTCCTTTTTTCGTTTCTTTTATGCTTTCTAGTAGCGTTTTTCCTACATTCCAAAGATCCATAATATTTTTCCCGCCAGTGTCTCTGATCAAAATCGAGATAAACGTAAACAACATTTTTAAGATTTTGGGGAAGATTTACAAGAAGCATACGCATCTCTGCATTTTAGTAGAGATGCGTCAGTTTAATTGTGTCACGCAAACAAACCCTTGTGCCACCATGGATGCGTAGCATTTACAATGCTGGAGTCGTGTCGCAAGCACAACGCAACTCCAGCAATGTTTAGGAATGCCTGTACCTATTGTGCTGCGTCACTACGCAGTGGCATCGTAGAAGTGACACAGTGAAATCTGGCAGATTTCATGTTGTCACTGTTCGAGGCTTCGTTGCGTTGGAAAGCCCACCTTGCATACATTATACCTGACGCAGGTATGATGTGGCGCAGGGGTTTACAAAGTGACATCCTGGCAACAGACTGTGTTGGTTTTATTTTTCCTCACCCCACTGCGGATTTACTATGTGGATGTTGGGATTACAGCGCCACCCACTTGGGCAGTATTATGGATTTTAGGACTGCATATACCACAATGCACTGGAGGTATATGTTGAATCTGGACACGCCCACATGGGCGTAACATTACTAATAAAGAGCAGATGTCCTTTATCCGTTGGCTGCTGTTATCTTCCTACCAGCCGGGGCTCATGAACAAGAGCGCATAGCTTGAAACGCGTTGAGCCAAGATTTGAACAAAGGTGAACAACGTGACTGCTGCGGCTTTTGTGTGTATGAGTTCGCACCCCGGGAGTGCCATCCTCACTAGGGCAACTTGTTTGATGGAATATATATATATATAAAGATAGATAGATATATAGATAGATAGATAGATAGATAGATAGATAGATAGATAGATAGATAGATAGATAGATAGATAGATAGATATAAATATATATATATTCACTGAAAAAACAAAGGCTCCCACCTGTGCCCTGCTGCATGCCCCCCCAGACCCCACAGTGGAACCCCTTAAGGGTGGTCTACATCACGCAGCATTCCTCATCAAGGGGCTGAAGAAATATGACCCCAGTGCCCCATCCTGATGGAACTGCATTGGCTCCCTGGCTGGCAAACACCATCTTCTAAACCAGCTGCATCATCTGCAAAGCCAAATCGACTGGCACCTGTGCCTATCTGGCATCACAAGTTCATCCTCTCCTGTGGCCTCACACACCCACAGCCAGGGCACCATCAGACTGGAGACGAAGAAGTAAAAAAAAAAAATAATAAGACAATAGACTGCCTCCATGGTTGTGTAAAAAATCTGGAATAACGTCCTGGTATCAATCAGGACCGTCCCAACCCAGATATATCTTATGGAAGAGCTAAAGATGCATGACTTTAAAGATCGCTACATCATGTTGCAGTAGCAGTCACCTCCCACCCCCTTGGGATCCAGGTCCCTCTCCCATAACACGCTCCCTTACCTCTGCAGTTCACCTTGTACAGCGCTGCTCCGCCGTTCGGCTAGGTTTGTGCTATTCAAATACCACATCCATCCATCCATCCATCCATCCCCAGCAGCTGGATATCCTGCTGATTTGAACAGACCTTCAGGATGTTGGGAATTGTCAGATGAGAGGATGTTTTCCCTGCTGTCCTCAGGGCAGCAGAGAGAGACATCGGTCACTGCTGGGCACCCACGTTCATCCACTCTGGGGCTTCCAGCAGCGAAGAATGGGTCATAAGTCACCCAAGAATCTGGGAACAGAGAGTACAAGGCTGCAGCAGTGGAGTCATGTTCCCTCTATCGCCTTGTTTCCTTTATTTAATCATCACTGGCTTTGTTGTTCATGAAGCTGGTGAATTGTTCACAAAATCCTGCAAAGGTGTGGTGCATTTGGCTTAATATATTCACATCCCCATAATTTCGGGATACCCGAGAACAAGATGTTGCGTCCGTCAGCATTTGACAGGATCAGATCTGAACTAGGCCTGGGCAGTGAACTCTGCTCCGTTAGCGGAGTTTGTGGAGTTTTCTGCACTCCGCGCTCCGGAGAGCTCACGGAGTACAGAAAACTTCACTTTGAGTAGTCCAGCAGAGTTTTTCCCTGCTCATGATCACGAACGGTAAGTTCGTGAGTGCGAGCTGCCGCTCGTGTAGAGTTTCTACCCGAGCAGCAGGAAGACCAGCACAAATGGCAGTTCGCACTGTACTCCGCCACTTGTGGAACTCCGCTGAGTGTTTTTGTAACTTCGCTGAGATTCGCGTAGCAAAACTCTGCGAACTAAGCCCAGGCATGATCTGAACTCTGGTTCAGGAAGATGCTCTGGGCATCAGGGGGGAGCTGTTACCGGGGAGGTTTCATCTTCTTGCATTGTTGATTCTGAAGTTTAGGTGTTCTCATGGATGTCTCGTTGGTGAGTTGTGTGTGAAGCCATCTATGACCTCTGTCAAGAGTCCGTCCTCCACTTATGTTGTGCTGTCTTTCATGATGATCACAACCTCTTCTTTCAGAGTGATGACCTTGAAATAGACCTTTGACCTTCATGGTGGAGAGGGAGTCTCACAGCTCACTTCGGTTCCTGAAGATCATAGTGGCTGCACATCATCTCCAGACTGACGCCCTCTGAAGAGTCTTGAGAAGTCGCTTACGAGGAGGGTAAAGGGTGCAGACTCCATGTCGGTGCATTGGAAGGTTGTACCAGGAGCTGATGGCGGGTGCTTCGCGTCTTCTATGTGCAGTCTAATTTAGTTGAAAGACTCCTTGGGATTGTTGATCAGGACTTTGCACTTTTCCTTTTGTGTTTGAGGAGTAGCTGTTGAGTGGAATTAAGGCATTGCTTGATTACCTTGAAGACGTCTCGGTTTCTTTATTAACACCTTTATTTCGGTTTTGCTTATGGAAGTGAAAACTACACAATAGAATGCATCAGAACACAAAGGTCCTAATTACGACTTTTGGTGGAGCAGTTGCGCAGTAGTGTCAACTGCCATGCCACCGCTCCACCAAAGGTCGCTGCCACCCGCCTGCCAGATTACGACCAATTTTGGGGTCTGGCGGGCGGGCGGCATGGCGTTTGCGCTGTGGTGCGTCTTTACAAAGGCGGCAGTGCCTTTGAAAGAGATACTGCAATGGGAAGACCACATGTGCTTACTGCACGGCTTGGACTCAAAAGTCCTTGCCATGCAGGAACCTGGGTGCATGCACACAAGGGGGAACATGTTGAGCCCCCCTGCATGCATTCCAAGGGGATGTATGACATTACAACGCATGCTTTTACCACGCATGCCTTTACAACGCGGTTTTTACAACGCAAACCTTTACAACGCATAGTGCTTTTAGGCGCTGGATAGTGAATAGTTTAATTTACTATTCCAACTCCAGTCACCGTGGACACTAGGGAAGGTGTTGGATAGTAAATTAAACGTATTCCCTATCCTAGAGCGCCCCCCAGCGCAATGCGTTGTAATGGTTTGCGTTGTAAAAGTTGCGTCGTAAAGGCACTGCGTGGTAAAAGTTGCGTTGTAAAGGATGTTTCCCATTCCCAGGTTGAGGGGGCACAGGGCTCCTGTAAGCCCTCTTTGGTTTTACACCGCCAGCCTTTTCATGGAGGTCTTCCACTGGCGGTCCTGAAACTTGTAATATGCATGGCAGTGCCACAACGGCACCACCTGAATAATACATACCCCTGGCAACCGCCCCACGCGTCTGATGTTCCTCAAACCGCTAGACTTGTAATTAGGCCAAAGGTGGTGTAAGGGATTACAGTCAACAGGATGTACCAATTGGGTAAGCAGCAAGTTCTGAAAAGTATAAAGCATCAGAGATGGCACTAGATAGACAAGATTACAAATCTTCATCCTTAGTGGCAATTTCTAAGGAGAACGGCACCCCACAGAGACGACACCAGTGTTTTATGTCAGGCATGTGCAAAGCTTCATCGGGTCAAAGATAATTGTCTCAAAGGTCAGCCTCTCCACAGCCTACATCAGACAGTTTCATCCGCCGCAGGCTTATCGGTGGAATGGTTGGTCACTCCCATGAGTGGACCATGGGGAGTCTACCGACAGGTAATAGATGTGTTATTGGTTTCTCTATCAGGGTGACGCGTCCATATAAACTATCTTCGCCTGGTCACCCAACAGCAGGACGCGGGGACCTCCTTTTTCCACTGTCGGTTTCTCCGATGGTGCTACCCTAGACTCTGTGAAGCGCTTCCTGCAGGAGGCGCAGCGCTTATTCAGGGTCGTGAGGTCTTTTACGCCTCAAACCGAAGTCTCTCCCATCTACTGAGGGTGCACCGGCTCGGTGTAAGCTCCGGTGTCTACCACAGTACGTTGGGTTGGCTTTGGGTGAGCGGGGCTCGACATGAGCATGGGTGTCATCTGTCCGCAGGGTGCAGTGGGAGGAGAGACCAGGGAGTTGATGCGGGTGATGGGCAGGTCTGGAGAGGACTAAGCTGAAGGCGATGGATGCCCCGTGCAGGGCCGGCTTTAGCGCCGGTGGCGCCAGGTGCGACAATCATTCGTGGTCCCCCACACCCCATGACCACTGCCTCATATTCTCTCACTACCACCAGGCAAACGTGCCCCTCCTCTCTCCAATCATAAGTTATTACTAAACACAGCACCCCCACTGAGGTCAGCACCCCCTCCACAGGCCAGCGCCCAGTGTGGCCGCACCGGTCGCACTGCCTTAAAGCCAGCCCTGGCCCTGTGCACCCAAACAAGGTGTTGTTGGTTCGAGAGTTTGGTGCTTGAGGAGAAGGTGACCCCAGGATGTTGCCCTTGTGTCCCTGGCCTCCAGGCCCGGACTGGCCGTTGCGGGCACCGGGCAATCCCCCGGTGCGCCGCAAGGGTGGGGGCCGGTTTTGGGCCCTGGGGGCCGTTTTTGTTACAGGTCCGTTTTTGCAGCATAGCTGCAAAATCGGCTGTGTGACAAAATCGGCCGAAAACCGGCCCCGGCAAAGAGCTCGGTCGCACCCCCAGGGGGCCGGCCGAGAACTTTGCCAGGGTCGGTTTTGGTTCTCAGTCCGGCCCTGCTGGCCTCCTGCTTTGCTTCAGTAATGTAATGTAATGTAAATGTATTTATATAGCGCAAATCACCGACCCGGTATCTAAGCGCTTGCTTAGGGAACCCCGTCCTGGTATTCCCCTGTGAGAAACCCCGGCAGGGTGTCCACAAGGTGAAAGCCAGGCATCCCGCCGCGAGGGGCCGTAGTGGAGATTAAGCAAGCTATTGCCCAGAGTCGCAGAGTGGGACCCATGAGTTGAGTAGGCACCGGAGCGAGAATTGTCGAGTCCGTGGAATTTTTTGAGCCCGAGACCCGCCGAGGCGGGGAATCGAACCCTGGTCCACGGTCGATCTCAGCTTCCGGGTCTGCCGCCTCTAACCACTGAGCCACGCTTCTCAACTGGAGGGAGGTAGAGGCTGGAGGGCGCCAGGGGTGCAGTTTACATCTCACTTCCGGGTGGCACTGCCAGTGCTTCTGAGGTGTGAAGAATTCACTGTCTCCTCATGAGTAGTCGTGACTCGGGGTCTTACTGCTGACTCAGCCTGAAAGGGGGGTTCACGGTCTGAGTCATTCTTGAGGGGCTGCTGTTACCCCCTGTTTCAGAAACAACCCTTGGTACAAGACAAAAACGGAAGGGGGAGCAAAGATTTTTAGAGTGTAAAAAACTGGAAGATTGTGTGCAACTTTAAGAAAGTTCAATGCCAATCATGACAACTTGGCAAAGATTGCAAAGTTTTACACTGTGCTTCTTCAGTGTGAGAATTGTGACTTTTGCTACAGTCTGTATCGCACTTGTCCTTGTGCAAAAGACATACTTTGCACAAAACAGCGCTCTCTTCTGTGCAACGCCACTGTGCAGAGATATTCCCCTCACAGGCAAAGCTGCGGATACAAATTCCGAAACTTTTGCCATTTTGCAAAGAAATCTTTGCAAAATGCAAACTTGTTTAGAAAAGTTCTGCAACATTTTCCAGCGTATTTGATTTAGAATACATTGAAAATGATATTGCTTTGTAGTGAAAATTATCTCATAATGTACAAAAAAGTTCGTCTCGCGCGAAGAAAACTTTTCAAAAGTTGTGAAGGGCAAAAGTCAAGAACTTTGTAAAAATGCCAACCTCTCTGCCTCCTTTAAGAAGCGAGCCCCATTGCACACCGAGGGCACAGGGTTGTAATTAACACGTACATGATTGTTGTGCACCGCACCACAATGGAGGTGTGTTCACGGGCTCCTACTCTTTCCTTATCGACAGCCTTTGTCCTGCTTCTCCTGCTGGCTTCAGGTGCCAACGAAGGGCGCAGTGATATTGAGAGAGCACAAGTTTGAAAAATGTATAAGTGCACCATATTTACAAGCACGTAGTTAGTTTAAAACATGCTTTTGCACACGAGTGTTTATATTTAGAAGTGAAATCCACAGAGTGTCTTATATTCAGTGGTGAAATGCATAGAATGTTTAAGTAGAGTAACAATAATCATAACTGTGTGAGACTAATGTAGAAATGTTGGGATGAATATGCAAACCTCATGTTCTCATGTTAAAGGAATCATGTTAGAGTTGAATAGAGCTTTACAAAACCATATAATGTGTAGGCCTCATGGCAATTCACAGAAAATCTAAACGTGCTGCTAAAATAATGTGAGATGGGGTTAACGTGGTTCTTCCAAAAATGTACTATCGAATTTAGTTTTGAAATATATGCTTTATAGATGTGTACTTTAAGAAATGTATGTTGGTTGAGAATGCTGTTTAAATCAAGTAAAATGTTTTCAGAGTGCAGGGACCCGCTTCATGTAAATCAAGTAGGCCTGAACTGATAGTGATGTCTCTTTGATGTGCCATGTGCTCGTTAGAGGAGAAGTCGAGAGGTGCCAAGTACAGAGCTTCGCTTATATTTTACGACCTATAGATATGGTGGAGTTTGGAATTTGAGGCCCACTGCAGGACGGACTGTATGCAGGTGCGAGGGTCTTAATCAGCTAGAATGAAAGGGGCTTTGTTCAGTGGCGCTTGGCGCAGGCCTGTAGGAGTTTCCAGGAATTTCAGGGGGTATCAGCGCACTGGAGAAGAAGCCTGGGAACCAAGGTCAACTATAACGAGGGTCTTGAAGAGTACCATCATGGAGTTTACCGCGCAAAGATGTACCACGTGAGGGGCGTCCCAAGGGGCGTTTCTATTGGAAATGTGATTTGGTATTAGGGAAAGCGACCCGGGAGGAGAGCAGAGCAGATGATTTTGGGAGCCTAAGGAAGCGGATGGGTAGGCAGATAGGCTGATCAGGAGAGACCCATTATCAGAGAAGAGACAAAGAGAAGTGCGTGATCTTCTTAGGAAGTCACCACGGCTGACACCTAGAGGGGTAAAGATCTTGTTAAGTAGGGATGTCACTTAGTATAGTGTAGGGATAGACTAACCTTAATATTTCTTTTCTGTAATGACTTTGAGGTTGCAACTTGTATCCATTTTGGCAACGCTTATGCTTTTTGAAATTGTACTCATTATTCTGTTTTTCAGACTCAGACTATTGAAAAAGTTCATGTTCATAGTGATACCGATTTATCTTCTGAATCTCATCTTGAGAAGTTTGTACCTTCAGTTATCTTTGACTTTATATTAAATCTTTGAAACTTAAAATTTGGTCAGTGGTCCTTTAGAGTGGTGTAAGTTCTTAAATTGATTGACTTATTGTAAGATTACCTTTTACTCAATGACAGGTACCAACGATTCAGTCGACTTAGTTTGGGATTTGGTAAGGTAACTAGTAACCAGTAATCCCGCGTTAGCAGTTGGTAGCAGAGTGAGGATGGTTATCTTCTTGAGGAAGGTAATCTAGAGAGGTTAGTTTACCCCAAGGCCCGAGACGTCGAGAGACGAGCAGCGGAAGAATCGTGTGCCGAAAGGTGCAGACGGTGCGAGAAAAGCAGCAGTATCGGGAGAGTGAGTATAAAAAGGGTCATGCGTGAACAGATTGCGGTGTTTTGTGTTGTATTTGTATTGTAATGTCTTGCGGAGTTGAATGCCTGTAGTGTGAATGAGAGAAGGTTGTGAGCGCGCGCAACCTGGTAAACTGGTTACCTGGTAAACGGGTGAACTGGTGAAATCTTAAGTTCAGGCCAGAGCTTAAGTGGTTTTGGGTGTATCGAACATCCAGGGTAGTTGTCGACCATAGTACGGAGGTCACGAGGTACCATTGACCGCCGTGGATCCAAGATAGGGGGAGTGTAAGAGTGAGTGTATGAGTAACGGACGCTGGTCGAAAGTTACTGCGTGTGAGTAACCTATCGGAGAAGGCGATTGTCTGGAAGTAAACGGAAAGACATTTCGCCAAGTTAAGGTGACAACTACAGAGAAAGACTGTGGGCGTACAGTCAAGAAAGGTGATCGCTTGGACGGAAGTTATCATTTTTTCAGAGTATGAATGGGACGCGTGCATGACCGAGGAGACAAGCTGAAAAAGGAGGGGAACTGCTGCGAAGGGGGACGGGTGACGTCGGCTAGAGCCGCGCTGTGATTGAGCAGTTGGTGTGACGTTAGCTAGAGCCGCGCTCTGGTTGGGCGGCTAGAGTGACGTCGGAGGAAAGTCGCGTACGGATAGGCTAGTTAGTGCGAACGGGGCTGAGATTGGTGGATTGTCATCAGGAAGTAAATAAACGCGGAGAAAAGAGAAATCATGAAGTGTTTTAAGTGTTTGAAAGGGATTTTTAAACGAAAACGAAGTAAACATTATTATGGGGAAGAGGCTCCGCCGGAGGGTACGCCAGCTCATTATATGGCAACGAATGTTGGGCTGCATACGATATTATGGATTGGGGCTTGGAATAAGCTTACGGAAGGGAATGAGGAAATGCAGTTCCCGAGGTACGGGACGTTTAAGTTAGAGGTGTTACATCGGCTAAAAGCAACCATGTCCTCATTGAAACCCTCGCCCAGACCAACACAGTTTGAGGCCCTTAATGCATGGATTAGGGCTGCACACGACAGAAATTTGAACAGGCGTCAACAAAGACTGACGCGATCGGTAAGAGCAGTGCGAGATTCTAAATGGGATGAGGAAGCAAAGCGGTGGAGGGTACAGGTTATTGAGGTGGAAAAAATGTATCCGATGAGGGAGGTGGCAGGAGGAGGAAACCTCATGGAGGAGGACGAGGAAAGCGAGTCGGAAGACAATCTGATAAACAGATTGTTAATGGATAGACCACCTCCGAGAGTGGGGGTGATAGAAGATAGAGGGCTCGCAAGGGAAGATGGGAATGCCATAGAGGGGTATACACCTCTTCCTATATCGGAATGGACACCTATCAAAGGTGGGGAGACACCTCAACCTAGTACAGTACAGAGTGTAGTGGGAAGGTTTGTGGTGCAGAAAACGCCAGCCACCGAAAGGGTTGAGTCCTTTGGATTGCCAGATGCTCTTCAAGTGCCTGTTACCATAGGACCCATAGTTTCGATCTATAACCCTGAGAGAGATAGAGAGGAACAACAAAGGCAATTGGATAGAGAAAGGATGGAGATAGAAAGAAGGAATAATGTGACAAATGCATGGAAACAATTGCCAGGATCGGTAACATGGAATACCCCATTAGACACAACTGTCGGTCCCAATTCAGAACAGGGAGGTCCGAGAGGACCAATGGATCTAAGGGGACCGCGGCCAAGACCCTATTCAGAATTAAGAGCTGATTTGAGGGAATGGGACGGGTCCACAGTATCCCTGAGTAACAGGACAAGAACGGAACCAGAGTGGGAAAGCAGGGGTAACGGGACTGTATCTCACTGTGGGGCCAGCGAAAGCAGTCAGGGTCGGGAAGGCCAAAGTCCCGAGAATAGAGGGGATGCATGTCCTACAAATCAGAGAGAACAGCAGGAACAGAATACGAGGAGTATGGAGTGTGAGGAGGTGTCTCGCCTCACGCAAACAGAGGGAGACCAAAGAACGCAAGAGTACAGGGATAGGTTTAGGTGCACTCATCACTCACACGCACCTGGGGAAAATGTACAGCACTGGCAAAGAGGGAACAGTGAAAGGTCACGTCATACATCGAGTGATCGGAGGTCACAGATGCATGAGGAAGAAAGAGGGAGTAATGGAACATCTTACCCTGCATCCCGTGAAACTAGCCAGGATGGGGAGAGAGAGGCTAGGAGGCATGAAGGAGTGTTTCACCACCCACCCCGAGAAGATGGAAAGGCATGGGACCTAGAGAGATGGGAACAGGGGAGGACTCCCTATAACTCACCAATACCTAAACGTAGATCTCGGAGCTGGGATGGGAGAGATGCGGATGGAGGAGCTAAATTGAGTGTCTTGAAAGCTGAAATTAAGGCAAAAAGGCTCGATGTTACTAGTTTAAAATCAGATGTTGATGAGATAATAGATGGATCATTGCCTTTGGAAAGGATAGAATTGTATGAACAGGATGAGTTATTGTTCATGGCAAAGGATATTACTAGGAAAGCTAGAGCGTGTCATGAGAAACTGACTGATTTGGCAGATAGATATGCCGTGGATTTGTCTAAGACAAGGGCGTTGCAGAGTAACCACAGATTACAGTACGCAGACCAAGATCTAGATGAGAAGAGAACTACTGGATTAAAAACACACATAAGAGAGCTGGTATCAGGGATAAGAGTGTGGAGAGAATTGGACAAATGGGAAGAAAGGTGGTCGAAAAAGGGCACAGTTAGACGAAGTACAAATGTGATGACCCCTGAGGGAAGGGTAATGCAGATGGAGGCATTCCCTTTGCGAGAAATATCAAACGGAAATTATGTACATGTACCCTGGAGTAGAGGAGATTTAGCTGCATTTACCAACTCATTTCCGAAGTTAAGGGACAATCCAGTAGAGTGGTATAAGCAGGTAGAGAGGTTTGTCAAAATCTCGAAAGTATTGTGGATTGATTTGAACATGTTGTTTGACATCGTGGTCCCATCTGACCTGTGGACCCCGTGTAAGACTAGTGTCGAATGGCCAAATGCTGAACCAGTGAGGGATGTTCGAACTAATGGACCATCCGAGATTGTCATGCGAAAATATGAAAGGGTAATAGCATGGCTGAAAGATAAGGTACCACCACAGGATATAGATTGGGTGAAAATAGACCGAACAAGGCAGGAACCCAAGGAGACAGTTCACGAGTTTTATGAAAGATTATTGAAAACATTCAAGCAATACAGTGGACTAGATGTAATGGATCCCAAAGATATAGGGCAGTTTGTGTCAAAGTTTGTCTTGGGGTTGAGACCTGATATTTGTTTGATGATACAGCAACATTTAATCTGTTGGCAGAACAAACCACTAGATGAGATTTTACGTTATGCGAGGTACTGTAGTGACGAGATAGATTCTAAAGCCAAGAATCTAAAGGAGAAATTGATGGTGGTGCAAATGCAGTCCGCTGGGAAGGGTGGCCAGCAGAAGCAGGGGATGGGACGAAAACCAAACGGTCAGAACAAAGATAATGAAGAAGGGCAGAGACCTAGGATAGACTTTGCCACTTTAAAGAAAACGACAAAGTGCCATCAGTGTCACCAGGTGGGGCATTGGCGACGCGAGTGTCCCTTTAACCCTGAAAATGGAGAGCTAGAAGTAGAAGAGCAGGTTCAAGAAGTCCCAACTTCAAAGGTGACAGTTCCAGGAGGCAAGGTGGCCAAAGGGGGGACTTCGGCCCCACGGGCCCAGTTCTCACAGCCACCGAAGGTAGCGACAGGGGGTAAGGTCTTTAAGCAGATGCCTCTCTTCATCGAGGAAGAAAAGTGTTATTACATTGATCCATTGACAGGACAACGTGTGAGCAGTGAAGAGGACTGTACCCTCGGGGCAGTCCTAGAAGTGGATCAAAGAGGGCCATTTGTTGAGGCAGAGGTGGCAGGGTGTCCCACTACGTTCTTGGTGGATACTGGGGCTACTCGATCAACACTGAGATCGGCGGTGGTTCCAGACTTGCCGATGTCAGGGGAAACAATTCAGGTGGTAGGAGTCGCGAACAAAAGAATGACTAGTCCCTTGACAGAACCAGTGTCTGTGAAAATTGGAAACCACATGAACGAACATCAGTTTGTGGTTTGTGACTCGAGTCCGGTATGTCTGTTAGGAAGGGATTTGTTGTGCAAATTGAACTGCACAATATACTGCACCCCGCAAGGAGTGGAGGTACAGACTACCAACGAAGATGCTACTTTTAAGGTGGCCAATTCAAAATCCTGTGTAGAACTATATCCTACTCTGACAGTAGAAGATCTTCCCCAAGACTTACGAGATGCAGTGGCGTCAGAGGTATGGGATTTCACCGGAGAGGAAATAGGATTGATTAAAGGGGTAGAACCGGTAAAAATTCTGGTAAAACCAAATGTTGAGTTTCCAAGAACACCTCAATACAAATTGTCCCAGGAAACGATTGCGGGGATAAAACCTGTGATCGAGTCAATGATACAACAGGGAATACTGAAAGAAATCGTGGGTAGTCCTTGTAACTCCCCGATTATGGGTTTGCAGAAACCTAGCGGGAAATTCAGGATAGTGCAGGATTTACGAAAAATTAACAACATAGTCGTTTCATGTTGTCCCGTGGTACCGAATCCTTCAGTGATATTGTTTCAAATACCATGTCAAGCAGAATGGTTCACAGTGATAGATCTTTGCCAGGCCTTCTTTTCAATCCCATTGGATGAAGAGAGCAGGTATCTTTTTGCTTTTAAAATGGAAGATCGCGTTTTAACATGGTGTCGAATCCCACAAGGATTCACAGACAGCCCATCCATATTCAACCAGTTGTTGAAGAAGAATCTCGAAAATCTAGTACTTCCGCAGAACTCGATTCTGGTCCAGTACATAGATGACCTACTTGTTGCGTCAGAGACAGAGGAAGCCTGTAAAGCAGATTCAATTGCCTTACTGAACCATTTAGCTGAAAATGGACATAAGGTATCTCCGAGCAAGTTACAGTACTGTCTGACAGAAGTACAGTATTTAGGGCACCGGTTAGAAAAAGGGAAACGCAAGGTGTCCCCAGAGAGGATTGAGGCGATAATGAAGATGAATGCGCCCACAACACAGAGTGAAGTTAGAATGTTCCTAGGAATGGTGGGTTACTGCCGACAGTGGATAGTTAACTTTTCACTGAAAGCAAAGCCCTTACAGAAACTGACGCACAAGGAGGTGAGTGATCCGGTACCATGGGATGAAGAATGCTTGGTGGCGTTTTTACAGCTGAGAGACGATTTATGTCGTGCTCCGGCTCTGGGAATGCCCGATTATGAGAAATCCTTTTCACTCTATTGCTGTGAGAGAGAGGGATGTGCTTTGTCAGTCTTGGCACAGACCCACGGAAATGCCCGTAGACCAGTTGCATATTTTTCAGCTACATTAGATCCAGTAGCCGCAGCGTTGCCCGGATGTCTCAAATCCGTTGCTGCAACGGGTGTCAGCATTGAAAGGAGCGAGAGTATTGTGATGGGACATCCAGTAGTGGTGTATGTACCACATTCAGTTGAATTGCTAATGACCAGGACGAAGACGCAGCATCTGACCAATAGTAGGCTCACGCGCTACGAGCAAGTTATTCTTGCCGCGGAGAACGTGACCCTCAGGAGATGCTCTGTCTTGAATCCTGCTACTTTAATGCCATTACCTACTGTAATAGAAGGCGAAGGATGTGAAGACCACGATTGCCTTGATGTGACTGAACTATGCACGAAACCCAGACCAGATATTGTGGATGAGCCGTTGTCTGACCCCGATGAAATTTATTTTGTTGATGGCTCATGTTTAAGAGACGATACTGGTCGATTGAGAGCAGCTTATGCTGTTTGTACCATTACTGGAGTTGTGGAAGCCGCTTGCCTGGAAGGAGTACATTCCGCACAGGTGGCAGAAATCATTGCCCTAACTCGTGCCTGCATAGCAGGAAACGGAAAGAGAGTCACCATATACACTGACAGCCAATATGGTTTCGGTGTGGTTCATGATTTCGGGCAGTTGTGGTCTCAGAGGGGTTACATGACCTCCTCTGGTTCGCCCATTCGAAATGGAGAATTTGTGCGATTATTGTTAGAAGCATTACAAGGTCCAGTTGACATCGCAATAGTAAAGTGTGTAGCACATACTAAGAATACAGATTTTGTGTCACAAGGCAACAGATACGCTGATGAAGTCGCACGTTATTGTGCGGAACAAGATTATTCTTTTTCAAAAGTGGAAATAGATGGTGCTGAAGAAAAGACTGAATTAAGCATGATGTTAGAAACGGTAGACACTTGGGAGGATTTAAGAATGATGCAGGAGAACGCACCTGAAACAGAGAAAAAGGCATGGGAAATAGCAGGTTGCGTGCGAAGCGAAATGGATTTTTGGGTTTCAGCAGATGGGAGGGCTGTGTTACCTGAAGAATTAGCTAATCCCATGGCGAGAGAAATACATGGTCCAGTACATCTAGGAAGGGATGCTATGATGAGAGTGTTTAGGCAAACTTGGTATTGCCCTAAATTTAGAATAGCAGCAGAATCAGTATGTAAGCGATGTGTTACCTGTCAACAACTGAACGTAGGCAAACGAACACCAGTCACACTGAGTCACATTGGGAGGTCAGGGGGGCCTTTCAATAGAATGCAACTAGACTTTATTGAAATGCCAAGAGTCAATCGTCTTAGCTATGTGTTGGTGATTGTATGCGTATTTTCCAGATGGGTTGAAGCGTACCCTACACGTAGGTGCGATACACTCACAGTGGCTAAATTGTTGCTCAGGGAGTTGATACCGCGCTTCGGGGTGCCTGCCTCTTTGGAATCGGACAGAGGAAAACATTTTAACAGCGAAATAGTGAAGATGTTGTGCTCCACACTGAATATCGATCAAAAGCTGCATTGTAGTTATCGACCAGAAGCTTCAGGAATTGTGGAACAAGTGAACGGCACTTTGAAGAATAGATTGGCTAAAGTAGTGGCATCCACATCTTTGAGTTGGCCAGATGCTCTTCCTTTAGTGCTTATGAGCATGCGCAGCACCCCTGACAGGAGGACAGGTCTCTCTCCCCACGAGATCCTGATGGGGAGGGCCATGAGACTTCCCACAGTTCCAACTGCTGCCCTATTGAATATTACAGATGATCTGATCTTGGATTATTGTAAAGGACTGTCTGACGCCATCCATTCTGTGTCCCTTCAGGTGCATGCGGCTGAAGTTCCAGCATCGAGGAACCTGTGTCATGACCTGAACCCAGGGGACTGGGTGTTGGTTAAAAAACACGTCCGGAAGAACTGCCTAGATGTTCGCTGGCGTGGGCCCTTTCAGGTAATCCTGATCACGAACACCGCGGTGAAGTGCGGGGGGCTGCCAAATTGGATCCATGCATCCCATACTCGAAGAGTTCCAGCACCTCTAGAAGAAACAGCTCCTATCCCAGACGAAAGCCCGGAAGTGGAAGAAGGGTCGCAAGAAGGGATTGCAGCAGCTGAGGGGGTGTCGGAAGAAGTTGGGAACGCATCGGATTCAGAAGAAGAGCGAAGGCAGGACGGCAGTGAGACTGAGGACGCAACCGAAGGAGAGAACAGCAGTGCATACGAGTCCGACACAGATCAGTATCAGAGTGATCAAGAACCGAGTGTGAGAACGAGATATAGGAGATCAAGAGGTGAGGCTGCTACTTGGCCGGGAAGGGACAGGAGGCTAAGTTTGAGGTCGATTCAGGAAGAAACGCTTGCTCCTATATCCGAAGACTCGGATCAAGAAGAAGATACTCAGGATCAAGCTGAGGAAGGTCTTAGAAGGTCAAGGAGGGTACGAGTGCCTAGCAGAAGATACTCTACTCCTGATTGGACCTACCTCGTTGCAGATGTCGGCGGGACACAGGACCGGGAGGATCAGGGAAGTGAACCTGATCAGAACTGATCCGATAATCACAGTACAAATACTGTTCCTGCTACCGGGGGCGGAGGCCGAAAGGCTGCTGACACTCAACATCGTCTATCCTCCTCTCCTAAGCGGAATAAGAAAATTGATTTTAGAGACTGTTGAATTTCCGGTTTGCTGTTCACGATATCCAGTGTTGGAGGGAACTCTTCTTCGACTAGAAATGATTGAGCGAATAGTGGAAGTTCTTGGACCACTTGTTGTCGTCGACTAACACCACATTGCGAATGTCTTCAAAGGGGCGCAGAACTGGAAAGGTGAAGAAAGTGATCCTGATTAGAACGGACCCCTTTGTAACCGTGGATGTAGAACTGATAGTACCAGGAGTAGAAATTGAAAAAACGTTAACTCTCAATTTCGTCCGTCCACTTGTCCAGAGCGAAATACGGAGAATAATCCTAGAAACAGTTGACTTTCCATGTTGTTGCAAGAATTGCCCAGAACTTGAGGGAATGTTTCTTCGGATGGACATTTATGAAGACGTAGTGTCACTCCTTGAACCATACATAACTTCAGACGGATATAAGACTCTTGAAAAGACTTTGTAAAAATTACTGCAAGATAACCTAGCGCCGAGTGGAAGAAGAAAATTGGTAGGGGTTTCCTTTTAGCGGATGGAGAAGGGCTAGGGTTGTCTGTTTTCTACAGGACTTTGAACTGTTTTGCGGAAATAAATTGTCAAGCTTCCAAGTGTTCAAAAGAGAGACATTGCGAGAAAGAAAAATTTTTGGCTCAGAAAGGAGAAGAAGTGAATGCTGGAAGAAAGTCAAGAACTACACTGTTTGAGAACATGGAGGCTGGCAACCCGAACCGCAGAGCAAAATGTATAGTTGGCACACTGTTGGGAGTGGTGATTTCCCTGATAGTTTTAGTGGTTACTGTCTCATACATAGTGGGACACGAGAGAGATGCAGCTGCAGTGAAGGAGGACAAGGGAGTGTCAACACCGAGAACTCCTATTGTTAATGATAAGGGAAACATCAATGATAAAGACAAAGCGTTGTTAGATGCAGAAATAAAAAGGTTACACACCGATGAGTCACAGGGAAATTACAAGTCAAATGCTTATGCTAAATTGCTTTATGAATACGTTGATGCCATGGAGGTGAAGAATTGCTACGTTTGTATGCAATTACCAGCTTCTGTGAAGGAGGGTATCAGATACCATCATCTTCCATTGACATATGGAATTACATGTAGTTTGTTGTTGAGCATATTTTATGGACGAGATGGATTTGAGTATTATTTCTCGAATTTCGACTCGACATTGCCAGAGGTCCCGAATTTCAAACATTTGAACAAGTGGGACTATTACAAAAGCGAAGACAGATTACACAAATGGTTTATTCCATGGAAAACGTTAGATACTTCACATGCCCGAAGAAATAATCTGACTTGTCAAGTGTCAGAAGTTGAGAAAAAGTTTATAGCACAGGTGGATACTAGATACAGGAGGCAGAAGATTCTGAAGGCCTCAGGACAATGGGAAACAGATTGGACCAAGGAGGAAAGGGCACATCAAAGAAAGGGTAGTATTGGTCCAATTGCTTTAGATAAAGAGAAACGGGGGAAACTGTGCATCCACAGGAGTTACTCCTATTATGAGAATTTTTATGTAGGTCAAGTCAATTGTGAACATGCCTTTCAACTGGAGTATTACTCTAAGGATTTTTTGAAGGGGATGCAAGCAATTCCAAATGTATATTTTGTATGAGGAAGAAATGCCTATGTGAAGCTACCAGATAATTGGTACGGATCATGCTATCTGGCGGTTGTCTTCCCTAAAATATATCATGTTGAGAATTTAGAAACGACAAAGAAAGAAATACCGACTAGGTGGAAGAGAGGGCTGGGTGCAGCAGAAGTAGTTGGAGATGTACTCGGTGCTGCATTCCCTTTCTTAGGACTGATATTGAATGACATTAAGATCAGGAGGTTAGCTACAGTCGTAGATAGGCTATCTGCCAGTACTGCTAGATCATTGATGCTGATAGAAGGTGAGATGCAATCGATTAGGGCAATGGTTCTTCAGAACCGACTTGCTTTAGACGTTCTGTTAGCTAAAGAGGGAGGAGTCTGTAAGGCTTTGAAGGTCCAGGAGTGCTGCAGTTACATTCCACACAATTCAAAACCTCTAGAGAAGTATATACGAAACATCACTGCCATACACTACGAAATTGAGGATCTGACAAAGATAAACGTGTGGGAAAAAGTAGGTCATGGAATGGGTAAAGTTGGAGGTTGGTTTGCCAACTTAGGAAAGGGTATCGTTTGGTACATATTGAAACCCATCATCATAATTGTGATTTGTGTAATCACTTTGTGGGGATTGGTGCGTTTGTATCAATGTTATAGAGCAAATAGGTTGCAGAGAACGATGAGGAAACAGGAGGAAGAGTTGACAGCGATGCAGGACACACAATACAGGAGTCTAAAGGCATTAGAGACAATGAAAAGAGGTGGCACTGCCACGACTTCACTTTGAAAGATTCTACATTTTGTGATGGTGTCCTGATGGTGATGACCCCTGAAGGTCATCAAAGGGGGGATTGAGAGAGCACAAGTTTGAAAAATGTATAAGTACACCATATTTACAAGCACGTAGTTAGTTTAAAACATGCTTTTGCACACGAGTGTTTATATTTAGAAGTGAAATCCACAGAGTGTCTTATATTCAGTGGTGAAATGCATAGAATGTTTAAGTAGAGTAACAATAATCATAACTGTGTGAGACTAATGTAGAAATGTTGGGATGAATATGCAAACCTCATGTTCTCATGTTAAAGGAATCATGTTAGAGTTGAATAGAGCTTTACAAAACCAGTATAATGTGTAGGCCTCATGGCAATTCACAGAAAATCTAAACGTGCTGCTAAAATAATGTGAGATGGGGTTAACGTGGTTCTTCCAAAAATGTACTATCGAATTTAGTTTTGAAATATATGCTTTATAGATGTGTACTTTAAGAAATGTATGTTGGTTGAGAATGCTGTTTAAATCAAGTAAAATGTTTTCAGAGTGCAGGGACCCGCTTCATGTAAATCAAGTAGGCCTGAACTGATAGTGATGTCTCTTTGATGTGCCATGTGCTCGTTAGAGGAGAAGTCGAGAGGTGCCAAGTACAGAGCTTCGCTTATATTTTACGACCTATAGATATGGTGGAGTTTGGAATTTGAGGCCCACTGCAGGACGGACTGTATGCAGGTGCGAGGGTCTTAATCAGCTAGAATGAAAGGGGCTTTGTTCAGTGGCGCTTGGCGCAGGCCTGTAGGAGTTTCCAGGAATTTCAGGGGGTATCAGCGCACTGGAGAAGAAGCCTGGGAACCAAGGTCAACTATAACGAGGGTCTTGAAGAGTACCATCATGGAGTTTACCGCGCAAAGATGTACCACGTGAGGGGCGTCCCAAGGGGCGTTTCTATTGGAAATGTGATTTGGTATTAGGGAAAGCGACCCGGGAGGAGAGCAGAGCAGATGATTTTGGGAGCCTAAGGAAGCGGATGGGTAGGCAGATAGGCTGATCAGGAGAGACCCATTATCAGAGAAGAGACAAAGAGAAGTGCGTGATCTTCTTAGGAAGTCACCACGGCTGACACCTAGAGGGGTAAAGATCTTGTTAAGTAGGGATGTCACTTAGTGTAGAGTAGGGACAGACTAACCTTAATTTTCTTTTCTGTAATGACTTTGAGGTTGCAACTTGTATCCATTTTGGCAACGCTTATGCTTTTTGAAATTGTACTCATTATTCTGTTTTTCAGACTCAGACTATTCAAAAAGTTCATGTTCATAGTGATACCGATTTATCTTCTGAATCTCATCTTGAGAAGTTTGTACCTTCAGTTATCTTTGACTTTATATTAAATCTTTGAAACTTAAAATTTGGTCAGTGGTCCTTTAGAGTGGTGTAAGTTCTTTTTTTTTTTTTTTTTTTTTTTTGAAAACCTTTATTGTTCCACAATACAGTTACAGGTTATGGCCTACATACCAGCACGGTCGGCCAGCAGAATAGTGGCGGTCAAGCAAATTAATAACCAAGTCAATGAAGCCCATCCCCCAGGACATCCCACCACGCAAGGAAGTAGTTGGCACATAAGAATCACAGGATTAGGGAAGGTTTCTTTTGATAATAAAGATAAGCAGGATCCGACGCCGTACAATTATGCCCACCCAAAACAGGAGATAATCATATTACCAGAGTTACATAGGCAGGACTATGGTAACGCAAAGGCTAGCATGAGAACAGATGATCAGGATAAACAATAAACAACACAGCCCGCCCGCCAGAATAGCAGATGCCCACTGCACCCAGAAACATCTGAAAAACAACAACCCCGGCATTCAAAGGAGCAGAACAAAACGAGAAGACAGCAAGTCGGACCCCAGAAAAGAAGAGAAAGAAAAGGGATAGACAAACCAAAAACAAGAAAAACAAAAGGCCATAGGAACAAAAAGGAGAAAGATACAAACAATAACACTACACCCCCCACCCTGCACCTCTGCCAATGGCTACGGCCCACCCCCCTAGCAGCGTGCCTGTCGCCCCATGTCAAAAACCCGAAATATAGAAGAAGAAGACGAAAGGAAAGACAATAATCCACATAGATACAAAAGAAAAGGGGGAAAGAAGAAAAAACATTGGAGGGTCCCCAGAACGAACTCCCGGCCCCCCTCCCCCCCACCGCCGCGCAACAACTCAATACGCCAAAAGCATTGCAAAGTCTCAGGATGTCCACAAAAACAGGATGAAATCACTGCTCGGCTGCTTAAAAGAGAGAAACATCATGAAAATCCCCCTGTGTAACCACCCTGAAAAACAGATCATCAGCATGCATGACACTCATACAGCCCGAGCCCGCAGCCCATCCTAGCCCATGTAGTGTAGGGCCCCGCCATCAAAGCATCGGAGGAAACCAACACGATAATTCGAAGGCAGCTGAAATTCTCACAGGGCAGCAGTGCACGGCCCACTCGAAGATCGTCGATGCCACTCCATCAGTCACAGTGTAATAGCAAAGGTAGGTTCAAACAGAATAGTCAAGGCACAGGTCAAAGTCTCAAATTGACGCCAGCCAACCGAAGGGGGCTGGAAAGGAAAAACGAGGAACATACGTACAATGGCATCACCAAGAAACAAAGCATCCACAGGAGTAGGCAGTGCAGCGTCGCACCACTTCAAAGTAACTGGGAATCCTCCGGGCACCAGTCCAGCTCATCTACCGCCAGGAAAGCTGAGTCCGTACCACACAGCAAAGGCAACGCAGGAAGTTGTAGAAGGGCCCATACGCACAAAGTGGCACCAGGATAATATCAGCATCAGGCATTCGGGTGCAATCCACACTAATCAGGGTGTCTCGGGTCGGTCCAGATCAAATGTCGTCCATTGAACACACAGGGGGCAGACCGCCCCAACCCCTCGAGCAGTGATAAAGTCTGCTGCCGCCATTATCAGGCGTGTCCCATCGAACGCCGTCCGAATCAACACCAGTACCGCCAGTCCATGATTCAGTGAGGTGCCGAGGAACGGCGCGCCCCCCGCACCATACAAAATATGGCCGCCACGTCCACTTCCCCGCAGACGGCCACAACGGAGCTCCTCCCCATCGTCAGAAAATAACACAGCTGCTTCGAAAATCAAGCGGCCACGAAGGCTGGAAATGTAAAATAAAGACGCGGCATACAGGCAAATCTGGGTCCAATCCAGGAAGAAAGAGCCACGTCCAGGCAGCCATAGCATCAATCAGCCCTCCGATGAGGGTGGGGGGAGGCACAATCAAGAGCGGGGGGACCGCGGGGAGCGAGTTTACCTGGTTCCATGAGGTCAGCGCTGGAGGCACACTCACAAGATGGGCGGACCTCCGTGACGGTAGACCGGCACTCCGTGGGTCAGCGAGGCCGTTGTTGTTGCACTCGCGGGCGGCAGCAGAATCATGCGAGGTCCCGGCTCCAGCCCCGGGAAGGCCGCAAAGTTCGAGGGGTCACATCTTCGCGCTCAGAGCCCAGAAAACCCCCGGAGTCGGACGCGGCAGCTCAGCCTGCCGTCCGACACCCGGGAACAGCATCGCAGCAAAGGATAGACGACGGGAACAGGCGGTGGGGGATGAAGGACCACGGAGCCGAGAGCCCGGGCGACCATCTTGGCCGCCGGCCTGGCTCCGCCCCCGTAAGTTCTTAAATTGATTGACTTATTGTAAGATTACCTTTTACTCAATGACAGGTACCAACGATTCAGTCGACTTAGTTTGGGATTTGGTAAGGTAACTAGTAACCAGTAATCCCGCGTTAGCAATATAAACCACTCCAGAGACAAAGCACTGAAAGATGAAGCACTTTAAAGAGGTACAGCGCTTAGAAGAGCCCGTCTCCTAGGCGTGAACGCACCACGAGGAGTCAGGACATCAGCAGGCTTGAAATCAAGAAGTTCAAATGTTAAAGGGCAGAGGGCGGGAGTTCACGACCCAGGCGCCCCTGCTCCGGAAGGACACCTGGCCCAGGACTGACCTGGCACCGCCTGCCCCTCACAAACCTCAGGCAGAAGCCCAGACTCACCTGCTCAAAGAACGCCGGTCTCCCAGTGATGGGGACACCCCCAGCCTGTGAGGGCCCATCTCCAAGGCCAGGGTCAGCCAATGACAAAAGAACAGATGTCTGGATCCCAGACCCCTTTGAGGACCAGGGCGGGGGGCATCCTGAGCCTAGCAGTCAAGGCGGTCTGTCCCTAGTCCACCTGCCCCTTGTCATTCTGTCCCCGTGTCCCTCTGTCCATCTGTCCCCTGGTGCCCCTGTCCCTGGTCCTCCTGCCCCCGGTCATTCTGTCCCCGTGTCCGCCTGTCCTCCTGTCCCCTAGCCATTTTGTCCCCTTGTCCCTCTGTCCTTCTCCCCCCTGCCCCCCCTGTCCATGGTCTTCCTGCCCCCATTCTGTTCCCTTGTCCCTTTTGTCCTCTGTCCCCTAGTCCTCCTCTCCCTTGGTCCCCCTGTCCCTAGCCCTCCTGCCCTCTGGTCATTCTGCCCCCTTGTCCCTCTGTCCCCTAGTCCTCCTGTCCCTTGTTCCCCCTGTCCCATGTCCTCCTGCCCTCTGGTCATTCTGCCTCCTTGTCCCTCTGTCCTACTGTCCCCTGGTTCTCCTGCCCCTGGTTATCCGCCCTCTGGTTCTCCTGCCCCCTGGTCAGTATGAACATTTATTATGTGTTTTCACGAACATTCTAATCCCTGGCACCGCCCATGACGTGTAACAGGTGCCGCAAGAACCCGAACCAAGACACGAATGTCACCGACATCAGAAGGCTGAAATGCTGAGTCAGCCCATCGGGGATCCTCGTGTTATCTAGAATTAAGACACAGCAAGCGCCTTAACTCAGTCAGCTATCGTGTCTCCGGTGCAGACCTGCTGTCTCACCGAGGAAAGACGCAGGCAGCGTGGAGTGACATCAGGAGGAGGGGTAGGGGGTTGGGGTGGGAGTGGGGGGGAGCGGGGGCGGGTCTCTGACTGCGCTGTCGGAGATAAGCCGCTCCGTAGACAGAAGTGCCCCTCGGGCCTAACACTTCATCCCGTGAGCACCTCACCTACACTTTGTTACAGGAAAGATATTCTGTGGATAAACCACTCAAACTTCAGATCGCTTTCAATGCAGGACCCGGCACAGATAAAGCTCTGAATGGAAACCTGCGTCGCGGATAAAGCGGATTAATCTCACAGATAACCCCCTAGAGCAGACAGAGGACACTTCACTTAGAAAGCACTTCAGGAATAAAGCAGGTCACTGACAGGGAGTTCAGAGGGAGCCGCAGCAGGGGCCTGGACCCCAGGGCTGGGGGGGAGGGGGAGGGGGCATGGGGAGGGCCCACCCTGGGGGGGAGGGGGCATGGGGAGGGCCCACCCTCAGGGGGATTTTGTTTGTAAAGAAGGGACACCTTCCTGCGCAAAAACAATCATTCATGGCGTTTGCTGCATCTATGTGCGCTGCACACATAGAAAGAGCAAAACACGAGGAGAAGCAAAAGTTTTTCTCCTCGTTGCGCCGCTCTAACGCCTACTTTTCAAAGGTGTTCGCTTTTTGCGACGCCTCAGATTTACAGATTCTTGTAAATATGGGGCAGCGTCAAACAGCAATGGGTGTTGCGTGCGAACGCCCACAGCAGCACCCATTGCACGCCCCTTTGCTGCAGAAAACGGTGCCAACCGGGGCCATATTTACAAGGCGGCATTAAGCCAAGCAATGTGGCTTAGCGCCGCCTTGTAAATATGGAGCAGGGCATTGCACCACAAGAGCACCGGAGAAAGTGACGCTCTGATGATGCAATGCCCTCGTAAATATGACCCTCAGATTTTGCAGATCTACGTAAGGACTACGCAAAACGTGAATGGGGCTGTGGTGGATATATATCAAGGTGGAACGGCAGGGCAGTAATTATGGAGTGTCCCCACTAGATGGCGTTAAATTACAAGAAAGACTGGACTAAAGCCTGCAATATTACATGTCTGGGAGCACCCCAATGGCAAAAACCTGCACCGTCCTTAATGTTTGCATTGTCGTAACTTACTATTTATTTGGTATTCCCCGACATTCGGCTACTAATGTACAACATGTGTGTATGATTATACGAACACTTTGTAGAGTGTATACAAACCAAGCACTGTGCTCACACATGGTTTCTTTGTTTGTTGCAGTTTTATATAGCACAAACTAGACCCGAAGGTATCAGAGCGCTTTACATGAGCACCAGTTGCATTACATAAGGACACATTCATTTTTAGGCCCAGGGAGATCAAGAGATTTGCCCAGAATCACAGGATGATTGAGCCTCCCTCCAGACTCGAACCTAGTTCTCCAGTTTCAAGGTCGGCCGCCCTAGCCGTTAAGCCACACCCTCTAGGAAAACTGTAAGGAAACAGTACTCTATCGATGTCCCTTCCCCCACTTTTTGCCCCCATTTGGACTACTAGATGCTGGTTTTCAACTCTGACCGAGCACTGAATCCTGCTAACCAGGCTCCAGTGCCAGTGTTCTCGCCCTAAAACTGTTATGTGCGACTTTGTAATCCTAAATTTCCGAAGACTTCGCTGCCTTGTAAGTCCCTTGTATATGTAATATGGGTACCCAGGTCACAGGCGATAATAGGGTCCCCAGGGCTGCAGCATGGTTTTATGCCACCCTGAGTGACCCAAGTCCATAACTGACAGCAGGACTGCCACCCGAGACTGCAGGAGCAGTGCACACTGCTCGTACTCGCCTGTGCCTTCACCATGCGTGGCAAAGTCAATACACTGTATTTAATATATGTCAGACACCCCTCAGCTCCAGAGGCAGGGTGCAGTATATTTAAGCAAAGCATATTATAAGTGCAAGCCTATATGTCCCAATAGTAGTGTTCCCTATCAGAAACTACTAGAACTGTTAGCGGTCCATAGGATAACATTGGCTGCCACCCAGCGATTCCCAAGTTCAGCAGCTTCATTGCGGTATCACCACAATATGTCATGTGTGATATCAAACAATCTGTCTTCTCACCCCTGACGCAAATTTCGTGCTTTGGGAGATGTGTCATGCACCCAGGTGGACACCTTCGGGGTTGCCCATCTGATAGTCCCATCCTCTCTGTACTCTGGCTGGCCAGCCTCATTTCCCATGCCTGCTGCCTGCTGCCTGCTGCCAGCAAGACAGGATTATGACCTCCGGCAAGGCGTGTGATCACTCCCAAGGGTCAGGAACAAAGTCCAGGGCAGGAAAGAGGTCACACCTCCCTCCTCCCAAGCAGGCTAGTGAAGTGGCACATCAAGTTTCAAAGGCTACACCGCCTCTAATATGCACTGGGGCTGACTCCTATTGGAGGAACCAGCCTTCTCCCTGTACCAGGCACACTTGCAGCTGGGCAGGCATGAAATTAGTTAGTAAAGGAGGTGTACACCCCCAAAAGGCTAGCCACGCCTCCAGAATGAGCATCCTGGTCTGTACACTAAAATTAGATTTTTGCGATCTTTAGAAGTGACAGAAGAACAGTTCTGGGAAGAAAAGGTAACCTGCACCCCCGGGTATTGTCACCTCTGGTGGACTAGCTGCCCATTGGCTATTAGCTCCCACACCGCTAACGCCCCTAAATTTGTATTTAAGGGACCACCCTGACCCAGAACCTCAGTTCCGAACAACTTGCAGCAAAGCTCGACCAAGTGGAGAGCCATATCGGCGACAACAGGGCTTTGTCCACAGCCCCAAAGCAATCAATCAATCAATCAATTAATCAATCAGTCAAACAGCATTTGTAAACTGTCACCCCTAGCAGTATGAGGGCCCTGTGTCTCCGTCGGAGAACCAGGTCTGAGTCTCTCTGAAGTCTGACAGCAAGCGAGCTGTAAAGAGGTGGATGGGGAGGTCGTTCGAGTTCTTGGCAGTGATGTAGGAGAACGAGCAGCCACTGATGGATGCGGGGTGTGTGTGTGAGGGCGAGTGAAGAGGAGTGCAGGTGTCTAGAGGGTTGGTGGAAGTTCAGTCAATGGTTGATGTAGGCAGGTCATAGGCCATGGAGGGGTGTGTAGGATCTTGAACTGGCATGTCTTGTGGATGGAGAGCCTGTGGAGGTCTCTCTGGTGGGGGGCGATGTGGGTTTATTTGTTTATGAGGTTTACATAGCACTGGCATGACCAAGGGGTATCAGAGCACTTTACAGCAGCGTAAGAGTGAATATGAGACAGCCACAGTACACTAATAGCACAGTACTATAATAACACGGAGTCTAGGCAGTTATCAGTCAATCACAGTGAGATAAAAAAAATACAGCTTTGGCAGCCTAGTCATTCTTATTCAGTAATTAAACATGACGATTATGGGGTTGTGCATCCATTTGTGGTGTAGACCTTGCTGGAAATTTATATGTACCTAGGTGGAGTTTCCATGCAATTTTCCGGAGGTGTCGGTTGAGGATAACTTAATTTAGTTGTCTCTTGAAACTCGTGTAGGAGGGGTTAGTTCTGATATGAATTGGGAGAGGGTTCCAGATTTTAGGGGCATTGCTTGAGAAAGGGTAGGAGAGGGCTTTTTGTTTATGTCTTTTAGATGGGATGAGAAGGAGCGTGTTGGAGCTTCTTAGGTTTCTCAATTGTCCTGCTTTTGTGAGTTTGGCTGTGAAGTAATCTGGTTTACCTGTATGGAGGGAAATGTAGATGAGACAGGCAGTTTCGAAGCAGCAGCGTGCTTCAATTTGTAACCACTTTAGGCTTTGCATTGAGGGAAGATGTGACCATGTTTCTTTGTTCCTGGGACCATTCTTGCTGCTGTATTAATGGTGGTTCTCACGGGGGCTACGTCTGCTTTGACTGTTCCAGTGAATGTGGCATTTCCATAGTCAATTCTGGACAGAACCAGTGCTTGCATTGTGAGTTTTAGGTCATTTGGAGGTAGGAAGAGCTTGATTTTGTTGAGGAGTTTTAAGCTATGAAAAAGGCCCTTTGCAGTGGACCTTCTGCGTGAGCTCATGTTTCATGTTGGCGTTTTGTTTCAACTTTTAGGCCCGAAATGCATTGAGTAAAATAAAAGACAATTGATGAAGTAAAAAAGAAATGATGAAATTCATGTTTAACCGAAAATGACTGCAACTGAAACATGAAACATTAATAAATATTGATTTGAAACATGAAGAAATGTCTCAAGATATGATTACATGGATATAAGAATCGATGAAACTTTAATGTTCTTGAAAATAGTGCACACACCCTATGTGACAGAGTCGTCTGTCCCACATAGTTCACATTTTGATATAAGAACTTTCAGACACAGTGCTTGGATGGAGTAGCACACCAATAAATTGGATAAGTATATACAAAATATTGTTTAAAACGAGTGCACCGAAGAACTTGAAATCAGGCTATTTGTTTCAGCCATTTTGATTCTGTTCTTATGTATGATGGCTATGCCACCATCATGATGGTCTATCCTGTCCTTCTTGATGATTGAGAAACCTGGGGAGACAAGGAGGTCCAGGATTGGATAGGATGATACGTTGATCCAGGTTTCTGTGATGAACGTAATGTCGATGTCGTGGTGCAGTATGGCTTCAGACAATTCTGTTGCATGTTTGGTTACTGATCTGCAGTTTAAGAGCATGCAGTTTGTCTTGCTGCTGTTTGTGTGCTTTTGAGAGGGGGCGTCCGAGGTATATCAGTGCATTGTGATGGTGGTCTGGTACCCCTAGATGGGTTTATGATTATGGCAATTCCGGAGATCACTGGGATGTTAGAGGAGGGGCAAGATATCGAAGGTAGAACTGAATAGTGGCAACCGGGTCCTCCTTTGTTGAAACTGGGGATTTGGGGTAATTTTACTCTAGGCAAAGAGAAACTGCTGCAAAAGGAGCTGGGGCCTGCGAGAAAATAGGATTAGGTGGTAGCATTTCTCCAATCACTTTCTTGGAGAAATCTGGCACCTCAATCACCACCTCCTCAGAGCTTTCATACACCAGTGAATACTCCATCTAAAAAAGATGCCTACAGAGGACTGTACCTTCAGGAGACTTGGCTTGAGAAAGAGCTGGTGCCAGAAACCTCAATGAGTAAAATTATACCTCACTTGTGTGGGTGGGCCAAGGGCCTATGAATGGGAAGGGCCAAAAAAATAGCGATTAAGGGCCTCATTAGGATGACGGGCGGACTTTGCCCGCCCGTCATCCCATCGTAAATCGGGACCGCCCGCCATAAGGGCGGGGGTCCCGGGGGTGCCATTAGGATGTGCCCGCCACAGTGGCGGGGACATCCTGTATTTTCAGCATTGTGGCGGGCGGTGCTCTCTGCACCGCCCGCCACAATGCTGAAAATGCACTTTCACATTGTCATTTACAAAGCGGCAGGCACTGCACGTTGTCTGCCGCTTTGTAAATGACAATGAAGGGGGGTACCACAGGTACCCCCCATGTGCACCCCCACCTGTATTTCACTCAGGGGGCCCGCAGGGGGCCCCCAGACTGAAGACCGCATGCCTTTCCGTGGCGGCATCGCAGCCGCGGAAAGGCACTGACAACCACACATCATAATATGTCTGGCGGTGTATATTAGACAGCGCCACCATATTATTCCTTTTCCGCCCCGGCCACAAGGCGACTGGGGCGGAAAAGCGGCGGACGGTCTTTCCGTCCGCCGTGGTCTCCCCTGCCATCCTAATATGGTGGGGGGAAATCTGGTTATGGTATATGGTCTCGAGTCCTTTCCGTTACTCGATCTAGCCATGGTGGAAAGGCTTCTTGGCAATCTTAAATCTGGTTCCACCATGGATGTTGCGCCGCCCTCAGCACTCAAACAGGTATCGGCGACTGTGTGTCCCGCCATAATGCTCGTCATAAACTCCTCCCTGGAGTCAGGGGTGGTTCCCCCTACTTGGAAAATGGCTAAAGTTAAGGCCCTCTTAAAAAAAACCAATCTGGACCCTGAAGATCTTTCTAATTACAGGCCTATTTCGATGCTACCTGGGCTAAGCAAAATAGCCGAAAAACATGTCAATCAAGTGCTTTCCTCATTTGTAGAAACTATGGGAGCACTCCATCCTACCCAGACGGCATTCCGAGCCAAGCAGGGGACGGAAACTGCTCTGGTGGCGGTGGTGGAAGCGACCAGGAGTATTGTGGATGCCGGAGGCTGCACTGCGGTGGTCCTGTTGGACCTCAGCGCAGCCTTCGATACAGTCAACCACCCCCTCCTGCTAAACCGTCTCCGTCGGGCGGGAGTTTCCGGAATGGCCCTCAGATGGCTCCAGTCCTTTTTGTCGGAGAGATTCTTCTCCGTCTGTGAGGATGAGGTGCCATCGGAACAACGTCCACTGCATCACGGCGTTCCCCAGGGATCCTCACTCAGCCCCACCATGTTTAACATCTACATGAGACCTCTCGCTGAGGTGGTGCTTCCCTGGGGAATACAGCTTGTCACCTACGCCAATGATATGCAGCTGGTTGTCTCACTGGCCAGGGATGACACCTTAGACCAGGGGATTAACCACCTGACCCCCTGTCTTACTAAGGTTTTGGACTGGATGACTGCCTCATTCTTCTTTTTTTTTTTTTTTGTTTTTTTTTTGAATCGTAAAAGCCCACTTTATTGGTACAAATTTGTATTCATGCCCTTTTTTATTTTTTTATTTTTTTATTGTGGCATAATCAAGAGACAGATATCACAACACATCTGTATACATGCATACAAAAGATAAAGTAATACACGGGTCGAGGTATAGCACACAGCCATTCAGTCCACAACCCGGAGGTCGGACGGCATCTTCGTATGACAAGGCTATAATAAGAGCAAATTAGTGCCCGCGTAAGATACAGATAAGGTAGTTGCACCACATGTTTTATTATGAACAGTAATAATCAACCAAGTAAATAGATAAGTCCAGCAGAGAAAATCAAAACAGCACCCAGTCCAACCCAAGTGTTCAGTTCTGACTAGCAGTGTCGCAGTGTCCAAGGCCCTTGTCGGTGTAAGCATATTCATAGGAACATCACACATTTCGTAAAAAAAACCCATGCAGGTCCCCACAGAAGCAAGTCCAGTCCCGTTAGGCTCACAGAACCCCCCCTGGATTTCTACGGGACAGTGCCAGGTCCGCCGTCGGGGAATCACATAGTTTGCCACATTAAGTATTCCAGTGGCCCCACTTCCTGTCCCAGACCTTAGGGCAGCCCCTTATTTTATACACCGTCTTCTCCGCTATCATGCATTGGTCCATTGCTGCCACCCATCTTATTACCAAGGGTCTGTCCGTGGAGCCCCAACCCAACGCCACGGATCGTTTGATCAACAGAAACCCCAGCACCGCCCATTGTAACTCTGCGGCGTTCAGGTCGTTCGGCCCCCACAGGTTGAGGACACATTCCCTAGGGGATGCGGGAAGAGGTTTCCCCAAGGAGCTGCTCATTTTACGCAGTGCCGTCGTCCAGAACTGTTGTATCACTGAGCACACCCACAGTATGTGGTAGAAGGTCCCGGGGAGGCCACATCCACGTAAGCACAGAGCGTCAGGCCGTCAACCAATCTTGGCCAGGGTTGGGGCGGACATATATGCTCTGTGCAGCACTTTCAGTTGGATTAGTCTATACCTATGACATATGGCCGATTCCCTCAGAGACATTAGCGCAGACCGCCAGTCCTCTTCATCTAAGGGACCCAGATTGGACTCCCACTTGGCCCGTAGCGATAGGAAGGGATCAGGGAGGTTGTTGCAGAGCTTACGGTAGTAAGGGAGATGGCCTTTGCGTGGAGGGGTTCCGACAGTAGCCGGTCCTCCAACGGGGAGGTATCAGGTATGGAGGCAAAGTCTGGAAAAGCGGTCCGAAGAGCGTGTGTAATTTGCAGGTACGGAAAGAGCTCGGTAGGTGCAAGGGCATATTTAGTTTGCAAGTCAGTGAAGTACAGCAATTTTCCCTAATGGTTAAGGTCCCCAACCTCAGAAATCCGATCACGTCCCATCTATCGAAACCCTGGGAAAAGCAGAGGGAACCCAAGCGCTGCGCGGACCACAATGGTGATGCCTTGGTGAGTTTGTCAGCCCAGCCCAGCCGTCTATTGGCTCTGTGCCAAATGTCCACTGTGTGTAGCATGGGACCCACATACCTAGATCTAGTGGTTTGGAGTACAGGGCTCCCAGGTAGCCTTCATGTCCCGTTTGTTCTCTATCTAACAGGAAGGCCGGGTTGAGAGGTGAACCATGAGTCCATTGGTTGATCACCACAAGCTGGGAGGCCCAATAGTAAAGACGAAGGTTGGGGAGGGCTATTCCCCCGTCGTACCAGCCCTGGAACAGCTTACAAAGAGCAATTTGCGCAGCGCCGCCGTCCCAGAGTAGCGTTCTAAGCTCGCTGTCTACCGCCCTGAAGTAGGAGTCCTGGATGGGAAAGGGGCAGTTCTGAAGGACGTATAAAAAGCGTGGGAGCGCCAACATCTTAAACAATGCCGCCCGGCCCGGGAGGGAGAGCGGGAGTGATTGCCAGTGTGTCACGTCGCTACAGAGTCTACGGAGTGGACCCAGCAGGTTACGATCGTAAAACAACTTGTGATCGGGGGTGATGAAGATACCAAGGTAGGTAAAGCCTTCCGTGGCGACCGTAATTGTGAACCCCCTGGGTATGCGAGGTGGCGGGCCATGTAGCACGTACTGCACTGATTTGGTCCAATTTATGGCATAGCCCGAGTACTTTCCAAAGTTCGTGAGGACGTGGAACAGGCTGTTAATGAAGGACTGTGGGGATGACACATAAATCAGGATGTCGTCTGCGTAGAGGGAGATTTTGTCTACAATCTCGTCGCCCCATCGCAGGCCTCTGATTGAGGCATCAGTGCGGACCCAGTGAGCCAAGAGCTCCAGGGTGAGGGCAAACAACAAGGGGGAAAGGGGGCATCCTTCTCTGGTGCCCCGATGAAGCGGGAATCTCCGGGACGTGTGGTTATTTACCCGGACCTGACCAAAGAGGTCCGTGTACAACAGACGCACCCATCCGATAAAGACGGGTCCAAAGCCGAATCGATTGAGGACTTCAAACAGGTAGGGCCATTCGATCAAGTCGAATGCCATTGCCGCATCGAGAGATAAGATAGCAGCATCCTGAGACATGGTGGGTCGACGACTCAATACACTCTGCACCCTACGGAGGTTAAGGGCTGTGTTCCGGCCCGGTAAGAAACCGGACTGGTCGTCGTGTATCAGAGAAGGGAGCACCAGGAGTAGACGAGTCGCCAATAATTTAGCTAGGACCTTGGCCCCGGCACTAATCAAGGAAATTGTACGATAGGAGCTGCATGCCGTGGGAGGCTTGGTTGGTGTCAAAATGACCGCGATGGAGGCCAGCCTTTGATCAAGGGGGAGCACTCCGAGCTCTTGGCTCTCTGTAAACATATTCAGAAGATGGGGAATAATATCAGGGACCATTCCTTTCAGGAAATCGACAGGGACTCCATCGGGGCCCATGGCCTTACCGGAGTTCACCTCGAAGAGCGCAGTGGTGAGTTCATCCGTGGAGAAGTCGGCTTCAAGGGCGGCCCGATCAATGTCCGAGATGGTCGGGGACGCATCTCCTCCAACAGTTGTCTAGATTCAGTGGATGAATAGACATTACTTGCAGTGTAAACCTGTTCCAGGTGGTCGGCAAACGCTTCCGCCACGTCCTGGGGATCCGTCACCACAGATCCGTCTGACCTAGTTATGGATGAAACCCATCGGGAGCCCTGGTCTCGGCGCTGCAACCATGCGAGCATCTTGCCTGCATTGTCCCCGAATTCATAAACCCGGTGACGCGTATGGAGCAGCCGCGCATGCGCTCTCTCTTGGACCAGCGCCTTGTATACCAGTTGTTGGGCACGGAGACGAGCAGCAGTAGAGTCAGAGGGTGCAATGTTATGGGACGCCTCAAGGCTGATAAGGGCAGCTTCCGCCTCTGAGACTTGCTCGGTGTGCTTAATTTTAAAATTAACATTTCACAAATATCCAAGGGAAAGCTTCCAGTCTTAAGTGCTAAAGCTTCACCCTTCAGGACTGCTATATAGGCCTCTCAGAGTGTAACCGCCGAGTCCACCGAGCTAACGTTTTCCGCAAAATAAAGGTCCGTTCTCTCCCGCAGCGCCTCCTTAATATCTGGGATCGGCACGAGCCAGGGGCTGATGACAATGGGCCCATGCACTATCTGGCGGTTGTACGTTAAGTCTACCATAATCGGTGAATGATCAGAAATACCTCGGGGGAGGCCCCTCGGGTGGACAAAACAACCCAGGTCTGCGATGGGGCAAAAGAAATAGTCGATTCTGGACATGCTGTTGTGAGCGTTAGAGTAGTGCGTGTAGAATGGTGTATCCGGAAAGTGTAGGCGCCAGATGTCTTTCAGCCCCAAAGCATGAGCAAAGTCAGCCAGTTCCGAGCTGTGGCGGTGTGAACCTCTCTTGGGCCTACGGTCTAGGTCGTCACACATTGTGGAATTGAAGTCCCCTCCTATTATAAGTGTACCCGGGGGAAGACCTAGTATCTGGGTGCCCAGTTCCTTAAGGGATTGCCGCACCAAGGTTGGTGGGAGGTATGCTGAAATGATGTTCAGGGGGCACCCTTCCCAGGCGGCCTCCACTATTGCAAAACGGCCCAGGGGGTCAGCCCAGCAGCGTGAATAGGTGAGTGCAAGGGAGTTCCTAACTAAAATCCCCGTGCCCCGGGAACCAGAGGTGAACCCAGCATGGACCAAAAGCCTATATCCCCCTCTCTGCAGCGCCCGGCAGGTGTTACCAACCAGGTGGGTCTCCTGTAGCAAGACTATATCGGGGGAGTGGCGTCTAAGGAACTGAAGGACCACACTTCTTTTTATCTTATGACCTAGACCATTGACGTTCCATGTGAGGACGGTAAGGGATCTAGAGATTTGATGTATCATAGTTGTGAGGTGGGAGAGTCAAATAAACGAATCGTCCAGGAGGGGGCCACATACACCGGCTACCCCCAAGACGATCCGGAATGTAGGGCAGGCGGAGACGTGCCGTCTCCGGAGGCCCGACAGCAACCAGAGGAGCCACCCACACCCCGCGGGACCCCGAACAGGCAACAAAGCTAAGCTAAAGGCATCTCTGCTGCAGACAAAGGATAGATGGACAAAACTAGATGACCACTGGAGACTCTGCTGAGGACAAAAATGAACCAAATAACAGCAACAAAACATTTCCAACCCCTTCCACCCCCTTCCCCTTCCCCCACCCTGCTTCCCTGCCCGCGGATCCAAAACTATCCACACCCCAACTCGGCAGAGTGCCTGTCGCCCTCCCACTCAGATTAGGGGTACGGGAGAAGCCGCCAGTGCCGCCTGCCCGACTGAAAACTTTGTAAATGTATCCCACTTTATAATCATACTATAAGACTCTTGTAATAATTCAGATAACAGAAAGTTACTTATCGATCAGCTGGTGACGCTCCTCCGTGGCCGATGGAGACCGGTCCCAGGAGCAAGGCCAGTTCAAAAGGGAGAGGTACGTTATGTCGGGCGGTCGCTCCGAACTCAAAGTAGTCACATGGTAGAGACCACGGTGGGACTCGACAGAGCCCCCCCCCAGCACAGAAGTGTCATTCCACTCCGTCAAGAGGACCGGTGAAGAGTTCCTGGCTCTCGGGCGGGCGGTCTTCCAAAGAGGGCTCGCGCTCCGAAGAACGATTCCGTGGAGAGCCTCCGCCTCTACTCCGGCTCTCCAACCAGTCCCACACCTCCTCCGGCGAGAAGAAGAACCAGGTCTTCCCCTCCAATTCGATGCGCCGTTTTGCCGGAAAGAGCATGGAATACTTGACGCCCTTGTCTCGCAACGCCCTCTTGACTTCCAAGAAGCTGCGTCGCCTCGCCTGCACCTTGACCGTGAAGTCCGGGAACATGGTGATGCGAACGTTTTCCAGAAGGAGAGGCGGGCCGGACCTGGCAGCTTGTAGTATGGCATCGCGGTCTCTGAAATTGAAGACCCTCGCTATGATGGGGCTGGGGGGTCCCAGGCCTAGGTTGGCCCCCCGGGACTCTGTGCGCTCTCTCAATGGAAAAGTAATTCGAAAGTTGTTTCGGTTTAAGGTAGTTCGTAACCAGGGACTCCACAAAGAGGTCGGCAGAGGGCAACTCCAGTCTCTCCGGAACCCCCAGGATGCGGATGTTGTTCCGTCTCGCCCTCCCTTCATAGTCGTCCAGCTGTTCACTCATCTGCCTCTGCTGTTTCTGAAGCTCGGTGACCTGCTGCTGGAGTGTAGAAGTATCGTCAATTAAGGCCGCTGTCTTGACTTCCACGTCCTTGACTTTAGTGTCCATTTTACGCAAGTCAGCACGCAAGAGGGTCACCTCAATGTTCACGGAGTCAATACGCGTCTCAAGCGAGGAACGGACTCCAGCGATAGCCTCCATTACGTCCTCCAGGGTGGGTGTCTTTGCCCCCTGCGAGGGGGAGGCGAGCCTCGGGTCCCCCGAGGGGGTGGGGTCTTTGTTGTCTCCTCTGACGCCCCAGGATTTCTTATTGAGCTGTCTTTGGGTAGGAGGCCGTTGTGCTTTGCCCGACGCCATAGCCTCCAGCAGGTAGAACCTCAAGAAATGTTTGGGCAAGGCAAGGCCGGACAGTAGGAAGAAGACCAATACGTAACCGCAGCGACGGAGCAGGTCAGGAGTGAATTTCACTGTGCCCACGGGGCCACCCTCCGCAGATCCAGCTAGGCAACTCCAGGGCAGGTCCACAGGCCCAGGTCACCTCCGCGCCCGAGGATCTCTGCCCGACGCCACACAGGCAGACCCACAGGGGCACAAGGGCCAGTCGAGGAGGACAGGTAGGAATGAGGCGCTGTGGCGTGACTGGTCTCCAAAAGTGTGCTGGGGCCAGGAGAGGAGGGGGGGGAGGGCCGTCCCCCGAGCGCCGGGCGGAGACCCCCGGCGCGCGACGGGGGAAAGCAAGTAGGTGCTCCGCCGTAGGCGCCGTGTGAATCGGCAGGGGGGGCACCCCCGGAACGCCAGTCCCCCGTCGCGGCCTCCTGCAGTGATCACTGGGTCAGGCAGAGTCCCCCTATGTAGGCCAGACGCAGGCCCGGCAGAAACAGAGAGTCACGGGGCCAACAGGGCAAACATCCCGCCATCCAGGGAAAGCGCCACCGGTAAGTCACCAGCGGGGGGGGGGCAAAAGCCCCCTCCAATCATGAAGGCAGTGTTGCAAAGCCACGGGAACAACGGGCTCAGGGCTGCTCCCGCCGACCACCCCCTCGTGGATCCGAGGCAGCCTCAACAGGCGGGTCAGTGTGTACCCCCTTACTGCAGGGGGGAGGAGGAGTCCGGGGGGCAGCTGTATAGGTTTGTGGGTCCAGCGAAACGAAGCGCGGGCAGAACGGAGCCCCGCTGGCAGTAGGCCCCGAAGCCGGGGCGTCTCGTAGTCGGCTCCACAGCACGGGAGGGACCCTCAAAGCACCGCCCCCCTCCGGCCAGGGGCGTCCACAGGAATCCTGCCGGGGAGACCTGTTCTCTGCGGGGCGTGGAACAGGTCTGGTGTGCCGCTAGAAGGCAGAGCCGATTCCGCCGCAGTCCGGGCAGCCGCTCACCCAGCCGTGGACGGTCAGAGGGCTGGTCGGGGCTCCGACGCGGCCGCCATTTTGCGGAGCAACCGGGGGCCTCTCAATCCCGGGTCTCACAGCCTCCAGAGAGCCCGGACGAGGCCAACACCCTGTCGATGTGTGTAGAGTCGCTTCCTGGCGAGGATCCCTGGATCAAAGAGGAACCCTCGATCTGCAGGCCGGAGCAGTGTGACGGATCGTCGGGCAAGGGACGGGAGGCGCACTAGCAGGCGACCATTCCCGTCGGCTGTCGGCCACGCCCCCCGACTGCCTCATTCTTGAAGCTAAATGGGTCCAAAACCGACATCATGCTGCTAGGATATAAAGCTCCCATTAACATGGACCCCTGGTGGCCAAACTGCTTGGGCCCTCCTCCCACCCCAAAGACACAAATTAAAAGCCTCGGGGTCTGGCTGGACTCCACCTTGGGATTTCAAGTGCAAGCAAAAAAAGTTGCTGCAACCTGCTACGGTCTGCTGAGGGTCCTCAGGAAGGTCCTGACTTTTCTTCCGTTTGAGGCCAGACGCGTGCTGGTCCAGTTGTTGATCCTCTCCCGGCTGGATTATGCAAATGCCATTTATCTTGGGGCCCCAGCAGGATCTATTCAAATATTGCAATCTGTGCAGAACTGCGCAGCACGGTTACTCATGAACGTTCCCAGACGCAGCTCGGCGAAGGCCTCACTTTGGTCTCTCCATTGGCTGCCGATACAGGAAAGGATCCTGTTTAAAACCATGTGTATGGCACACAAGTCCATTTCCAATAATGGCCCGGCCATTCTTTGCCCCCTGTTTCGCCGTCAGCAATCTCTTAGATCCTTGAGATCCAACCAGCGTAATTTGCTGGCAGTCCCGAGAGTGAAGCTGGCTCGCACGGGCGGTCGCCAACTCTCTCTCCAAGCAGCAAAGTTTTGGAACACACTACCTGACAACATCAGGCTTGAATCTAATCATCTGGCCTTCAGGAAGCTACTGAAGACATTCCTGTTTCATTGAGTGTCTTTACTTTTGTTCTTGGGTCTTACAGCGCTGGGATGCCTGAGGGTAGCCATGCGCTATAGAAGAGCATACTCATTCATTGACTCCGCCAGGCTCGCGGTGGCTACTGCCAGCCCGGCGGAGAAAATCCGCCCGATATCATAATGAACCCCTAAGTATACAGCACAGCAAATTCATAGCACTACATTTTTTTTTTTAAATACATTTTTGGGTGATTCTGCATTGGACACCCACACAAGTGAGGTATATTTTTACTCCGGAGACTGAGGGGAACGCTGTGTGGTAGGACATTTGTGGCAGCACGGTGATCCCACAGAGAAATGTGAGGAAATGTGATTTTTTTTCAGCTAAATTTGAGGTTTGCAGGGGATTCTAGGTAGGGACACTTTAGGAAATCCACGCAAGCCATACCTCCTTTATGTCCCCCAGGTATCTACTTTTCAGAAACATGTGGGTTTGGTAGATTTCCCTAGAAGGCCGCAGAGCCCAGGGCTTAAAATGTAGGTGCCCCCCTTGCAAAATCAGGTCATTTTGTAATTGGTAATTTTGATGTCTCCACAATAAGGTTTGGGCCCTTGCCTGTAGGGGGCACTTGGGTCACCCACACAAGTGAGATACCTTTTTTATCGGTTGTCCTGGTGTATGCTTGGTTGTGGGACATTTGTGTCAGCCCAGTGATCCCAAAACTTTCCCACACAGAAACGTGAGAACAATGTAAATTTTTTTGCTGAATTTGAGGATTGCAGGGGATTATGGGTAGGAAAGTGTTCAGAAATTCATGCAAGCCGTACCTCCCTGGACTCCCCTGGATGTCTAGTTTTCAGAAATGTGTGGGTTTGGTAGGTTTCCCTAGATGATAGCCGAGCCCGGGGCCTACAACGCAGGTGCCCCCCTTGCAAATTCAGGTCGTTTTGTAATTGGTAATTTTGATGTCTCCACAATATATTTTGGGCCCTTGCCTGTTGCGGGTACTTGGCCCACCCACACAAGTAAGGTACCATTTCTATCGGGAGACCTGGGGGAACGCAGCATGGTGGAAAATTTGTGTCGGCCTGGTGATCCCACAACTTTCCCTCACAGAAACATGAGAAAAATTAGATTTTTTCAGCAAAATGTGAGGTTTGCACGGGATTCTGGGTAGTAAAACGCTGGGACATCCACACAAGCCATACCTCCCTGGATTTCCCCGGGTGTCTAGTTTTCAGAAATGTGATGTTTTGGTTGGTTTTCCAAGATGGCCACCGAGCCTGGGGCCAAAAACCCCGATGACCCTCACATGCAAAACTAGCTTGTTTTGTGATAAGCAATTTTGATGTCGCCACAATACTTTTTGGGACTTTGCCTGTTGTGGGTACTTGGCCCACCCACAGAAGTGAGTTACCATTTTTATCGGGAGACCTGGGGTAAAGCTGGGTGGCGGAAATTTGTGGTGACCCAGTGATCCCTCAACTTTCTCACACAGAAAAGTGAGTAAAATGTGATTTTTTTTTAAAGCTAAATTTGAGGCTTGCCGGGGATTCTGGGTAGAAAAAGGTTGGGAGCTCCATTCAAGCCACACCTCCATAGTCTACCCCGGATGTCTAGTTTTCAGATATGTGTGGGTTTGGTAGGTTGCCCTAGATGGCCGCTGAGCCCGGGACCAAAAACGCAGGTGACCCCTTCGAAAAACCCATTCCATTTTGTGATAGATGGGTGGGCACCTGAGTTTTTGGTCCCAGGCTTGCAGACATCTAGCGGAACCTAAAAACCCTGACATTTCTGAAAACTAGACACCTGTGGGAGTCCAGAGAGGTGTGGCTTGTGTTGATACCCCAACATTTTCCTTCCCAGAATCCGATGGAAACATCAAATTTAGCTAAAACGTCACATTTTCCTCTAATATCTGTGTTGGAAAGTTGTGGGATCACTGCAAGGCACCAATTTCCTACGACTTAGCGATCCCCTCAGTATCCCAATAAAAATGATGCCTTACTTGTGAGAATGGGCCAAGTGCCTAAGACATTGAAGGGCCAAAAACTTGATGAGATTGAGTGGGCCCAAAGCGGGTCCAAAAGGGCAGCTTGTTTGTAAGTATTTAGGCTGAAGCTACTTTGGACACCCACACAAGTGAGGTATAATTTTTCTCAGGATACCAAGGGGATTCTGGGTAGTAGGAAATTTGTGCCTGCACGGTGAGCCTACATCTTACCCACACAGAAATGTGAGGAAAATGTGACTTTGTAAGTAAATTTAAGGTTTGCGGGGGATTCTGGGTACGAAAACGCTGGGGGATCCATGCAAGCCACACCACCAGCCAGGAGTCAGTACACACACATCACCATCCATGCACACCACCAGCCAAGCGCCATCCATGCACGCCACCAGCCAAGCACCATCCATGCACGCCACCAGCCAAGCGCCATCCATGTACGCCACCAGCCATGATCCATCAATGCACACCGCCAGCCAAGCGCCATCCATGTACGCCACCAGCCATGATCCATCGATGCACACCGCCAGCCAAGCGCCATCCATGTACGCCACCAGCCATGATCCATCAATGCACACCGCCAGCCAAGCGCCATCCATGTACGCCACCAGCCATGATCCATCGATGCACACCGCCAGCCAAGCGCCATCTGCGTACACTGCCAGCCAAATGCTATCAGTACACACAGTCACTCAAGCAATATCCATGCACACCGACAGCCAAGCACCACTCATGCACTCTGCCAGCCAAGCACCATCCCCACACACCGCCAGCCAAAAAAGGCCGGACTGTGAACAGCAACCAGGTCTGGCAGATTGCTGCTTGATCGGCCCTGGGAGAGGGTCGTGCTAGTAAAAAACACCGCTCTCACTTTTGTAACTGGGGCCCGATATTGCAGCACTGCTACAAAACTGTCCCCAGTGACTAAACTGGCCCAGACCCCTCCAGCCCACCGGGGAAAGGCCCGGTGCCTGTTACGAACAGTCCGCCCCTGCAGCCAAGTACCATCTATGCTCCCAGCCATCCACGCACAAGTCCACGTACACTGCCAGCCAAGTGCCACTCCACGCACACCACCAGGCAAGCTCTAATCTACACACAACGTCATCAAGCGCGAGTCCAGCCACACCATTAGCCAAGTCCAGGTCCCACACATTGCCAGAAAAAGGCCATCCAAAGGTCTGTACAAGCAGACTGTCAACCAAACTCCAGTGTACACAAATACAAACTTTCCCTGGTTTCTAGTGGCTTTCTGCCCCCTCTTGGGTGCAGATGAGAATAAAAATATCACGGAAACAGCCAAAATGTATGCCTAAAAAATAGGGGGCAACCCATGCCTACGGAGCTTCTCACAAGAATGCCTATAAACATTCCCTGGTGCCTAGTGGGCTTTCTGCCCCCATTGAGGGGCAAATAAGTGGCTATGGTCCGATCTACATTACCCCGATCTGCCTCCTCTTGGGGGGCAGAAAGTCATGCCTATTCTCGGCAGCCCACACCCCTACCTATAAAAAAAAATCCCTGGTGCCTTGTGCGCTTTCTGCCCCCCTGGGGAACTATTGCCCAAATCTGCCTCCTGGGGCTGAAAGACTCAGGCAATTTTTTTGGGGGGGTGGAAGCATTTGCATGACCATTTTGGGCAGCCCCCACACCTATGTATGAAAAAAAAACAACCCCTGGTGCCCAGTGGGCTTTCTGCCCCCCCTCCTCGGGGGCAGAAACACTGTATAATTTTTCGGGGGGGCATTGGCATGCCCATTTTGGGCAGCCCCCAAACCTATATACATAAAAATAATCCCTGTTGCCTAGTGTGTTTTCTGCCCCCCCCCCCCGAGGGCAGATCAGGGGCAGATATGGGGCTATTGCAGAAAGGCTATGGCAATTTTTGAGGGGGGTAGGTGGGGGCATAAGCAAGCCCATTTTGGGCAGCCCACACCTCTACGTATACCCACCACAAAATGTGCTAAACAAAATCCCTGGTTGCTAGTGCTCTTTCTGCCCCCTCCGGGGGGGGGCAGATTGAGGGCTATTGCCCCTATCTGCCCCACAGGGGTGGCAGAAAGACTGTGGAATTAGGCGGGGTTGGCTGGGTATTGACATGCTCATCTCGGACAACACCCACCCCAAAATGTGCTGCAAAAAACCATGGTGACTAGTGTGCTTACTGCCCCCGAGGGCCATATTGGGGCTACTGCCCCTACTGAATGTGGCAGAAATAATTTGGGGGGGGCAAAGGCCCTTGTCCAAGGGGCCGCTTTTCCCTCCCTGGTGCCCAGTGGGTGGATCCCTGCTAGGGTATTGCCCTCCTGGGGTGACCCCAAAGCAGGGATCTACAAATAAGGGGCGATTCTCCCCATTCCAACGATACCTCTCCCATCTTTCTACGTGCTCAGGGGGCTGAGATAGCCTCCTGAGCACGTAGAAAATGAAACTGAAATGAGCCTGTTGGCTCATTTCAGTTTTGGTTTCAGTGAAATGATGTCAGCGCGACGTGCGCGCTGATCATCATTTCTCTGAAACAAACAGAACAGCCTCGGGAGCTGGGGAATCCCTTTGTCCAGCTCCTGAGGCTATATAGCGCTTAAAGACATCCCTCAGGTGCCAGCACCACTTAGATTCCTTGTGCCATGTGCGCGCACGGCCAGGAGCCGTCCGCGCACTTGAGCAAAAGATGGCTCCCGGCCGTCCTGCGCACTGAAGGGGTTAAAAAAGAAATTCGTTTTAGTTATTAGGGTTATATATGCACATTGTTGAAGCAAAAATGTCCATGTTTTCATATACGTACATTGATTTATAATCTGTGCTTGTTTGTTGGACTTAGCCCTCTCTGCAGGGTCACCCCCTAACCTTTCGCCTTCACCCCTCCAATTATCTTAATTTTGTTTTTGTTGGCATTAGCACTTAGTACAATTGGCTTACACCTGATTGGCCTATTTAATTTACATATAAAATAGTAAATGGTATTACATGTACGAAGTACCTGGAAATGAAATGCTTTTAGTGAGCCTGCAAAATGTGTTGTGCCACCCGGTGAACAGTCACAATATCAAATTTTTAATATCGAAATGGCAGAATATTGAGTTTTAAATATCGAATGGACATAATATCGAGTCACAAAAATATAGTGGAGCGGAATATCGAAATTTAGGTAAGAAATATCGATTTTCATTATATCGAAGTTGGTAATATCGACAGTCATAATATAGTTGTTAAAAATATCTATTTTTTATTGTGTTTTATGTGTTAGTATATGTGTTAAAAGTATGTATACATTTTTGTAATGTATGTTTGAATTTTTTAAAGTAATGAATTTTATGTTATTTAATTTTTGCGTAATTTAATTCTGTAGTGCTGTGGTTCCCAATCTGTGCGCCGCGGCGCCCCAGTGCGCCGTGAAGTCTAGCCAGGGGCGCCGCGCAACAAGCACAGTTTCAAAATCACACTTTTCTAGTCGGCTACATGCCTCTGTGTTTTATAATTACACTTCCAGTCGAGTCTACACATGTCATTAAATTCTTCGCGTGTGCTGCCATCTAGTGTCTGCTTTTCACATAGCAGTATAGCAGAGAATCGTTCATAAACGTAGCAGAAGGCAAGAAACGAGCACCAGCTAAAGGAGAGAAAGCAGAACCGATGAACCGAGCTGCAGGTAAGTTTTCTAGTTCAGAAGGGCTTCTAGCCCTGCTTTCCAAGGCGCACTTACTCATGAGAGAATCTCCTCGTATTATTCTGGGCTAGGTTGTTCAGAGAGGGCTTAAAACACAGCTGCCTCCACTGCACCCCGGTTCCATGCACCAAATTATCCAGAGTTGGATGTTTAGTAATGCAGTATCCCTATTCTTTCCCAGGGGCGGTATTTATAAGTCCAGCTCAAAATCTGTTCATCATTCTCCAATATTTCTTTTGCAAAATAATGTCACAGGTGCTAACATCCAGCAGATATCCTTTTCCCCCCACCCCCTTCTGCAAAATAAACCCACATGTTTTGTGTTTCACTTTTGGACCAGATGAGTGGCGCCCTGGTAACCAATGCACTCCCTTTAAGTGCACTGTATATTTGCACACATACAATCAGGTTTATTTTAGTCCATCAAAGCACACTGTGAGTGAGTGATTGATATCCTTACAATCGTTAGTAAAGTAAAAAGGTTTTAGTTGGCAGGGAGTTCACGAGATCCTATTTCTCACACAAGTCACATGCAGCGTCTCCATAGGGCACATACAGATGCTCATGAATACATACACTGGAGCTACGTGACACACAAACACACACAACTGAAGTTGGGCAGGAAATCGGCATGGCATTTTAAATAATAGTAGTATCACCAGCGTTATTTTTACACTAAAAAGGCAGGCTCCACAGAGCTAGTTAAAGAATTCATAAGCCTTATTATCACAATTTCTTTATTTTAACTAGCTCCGTGGAGCCTGCCTTTTTAGTGTAAAAATAACGCTGGTGATACTGAATACGACAGACCAAACTCAATGATCCATTTTCTCAGTAACAAAAGCTACTGAAAGCAGCAGCTGGCATGAATAAGGGTTTGGGACCAGGCACACAGTTTGCATCTCTGGAGCACGTGTGTGCTCTCTGTTGCATCTGCTGCCTTTTCATTGACTTACATGTGCTCCACTGCACTTTTGCAGTGTTGTGTGTGCTCCACAGCATGTGCTGAATTGGTGTGGGAGTTGTTAAATTTCCTGCGATGGTGTATGTGTGTGCAGGGCTGTATTTTCAGCATTTGAAACTATTGTTGTGTGGTTAAAAAGGTGCATGAAAACATATTTGGTTATTAATCTTGTATCTTTTCTCACTTAACGAGTTTTTATTAAACTATTATCTTTTTATTTTGTTACAAATATTATAATACCTTCATTGCATCCCAATTAATTTAAGGAAGTACTCCCGAGATCGGGCTTTCATCCCCCCCACCCCCCCACCCCCTCTCCCTCCCCCCACGGTAAAAAAATGGTGGGGAGCCACGGGCACCTGCCAATTAGGTCAAGGGAGCCACGGGTCAAAAAAGTTTGGGAACCACTGCTGTAGTGGGTTGTGGGTTTATAGGGAAATAGGGTGGGAAGTAATTTAATTAAGTAAATATTTATTTTATTTATTGGTATTGATAATTAATGCATTGTTCAATAATTATTAATTTGTAATTCATTTTGATTAATTGACCATTAATGTTTATTAATTGATCATTATATTAATTGTATTAATTTATTATTTGGAGCGGGTTGTGGGTTTATAGGGGAAGAGAGTGGGAAGTAATTTAATTTTAATTAAGTATTTACTTATTTTTATTTATTGGTATTGATAATTATTTTACTGCTAATCAATTATTAATTGGTAATTATTTTTTATTAATTGGTAATTAATTTGTATTAATTGGTAAATATTTATTTTAATTGATTAATTGATAATTATATTAATTGTATTCATTTATTATTCGGAGCGGGTTGTGGGTTTATAGGGGAATAGGGTGGGAAGTAATTTAATTGTAATTAAATAATTATTGAAATTCTTTTGGTGTATTGATAATTAATTTACTGTTAATTAATTATTAATTGGTAAAACATTTTTATTACCTATTTATTTTTGGTATTGAAAAGTAATTTGTTGGTAATTAATCATGAATAGGCAATTAATTTTTAATTTAATTCACATTTATTGGTATTTATAATTAATCAATTATGAAATATTTTGTCATTAGTAATTACATGTTTCATTGGCATTGATAATTATTTTATATATATTTAATTATTAAATCATTACTTTCCCTACTGTTGCACTCACTGGAGGGGGAATAGTAATTTTTACTCCTACGCTATCCAAAACTTTGTCTACTGTTGCACTCACTGGAGTGGGAATAGTAATTTTTACCCCTACGCTATCCAATACTTTCTACAGTTGCACTCACTGGAGTGGAAATAGTAATTTTAACCCCTACGCTATCAAACAGCTTCCCTACTGTTGCACCGTCTGGAGTGGGAATAGTAATTTTTACCCCTACACTAGCCAACACTTTCCCTACTTTTGCACTCACTGGAGTGGGAATAGTAATTTTTACCACTACACTATCCAACACTTTCCCTACTTTTGCACTCACTGGAGTGGGAATAGTAATTTTTACCACTTCGCTATCCAACACTTTCCCTACTGTTGCACTCTCAGGAGTGGGAATAGTAATTTTTACACTCCTACTATTTAACACTTTCTCTACTGTTACATTTGGTGGAGTGGGAATAGTAAATTATTCCTACCCGCTATCCAACACTTTCCCTACTGTTGCACTCTCTGGAGTGGGAATAGTAATTTTTACCCCAACGCTATCCAACAGTTTCCCTACTTTTGCACTCACTGGAGTGGGAATAGTAATTTTTACCACTACACTATCCAACACTTTCCCTACTGTTGCACTCTCAGGAGTGGGAATAGTAATTTTTATACTCCTACTATTTAACACTTTCTCTACTGTTACATTTGGTGGAGTGGGAACAGTAAATTATTCCTACCCGCTATCCAACACTTTCCCTACTGTTGCACTCACTGGAGTGGGAATAGTTATTTTTACCAACTCACTATCCAACACTTTCCCTACTGTTGCATTCTCTGGAGTGGGAATAGTAATTTTCCCCTCTATGCTATCCAACGCTTTCCTTACTGTTGCACTCACTGGAGTGGGAATAGTAATTTTTACCTACTCACTATCCAACGCTTTCCCTACTGTTGCACTCACTGGAGTGGGAATAGTAATTTTCACCCTCTCGCTATCCAACGCTTTCCTTACTGTAGCACTCACTGGAGGGGGAATAGTAATTTTTACCCTCCTGCTATCCAACACTTTCCCTACTGTTGCACTCACTGGAGTGAGAATAGTAATTTTTACCCTCCCACTATCCAACGCTTTCCCAACTGTTGCACTCACTGGAGTGGGAATACTAAATGTTACCCTCCGGCTATCCAACACTAAATATATTGAATATTTTTTATTATTATTAAGTTAACATATATATGTATTTTAACAAACTATTATTTACGATATTTTGGATTACATATTTTTGTACTTGCCTGTTTGTATATTGGAAGTTGATATTCTGTAATTCTATAGGTTTTTCATCGATATTTTGTCAGGTCGATATTTTGCTCCTCGATATTCTGTCAGTGATCCGTGCCACCCACTTTAGCAGCATTCTAAACCATGCCCCAGGCCTGCCAGTTCAAGCTGGCCAAGTTGAAACTTGCTTTGGAGGAGAAGAGGCTAGCTCATAAACCCAGTCATAAAGCGCTGCACTTTAAAGCCAAATGAGCCTCAGATTCCAACGGCAATGGTGGCAGCTAAACCTCAGTGCCCAGTGGAGACAAGAGGTTCCACATCCTCAAAGACCTGGCGCCTAACTTCGTTGTGGGGATGATATAGACAAGTGGTTTGAAACTTATGAGGTTGCCTTAGAGATGCAGAGGGTCCCTGGAGGAGGATTGGGGAGCAAGTCTCTGGAGGCTCATTTCCCGGGAAGGGAGGGATGCATTACTGGACCTAGGATGAGGTATCCCCACAATGAAAAATATTCAAATGTTTAGGGTCAGCCAGAAGCTGCCACATCAGTCCTATGTGGACTTTTTGGATCTTTTTTGCAAGGTACTTCGTAGTTGGGTGAAGGGCAGGGATGTGAGTGATTACAAGAGGCTGTGCAACTTGATTGCCAGAGAACACACGTTCATTAAATGTTTTACAGAGCTGCACCAACAACCAGTCGAGAGTAAGCACAGTGAGCCCAGGGAGCTTGCAAAAGAGGCTGAGCTCTGGATTAGTACTAGAATGCTCAAGATGGTGGCTTGGACTGACCCCAAGAAGTGTGGTTCAGTTCCCCCCCCTCAGGCCCCCCTCCAGGAGAGTGAGGTGGAATTCTAGGGTAACACACACAAGTCCCAGGGTAAGGTGGGAATAATTGTACCCATGCCCCTTCTTGCGAAACAGGGAGAGTGGGTGGTGACCAATTGCACCCCATTTCCAACCCTGCTGCTTTGAGTGTTTCCAGTTAGGAAACAAGCAGGGGGGGCTCTGCCCTAAGAAACCACTCACTGTCGGACTTCAACAGGGGTGGCCAATGTGGCCTTAGAGGGAAGTGGTCCCCAGGGGAAGGTTATAGCACATGCTCTAGTCTCACTTCGCTGGGAGATAGACTCAGAGAGTAAGCTTATGATGCTTGAGAATCATAAGCCAGGTCGCAGTAAATGGGATCCCTGGCACAGCTCTGAGGAATACAAATGCCAGTAAGACCATGGCCATGGAACGGCTGGTCTCCCAGGTCAGTACACCAGACAGGTGTGTAGGGTATCTTGGGCCGAAGGCAGGACTTCTTGTGCCCTATGGCTCTGGTTCCCTGGAATGGAGTGGCAAGGTGACTCGGAGGGGGTCATAGTAAGTCCCTAGATGCTCATTGACTGCATCCTGGGAAATTAGTTGTGACCGGTTTCTGGGGGTACCACTCTCGTATTGAGAATACAGGAGTCCAGATGGATGTCAAGAAGGATAAACGCTAACCCCTGTCCTCTGTTCAGCCTCAGTGTATGGACCCTTGGCTGAATAACTAGTCTCATGATAATACCCTGGACTGCTGGGAAGGAGAGTAGAAGTAGGGTGCCTAACCTCTGGGCTGTTGCCACCCACGCTGGGAAACCTCAGCAGCCAGTAGGGAACTACTTTCCAGCCCCAAGGTTGGATGTGAGGCCTACCCAAGGCCCCCGCTTGGAGCCTCCTCCCAACAGTGGATGGTACAGGGCATGACTCTCGACACTTACAGCTGTCAATAGCCTCTGCTGGGTATTGTCCTTATGAACTGAATATTCCCTGGGTTGGGGTCAGAAGTCTGATCCAAGGAGTGGAATTGTCCATATCACTTTGTTGGGGGAAAGATTCATTACCACACAGTAATTACCATGATGTGTCTTTACAACGTCTCATTATGCAGGGGGCAACCCAAGTAACCCTATGGCATCTGGGTAGGGTACATATTCAATAACAAAAGTGATGCCTAGGAAATAATAATGAATCTATGCAATGGAAAAGAGAAAAATAAATTATCCCTTCCTATTTGAATTAAATCACATCAAAATCAATGTGTGCTTTATATTCATCTGTAACCAAACTTCAGAAAGCGAAATAAGTCTAAATAGCTTTTTTATTATTATTTTTTGATTTTTTGATTACTGTTATATTTTTTCATAGACAGAAGAAATTATTTTCTTTTGTTTTTTCAAAAACATATATATACACAACAGATACATATATATACACCACATATATATTCAATACAAACTACAAAAATATGTACACAATATTTACATTGACAGACTAACACATGTATTCAACCTTTGTATATTATAGACCGTTGTTTGAACAAAAGGATGCTTGAAAAACTAAAGAGGGCATGCCTTCAAAGCAAGATCACCTCGTTCTCTGAAACAACAGTAAAAACATGTCAGAAGGGATCCTGCTACGAGGCAACGAATTAAACCCCAAATCGTGACCTGCCTAGGCTTTACTTACTAGGCATCTGCATGTACACGTGTGAACTCCACGCCATTCTGCTTCTATCAACGTGCAAGATATCACGTGGTACGGAAGCAGAAATAGTCCTGATCTCTTGGGTCATAAAAGTAAACAAAGGACTATCAAGCATGTAGGAAATATACTATCACGGTAGAAAAAAGACTTTGTGTCAATACACATAGCTTAACCCCCTGGCTGCGGCCGCAATTCTGCGACTGTGCGGCACATTCCGATCGCGGGCGTGGTCATGACGGCTCCCGGCCGTCATCAGCGCACGTCCACCGTAACTGATGACGACCGGGAGCCATCATCAGCACCGAAGGGGTTAAGGCCAGGGACGGCAATATATGTAAAAGGAGAATGAATCCTGGAATAAAATAAAGAAAAAGAAGGTTCATGTTAAATCTCGAAATACGAACTCTTTTTAATGGAACCTTCTTGTATTGTGTTAATGTCACAGAAGTGAGAATAAAAAATATGAGTGAAGAAAACTTTATAGAACAGGAACATGCAGAAAATAATTATTATAATATTTTGTGTAGTAAGAAACCCGTAAAAACCTTAAATGCCACAAATGTGCCACCACACCTTACAATCTAAAAATGTCTATACATATAATATGGATAGCAGATGTATCAAGTACATTATAAAAGAAGACTCATTGTATCAATGCCCAAATTTCATCTCTGTCATTGAGGCCAGATACCGCAGTGTGATATTTTTCAATTAGTCTAGCTTCTAGTCGGTTCAATTTATACTTCCTCGGGACTTGTCTTGCCCAAAGTGAATAAAACTGTCCATTCAATATAATTTTCTGAATGATTACAAGTTTGAAAATGATGCACAAGTGGGGCTCCTTGAACTTTACATTTTACCCGTGATTTGTGTTGTAAAATACGTTTCTTAACATTTGTGTGGTTTGTCCTATATAAAACCTGTTACATGGACATTTGATACAGTAAACTGTATTTTTTGAATTACAATTTGAAAAAGTTCTCTTCTGGTGTATCTGACCATTTATGTCAATCTCTTTGGAGTCCTTCGTTAAACTGCATGCTGCGCAGTTTTGGCATCGATAATGTCCTACTACTTGGGGCAATTTGAGTAACCCTCTTAGATATTTTTTGGTTTGGTTCCTCCTTTATTGCTGCCCTCACTAATTATTGTCTCACATTTTTTCCTTTTTTAAAAGCGAAAAGAGGTTTAGGGATACCTAGATGTCCAATGAGTCTCCAATTTTTTTGGATCAGCTTTTTCACTCTATTTGCTCTGGGGTCATATGTGAGAACACATGTTAAAGGAGTTTCTTTCTCTTTTGTTTTTGGCAGTAGTAGCACTTCTCTCGGTGTATACCAAGCTCTTTTTAGAGCAACTTTAACCAATCTTTTAGGGTAACCCCGGGCCACTAGTTTGTCTTTCAGTTTCTCTGCACTTTCAAAATAATCCTCTTTCTTACTACAATTTCTCCTCACACGGAAAAATTGGCCATATGGCAAATTCTCTTTCAAAGTGCGTGGATGGCTGCTCGAGAAATGTAGAAGCGTGTCTGTAGGTTTTATGTACAGACTAACTTGTAATTGACCACTTTCATGTTTGATATATACATCCAAAAAGTTAAGTCTATTTCGATCACTGGATAAGGTACAATTGAATTCATGTGTTCTTGAGTTAGGCCAATTGTGGAAGTCTTTTAGCAATAACTCCTCTCCATTCCAAATCATAAAAATGTCATCTATGTAGCGACACGAAAAATTCATCTGGTCACTACCCAGACTGTGACCTTACCTCGCATTCCTTTACCACGCAATGGCTTGTTTTAGGGGACGCGTACTGGACTGGTGTTGGATTTTAAGTCCAACACCTTCCCACCTGCTGCATAGACTGGAGTTGGAATAGTAAATTATACTATTGCAATGTCCAGCACCCCCTAAGGCAAGTCGTTGTAAAGACTTGCTTGGTAAAGGAACATGTGGTAATGTTGCACTCAGTGTAGAGCCTGCGTTGTAAAGGCATGTGTGGTGAATGCATGCAGCGTTCTGTCATACAACCCTATGTTAGCCATGGTGGTACTGTTTGCCTACTGAGATGCATCTGTGAGCAAATTAAGGTTTGGAGTTTCACAGATAGGGTACACAGGTGAGAAGACCCATGGGTCAGTCCGGTGGATCAGGACAGTGTTGACAGAGACATCCAACTGGGTTCAGAAGGAGATAGAACTGACAAGGGCCTCTGCCAACATTCCAAGTTCTATTGCCTGAGCAGGGAAGCCCATCAAGGTATTTATTAGTCTACCCTGGCTTCAGGAAGGAGAGGGTGATGTTGGAATTGACACTCTCTGAATGGTCATCCCCAACAGCGCGTAGTGCAGTTTTAAAACTGCTAATTCAGCCTGACAAAATAAACCTTTTGCCATGCCTAAATCTTTCTTTGCAAAAATATACATCACACCACACCAAATGTAGGCACTAAACAGTCCATAATGCAAGGTGCACCGTACTTAAAAATAGGACATTTGTTTTTAAGAACTACATGTCCTGGTAGTGGAAAACTCCTAAATTTGTTTTTCACTGTTGCAAGACCTATTAGCCATTGGCTAACAATTGGTTACCTTATCACATTTTAAAAGTACTAACTTTTTACTAGGAACAGATAGAGATGTCAGATTTGGACCCAAATGAATTGAAATTTAAAATCCTCTTTAATGGTAGGGAAGGATTTTGAGTCACAATTCTGAAACTACCAATTTTAGAAAATGACAATGTGTTGTCCCAACTATTTATTATCCGCTGCCTGGGTCCTGGGTCACGTGACAATAATTAGTGTGTCAATTGGCCTTTGTGCATTCCTCCCAGACAGTGCGTCAAAGGGGCCTAGGATGGGTGGGGTGGAACTGTTTCCTGCCCCACTTAGGTTCCAAAGAACTACATTCACACAAAAAAGGGTCCTGACACCATTCTTTTGTCACCTCAGACTACTTGGCGCTTTGGCAGGAGAGGGGAAGAACTTCAAGAACTACATATTGGGGTAGCCAGGTTGTCACCTCCCACTTCAAAGGCTGGCATCAGGTATAAATATTGGACCTCCTGAGCCACTCTTTAGTACATTCCCTAATCTACAGACATTACAGAAGAAGGACTGTGTTGTACAAAAACCTGAATATGTCCTCATGTAACGCAACTGGTGGCATGTAAAGCGCTCGGTTCGGGCCAAGTTTGCGCTATATAAAACTCCGTAAAATAAAAAAAAATACCCCAAAGGACTACCATGCTTCTTGAGGCCTGTCTTGTACCTCAGAGGACTGCCCTGCTGCTACCAGAGACCTGTCCTGCTTGGGGCTTGCTTTGTTCTCCAGACTACTTCCCAGCTGCTTGAGGCCTGCCCTGTTCTGTGAGAAGGAAGACTGGGCCTCCTTCTTCTAGCCTAAACTAATTGAGTGCGTCCTATGGTCAGCTGGCTGGCCTCTTGTTCTGATCTAAAATGACACAACAAGCCTCCAAACTGCAACTTCCCAGATGATCTACTGCAAATGGACCTGCCTAAGGCCTGCTAGCCGCTGCTAGAGTGAGTCCCTAATCCCTAAGAGGTACCTTCCCATGTCCTGCACTCACGGCTGGCATCAGAGTACACTCATCTTCAAGAATAGAAGAATTCCTGAAGTTTTGGACTTTTCTCAGCCGCGAATGGACCCGTTCGCGCCAAGAATCTGTTGCCCATGACTGTCAGTGGGAAGCATCAGTGAACCTGACTCTTTGCACTACAGCGACCGCCAACAGCGACCAGCAATGCCAGATCTGTACTTTACGCTTCAGCAAGAGCAGCATACAATCAGACCTTCATGCCATAGTGACACTTGCCTGTGGTGCCAGGCCTACTCTTCACACTAAAGCGAGCACCATCTGAGACTCCCTCCATGCTCGCCTTAGCCTCCTCCACCAGAAACAAAACTCTTTGTGCCAAACTTTAAGAAGGTAATGTTTTCAGCGAGACTAACCTGATCCCTGTGTCAAGCCCATGCTCCTTCACGGTCAACCTGAACTTGTGACTTTCCCTTGGTCTAGAATGACCAGATGACAGTGAGTGGCACATTGGCATACCTAAGATCAAATATCAGGATGGGTGTATGTTGACTTTTTTACGTGACAGTACGCATATATATGCATATATATGCATACAGAAAGGAAATATACTGGGTCATTCATATAAACTGCGGAATATGCAATATATCGATTTAGAATCGCATAATTAGTGTTGATAGTGTAATTGGGTTTTAATTATTAAATCTAGTACTTAAATCCAATACGTGATTTATATTAATCCTTTTTTCTTTTTTCTCTTTGGTCTATTAGACATTGTTTTTATAATGATGCGTTTACTAGAACTCACGTCGACACTTACTGCGAAGTGATAGGATCAGTACTGAATGAACCCTTACAATATATGAAGTAAGTACACATAATTGGATCTTTGTAAGATTGTAGGAACGCTATTTAAGAGAGATTCTAACCTGAGTGTTACACTCTTCTAGATAGGCGTATATGGGACATCTTGTGTTCCACTCTAATGGCAGACTACCTATTGGTTCCCTGTTAGTTTGCCACTCTTGAGGTGTGGATTACACATATCCTTGTTTCTTTTTCCCTTTTGTCTTTTTACATCTGCATGTGTCAATATGCAACAAGCACAACTTTATCGGTTGGTTCCCTATCGGAATGAGTACGGAAGTTTGAGTCTAATCAACTCATATCCTTTTCGAGTTTTTCTTGTTTATAAGAGGGTCTGGGTATCTATTCCATTGGTATATGCACAAGTGTTATATGCGAACTGTTGTAGTGTAATGTTAATGGTCTGTACATGAAAATATGAAATATGAAAATGATTAGTTTGTTTATTAAAATGTTAAGTTCATATATACTGTGTTGATTTTTATATATTGTTGTTGTATATTTAGGTAATAGAGTGGTTTGTCCTGAAGAAGGCCCTGGTTCGCCGAAACGCGCGTCGATAAAAAACTCTTTTTATTGTGTTATATATTTATTTCATAATTTGTAATAATTGTGTATGATTTTTTGTATGAATTTCATGGTTTTTAATTTTTTAATAGCAATAAATGATTTTTATTGATTCTTTTTGATGTACTGACAATAAAAACTGTGTTCTACTTCTCTGAATTGGTCCCTTGCCCTTCTATTATTAAATAGACAAGCAATTATAACTGCCTAGGTTGTTATTTTCCCATATATATTTTTCCCTGACCTAGGAGTTAACCTATCTATTGTTCAGGGGTCCTTGTTTTATACGTGAATGGAAGAACTCTTCACTGTTCGTGCATGGCAATGGAAGAACTCTTCGCTGTTCATGAATTGCAGTGGAAGAACTCTTCGCTGTTCATGCACGGCAGTGGAAGAACTCTTCACTGTTCGTGCATGGCAATGGAAGAACTCTTCACTGTTCGTGCATGGCAATGGAAGAACTCTTCGCTGTTCATGCATGGTAATGGAAGAACTCTTCGCTGTTCATGCATGGCAATGGAAGAACTCTTCGCTGTTCATGCATGGCAATGGAAGAACTCTTCGCTGTTCATGCATGGCAATGGAAGAACTCTTCGCTGTTCATGAATGGCAATGGAAGAACTCTTCACTGTTCGGGCATGGCAATGGAAGAACTCTTCACTGTTCATGAATGGCAATGGAAGAACTCTTCACTGTTCATGAATGGCAATGGAAGAACTCTTCACTGTTCATGAATGGCAATGGAAGAACTCTTCACTGTTCATGAATGGCAATGGAAGAACTCTTCACCGTTCATGAATGACAATGGAAGAACTCTTCACTGTTCATGAATGGCAATGGAAGAACTCTTCACTGTTCGTGCATGGCAATGGAAGAACTCTTCACTGTTCATGAATGGCAATGGAAGAACTCTTCACTGTTCATGAATGGCAATGGAAGAACTCTTCACTGTTCGTGCATGGCAATGGAAGAACTCTTCACTGTTCATGAATGGCAATGGAAGAACTCTTCGCTGTTCATGCATGGCAATGGAAGAACTCTTCGCTGTTCATGAATGGCAATGGAAGAACTCTTCACTGTTCGTGCATGGCAATGGAAGAACTCTTCACTGTTCATGAATGGCAATGGAAGAACTCTTCACTGTTCATGAATGGCAATGGAAGAACTCTTCACTGTTTATGAATGGCAATGGAAGAACTCTTCACTGTTCGTGCATGGCAATGGAAGAACTCTTCACTGTTCATGAATGGCAATGGAAGAACTCTTCACTGTTCATGCATGGCAATGGAAGAACTCTTCGCTGTTCATGACTGGCAATGGAAGAACTCTTCACTGTTCATGCATGGCAATGGAAGAACTCTTCGCTGTTCATGAATGGTAGTGGAAGAACTCTTCACGGTTCATGAATGGCAATGGAAGAACTCTTCGCTGTTCGTGCATGGCAGTGGAAGAACTCTTCGCTGTTTATGCATGGCAATGGAAGAACTCTTTGCTGTTCATGAATGGCAATGGAAGAACTCTTTGCTGTTCATGCATGGCAATGGAAGAACTCTTCACTGTTCGTGCATGGCAATGGAAGAACTCTTTGCTGTTCATGCATGGCAATGGAAGAACTCTTCACTGTTCATGAATAGCAATGGAAGAACTTTTTGCTGTTCATGCATGGCAATGGAAGAACTCTTCGCTGTTCATGAATGGCAATGGAAGAACTCTTCACTGTTCATGAATAGCAATGGAAGAACTCTTTGCTGTTCATGCATGGCAATGGAAGAACTCTTCACTGTTCGTGCATGGCAATGGCAGTAGTCTACAAGTGTTATATGTTGAAAGATCTTGTATATCGCAAAGCTGCCCCCGCAACGGGGCTTCCCGGCGCTGAACCAGTAACATGCGTACACCAAAGCCATCGGGTGCCGGGGAGAGGGAGCTTGAACAGAGCCGGGTCTGGAGCAATTTCCTAAAGTGCAGAAGGTTCTGGGGTTTCCTGACGGGAAGAGGCCGTTTGTTGCACAAAGTCGGGGGCAGAGCTCAGAAGAGGGGCCTCCAGCTCTCGCCTTCTTAACTCGAGGAACAATGGCCAAGCTAAGGTGGGCTGCTGTCATCAACAAGCATTGGCTAAGGAGTGGCAGAGGTCGTACTCAAAGAAGCCAATCTCAGAAGTGAGCTGATCCCAGCTCCCTTTCTGCTGTTCCTTCTTCTCAAGACAAAACCTGAGGCAAGAGGCGAGTAAATCTGTCTGCAGCCAGACCTAAGAGCTCTGCTGAAGACCTGCTGATGGGAGACACTCACCTGAGGGCACCTGCGCTCTGCTGGAGGGCAGTGGGCTGGACACAACGCCCCCTGGTGAAGGGGGGTGTAACTTCACCACAGGGGGGCAGCAACCCATGACGGAGGGCGAGGGGGTTCAGGAACTTATGGGAAGAGGCCTCATAGTGGAGGGTGAGGTGAGAAATTCACATAATGTGCTTTTGTGAGACACTCAACATCTGCACGGCTTATGCAAAATGACGGGACGTTAATAAGAGGCGAAATGCACAACCAGCATTATCATGCCATGTGGCATAACGGCGTCATTTCAGGAATGTTGTGCAACAAGTGTCATTCGAAATTTGAAAAGTGATGCGAGATTATGCCGCGTGAGGAGTGTTTCCCCGCGGCCCCTTCGGAACCACTGCAGACTTGTCTGTTTCCCTGATATTAGGTGTGGCGTAGGAGGTGCAAGGGACACGTGCATGAAAGGCACACTGCAGGCGCATCTTTCCAGGCTATGCAGAGAGGCCTGATGCAACCACCCCTGTGCAGAGCAGGCCCGGACTGGCCGTTGCAGGCTCAGCACCCCCACTGAGGTCAGCACCCCCTCCACAGGCCAGCGCCCAGTGTGGCCGCACCGGTCGCACTGCCTTAAAGCCAGCCCTGGCCCTGTGCACCCAAACAAGGTGTTGTTGGTTCAAGAGTTTGGTGCTTGAGGAGAAGGTGACCCCAGGATGTTGCCCTTGTGTCCCTGGCCTCCAGGCCCGGACTGGCTGTTGCGGGCACCGGGCAATCCCCCGGTGCGCCGCAAGGGTGGGGGTCGGTTTTGGGCCCCAGGGGGCCGGTTTTGTTACAGGGTCGTTTTTTGCAGCATAGCTGCAAAAACGGCACTGTAACAAAATCGGCCGAAAACCGGCCCTAGCAAAGAGCGCGGTCGCACCCCCCAACGGGGGGGGGGGGGGGGGGGGGGGGGTTAGGGGGGGTCGGCCGAGCACTTTGCCAGGGCCGGTTTCGGTTCCCAGTCCGGCCCTGGTGCAGAGGCCTGATGCAACCCCCGGAGCGAGATTCAGGTTCACAACAGTGGTACGAGGCGCTATCTCTGCGCTCCCTTTCAAAGCACTAGAATGTAGTACATTTAATACAGCTTCTGCGGCGATGCTCATAAGGAGTGGGGGAGGGGTTCGCGGGGGTGCGGAGGGGGTGTAGTTTATAAAACACCTCAGTGCCTCGCCCTGGTGTGTGTGACACACAACACGGCACAGACACGACACTGGAGGCAGCCGCGAGGGGACTTTTCACAATCAGGCCTCTCTGGCCGCTGCGGATATGTCCTTTGCACGAAGTGGCGGCTGCAATCAAAGCAGCAAAGGCGGCGACACCCCCCCAGCCAGGGGTCGGGCGGCCCCCAGCCCCCGGGGGCGCGTGCATGAGGTCACACGGGATGTCCTGTCCTGGGGGCGTGTGTCCCGACAGCAATCAGCTCTCATCAGCGGCTTGAAGTCTCTGCCGCTGGCCTCTGTGTGTTGTCCTGGCAGGGGGCAGTGATGACAGGGGCCGAGGATGGAGGTGGGTGGGGCAGAGGGCAGAGTGGAGTCACTTCTACCCCCTCACACACATTCATGATCAGTGTCAAGCCGGAGGCTTCTTATCTTGTGCACTATCTGTTCACTCATACATTCACACGGGCAGATCTACAAGAAACGAACCAGTGCGGTGCCGCACGCCATTGTGCCGCGAGGCTGCGTTAGTTTCGAAGCATAGGGATGCAACATATTTACAACAATATGTCACATCTCTGTGGTTCCTCCTGTGGTGGCGCCCAAACTGCTTCAATGCGCCGGCGCAGGCACCCTTGCACCATGGTGTACGGGTGCCAGCGTCGTGGGGAGATTGTTTTTGTGCAGGAAGGGGCGCCTACCTGCACAAATACAATCAATTGTTGTGATTTCCTCTCCCAATGATGAATGTTGAAAGAGGAAAAAACGAGAAGAAATTAAAACATTTCTCCTCGTTGCACCTCGCTACACCACCCATTGCATTCTGCCGCATTTCCAGAGTCACGATTTCTCGTAAATCTGGAAATGCGTCAGTGGACATGGATGTTGCGTGGGAACACCCACAGCAATACCCATGTCCCACCCCTAACACGCAAAATGTTGGGTGAACAGGGGCGATATTTACAAGCACAGGGTAGGTCACACAGAGTGACTTTACCTGTGCTTGTAAATATCACTCAGCAGGCTGCGCCACCGGTGTGTCTTGCAGCGTGATGCACCGGCGGCACAAGGGCTTGTAAATCTGCCCCTTAGTGAGAGCTGAATAAACACGCGTCCCGCAGTCCCTGCAGAATATAAGGTAAAGGAGGGTGTAATATCACAAGATAAGAAGAGCAGAGCGGATGTCTCCATCCTTCCATGGAGTCGGTTTTTTGTCCATTAACCCCTTCGCTGCTGCCGTCGGCCGTTGGACGTCACGCGAGCTACCTCCCTGGTGCTGCGCACGTCCAATGGCCGACGCGGCCGCACCCGTTTCTTCGAACGTTCAGCACTGGCGCTGAACGTTCGAAGTAGCAAACGGGTTAATGATCGAGAGAGTGAGGGGATGATTTATGAAAAAATCAGGCAGCACAGCGCATCACCTTGCTGCATTTCGAGATAGGGAAGGGGAGGGCATGCGCTGTATTTAACACACTATGGTGCATTCCTGTCTTTTCACGCTGCTGGCGCATAATGTACTGGCCAACGCATGCACCCTTGCACCATGATGCGAGGGTGTCTGTGTTGTTAGCAGGATTGTTTTTGTGCAGGAAGGGGCACCTTCATGCACAAAAACAATCCACTCAGATATTTTCTCTTTCTTTGTGTGCTGCAGAAAGCAGTACACATGAAAAGAGGAAAAACAAGGAGAAATAAAGATGTTTCTCCTCATTACACCTCACCTGGGGAGGCCTAGCATTTTGACACATAACCAGGTCTACCAATCAGGAGCGGCCCGTACAGGTGAGAATGGTGGGGAGGGGCAGGTGGGGGACTTGACAGACGACGACGATGGAAAATTACTAATTTTTTTATTTTTCCCTCATCGTTGTCTGTTGATCCCTCCACCCCAATCTGCCTCACCGCTCTTACCTGCACGGGTCGCTGCTGCTACCAATAATGGTAAATCCGGGCATGTGCTGATATCCATGGGTGGATGCGTGTGAACAGCCATTGAACGCCTCCCTGGGGCAGAGTAACGCAACGCAGCGATTTGTGCTGTGTCGCTACTCTAGATTTAGGAAGCCGCACAGGGCCACACAAGGTGGGCTTCCCGGGCTCGAAATATCTAACTTAAGAGCTGCGCCTTGCGTAGTGCACGGGCGTCGCAACTCCAACATAAAGCTGTACCTAGAACTGCCTCGCCGTCCGCACCCTCTCTCTAATGCGAACATCTCTTGAGGCCACAGAAACCTCACTGACCACCAGGGGAGCCTCAGCTAAGCATTTCAGGTGCTTATTTCATGCTGGGGGTCTCAAGAAGAAAGTCTCCCAGCAGGGACCCTCAGGTCAGAGCTGCTCATTCACCAGCAGCGGACAAGGGGCCACTCTGGACTCATCCTGACTAGACGTAGAATCACAAATCCTGCTGTCCCTTCTCCCTGGAGGGAGGCATGTAGCTGCTCACTGTCCCTTCTCCCTTGCAGCTCCATGCTGTCCCTTCTCCCTTGTAGCTGCATCTGTCCCTTCTCCCTTGTAGCTGCATCTGTCCCTTCTCCCTTGTAGCTGCATCGGTCCCTTCTCCCTTGCAGCCCCATGCTGTCCCTTCTCCCTTGTAGCTCCATGCTGTCCCTTCTCCCTTGCAGCTCCATGCTGTCCCTTCTCCCTTGCAGCTCCATGCTGTCCCTTCTCCCTTGCAGCTCCATGCTGTCCCTTCTCCCTTGCAGCTCCATGCTGTCCCTTCTCCCTTGTAGCTGCATCTGTCCCTTCTCCCTTGTAGCTCCATGCTGTCCCTTCTCCCTTGTAGCTGCATCTGTCCCTTCTCCCTTGTAGCTCCATGCTGTCCCTTCTCCCTTGCAGCTCCATGCTGTCCCTTCTCCCTTGTAGCTGCATCTGTCCCTTCTCCCTTGTAGCTGCATCTGTCCCTTCTCCCTTGCAGCTCCATGCTGTCCCTTCTCCCTTGCAGCTCCATGCTGTCCCTTCTCCCTTGTAGCTGCATCTGTCCCTTCTCCCTTGTAGCTGCATCTGTCCCTTCTCCCTTGTAGCTGCATCTGTCCCTTCTCCCTTGCAGCTCCATGCTGTCCCTTCTCCCTTGTAGCTGCATCTGTCCCTTCTCCCTTGTAGCTGCATCTGTCCCTTCTCCCTTGCAGCTCCATGCTGTCCCTTCTCCCTTGCAGCTCCATGCTGTCCCTTCTCCCTTGTAGCTGCATCTGTCCCTTCTCCCTTGTAGCTGCATCTGTCCCTTCTCCCTTGTAGCTGCATCTGTCCCTTCTCCCTTGTAGCTGCATCGGTCCCTTCTCCCTTGCAGCCCCATGCTGTCCCTTCTCCCTTGTAGCTGCATCGGTCCCTTCTCCCTTGTAGCTGCATCTGTCCCTTCTCCCTTGTAGCTGCATCTGTCCCTTCTCCCTTGTAGCTGCATCTGTCCCTTCTCCCTTGTAGCTGCATCGGTCCCTTCTCCCTTGCAGCCCCATGCTGTCCCTTCTCCCTTGTAGCTCCATGCTGTCCCTTCTCCCTTGCAGCTCCATGCTGTCCCTTCTCCCTTGTAGCTGCATCTGTCCCTTCTCCCTTGTAGCTGCATCTGTCCCTTCTCCCTTGTAGCTGCATCTGTCCCTTCTCCCTTGCAGCTCCATGCTGTCCCTTCTCCCTTGTAGCTGCATCTGTCCCTTCTCCCTTGTAGCTGCATCTGTCCCTTCTCCCTTGCAGCTCCATGCTGTCCCTTCTCCCTTGCAGCTCCATGCTGTCCCTTCTCCCTTGTAGCTGCATCTGTCCCTTCTCCCTTGTAGCTGCATCTGTCCCTTCTCCCTTGTAGCTGCATCTGTCCCTTCTCCCTTGTAGCTGCATCGGTCCCTTCTCCCTTGCAGCCCCATGCTGTCCCTTCTCCCTTGTAGCTGCATCGGTCCCTTCTCCCTTGCAGCCCCATGCTGTCCCTTCTCCCTTGTAGCTCCATGCTGTCCCTTCTCCCTTGCAGCCCCATGCTCTCCCTTCTCCCTTGTAGCTGCATCTGTCCCTTCTCCCTTGTAGCTCTATGCTGTCCCTTCTCCCTTGCAGCCCCATGCTCTCCCTTTTCCCTTGTAGCTGCATCTGTCCCTTCTCCCTTGTAGCTCCATGCTGTCCCTTTTCTGTGGAGGGAGGTATGTAGTTGCTCACAGTCCTTTTGCCGCAGAGGTAGGTATGCAGCTGCCCTATTTCCTTTCGGCGGGGAGGGATTTAGATGCACGCTGTCCCTTCTACGTGTAGGGTGGTATCTAGCTGCCCACTGTCCCTTCTTGCTGGAGGGGAGTATTTAGCTGACAGCTGTCCCTTCTCACATGAGGTAGGGGTGTAGCTGCCCACTGTACCTTTTTTCCGGAGGAAGGTATGTAGCTGCCAACTGTCCCTTCAGCCTGCAGAGAGGTATGTAGATGCCTGCTGTCCCTTTTCCCCTGCAGGTAGGTATAGCTGCCCGCTAAACCTTATCCCTAGAGGGAGGTGTGCAGCTGACTGCTGACCCTTCTTCCTGGAGGGTGGTATGTAACCTGCCCACTGTCCGTTCTTCCTGCAGAGGTATGTTTGCACGCTAATCCTTCTCCACAGAGGGAGGAATGAAGCTGCTCGCTATCCCTTCTCTTGGGAGAAGTATGTTGCTGCCCACTGTCCCTTCTCCTCGGAAATATGTGTGTAACTGCCCACTATCCCTTCTCCCCGGAGGAAGGTATGTAGCAGCCCACTGTGCCTTCTCTGTCCAGGGAGGTACGTAGCTGCCTTCTGTCACTGCTGCCCTAGAGGGAGGTATGTAGCTACCCCCTGTCCCTTCTTGCTGAAGGAGGTATGTTTGCCTGCTAATCCTTCTCCCTGGGGGAGGTATGTTGCTGCCTTCCGTCCCTGCTCCCCTAGAGGGAGGTATGTACCTGCCCACTCTCCGTTGTTCCTGCAGATGTTTGTTTGCATGCTAATCCTTCTCCCCAGAGGAGGTATGTAGCTGCTCACTTTCCCTTCTCGCTGCAGAGAGGTATGCAGATGGCCGCTGTTCCTTCACCCTGGAGTGATTTATGTAGCTGCTCGTTGTCCCTTTGCCCTGCAGGGAGGTATGTAGCTGCTCGCTATCCCTTCTCTCCGGAAGGAGGTATGTAGCTGCCAACTGTCCCTGGTCCCCTGAGGGAGGTATGTATCTGCTCGTTGTCCATTTTTAGGCTATCTGGTTTTAGGTTTAAACCTATAATAACTGATAAAACCCCACTGAAAGGAAACTAGCCATCACCAGTGTAAACATATAAACACTGAAAAAAACACCCTTCACAACCACAAACTAAGTGCCTTTCAAAGAAATGAAAAGATGAGTGAAAGAGTCATTTTAATTTCTTCCTAAAGGGGCCAATACAAAGTAACTTTGCTATAATAATAAATAATAATAAAGGGGTTTATAAAGCGCCTGGTGACGCCTCCCGGCGTATCCCCGCGCAGGCAGCAGCAAGAAATAATGGGCTAACAGTATTCTGCTTGAGTTTTGTTGTTTAAGTATTTCACTAAAACATTCTCTCTTCTTCTTTCTGCTGTTTTAAGTTTTGTAGTCTTTGGTCTAAAGATGCAGGGACAGATTTACAATAACTGGCGCATCCCTGCACATCAGCAGGGATGCACCAGTTATTTTGCGTGATGTTAGCAACCCTTTGCGCCACAATGGATGTGCCGCATTTACAATGCGGTGCACCGTGGCGCAAGGAGCGACAGATGCATGATGCATCTGTCAGCATATAGTTGATGCAGTGCTGGAGTCATGTCGCAAGCGCAACACAACTCCAGCACTGCTCAGGGCCAGCCTGTACTTGCTGTGCTGTGTCACCCCTTATGCCTGCTACAAGCAGGTCTATGGGTTTGACTCAGCTAGGACGTAAATATGACTCAGGGGAATTTTGTAAATGTCACTGCGTCACTTTTACTGGGCTTTCTTGCGTCAGAACGCCCACCCGGCATACATCATACCTGACGCAGGTATAATGTAGCGCAGATTGCTCCCGTGGGCCATGAGCTGACGAGCTCTGTGAGCACCTGCGCGCTGAGAGTGGCACTAACCCTGAGGAAACTGCGGCAGCACGTCCAGCGACCTATGAACATTTTCCCCACTGATGAAAGAGGAATCTAGAAACACGTGTCTGGGGATACACTTGAAAAGAATACTGGTACTGGCACTGGCCAACAAACTGTTAGAACTGTGTGTGAAGCGAGCAACATTGAACCACATCGACCATGATGCATGAGGTATTTCAGCTGTGACGTGTCAGCAGGGTGCTCCAAATCCCCTTATAATGTAGCGCAGGGCTTTACCACGTGACGCATCTCCCAAGATGCATCACGTTGTAAATCTGTTGCATAGTGGTACATGGTTTACGACGCTGCTGCGTCACAGCAGTGACGCAACAGCGCCATAAAAATGTCGCATGGGGCTTGTAAATCTGCCCCTCAGCGTTTAGAAGCATGTTTTAGGTCTTATTTAGTTATTTTATAAACTGTAGAGAATCGGGAAATATAAAAATCATATTTAATATTTTGTCTACATTTGATTTCACTGGTTTCCTAGGAATCTTTCCCAATATGTACCATCACATTTACTCACACGCAGAGAATGAGTGAAGTCCTTTGATACATCAGCTCCCTTTTCTAGCGAATCTGTATTGATTGTACGTAAATTGTCAAACACCCCAGGCTTTAAACTTTCAATGCTAGGTGTAGTGGCACGTATATGTGAAAAGAATGTTGTCACCAAGCGTCTGAGATAGTGGTGAAAATATGACACCAGACATTTGGTAAACATGCAACGCAGTGTCACTTGGAATGCTGCTGAAAAAAGTTCCTACCAAGTTCAATAAAGATTGGATTGATATTGTTTGTATTTGCAGTAATTCAGCTGTGTATATGAAAACGTTGTATGATGCCCTGTCTAAACCTAAGCTGAAGTGCTTCCCTGTAAGAGATCCATGTCACTTGCTAGATGGTATGCTGAAAGCATCTTTACAATCTTCAGAGTTAATGAAGAATGCTACTGACTTTGTAGTCCATTCTGGTGCACTGTTTCGTTATGCCCGGGAACTAAAATGCGAATATTTCTCATTCTGTGCTTTGTGTGGCATCAAAGAAAGAGTCATCCTAAATGTGTCATTTAGCCGGTGGTTCTCAGTCCTAGAGGCTGTGAATGCCATATTATCCATGTGGTGACCGTTTACAGAGTTTTTGCCTAGTGATAATGCCAAAGGCAAGAAATGTGATGATCTTTGGTGACATAATGATAGTGATGTGAAAAAAAGTACAGACTACAGCATGCTTAGGTTTTTACAGGAAAACGTGACTGCTGTAGAGAACATAATCAAAATACTAGAGCCTGAAAACACCCTTGTCTACCAAGTGTTCAGCATAACTGGTGTATACGTGAAACATTTGAGAGTAGGCCGGACGACACTCATGGTGACTTTGGGACTGCGACATACTTCATGTTAGAATTCTTGCCACTTGGTAAGCAAAGAAATGTTGAGGAGCAACTTAGGAAATTTTATTTTACACTCTAAGGGAAATGGATTGCAATTATGTGTAGAAATGTCCCTTCACCAACCATGGCATTTGAAGTTAATAAAGCCTCACGGGGTACTCTGCACAAGTTCTATATCCCTTCTAAATATTCTCCAGACTTTTAAAAGTACTGCTTAATTTTTGACTACATCAATAACTGAGGGCAGATGTGCCCAGTTCAATGAATATGTTGCAGAACATGTACGTGAGAATCACAATCTTCAGGTGCACCAGTATTGGCATGGAAAGCTTTGTCATTGGCCAGAGTTAGCAAATTGTTTACTGGCTGTTTTGGTGTTGCCCGTCTCAAGTGCCAATGTTGAGCGGGCCTTTCCCCAAATAAACGTTTACATAGGAAGGAAAGAGCGTGCCCACATGACCAAAGACTCACTAAAGAAGTATTGAGTCGTGTACTACAATAAGTTTGATTTGTAATAACAGCCACATAGCGAATTGCGATAGATTTGGGGATAGGATATCACTTAACGACACTAGTTAATTAAGGGGGGGTTTAAAAGAGTTATAAGTTCATTAAACACTTTACTTTAATTGAAAACTGATATCACTGAGGACAAAAAGAAGGAACAAGACTGCTCACCATGTACCAGTAGATCCGCGTTGTTATACAATGTATAACTGCTGTAACATGTGTACTGCTTGTTATAATGGACAATAAAAGAATTGTAACAAAAAAAAGTTTGCTTTGTAAAAAATTACTTGGACCTAATATACCCTGTGCACACGCTATCTATACACATGCACTATCAGTGCTGAAAGCAAGCAATTATTACAATTAAATTAAAATTCCATAAACAAGGGAAAAACACTGTTGTTTTTAGTGGCGCAAAAATGTGTAAACATGGATAACCACTGTTTTTAAGATATTGAGAACAAAATCACCAGAATTCAGCAAAAATAGAAACTGAAAACAGGAAAGCCTATCCATTTTCCATGGAGTGAGGTATGTAGCTACCTGCAGTCCCATTTTCCCTACAGGGATTTATGTAGCTGCTGACTGCCCCTTCTCGCTGGGGGGAGGTATGTTGGTGCTAGCTATCACTTCTCTCTGAAGAGAGGTATGTTGCAGCCTACTGTCCCTTCTCCCCTGAGGGTGGAATGTACCTGCCCGCTTTCCCTTCTCCCAGCAGAGAGGTATGTAGCTGCCTGCTGTTCCTTCACCCTGGGGGAGGTATTTATCGCCTCACTGTCTCTTCTCTCCAGAGGGAGGTATGTTACTGCCCACTGTTCCTTATCCCTGAGGACAGTTTGTAGCTGCCAGCTCTTCCTTTTCCCTGGAGAGAGGTTTGCAGCTGTCCACTTTTCCATTTTCCCTGGTGGAGTATGTAGCTGCTCACTGTCCCTTCTCCCGGGGGTAGGTAGGTTGCTGCCTGCTGTCCCTTCTCTCTGAGGGAGGTATGTAGTTTCCCACTGTCCCTTCTCCCCTAGGGTGGTATTTGGTTGTCAGCTGTCCCTTCTACCCAATGGAAGATATGTAGCTGTTCTCTGTCCCTTCTCTCTACAGAGAGATATGGAGCTGCCCACTGTCCCTTCTCCCAGGAGGGAGGTATGTAACTGGCCACTGTCCCTTCTCCCTTGGAGGGCGGTACGTAACTGCCCACTGTCCCAGTCTCCCTGCAGATATGTATGTTGCTGCCCACTGTCCTTATCCCTGAGGGTGGTTTGTAGCTGCCTGCTGTCCTTTCCCTTGAGGGAGATATGCTGCGGCCCACTGTCCTTTTGTCCTGGAATTGGAAGAGGCGAGTGAAAGAGAAGGGCAAAGAAGCAAATATACAGGTGATAGGGAGAACAATTGTGATCAAATATTTATACAGATAATAAAAGACCCAAAACTAGTGTTGTTCATGTTTTTATTAGAGGTTTCAGAAATGGCCTGTAACCTGTAAGAGACATTTGACATGAGCTTGAATCACCAGTACAAAGAGGACTTCCAGTTTCCCCTCTGTGACAATACCCAAAAGACTCACACTTATATAATAAATCTTTAAATAATTATATATTTTTAAAATATCTTCTTTGCTTCATAATTATCAATTCAAATATAATATTAATATTAATAATATAAAATGAATTTCTGTATTGACATCAAACATTTCCAAATCTATTTTACATGAAAAGAATAGAAAAATAAATATGTAGAAAGGCATCTCAGTAAAGGGCACTTGGACAAACAAGTGACAAAAGGACAGTGTGAGAAAATGGCATATGAGTGTGTGTCCTGCACAGATGTAATAATTAAGTCTTTAATGCATCTTTGAAAATCTGTTGTAGAGGGCCATCCCTCTATAAAGCGCTCCAGAGCTTTCTGTGCTGGACTTCTGGAACTTTTTACTGTCTCATTTATCAAAGTAAAATAGGCCTGCATGTTTCTCTAAGCAATGAGGATGGAAGGGACCAGCTTCTGATCCACAGGTGATACCTGTACCGGCCACTAGGTGGCGCTTTTCCCTGAATGAATGTGCCTGTGCCTTCAAAGATATCTATTGCACTTCTGAAATATTTTCTTCCATCATATATATTTTAAAAATAAAATGCTTATTTGAACTATTATTTTTCCAGTTCTGCTAGCCATCTTTAGCTTTACAGGCAAACATGGCAAACAGTATTCAGCATAGATTTAAACCCCTCCAGGTTTAGACGGGCTGTTTGATTTCTGTGCTTGGGAATGATGAATGAAAGTGCACCTTCTTTAGAACAACAACCTTAAACCCATTAATACAGAAAGCTGCAGATCACACAAGCAACGTACAAGTGTCTTAAGTCTTTTGTTTAAAACCGACACTGCAGCCCTCTTTTATATTAAAACACCACTTTCTTGGAATGTCTTAAGGACTGGGGAGGCAATGATTTTGTTTTAGAAAATGTAAACATATTAGTTTGTGAAGTGCTGAGTACTTGGAGTAGGAGTCATTGACCCAAGAATGAGTCATCTAAGGGATGCAGCGAATGAAAAGTGAGTAAACCTACAAACAGCCCAGAGTAGTTCAACAACTCGGGGGAAACAGAAAACAAAGACAAAGTGAGTGTCAAACAATCTTGCTCATTTTAATTTATACCTGCTTCTGTCTTCCAGGTGAGTGGCTTCAGGTATACTCTAATTACCCCTATGCCCCGATTACAAGTTTAGGTGTTATTTTGCAAATGAGAAATGAGTGCCATAAATAACACCTAGTACAAGTTTATGGGGCATAACATGTGGATTTTGGTGTTCATAACACAAAAATCATCATGACACAGTAATTACCATATGGTGTTCCCCTGTTAAATTTCGGCAGGTTTGACTTCCCAAAATGTAATGAAGGGTGAGCTATTTAGCAAATAACAATCAACTAGTAATTCTGACCAGTGCATTAACAGGGGTTTACGCCTGGGTTGGAATACACTGACCAGCTTCTATTCAGGCTCATAGACTTGTCTCCAAGTTGGGGATGATAACACCAGTGACTAAACCCTTCGGATGCAATGCCATGGGAGGGTGAGTACACTTGGTGTCTGAGATTCCATGGCAGCCTAAAATTTGGCAGACATTTTTAATTCCTCCTTAAACTTACTTTTTCAACTCTGTACTTTTTTAAAGAATTGTTCTATCAGCTATTAATTTTCTGAGGAATTTTCTCTTTCTGAAAAACTCTGTCTTTGTTTGGCTGTCCATGACTAGACTATTGTAACTCAATTTTTCTGTATAGTATTAACAACAACAAAAAAACATTATCTGTTCCAGAACCTTGCTGCCTAACGTCCACATCTACATACAACCAACCCTTAAATGCCAAACACCTTTTCCACCTCAGATCAAGCTCCGCCTCAAAACACAATCTCCCAAGTAGTTTGGTGGCCTGGATGCTCCTGATTTTAAGTTTAGCCGCCCAGGTTCACTGGGTAGCTTTTTAAAAATGGATTTAGCTTTTGATGTCATGTAGGTGAGGCAAGCCCCCACAGTGCTGTGGGTAGCCCACCACCTTGCCTCATGTTCTCTCCACACTCACCGCCATCACTGGTGTGCAGCAGACCCACACGTAAGTTGTGCATCTTATTTACAGAAGATCTCTCTCTGCATTTTTTGAATAAGGTCCTTCCACCAAGTCTGGCCTCTCCTGCAGACCATTTAATTAACAACAATTAAAACAAGCATGGGGGAGTAGTTCTGAATATTCAGGGACCAGAACTGTAAGTGATTATTTGCAGGTCAATCCCAGATTTCAAGTGCTCGCTTCTGAAAATTTGTGATCAATTTTAAATTCAAATTCCCTGGCCTGCCTGTTTGACACTCTGAAGATGCTGGTTAGTGCAGCTCATCAACGATATGATAAAAGATAATATCGGAGGACTCTAACTTAGCTCTGGGGGACAACTTAACTACCTATTGAAGGATGTTTGCAAGAAGCAATATCCCGTTTGAAAAAAAAACTAAGCCCAGACATTTTTGAGACAGTTCCTGTGCACCACATACCCCATCTTTCCTTCCTCCATACTGGTCTGCATGAAACCCCCAAACCCCTGGAGGCAGCCTCCTGCCAATCATTGAGAGCAATCAAACACTTAAATAATGAAAATCAGATTGAATTTACGACTCTCTTCTATGTTGGAAAATGTGTTGAAACGAAACCTCGAGCTGATGTTTCTTCATTCACTCTGCTTCTTGATTGTACCCATCTGCCATGACTGTATTGACAGTGTAAGATTTCGGCCTTAAATTACCCCAAACTCGCAGCTACCCTTGTTTTAGGTAACTATCAGGAGTACATGACTCCCATTGCAGGTGAGTTAGAAATCAGAGAGTTGATCACATTAAGAGAAGTGTTTTGTCAACTCACATTCTTTTCCAGATGTCTCATTGACAAATGGATTAAGTACAAACAGTATTTTATATGTTATATTTGACAGAGAAGAGTAATGGGTGCCTTGGAGAGTGCAGTGTGACTGACTCTGCCCACCGAACTAGCTGTGAGATGCAGCGGGCGATCTTCAAGGCCTCCCGTGCTCACCTTTTTTCTGTATGGAGCCACAAGTTGATTCTGCGGCAGACACTGCTAGCCACGGCTCGCACGTCTCAGTGGAAACAAGCACATGACATGCAGAGTTTTAGGATTGGTGACCAGGGTGCAAGCCACCCTGACCAGCTTCGGTGGCGGGCTAGAAGTCCTAGAGCAGGTGTGCCACCTGCGAGCTTCTCACGCCACCTGCTCTGTAAAGCATAGGATTGGCTGTCCTCTCTACATTGTTTCTTGAGTTTCTCCCATAAACTGCCTAAAGTCATTGTCTAAAAGTTATACTTAATTCTGATATATGTTATAGTAAGCACCTACTAACCAACATATTGATATAATAACACTGAGTTTAATAACACCTAAAATCAACTCAACCTAAATAAAGCACATGAGGCCGCCATTTAGAATCGGGCTATAAATCATTCAAACAATTATTAATGCATGCACCTCCATTACTCTAGTTCTAGTTCGAAATGTATGTTTCAAGTCCAATATATGCTTTCAACCTGACGCTACCTTTCAATGTGGAAGTCCTGCTGTAATGCATTTTTGTTGAGTTATATTTTGGTCACTCTGTTTTTGCTATTTAACTTGCTAGCTCAATATTTTTTGAGTGAATATTTTGTCCCACTGGCACCAATTTTTATGCTTTGGTAGCAGCAGCATTAACGCCTCAGAACCATTTGACTCATTATTCAAAATCGTGTCATTGAGTGCCCTCTGGACTTCGAATTTCATGCCCTGGAACATGTGGGCACCGTGCACTTCCCAGCACATCACTGTGCAGAGATGGGTGTACTGCAGAGACTCTGTGAACTAACAACCAAGTGCCAGTAGTAATCTAAACTTACCACCACTGTGGAAGACCAGCCAATCTTTAGAAATAGTTACTACTGGACAGACAGAGAAAGGGGGGAGCCTTCAGGGCAATATCTTTGAAGCAGGTAATAGTATTAATTTATTGTCTGTGCTTTATACCTTCTTGAGACAGCTGTAGCGGTACACTCATTGTTTACATCACACTCTGATCCTGTAAATTGATAATTTCCCCCATTATAAATACTCCTCCCTGCAAGAAATGAAATAGTAGTGTGAAAACTGACAGCTAACTAATATCCACACAAAACACACCGTAGGAGTTTCCTGTTGTTAATGTGAGAGGACTCAAAAACGTGCACACATGGGGCATGATCAAAGAAAAGTGCTAGCCCAATACATAACTTTTCTCTTTCAGTATGTCCCAGTGGCACAGCGCGCCAAAAACCTGGTGAGATGACGGTTGCAGAACACAAGCCTTGGGTGTGGTCATATGAGAGATTTGGTTATGCAGGATTGAAAAAAAGATTTGTAAAATGAGTTCAAAATTAATATTCCCTACAAAATCCTGTCATACCTTGAATCCGCCACTGTCTCATGGGCTTTGCCTTTCCTAAATTTGAGAATCTACATCCTAAAATACGGAGGCTGTGTCTGACTGCCATGGTCTGATGTGCCTCAACAATCACTTGCTCTGAGTATGAACCCTCCAATGAAGTGTTAATCACATGCAGAGATCAGACCATCACACCTGCAGCTGTTTACAGATCCCTAATCTAAAAAAACATGTGAACTTCATAGGCACCCATTGATTCCCATTTTTCAGAGGCTGCTAAAATTCTTTTCACTACAGGTTGAAGCTCCTAAAGGTGAATATATTATCAGTGTGTGCGCTATAGGAGCTTCCATATGTGTAAAGGAGATGGAAAATAAAGCAAGATCACATTAAATACTACACCAAAAACAAGCAGTAAAAATAATAACTTATTGCAGTGTATATAGATGTAAATCTGGTTTGGAATGTTCCAGGCTGACACATATTGGAGTTGTTTATTAGTTTGCTATAAGGTTGTTCTACTCTTTGGCATTTTTCTGCAAGGCCTTACAAGCAGTTGCTACTCAAAAAACGAAGAGTGTTTCTGTGGGCATTCTTTGTTCTAAAGAGAAAAGCTTACCAAAACGACAAACATATACCTTTGGCATTCATTGGCCCGTCTACAATTCCATTCTAGAATGTTCTACTGCATTTGATGTTGAATAGGGCCTACATAGAACTATGGATGTATTCGCATTGACATAATTTGGAGGTAGTCAGGGGTCGCAGATGTGACCTCTAGCTTGCTCCCTGCTACTCTTGGCACGTCCTTTGGGACCCATAACCTTAGGGAAGGCAAACATTATGCCCTCTCTCAAACCAGGGTTCACAAAGGAAGTTTCATGGGTAGCAGGGTACAAGTTTGAGGTGACATCTGCGACCCTTGACTAACTCCAAATGACGTCCATGTGTATTCTACATAAAACCTAATACAATATCTTGATCAAACCATCAGCTCTTTGGGTCTTCGTTCTGCGATCATGGATGTGAGCGATTTTCTTCCAGTAACTGTCTCTTGGAGACTACTTTAAGGACAACAATGTCTAAGGTCCAATTCAGCATAGACTCTCTTTAGCGTTCCACACAGAGAGCCCAGATGTAAACAGGGGAGACTTGCAGATTTATTACACAATGATATTCCAATTTCCCATAGACTCCAGTGACTCTATTAGAAAATTCTGTGTGGAAATGCTTTTAACTTCCACAACCAATAATCAAACCCAAGACATGAGCTCATCAACAGGAAGCACTCAAATTAGGGATTTAGCTAAATCAAGGAGTCAAGTGTATTGCTGGGAGTTTCAGGAGTAACATCCAGGAGTCCTTCATGGAAAAGATGTTTGGAATTATTTTCCAGCGAGACTATTGAAGGTGCGCCTCAAAAATAGAATATTAAAAGGGTTTACATGGTAGATGTAGAGGTAAAGAAGTGTAAAAGCAAACAAGTCACTGGAGACTAGGAGGTATTCATGTTTTGGCTGAAAGCAAGAAAGGACAATCTAGATGGGTCGGTACTACCTTCCCGGTTATACTATTTCTTGTTATATATTAAAGTTTTCATTAAACAATCATTCCATTGAAAATCTGGTAGAAGACCTCCAATAAAGCATTTTGGTCTTAGCAGGCTTTGCCTCCCGTAAGTTACCTCCTCCTGCCACCCCGCCCCAATCCAGCCATCCCTGGTTAAAGGCTAGGAAATAAGTCTATCCTTCGAGGAGGAGCCCCTTCTTCCCATACGGGAGGTTGCACGATTCAAGCAGGCCTTAGGAGACTCCTAATGCGCTCTGAACATCAGCAGCAGTGTCTGGTCTTGTGGGCAGAGATGGACCAGGCTATTGCAGCTCTGCTTTCATAGAAGGGCTCTAAGAATGAGATGAGTGCAACCCACTTTCTGGTCTCCAGCCAACATTGTAGAGCTCGCTCACACAGTTTTTCTCCGCTGATTGTAATTTAGAGGCCTTCCCCATGTTTCCGACTCATGAACAGGACAATTCTTTTTGACAATTGCAAATAAGAGCCAGCCTGCAGTGTGTCTCTGTTCCAGGCCTCCAAGCTGAGCAGGGCTACTGGGGAGCATAGAAGTGGGGAGACAGTGTATGTCTCAGCTGCCCACTCTAGTCACGGCCTCCAAAGATCTCCGTGCTGCTTTGCCCCATGCCAACATCTCGTGTGCTGGTGCTGCCTAGCAGGCTAGTCTCCTCTCGCCTTTTCCTTTTTCCTTCCCTGGCCCTCCTCTGTGCTCAGCTCTTTGTAGAGGGCATTCCAAGAGGGTGGAATTGTTCCTTCATGAGCAAAAGCTTGCCAAGCCGGTAAAGAAGTCGCGAGTACCAGTGCATGCCCTCTGGCTGTGTCTCTAACCTCCCCACGCTGTGGTAAAGCCGCAGTGGCCAGAAGGCTAGCTGTGCCAGCTTATGCTTTTGGACCACAGCAAAGCAGGACACCACTACATCGTCTACCAGCAATGTGCCATGGCTGGTGAGGGGTGCAAAAGCACCTGAGTCAGTCTGGGTGGTGACAGAAACCACCCTAGCTGGCTGCAGCCCAAGTACCCCCTCTGTAAGGATGTACTGTCCAGGCCGCACGTGGCTGGCAAAAACTGTACTGAAGTCTGTAAGTGGCACAGTGAAGTTATCTGCAACAAAGAGCAAATGGGCAGCGGTAAGAGCTAGTCTGCGTGGCGGGTCCCTTGTTTCCACCACATAGAACTCTTTCACTGCTGCAGAGTCTCTATCCAGGAAGGTCAAGAAATCACTGTAGGATCTGCGGCCGGCCTCATCCATGCACAGCACACGATGACCAGGCTTCAGCTCCGCGATGGGGATCTTCATGCCACTCTCAAGCGTTGCCAGGGCCCTTGCAGGGAAGCAGCCGCCTGTCTTTGCTGCAGCAGAATGTTCTAAAGAAAAGATAACAAGGGGTCAGTAAGTAGGAGCAGTCCCTAGACATAGTCTCAGTACAAGCAGTAATATCATTCTCTTCAAACCAAAATCCCTAATAATACCAGGTGTTTAGGGGAAGCACCATGTTATCAAAATGCACACCAACTTGTTAATTAACAGAGAGGGAAACAACATCTTATAATTGTGGACAATTCAAAACTAGACCAGGGACGGGTTCCAGGTGAGAAAGCAAGGAAGGCTATGAGGGAATGAACCATCCCACGGGGTGAAGATGAACTTTTATCACTGTACCTGAAAAACATTCTATCAGCCAAATAATTGATAAACTCACAAGTGATAGGTATTGAGAAAACAGATAGTTGAAAAAACATTGATTTTTCACATCTCTATTAGAGCTTCCCACTGTAAGCCATGTGATAGTGTGCATTGTGGAATCCATAACTTACAACCTTCTTTTTTAAAATATTTTAGACTCTGGAACCCATAAGTTACAACTGTCGATTGTGAATATTTTAGACTCCAGAATCGATAAGTTACACCTTCTCTTTTAAATATTTTAGACTCTGGAATCCATAAGTTACAATCTTCTCTTTTAGATATTCTAGACTCTTGAATACATAAGTTAAACCATCTCTTTCAAATATTTTAGCTCAAAACCAACTTATCTTAAAAAGAGCACTTGCTTTCCGCAGCCTTTCCACTTCCCCATTGACGTACAGTATGAATACAACGTTAAGCCACTTATATAATGCTCATATAGTCCATTCTGCTCCCTGAATATCAATCATCTTGAGGTTAACTAACAGCAAAGAAGTTAATACAAACATATACAATTCAACAAATCACAGATTTACTGATATGTAGCACAGCAGTCGTGCAACTCTAACAGCCATGCAACAACGTAGCAAAAGGTGGTGTTGTCAACTATCCAATGCAAAATATAATTTGCTCTGATAAGTTGATGTTACCTCAGTGGCACTGCAGCGTGTCGGCCCACTATAATCTATACAAAGGGGCTGTAACAGGGCAGAAACAGAGCACACATGCAAGGTTTTCACACAAAGCCAGATCTACTAAAATTGTGTGGCCTGGCTTTACCTGAAATCCTACCACCAAATAAAAGCAGGCACACACAAGTGTAAGCAGAATATTTTGGGATATTTCTTGGTGTAACGTGTGTCATTATTGCAGCACTACGCATTTAACCAGGTATACACTTGGAAGGTGGTCCTCGCATTGAGGGCCTCATTTACAATATTTTGCTGTAGGGCAGCGCTGCAAACCTTCCTGCTACATTGCCCTACGGCAACAGAAAAGGGCAGGAATGCACCATATCTATCAGATTCCTGTCCTCTTTACTTGCGCTGGTGCCCAATTGGCCGCCATGTGCCAACGCAGTCGCCCTTGCACCTTGGTGCAAGGGTGTCTGCATTATAGGGATTATTGTTTTTGTGCAGGAAGGGCTTTTGACACATTCCCAGGGAATGTGCCAAATGCCATTGCTGTTACATGGCAACACCCAGCGTAACGCCCATGGCACGCCTCCCCATTGTAGTGTGAGGCAAGGCTTTGACTTTTGCTGCGTTGCCTCACTCCATATCTACAATGCCATTAACAGTCAGGGTGGCTTTACGCGCCATTGTAGATATGGCAATGCCCTGTGCACCACCAGAACAGCACGAAAAGTGATGTTCCAGAGGCAAACAGGGCTTGTAAATGAGCCCCTGAATGTGTATTATAGAATGAATTTGTGCCACAGCTCAACAGTTTGCGTTGGTCAAGAATGAGCATTTTAGTACAAGCACTCCCAAGACACCACCTGCACGCCTCCTACTATCTCTAGAACTGCATTGTGTGATTCCTGTTTGCACACTGCACCGCTGCGGATTTCCAAGCATCACTGTGCTGTGTGAATACTAGTGAATCTGAGCCCAAGACGTGCCCGTTAAGAGTGAATGTGTAAGTGGGTAGCTAGTGGGTAAGCGAATATGGCGTGGGCACTATTGAATAGGAGAGTGTGCAAGAGTGCTTGTGAGCTAGTCAGTGAGCTGTGAGTGCAAATCTTCAAAATCTAAACAAACGAATGCAGGCACTTTGAGCGTCATGGATGGGTTCAGGTGGCAAGTTGGAACCTTTACGGTACAAAGCTGCCAGTAACAATCTTTTTAATAATACCATATTTAACTTTTCTGTACACGGCCAGGTTAACAAAATGCGGCTGACCGCGGCGCACGCAGTGGGCCCTGTAAGAGGGCGGCCCCCTTAGTGCTGCATTAGGCACCTTCCCACACTCTGGGAGTCCCCCCTAAGTCCGGCACCTCAGTGGCGTCATTTCCGGTGTGCAGTGGGCTAGGACCAGGTACTTTTACCTGCCCCCACCCACTGGCTACCCTCTTTGTTCCCCGCTGGACACGCTGTTACCCTCCAATCCGCTTACCCTGCGTGCCGGTGGGTGGGCTGGATAACGAACTGAATGTATTATTGTATTCATTTGTGTTTCAGTCGGAGTTACAGGGCAATCCGGAGGCTGATTGGTACGAGGGGGACCCTTTCAGGAGCACAAGAGGTGCGCATTATGCTAAAATCCCAGGAGTCTTTACGGCAGGACCCTGGATGAAATCGACGACGCCCTTCTAGTCCTTCGGGCTCTTGTAAGCCTGAGCTACCGGGGCCTTGGCTGGCTACGCTCCACCCCTAAAAAGGTGTGAGTAAAAGTTGTGGACTAGGGCTCCATGGTATGTAAGGGGGAGAACCCCACAAAAATGGTAGCACCGATTGGGTTGGCCACGGTGCAGTTTGGCTCATCAGAGCTCATCAGGGCAGCTTAGGTGAGTCACCGCTGTCTACCCTTGGATCACCCGTAAGTTAACCCACCATGTTGGCATTCTCCCTGTATGTAGTAAACCTACAGAAAACTGTTTTTCCAACAAAACTTGTGTGGACTGTTTATTTTGCGCAGCGCAACTAAATATTGCTAAGGGGGGGAGGTGCCGATATCGGCACTATGGAGTGGACTGAATTAAAGAAGATTTATGAAAAAGAAATACACATTTCTTCTCCATCTCAGTTCAACAGAGTTTCCTCACTGCCACCTTGACTCTACTCTCCGTGCACACATCGAAGTTCATAACTTGCCGATGTAGCCTAGTTACGAACAGTTGATCGTGAAAGCACTAAGCAGGCAGCCTGAACGTTGAACGTGCATCACTATTTGACAACATTTTGTAATTCTGGTAAAATCACTTTATGTCCCTGGGCCTTGATGTTTCACCCCCCAATGGTTGAGAGGCTAGACAGGGAATATCTGCAAGTATGAAGCGCTATAAAAAAATATGCAAATCCTTGCGTTTAGTTGAGGACGGAGTGCCTTGGCGGGAACGAGACGGCCTCTCCCGGCCATATGTTCCAGATACCGCCTTTGTAAAGGGAGAGGCCTGTGTTCGGTCCCGCCATATCGTTTTTGGGCTAACAATATCCTAGTAGTGACATGGTCATGGTGTTGAGAATTTTTTTTTTCACAAATGGTACGTGTCGGGCTCCGTATGTTGGGGGACAGGACAGCTGTTGTAAACACCTGGACGAGCAGCTCGTTTGTTGTAAACACCCTTGGGGGCAGGTGGGGTATTCTGGGCACGTGGCCTGGGGCTGGACAAACAGTGGGGCAGGAAGGTTAAAGCCCCCAAGCCTAAACCTGGGGCCCGGTCCAGCTATGCTCGGACCTCTGCTGTCCCTGCTGGGGCCAGTGCCCCTCGCACGCCCCCTGGCACTGTCACCAGCGCACAGCACCCCCTGTGTTCCCTAAATACACCGCTGTTTACACTCTGCGCCCAGCACGGACGCCCTCTTTGGTGGGGGGCGCTGGTGCACGCCCCCGCCCCCCTCTGGTGCCAGTTTGTGTTTGTTCATCTGCACAAAAGAGGCCTCTTCGATGCCCCACCCACGGCCCTGGCGCCCCTCTGCTGGCACCACCGACCACAGCCGCGTGCCCACGCGAGGGGGCGAGCTGTTTACTGCTGGTCACGGTGGTGGGGCTGGGGCGTCGGGCCGCGCCCTCGTGGTCGTGTTACTGGATTTAGAAGACAGGGGTGAATCTAAAGCTCCTTGTTCTACCCTCCAGTCCCTCCTCGGCGGCGCTACAGAGCTCTTTACCTCCCTTCGCTGCCCCACCCACCTGATACTGACTCTGACCCCCTCTCACCTGGGGCAGACGAGCCGTGCCCCCCTGCACGCCCTGGAGTCTCTCTGGAGTCTTTCTGGACAGCCCTGGCCCCTGACCCGGATGCAGTAAGCCCCCCCTCTGCTCACAGTAGTCACAGTGCCCACCCGCCTGACAGGCCCGAATGCACGCGCTGAATGCACGTGCCCTCACCCACTGAGAGGTCTCTGACTGCCCTCACACTGAATATTCCTGAAAGTGGAGGCAACATTCAGCTCTCACTCAAGATGCGTGCAATAGCACACCATGAAATGCAGAACACAACATGATGGACTATGGCATGGCACAACCCGCATAAGTGCACAACACCACATGACACACAACGCGTCACGACATGCAACCATACAAAGCAGCGTGAGATAACAACACAACACAGCACACAATTTAACAATACGAGGGTGAAAAACAAGCCCGTGGCCTATTGAGAGGCCTCCTCGCCAACCCCAACTCCGCCGGCGGCACTTCGAAAGAGTATCTCACGGACGGTTAGTGAAGAGGGCACTTACTTCACTCGATGCCAGCAGCTACTAACGCACCTCTGCGTGCCAAGGACGTGGAAACAGATTGGGATGTCGTAGAGGGGCTTCTGAGCAGCAGACATGAAACGTATGTTGGTCTCCTACACACGACACTACCACCTACCCATATCACACCGCCACCCACCCATGTCACACCGCCACCCACCCATGTCACACCGCCACCCACCCATGTCACACCGCCACCCACCAATGTCACACCGCCACCCACCCATCTCACACCGCCACCCACCAATGTCACACCGCCACCCACCCATATCACACCGCCACCCACCAATGTCACACCGCCACCCACCCATGTCACACCGCCACCCACCCATATCACACCGCCACCCACCAATGTCACACCGCCACCCACCCATCTCACACCGCCACCCACCCATGTCACAACACCACCAATCCATCGCAAACCGCCACCCACCCATGCCACAACACCACCAATCCATCTCACACCTCCACTCACCCATATCACACCGCCACCCACCCATGCCACAACACCACCAATCCATCTCACACCTCCACCCACCCAGTCAAACAGCCACCCACCCATGCAAACTGCCACACAACCATATCACACCGCCACCCACCCATGTCACACCGCCACCCACCCAGTCAAACAGCCACCCACCCATGCAAACTGCCACACAACCATATCACACCGCCACCCACCCATATCACACCGCCACCCACCCATGTTACACCGCCACCCACCCATATCACACCGCCACCCACCAATGTCACACCGCCACCCACCCATGTCACACCGCCACCCACCCATGTCACACCGCCACCCACCCATGTCACACCGCCACCCACCAATGTCACACCGCCACCCACCCATCTCACACCGCCACCCACCCATCTCACACCTCCACCCACCCAGTCAAACAGCCACCCACCCATGCAAACTGCCACACAACCATGTCACACCGCCACTCACCCATGTCACACCACCACCCACCCATGTCACACCGCCACCCACCCATATCACACCGCCACCCACCCATCTCACACCGCCACCCACCCATCTCACACCGCCACCCACCCATCTCACACCGCCACCCACCCATCTCACACCGCCACCCACCCATCTCACACCGCCACCCACCCATCTCACACCTCCACCCACCCAGTCAAACAGCCACCCACCCATGCAAACTGCCACACAACCATGTCACACCACCACTCACCCATGGCACACCGCCACCCACCCATGTCACAACTCCACCCACCCATATCACACCGCCACCCACCCATGTCACACCGCCACCCACTCATATCACACCGCCACCCACCCATGTCACACCGCCACCCACCAATGTCACAACACCACCCACCCATGTCACACCGCCACCCACCAATGTCACAACACCACCCACCCATGTCACACCGCCACCCACCAATGTCACAACACCACCCACCCATGTCACACCGCCACCCACCAATGTCACAACACCACCAATCCATGTCACATCGCCACTCACCCATGTCACACCACCACCCACCCATGAGGAGGTTTAGGGTCATTCTAGGCAGCTTCGTCAGCTGCTGTCTCTCAACGGACTCCAGAGATGGCGCTTTGACTGACAGCAGCAGGATCCCAGCGCCTGGATAGCCACACTGGTGATTCGCAGCGCTCTCCAAACCCTGATTGATTCTTTCGTTGATGGACTGATTTTGGGGGCTGCGGCCAGTCAGTTGATGCTGCATCGTTCACTTGCATCCGAGGCCAGATTCATACATTCCCCTCGCCCATCAGGCTCAGGTGATGGATACGAAATCAAAAACAAGAAACCCTGACAGCGAACGGCCCTTCCATGGTATTCAGTAAATGAAATAGGAGACAATCCCTAACAGAGCAATGACCCTTCCCAGTAATTTAGAATCTCCTACAAAAAGGTTCTCCCAGCCTTCAAACCCAGCTTACTGCAACTGTGTCCTGGTGTCTACAGGTGGTGAGTGTGTGCTTTGGTTGGTGATTTTATTTACCCTATAGATGTTTTCTTGCTTTTATGCTGTACATTAAATGACCCCTTGGAATTTCCTCCAGAGTCTCTTTGTTTTGCTCATCAAATCAAAAAGTCCTGCATGTGGTGGCTTAGAGGACTGATGCGTCTGCTGTCGCCGGGCCTGTCTTTGACCTCATGGTCACAGGTTCGAATCCCGTGGGCAGGGCCCTTCATCCTTCTGAGGTCGATAAAATGAGTACCATTAAGCTGTGTAACAATAAACATCTGTTATTCAGCGCCAAGATACCCTTCGCGACGAGCCTGTGCCATACACGTTATGTTATGGCAGTGGTTCTAACATGGTGGCGGCTCGTCTCTCGCGCCACGCCTCCCTAAGTCCCTGATGAGGCATCAACAGACCGGAGCGACTCATGTACACATCCCTCCCATACTGGCCTCCATGCATTGGCTGTCACTGGAAAAAAACAAAGGCTAAAGTGAAGCTATGGTCAGCTTTAGGGATAAGACCTTAATGAACAGATAAAATAAAAACTTTACAATTCACTGGAAAAACTACAGTTATGGTTACAAAACAAAACCGAAGAACCACTGAAATTCACCAGTTATGGTTACACTAACCATAACTTGATTGTGCCCATCATGTTTTTCCTATTGACCCTAAATATGCCACCTCTCATGCCATGTCAATGCCATCACTAGTGATAGTGCCAAGAGACACCAGTCGTGTGTTTTTGTCTGTGCGCAGCATAGGTTAGCGGCAGAACCAGACCCTGTGCCCCACCCTCTGAACGACCAACCCACACCGCGCACAGCCTTCAGCTATGCAGAGTGGCGGCTGGTGCAGGTCCAGACCTTCTCGCTGCAGGTGGCCATCCCTCATTCTGCATAGGCTCTGGGCGTGCACACTGGGGGTTGTCTGCAGGGTCGCAGTTATTGCCTGGTCATGCAGCCAATCCTCCACGGGTGGTCAATGCCCACTGCGCAAACATTTTACTGTGCAGCCGTGATTGGCTGCAGGGCCTGGCCTTCAATGAGGCCTGCATCGAAACATTCATGAGCCGCCAATCCCGCAGCACAAACGTTTGACTGTGCAGCCGTGATTGGATGCAGGGCCTGGCCTTCAATGAGGCCTGCATCGAAACATTCATGAGCCGCCAATCCCGCGGCATACACGTTTGACTGTGCAGCCATGATTGGCTGCAGGGCCTGGCCTTCAATGAGGACCTGCATCAAAACATTCATGAGCCGCCAATCCCGCGGCACACACGTTTGACTGTGCAGCAGTGATTGGCTGCAGGGCCTGGCCTTCAATGAGGACCTGCATCAAAACATTCATGAGCCGCCAATCCCGCGGCACAAACATTTGACCGCGCAGCCGTGATTGGCTGCAGGGCCTGGCCTTCAATGAGGCCTGCATCGAAACATTCATGAGCCGCCAATCCCCGTGGCACAAACGTTTGACTGTGCAGCCGTGATTGGATGCAGGGCCTGGCCTTCAATGAGGCCTGCATCGAAACATTCATGAGCCGCCAATCCCGCGGCATACACGTTTGACTGTGCAGCCATGATTGGCTGCAGGGCCTGGCCTTCAATGAGGACCTGCATCAAAACATTCATGAGCCGCCAATCCCGCGGCACACACGTTTGACTGTGCAGCAGTGATTGGCTGCAGGGCCTGGCCTTCAATGAGGACCTGCATCAAAACATTCATGAGCCGCCAATCCCGCGGCACAAACATTTGACTGTGCAGCAGTGATTGGCTGCAGGGCCTGGCCTTCAATGAGGCCTGCATCAAAACATTCATGAGCCGCCAATCCCCGCGGCACACACGTTTGACTGTGCAGCCGTGATTGGCTGCAGGGCCTGGCCTTCAATGAGGCCTGCATCAAAACATTCATGAGTCGCCAATCCCGCGGCACAAACGTTTGACAGCGCAGCCGTGATTGGCTGCAGGGCCTGGCCTTCAATGAGGACCTGCATCAAAACATTCATGAGCCGCCAATCCCCGTGGCACAAACGTTTGACTGTGCAGCAGTGATTGGCTGTAGGGCCTGGCCTTCAATGAGGCCTGCATCGAAACATTCATGAGCCGCCAATCCCCGTGGCACAAACGTTTGACCGCGCAGCCGTGATTGGCTGCAGGGCCTGGCCTTCAATGAGGCCTGCATCAAAACATTCATGAGCCGCCAATCCCGCGGCACAAACATTTGACTGTGCAGTAGTGATTGGCTGCAGGGCGTGGCCTTCAATGAGGCCTGCATCAAAAAATTCATGAGTCGCCAATCCCGCGGGACAAACGTTTGACCGCGCAGCCGTGATTGGCTGCAGGGCCTGGCCTTCAATGAGGACCTGCATCAAAACATTCATGAGCCGCCAATCCCCGTGGCACAAACGTTTGACCGCGCAGCCGTGATTGGCTGCAGGGCCTGGCCTTCAATGAGGACCTGCATCAAAACATTCATGAGCCGCCAATCCCCGTGGCACAAACGTTTGACTGTGCAGCAGTGATTGGCTGTAGGGCCTGGCCTTCAATGAGGCCTGCATCGAAACATTCATGAGCCGCCAATCCCCGTGGCACAAACGTTTGACCGCGCAGCCGTGATTGGCTGCAGGGCCTGGCCTTCAATGAGGCCTGCATCAAAACATTCATGAGCCGCCAATCCCGCGGCACAAACATTTGACTGTGCAGTAGTGATTGGCTGCAGGGCGTGGCCTTCAATGAGGCCTGCATCAAAAAATTCATGAGTCGCCAATCCCGCGGGACAAACGTTTGACCGCGCAGCCGTGATTGGCTGCAGGGCCTGGCCTTCAATGAGGACCTGCATCAAAACATTCATGAGCCGCCAATCCCCGTGGCACAAACGTTTGACCGCGCAGCCGTGATTGGCTGCAGGGCCTGGCCTTCAATGAGGACCTGCATCAAAACATTCAGGAGCCGCCAATCACCGTGGCACAAACGTTTGACTATGCAGCAGTGATTGGCTGTAGGGCCTGGCCTTCAATGAGGCCTGCATCGAAACATTCATGAGCCGCCAATGCCGCTGCATAAGGCCTCCCACACTTCATAGCAGGGCTGAAGACCAGGCCTTGGGCCAAACCCTTTGCGGGCAACCAACCTCTTCTGCATACGGTGGTATATAGAGTATATATGATGCCGTAGCCAAACTGTCGATCCGTGGCCCGGCGGCCTGGACCATTTGAATGCTCGGACTTTTCATGTCTGTGAATTTTCGCTTTGTATATTACGGCCTTGACATTTTATGACTTAGGAGAATGCTTGATCTCTTTTGACTGTGAAATTTTAGCTGTGTTTACCATGTTGGACATGTAAGGGTCATGAGGATGTTCGTACACCTATGACTGTGTAATTATTGCTTCTTTTATTTTCTCCTGCTGTGATATTATATGTATATGATTCGCTCTCTTTGGATACTCTTGGTTGTTTACATGTACCCTCTTGCCACACATATTGTAAAGCGCTCTGATACCCCGTGTGGTCGTGTTTGCGCTACATAAAACGATATAAATAATAGATAAATATATACACACACACACACACACACACACAGACACACAGTGGGAAGATATATTATGCAGGTGAAATCGCTTCACATGAGCAGAGAGAGATCAGTAAATGTGCTTGCACCTCCATCTTTTCCATGGGGAAGGATCCTGAAGACAGAGATAGACAGGCAGGAAAGCGGATACCACAAGCCACTCCCCTGACAAAGAGCGTGCTGTCAGCGGAGCCCACATGGCTCAAGGTACACCCCACAATTCTCCAAAATAGCTCTGTCCCTGCTCAAAAACAAATAAACACCACAAGCCAATCAGTCAATAAAGACGAGGCTTGCTAAAGCCTTCAGCCATGGCGCCACGCGTCACTCAGTGTCAGTGACCACCAACCTGCAGCCAGGCGGTCACCCAACGTCCCGGCCACACAGACCCCTCTCTGTGCTCCTGGCCCGCTTCCACCCATGCACACCCTCAGCCCGGTGCTCCATTCCACTATCGCCCATCCAGCCCGACCCCTCAGGGTGGTTGGGTTTGTTCTGGAGAAGAGTGCAGCAATAGATTTGTTTGAAGGTCCGAAGGTCAGGGCCGGATCCTAATATTATAACTGGTCTTGAGCCAAGCTCACCGCGTTCCCACTGTCCGGCCAATGCCCAGACCCAGTGCACACCCAGTGAGTAAGAAGTGCAGCCTGTGTCCTGGAGATGTGGGCTCAGCAGGGCAGGGGTTCTGGGGTCAGACCTCTGGTCTGGAGGGCACACCATGGACTGGAGGTGGACGGAGGAGGCGGGACTCCTCTCTTCAACACAGTGAAAAGCCAGTCGACTGGGTCGGTCGCTCGGGGTCTCAGCCTTGAAGAACTAGCCCACTTCATTCTTTCCAGGTTGGAGGCCACCACTGAATTTGAAGATCATTTTAGGGGATAACAGGGCTCTGGCATATACAATCAACCAGTGTAAGATGATGCCCACCACCTGAATGGTACCTACAGGTACGCAGACCAACGGAGGCCCGGAGAAGTGGGTTTGAGGGCCAACACCCAATTGATGGTCCTTTGAACCGTCCTGGCCCTATGAGACGCTCTGTCTACCCTGGGTTATCCTCCAACACCCCACTTGTCTCCTGCTGAGATCTATGTATGAGGCCGGATGTGACTGTAGAGAATCTGGCAGGAAGACCCCTCGGCTGAGGCGCACTCAACTCTTGCTTGACTGGGTGTTGGCCCATAACAAGGAGGCACCAACTTTATCCTAATCCAATCACACGTGTCAATCAATCAATCAAGTAATTTGTAAAGTGTGACTACTCACCCGTAAGGGTCTCAAGGCTCTAGGGGGAGTTTGAGCAGGGGCTGCTGATCTGCCGAAGGCACTGTGTAGGTTGGTGAGGTCCACCTAGGGCAGTCACATGCGGACAGGGCGGATAAGGAATGTTCGACTCTTAGTACAACTTCATGCTGGGGTCTCAATGAGCCCCCCTTTCTCCCACTCAAACTTTCTTGTGATTACAGAACATGACCTGGAAGATGGCGGGAGGTACATTACCCAGTGCTTAATTTGAGCCAGAGCTTTCCGGTGCCGAGCATCAGCACTTAATTGTCAAAACCACACTTAGGGCAGGCTGCCACAAGGTGGCGTTGCTCATGTAATTTAGAGATGAGCAATATAACAGTTGGTTAGGAAAACAATATACATACAAAAATACTAATTCCTGCCTCCCCAGCCATTCCTTTAGCTTTGGGGACCTGGAATAATCTGAACTGTTGCATTTAAATGTGAGAGAGATGGTTAGTGTAGGAAGGTAGATCCCTGACTATGGTTGCCCCCAACTTTTTGCCTGGTGTTTTGCTGGTTTTCTGACTTAGTTGACCTGGGGCCCTGCTATTCAGGACCCCAGGCCCACTGCTCTCTCTGTTAAAATGGATTCCATGTACCTTAGGTACATATCTAATTGGATACTGAGTCACCTTATCAGTCCCAGTACAGTGTACCTTAGGTACCCAGGGCATAGGTGTACCCAGGGCCTACCAGGGGCTGCAGCATGTATTATGCCACCCTTGGCTGGCCATCCAAATCTGACACAACTGGCTGCACGACAGCTGGGGCAAGGTGGTGTAATCACCCTTTGCTTTAGATATAGTATACCTATATCTAACCCTAAAATGGACACATGTATTCCTATCAGTCACTCCTATGGCAGGCCTTAACAATCCTGAAGGCAGAGTGCTTGGAATAATGTGAAATGGTGCTCTGGCATGAGCTGAGCCCGTTTGCAGCTTGCAGAACCAAGTCCTAATAGCTGTTCCATGATAACGCATACCATATACTCTTAAGTGCATTATAATCGTCGCGGTTATATGCCAACTCTGGTATCGCTTTATCAAAACATGTCGAGTAAGGTGTCATACAAATTGGAATACTAACCCCTCGCCAATTCTGGCGACGGGGTTAGCATTCCACCCTTCTAGAGGGACACGACATGTATGTAACCTGTAACCCCGGTTAAAGTCAGACATAGCCTCAGCTCCACAAGATGGATGCTGCCACCGAGACACAAGTCTGCCCTCCTGCTGCTGGGAGTCCTCCCAGCACAGGAGGCAAGGACAAAGGGTTTCCTGCCAGGGGCGGTGCCAGCATTGTCCCAGACAGGATTTTGTGTATCCTAGGTAGGCAGGGCTTTAGAGGAAGGTGACTGCAAGTGGCACCCCGGTGTTCACTGTGCATAGGCCGGCTTGAACCAGTTCCAGGGGCACTCCAGCCCCTGATCTGGGGAAAGCCCGCCAAAGGAGAGGGGTGTAACCACCCCCCTCCTAGTCCCACCCATAGGGCAGGACTTAGTCGTGTGCCAGCCCCCTTTTGCAGGATAAAGGTAGGAGCAGGCCCCCTTCCAAATTAGATCATCTTTGAATCCTGAAACTACTTTCCACGAAAGGAACTCAAGACTTCTTCCTAAGATTTCTCCCTTGTGACTAAGGAGTAGTCACCCTGCAGCAGCAGGCACCAACCAAGCACCGCGGTCTGCTGTAAGTCTCCTCACCGGATCAAGACTGCCCAGCTCGACGAGAACCGGCTTCCCTGGCACCTCTGACCTCTACCTGCATCATCAGCACAGCTGTGATCCATGGGTGTGACGAGACCTTGAGGGACCGGCCATCTTCCAAGACTGCACGACGTTTGACCAGCACGACTCCCGAGTGACCCTCGACCGAGTGCTTTGGGGTAAGAGAAGCCCCAACCCTGAGCAGCTCCAGCACCGAAGTTCAGCTCCCCTGCATCCACGAGATCTGCGTGGGGCCCTTCTGCTCTTTGCTGCTCACCGCGTTGTCCAGGTCGCTTGCCCGTTGGCTAGTGGCCCTCTGACGACGAATTTCAACGACAAACACCGGTGGTCTGGTTGCTCCAGACTGGCCCTTGCTCCCCTCCAACAGAGGAGCACCCTGGACCCTCCTGGTCCACTCCAGACGCCATTTTAAGTCCACCGCGTGGGCTTGCATTTGCCAAGACTTGTTGCCCCAATCCTGGGTCCAGCGACGTCGACAGCAGATATCTTCGTGGGACAGCTCGCACCTCCATCCTGGTCACCGACAACGCCTCCTGGTCCGAGAGACTGCAGAGCCCAGCAGCGCCCACTCACCTGGTTGAGGTGACTTCGCCCGGTGCCACTCTGGTGCCCACCTAAATCACTGGCTAGTGATTCAGAACTTGGTCCCCTCTGCTTACAGGTCTTCCTCTTCCCGATCCAGGCTTGGATCCCCAAGAACTTCTTCACTGGTCGCCTGCCAGCAACTTCTTTCTTCAGGCTCCTGGTTCATCAACGAAGAAACCCGACGACATTTGAACCCTATGCAGCCGCAGCCCCTGGGCTAGGTAAACCGAGTACTCCGGTGCTCCAGCGTAGACCAACTCTCTAAGTGTCTAGATCCACTTTCGTTTTTGACCTACCTAGTCGGGTTCGCCCAAAAACACTAACTTTGCTTTTACTAGCCTCCATAGACTTTTTCCCGCCTTACGCGTGAGAGTTCCCACTCTGCACACGACGTCCCTAGGCCTCCTGCTTGTAATCTAAAGGTTCAGTAGTCCAGTCCTAGCGATCCTAAAGCCTATGAGAATAGTTACTTACCTGCTAGTATTTCGCATTCCACTTGTATAGTATATGGTTTTTCGTGCCCCTCGGGCATTTGTGTAAATTGTGCGACTTTAAGTATTTCTTTAAGAGTTTTGTTGTGTGCTTAGCTCCCTGTCTCATAAAAAGCCAGGGTAGTCTTGTTATAAATAAATATACTTTATTTTTCATAACAACTTGTGTGGTGTCCTTTCACTTGGTGTTCAAGGGGTATATGTGATGGTAAAACAGCTGGCTTAACACGCCCTCTAGAGTTTAGCCTAAAGACTGCACGTGTCCATGCTACTAGGATAGCTGGTCTATCAGGTTGACTTACAACCAAACATCAATAAGGGTTGTTTGGACTGATACATAGTGTTCACTAGAATAGTGAGCACTGCATATCAGGCCAACTTCTCACATTGGTGGCAGCGGTGGGATTTGAGCTTGCTGTTGTTTTACCACACGTATCCTAAGAATATCATTTGAAAGATCACATAAGTACTAAGGTACATATAACTTAACTTAGAATACTCTGAGTTCTACTGAACCAGCTGTTGTAGCTCCTAGGGCCTAGCACACCCTAAACTACAACTCTAGCAAGGGATCAGTAGGTAAACACATAGTGTAGGTAAGTGCACCACTTACACCTCACTAGAAAAGCATGTCTACCCATGGAGAGTCTACTGAGACTCCCCTTGTGGCTGTTGACCCTCCACAGGTCAAATCAAGATATGCAGCTCTCAGTTTCCAGGAGATGAGACAAGTGTGTACCTCCAGGAAACTGAAACAGGGGTCTAACCCCACCATTCCCTTTCTGATAGGTCTCTTAGAGACATATGATGCTAGGAAAGCCTCTCATATAGATGGGAATATGCCAGCCTTAGAGGGTACCAGTGGTGATCCAGACCTCCTTGACACTCAAAATGCAGTTGAGGAGGAGGATCAAGAGGAACTCTCTGGGGATGAGGCAGACAAGAGGTCTGAGTTAGTCAGCAGACTTACTAGGGCCAACTTAGACCTATTTAGGGAAGGATCTGGGGGACCCCCAGTGCTGACCCTAATGAGGCCTAACCTTGGAGTTAGAAGAGGTAGATCTCCTTCTAGGGACTCCAGTATATCTCTGCACTCTAATGCCTCTTCTCAGAGGAGAAGGATTTCTCCCCAGAGGAGATTGACTTCCCCTCAGAGAAGAGAGCATGAAGCAAGGATGAAGCAGGCTAATCTGAGGATTGAAAGGGAAGAACTTGCCCTGGCCAAAGAAAAGCTTGCCTTTGCTAGAGAGCAGCAGATGAGTGGGACAGTTCCCACTGGTGGCAGCAATCTCCCAAGAGATAAAGCAAGGAGTTTAGATACTAAACACCTGAGTAAGATAGTGCCCCCTTTAAGCAAGGGGATGACATCCACAAGTGGATGGCTGCTTTGGAGAGGGCCTGCACTGTCCAGTGCATCCCCCAAAGTCAGTGGGCAGCTATACTGTGGCTCTCCTTTGAAGGCAAAGGTAGAGATAAGCTCCTCACTAATAGAGTTGAGGATGCTAACAATTACCAAGTCCTGAAAAATACACTGGTTGATGGGTTTGGCTTAACCACTGAGCAGTACAGGTTGCTGTTCAGGGATACCCAGAAAACTCAGTCTCAGGATTGGGCTGACTTTGTTGATTGTGCCACTAAGGCTTTGGAAGGCTGGCTACTGGGTAGCAAGGTTACTGACTTCACAGGATTGTATAATCTTATTATGAGAGAGCAAGTCTTAAATAATTGTCAGAACCAGTTATTACACCAGCACCTGGTAGACTCTGATATGACCTCTCCACAAGAATTGGGTAAGAGGGCAGACAAATGGGTCAGAACCAGGATTAGGCCTAAGAACCAAGGTGGTGACCAGAAAAAGGAATCAACCAAGCCTCAAGAGAAGGGTGGGGATAAATCTACAGAGAAAACTTCCCTAGGGCCCCAAAACTCCAAGAATGGGGGTGGGTCCCAAGACACTTCCTCTACCCAGAAGAAACCTTATTGTTATCCCTGTAAACAGGTGGGTCATTTAAAAACTGACAGCAGTTGCCCAAAGAACAACAATAAGGAGAACATACCCCCAAGTAACATTCCCAAACCCCCTGTTACTACTAGTAGTAATCCCCCCGGTGGTGGGAGTGCCCCCAAGAATTTGGGTGCATTTACTTTGGGAGTTCCTGGGGACTCTGGCCTAACCAGGTCCCCTGACTTAGATACTCTTGTCTGTGAAAATGGCATGGGGTTTGCCAACTTCACCACTTGTCCCAACACTTTGAGCAAGTACAGACAGGAGCCCCTCATCAATGGTATAAAAGTTGAGGCCTATAGAGATACAGGGGCTAGCATCACCATGGTGACTAAGAGTCTAGTCCCCTCAAGGCAACTTTTACCTGGTGCCACATACCAGGTGACCAATATTGATGGAGTACAGAGAAATCATCCCATGGCAGTGGTAAATCTCAGCTGGGGAGGTGTCACTGGCCACAAGAGAGTGGCAGTGTCACCAAACTTGCCTGTAGATTGCCTACTGGGGAATGATTTAGAGCTCTCAGCCTGGGCTGAGGTAGAGCAAGAAACCCATTTTAAAATGGTGAACCTCCATGGTAAGGTTAGTGGGGCAGTGATAGCCACAGCCCCAGTCCAAGATGTCCTCCCTGAACAGGTCAGGAGGGCTGTGCCAGTCACAGCCCAATCTCAGACAGCTTCCTTCCCAGAAAAGGTTAGCAGGGCTGTGATGGTCACAGCCCATACCCAAATTGAGTCCCTTCCTGAAAAGGTTGGTAGAGCTGTGATGGCCACAGCTCAAACTCAGACAGATAATAGTGTTGTAAAGCCTGAAACAATGGATCACTCCACTCAGACAGAGAGCATTGAGGGGGAAGAGAAATCTCCCTCCCACCAGACTTTAGGAAAGGATCAGCCTCCTCAGGGAACTGATCTGACCCCTTGTGAAGAAACTGCCCCAGAGGTAGTCAGGCCTAGCCTGGCAGAGCCTCTGATGACAGTGGACCCTTCCAAGGTGGGACCCAGTCTGGAGCAGGTAACCTGCCCCTCTCTACCCTGCCTCAGCCAGCCCAGGGCTGTAGAGGTCAGGGAGGCCAGTGGTGGACCCCAAAGGGCCCCCTGTCCAAAAGAACTTCCCAATCAGCAGATTAAGGGCACTGAAGCTAGTACTCCTAGCCAAGTGAAAATAAAACAAACTCCTGAGGGATCCCCCTTAAACGTAGTTAGGGAACTCCCACAGATGGACACTGTTGGGCACAGCCAAACCTGGGACCTGAGGGCCCCAAACCTGACCTGTCCCCCCAGTAAGCCAAACAGAGGGACTCAGCCTCCAGCTTTAGGTAGCCAGAGGTTGACCCTGAGAGCTCAACACAACTCAGTCTTGGAAAGAAAGGCCTCAATGGTGGATAATGATTGGAGGAAGCTGAGCCCAAAATTAGTGGAGCCTCACTTCAGTACTCCATCTCAGCACCAGCCTTTTACTTTGCCAAAACACACCACAGGTAGAGATTCCCTATGGTGGAGACCCTCAGACACCCTTAGGGTGAGGGATTGCTTAGTGGATCATGAGATAGGGGGTAACCATGCCAGTGCTGGTACTTCCTTATATGGCCACTTAGGCAATATAGGCTTACCTGTCAAGGATAGCCTTATCTCCTTTTGTTTGGGGGAGGGGGGTTATGTAGGAAGGTAGATCCCTGACTATGGTTGCCCCCAACTTTTTGCCTGGTGTTTTGCTGGTTTTCTGACTTAGTTGACCTGGGGCCCTGCTATTCAGGACCCCAGGCCCACTGCTCTCTCTGTTAAAATGGATTCCATGTACCTTAGGTACATATCTAATTGGATACTGAGTCACCTTATCAGTCCCTGTACAGTGTACCTTAGGTACCCAGGGCATAGGTGTACCCAGGGCCTACCAGGGGCTGCAGCATGTATTATGCCACCCCTGGCTGGCCATCCAAATCTGACACAACTGGCTGCACGACAGCTGGGGCAAGGTGGTGTAATCACCCTTTGCTTTAGATATAGTATACCTATATCTAACCCTAAAATGGACACATGTATTCCTATCAGTCACTCTTATGGCAGGCCTTAACAATCCTGAAGGCAGAGTGCTTGGAATAATGTGAAATGGTGCTCTGGCATGAGCTGAGCCCGTTTGCAGCTTGCGGAACCAAGTCCTAATAGCTGTTCCATGATAACGCATACCATATACTCTTAAGTGCATTATAATCCTCGCGGTTATATGCCAACTCTGGTATCGCTTTATCAAAACATGTCGAGTAAGGTGTCATACGAATTGGAATACTAACCCCTTGCCAATTCTGGCGACGGGGTTAGCATTCCACCCTTCTAGAGGGACACGACATGTATGTAACCTGTAACCCCGGTTAAAGTCAGACATAGCCTCAGCTCCACAAGATGGATGCTGCCACCGAGACACAAGTCTGCCCTCCTGCTGCTCAATCAATCAATCAATCATCGCATTTATATAGCGCGCTACTCACCCAGAGGGTCTCAAGGCGCTGGGGGGGTCCGCTACTGCTCGAACAGCCAGGTCTTGAGTAGCTTCCTGAAGGTGAGGTGGTCCTGGGTCAGGCGGAGGTGGGTGGGGAGGGAGTTCCATGTCTTGGCGGCGAGGTAGGAGAAGGACCGTCCCCCTGTGGTGGCTCTTCGGATGCGGGGGACGGCGGCGAGGTCGTGGCTGGTCGATCGAAGCTGGCGTTTGGGAGCGTAGAAGTTGAGGCGGCTGTTGAGGTATCCTGGGCCTTGGTTGTGTAGGGCTTTGTGTGCGTGGGTGAGGAGACGGAAGGTGATTCTCTTGCTGACCGGGAGCCAGTGCAGGTCTCTCAGGTGTCCGGAGATGTGGCTGCGACGGGGGATGTCCAGGATGAGTCGCACTGAGGCGTTCTGGATCCGCTGGAGTCTCTTTTGGAGTTTGGCGGTGGTTCCGGCGTAGAGGGAGTTGCCGTAGTCCAGACGGCTGGTGACGAGGGCCTGGGTGACCGTCTTCCTGGTCTCGGTGGGGATCCACCGGAAGATCTTACGTAGCATGCGCAGTATGTTGAAGCATGACGAGGAGACGGCGTTGACTTGTCTGGTCATGGAGAGGGAGGAGTCCAGGATGAAGCCCAGGTTGCGTGCGTGGTCTGTTGGTTTGGGTGCGCTGCCTAGGGCGGGGGGCCACCAGGAGTCGTCCCACGCGGCGGGTGAGGATCCCAGGATGAGGACTTCCGTCTTGTCTGAGTTCAGTTTCAGGCAGCTGTTCTTCATCCATTCGGCTACCTCTTTCATCCCTTCGTGAAGGTTGGCTCTGGCGGTGGCGGGGTCGTTGGTGAGGGAGAGGATCAGCTGGGTGTCGTCGGCGTAGGAGATGATGTTGAGGTTGTGCTGGCGTGCGATGTCTGCGAGGGGGCTCATGTAGACGTTGAAGAGGGTTGGACTGAGCGAGGAGCCTTGAGGGACGCCGCAGATGACTTTGGTGGCTTCGGATCTGAACGGAGGGAGACGGACTCTCTGTGTCCTTCCGGCGAGGAAGGAGATGATCCACTCCAGTGCCTTCTTCTGGACTCCGACGTTGCTGAGGCGCTGCACTAGGGTGCGGTGGCAGACAGTGTCGAAGGCCGCGGAGAGGTCGAGGAGGATGAGGGCCGCTGTTTCTCCGTTGTCGAGTAGCGCTCGGATGTCATCGGTGGCTGCGATCAGGGCGGTCTCGGTGCTGTGGTTGGCTCGGAAGCCAGACTGCGAGGGGTCGAGGGATCTGTTCATTTCGAGGAAGGCGGCCAGTTGCTTGTTGACGGTCTTCTCGATGACTTTTGCTGGAAACGGGAGCAGCGAGATGGGGCGGTAGTTCTTGAGGTCGGTCGGGTCGGCCGATGGCTTCTTGAGTAGGGCGCTGAGTTCGGCGTGCTTCCAGCTCTCCGGGAAGGTGGCGGTGTCGCAGGAGGTGTTGATGATATCCCGCAGGTGGGGCGCGATGACAGCGTCGGCCTTTTTGAAGACGTGGTGAGGGCAGGGGTCGGTCGGAGATCCGGAGTGGATGGAGTTCATCGTGCGGACGGTGTCTTCGGTGCTGATCGGAGTCCAGGCGCGGAGGGTGGGGGTGGGGGGCGGTGGTTCGGTCGTGGCGTTCGTCGGTAGAGAGCTGAAGCTGTTGTGTATGTCCGCGATCTTGTTGTGGAAGTAGGAGGCGAGGGAGTTGCAGAGGTTTTGCGAAGGGGTGATGTTGTTGTTTCCGGTGTTGGGGTTGGAGAGCTCTTTGACGATGTTGAAGAGTTCCTTGCTGTTGTGTGCGTTGTTGTCCAGTCGTTCCTTGAATGCAGTTTTCTTGGTGGCGTGGATGAGTTGGTGGTGTTTTCGGGTGGCGAGCTTGAGGGCAGTCATGTTGTCCGGTGTTGGGTCTCTTCGCCAGGTTCTCTCGAGGGCTCGGCAGTTCTTCTTGGAGCTCTTGAGTTCGTCGGTGAACCATGGGGCTTTCTTGCTACCGGGTCTGCTGGGCGGGGTCCTCAGAGGGGCGAGCTCGTCTGCGCAGTCGCTGATCCACTTCGTGAGGTTGGTGGCCGCCTGGGTAGGGTTCGTTGTGCTGGTGGGAGGGTTCATGTTCAGGGAGGTCGTGAGCTGGTCGGCTGTGATCTTGTTCCAGCTCCTGCGTGCAACCTGTAGCTGGTGGTGGTGGACCGTGGTCCTACCGAAGCTGAAGTGGACGCAGCTGTGGTCCGTCCAGTGGAGTCCGGTGGCGTGGCTGAAGGCGATGTCCTTGCTGGATGAGAAGACGGGGTCGAGTGTGTGTCCGGCGTAGTGGGTGGGGGTGGTCACCAGTTGCTTGAGTCCCAGGTTGGCGAGGTTGTCCAGCAGGGTGGTGGTGTTGCGGTCGTTGTTGTTCTCCAGGTGGAAGTTGAGGTCCCCTAGGAGGATGTAGTCAGCGGAGCAGAGGGCGTGCGGGCTGATGAAGTCGGTGATGTCTTCGCTGAATTGTGTGCGTTGTCCCGGGGGTCTGTAGATGAGGGTGCCTCTGAGGGTGGTCTTTGGGTTGATGTGGACCTGGAAGTGAAGGTGTTCGGCGGTTGTCAGGGTGTCGTCGGTGTTGGTCGTGATGCGGATGGTGTTCCTGTGGACGATGGCGATGCCTCCTCCGGTGTTGTTGATGCGGTCCATTCGGATGATCTTGTAGCTGTCTGGGATGGCGATGGCGATGTCGGGCGCTGAAGAGGCGTTCATCCAGGTTTCCGTGAGGAAGGCGACGTCTGGTGAAGTTGTGTCCAGCAGGTTCCAGAGCTCGACGGCGTGTCTGTGGACGGAGCGGGTGTTGAGCAGGATGCATTTCAGGTGGCTGCTGCTGTTGCTCGTCGAGGTCTTGAGCGCTGCTGGAGTGGTGCAGGTCCGTATGCAGGTGAACTTGCAGGCGTTGCAGCAGAAGGGTCCGTGGGTGCGTCTCGGGGTGGCTCGGTAGCAGCCCGGGATTCTTCCGGCATTGAGTGCGTAGAGTTCGGTGGCGTCGTAAGTCCGGCGTGTGGGCTGGGGTCTGCGGGGGCCAGGGGTCCTGGCACTGGGTGCGGGCCAGGCGCGGACGGGCGCAGACGGGCTTACCTTTGGCGCACCTTTGGCGCTCAATCGGTGCTCCCGCTGCGCGCGTCCGCTGCGCGGTCGTTGAGGGGGCGACATAAGAGGGGAGCCGGGAGGGCGGGTCAGCTGGGAGGCGGGGTCGCGTCCACCAATCGTGTGGCGAGGGGGCGGGGCCGCAGGCAGGAAGTGGCGGGAAAACGGGATCGGGTTGAGCGGGCGGCCCTGCGGCGGCTGGGGCGCTGCTGTCGGCGTCGGTGAAGATCTAGCTCAGCAAGGGGCTCTGGAGCAGGAGCGCGGAGGAGCGAGGGGGCAACCAGGCCAGAGGCGCAGTGGTCGCAGAGTCCTCCCAGCACAGGAGGCAAGGAGAAAGGGTTTCCTGCCAGGGGCGGTGCCAGCACCGTCCCAGACAGGATTTTGTGTATCCTAGGTAGGCAGGGCTTTAGAGGAAGGTGACTGCAAGTGGCACCCCGGTGCTCACTGTGCATAGGCCGGCTTGAACCAGTTCCAGGGGCACTCCAGCCCCTGATCTGGGGAAAGCCCGCCAAAGGAGAGGGGTGTAACCACCCCCCCCTAGTCCCACCCATAGGGCAGGACTTAGTCGCGTGCCAGCCCCCTTTTGCAGGATAAAGGTAGGAGCAGGCCCCCTTCCAAATTAGATCATCTTTGAATCCTGAAACTACTTTCCACGAAAGGAACTCAAGACTTCTTCCTAAGATTTCTCCCTTGTGACTAAGGAGTAGTCACCCTGCAGCAGCAGGCACCAACCAAGCACCGCGGTCTGCTGTAAGTCTCCTCACCGGATCAAGACTGCCCAGCTCGACGAGAACTGGCTTCCCTGGCACCTCTGACCTCTACCTGCATCATCAGCACAGCTGTGATCCGTGGGTGTGACGAGACCTCGAGGGACCGGCCATCTTCCAAGACTGCACGACGTTTGACCAGCACGACTCCCGAGTGACCCTCGACCGAGTGCTTTGGGGTAAGAGAAGCCCCAACCCTGAGCAGCTCCAGCACCGAAGTTCAGCTCCCCTGCATCCACGAGATCTGCGTGGGGCCCTTCTGCTCTTTGCTGCTCACCGCGTTGTCCAGGCCGCTTGCCCGTTGGCTAGTGGCCCTCTGACGACGAATTTTAACGACAAACACCGCTGGTCTGGTTGCTCCAGACTGGCCCTTGCTCCCCTCCAACAGAGGAGCACCCTGGACCCTCCTGGTCCACTCCAGACGCCATTTTAAGTCCACCGCGTGGGCTTGCATTTGCCAAGACTTGTTGCCCCAATCCTGGGTCCAGCGACGTCGACAGCAGATATCTTCGTGGGACAGCTCGCACCTCCATCCTGGTCGCCGACAACGCCTCCTGGTCCGAGAGACTGCAGAGCCCAGCAGCGCCCACTCACCTGGTTGAGGTAACTTCGCCCGGTGCCACTCTGGTGTCCACCTAAATCACTGGCTAGTGATTCAGAACTTGGTCCCCTCTGCTTACAGGTCTTCCTCTTCCCGATCCAGGCTTGGATCCCCAAGAACTTCTTCACTGGTCGCCTGCCAGCAACTTCTTTCTTCAGGCTCCTGGTTCATCAACGAAGAAACCCGACGACATTTGAACCCTATGCAGCCGCAGCCCCTGGGCTAGGTAAACCGAGTACTCCGGTGCTCCAGCGTAGACCAACTCTCTAAGTGTCTAGATCCACTTTCGTTTTTGACCTACCTAGTCGGGTTCGCCCGAAAACACTAACTTTGCTTTTACTAGCCTCCATAGACTTTTTCCCGCCTTACGTGTGAGAGTTCCCACTCTGCACACGACGTCCCTAGGCCTCCTGCTTGTAATCTAAAGATTCAGTAGTCCAGTCCTCGCGATCCTAAAGCCTATGAGAATAGTTACTTACCTGCTAGTATTTCGCATTCCACTTGTATAGTATATGGTTTTTCGTGCCCCTCGGGCATTTGTGTAAATTGTGCGACTTTAAGTATTTCTTTAAGAGTTTTGTTGTGTGCTTAGCTCCCTGTCTCATAATGAGCCAGGGTAGTCTTGTTATAAATAAATATACTTTGTTTTTCATAACAACTTGTGTGGTGTCCTTTCACTTGGTGTTCAAGGGGTATATGTGATGGTAAAACAGCTGGCTTAACACGCCCTCTAGAGTTTAGCCTAAAGACTGCACGTGTCCATGCTACTAGGATAGCTGGTCTATCAGGTTGACTTACAACCAAACATCAATAAGGGTTGTTTGGACTGATACATAGTGTTCACTAGAATAGTGAGCACTGCATATCAGGCCAACTTCTCACAGTTAGTAGTTGTTTGGCAGCGATGACAAGGGCGATGGGTGGTGCAAGCAGCAGTGGCCTTCTGTTCAGAACCCTGGTACTTAATATTTTACAAATTAGGCACTGACATTACCCCTCAGATCATTAGAGTAAAGCTATGTCCTGGGTGCCACCAGGGAGGTGCAATGGTGTAATGGCCTCACTAGCTGGGTCTTGTCTAGTGTGCACCGTTCCCACACACACACTATGCTATGGATCCCTCTTTCATATGACACGGACGCATTGGGGTGGGGGATGTGCGTATTGCACTATTGAAGATAGGGGGCGCCTGGTTACATATTGTGCTTTTGCTGTCACACACCAGGCAAGACAGTGTAAAGGTTAGACTACACTTGGGGGAGGAGTCCAATGAAAGGTGAGTGCAGGTGTGAGCCCCAAGGAAAGCAGGGTCAGAGGACTGCACCTGCTGCTCAGGCTCAATGGACGCGTTAAATGAAGGGGTTCAGGAGCCCCAAAGCTGCAGCATGGGCGTGAGCACCCCTCTGTGCACATTACTGGTACGTAGTGGCTGGTCCATGGCGAGACTCATACATTGGCTGGCACACAGAGACAGGAGCATAGTGGTTGCATGGGACAAAGTGGTGCTTTCATCCCCTGTGTTTTTTGTAGGGAGTGTTATTTCTTTTCACATAATGCAGTGCAGCAACAATATTTGCTTGCCTGTATTTGCAAGCGGGAATCACCTTCCAGAGCCATACCTGCTAGGGTAGGTCTGTTCTTGCTGTCATCTCCTACGATGGTGCAAAGGTGCTCTGAAAAAGGTTAACACAAGGAGATGATGGATGCAGCACTGAAACGTTTCAGACACCCACCCCCAGTCACAGATCTGGGTTGAATCCATCATCGTTCTTTAGCTCACTCCACCACCCCAGTTCAGACCCAGCCATATGCAAATCAGTTTTGACCCTGTGCCTTATGGGAACAGTCCCACCCAAACTGCCAAGCCATGTCTAACTTGGACCAGAAACAAGCATCATGGGACCAGTTTCGGATCTGTGACTGGGGGTGAGTGTCTGAAAAGTTTCAGTGCTCTGCCCCTCATTTTATTTTGTTTGCTTGTTCACCCTAAGTAGGCAGGGTGTGCCAATGAGTGGGTCCCTTGCTCACTCTACCACTGGATTCAAGATAGCCTGGCTGATGAGGGCTGTGGCCCCAAAACTGGTCCTGGGATGCTTGTTTCCAGTCCAGGGAAGACCTGGCTTGGCAGTTTGGGATTGGCTGTTCAAGGTCAAGACTGATTTGCATATGGCTGGATTTGAACTGGGGGGGGGGGGCAAAGTGCCTGCAGGATTGTTTTGTGCAGGAAGGGACACTTTTCTGCACAAAAACAATCCCCTGAGGCATATTCCTCTTTCTCTGTCTGCAGCAGAATGCAGCACACTTAGAAAGAGGAAACAATGAGGAGAAATAAAGATTTTTTTTGCATAACATTTTAGCATATTCCCAGTAATGGTAATGGTAAATCTGGGACTGCAACAAAATCCATGGGTGTTGAGTGAAAACACCCACTTAAAGCCCTTTGAACGTCTTCCTGGGGCAGAGTAACGCAGTGCTGCGATTTGTGCTGCGTTGCACCACTCCAGATTTATTGAGCCACTCAGGGCGACACAAAGTGGCCATGCCTGGCTGATAAATCACATTTAGGGTTTGCATTGTGCATGCACCACATTGCATGGTACAAACGTGAAGATAAATATATGTCCCCCAGCATTTCTTTGCATCGGCCAAAGCCTTAGTAATTCTGCACCAAAGTGCCTAAGTGTGAAAACAATCGAGTCTTCTTCGCACTTACTAAAGAACAACTACCTAAACCTGAATCAAAACACTGTAGAGAATCTACCAAAATCAATGCATTCAGGAAAAGAATGACCACAGCCCTTCTTTGGTGCAGCCCCAGATGTGGAACCCACGCGCCCTGCCTCCTTCGGCTAGAAGCCTCAGGCTGGGGATACAGGCGCTACCAGAAGCAGCTGTCACCAGCCTGAACCTTCCAAACATACCCCCCCAATCTCGTAGTCATACTCTTAATCCCGAAGGATTATGAATGATTCCCTTTCTTCATCTTCAGTGATAAATACTATTATTACATGTATAGTGTTCAGTGTTTGCATGTGCAGCCAGAGCTTGGATAAAAACTGCATACAAATAAAATGAAGATGTATAAACTAAGTCACACTTACATCGCTGCACAACAATCCTCTTGTAACTACGAGCGCGCGCACACGTGCACAAGCGCGCATTCTTCTAAAGCGCATTTCCCAGCACAATGACTTTTTTTTTCTTTCTGTTTTGTATAGAGCGAACTTGACCCGAATGTATAAAAGCGCTTTACATGAGCCCCAGTTGCATTATATATGGACATATTCATTTCCAGGCACGTGGAGGTTAAGTGATTTGCCCAGGATCACAGGATGCTTGAGCCTACCGCCATGCTAGAACCAAGGGGCATATTATCAAGCCCTTTATCGCCGCGTTATCTGCACTTTTCTGCCGATAATGCAATATGTAATATGGTGCAGCCTAGCGTTTCCGAAGTGGCGAAGAGACGCGTTAAGCCAAGGCGGCTAACACCTCTCTTCGCCACTTTGTTTGTAACATGCCCCAGAGTTCCCCAGTTTCTTGCATACTCACTTGGATCAACGTGGCCACAAGTTTGCACACTAACCCTTTCACACTCCAGCTCACAGACCCGCTCACCACCTCGGGTGCACATTAACACACGGGAGAACTGAAGGCCCAGAGACAAAGAACACACAGGAATCCAGAATTCAAGCCATAATTTATTTAAAGAAATCCGTAGCTTTTTCGAAAACAAATATATACAGCATGAATCATAAAGGAACTTCAAATTACAGGAATATATTAGCTATGTTATACAAGTAAAAAATAGAACCTATTTCTATATATTTCTGCCATTTCCGCTCTTTTCACAGACTTCTTCAGAAAGCTCTCCTTGTTTGCCAGCTTGTGCCTTTGTCTCTTACTCCCACTCACACTCACTGCCAGCAACTCGGCTCTCCCGCCCTCCCCCTCTCACGTGTCCCCCCTCTCTCTGGTACTTTCCCCTAGTCCTTTCTTTGTCTCTCTTACATCTCACACCTCCCATCTCACTCAGGGCCGGAATGGCTACCGGGCGTTTTGGCATGCTGCCGAGCTGGGGGCTGATGTCGCTGTGGGGGGGACTAATTTTGTCGATGGAGACCTGCGTGTGCTTCGAAATAAACAAAGCAAAACGAACTTCGTTCAGCACGCGCAGGTCCCCATCAACGAAATCAGTCCCCAGCGTGGCAGCATGCCAAAACGGCCGGTAGCCAGTCCGGCCCTGATCTCACTGCCCCCTTTACTTTTCTCGTCCTTCCCGTTCTCTGGACTCTTCTCTCTCTTCCTTCCTTTCTCCTGTCTTTCCCTCTTCACTGCCGCCTGAGTAAGCCTCAGACTGCTCTGCAACGCTGCCCTCTGAGAGTCAGGCGCTACAATTGGGTGTTTGGTTCCTAGTGAAGGACAAATGTAGTCATGTCATGTGTGCAGGCCTCACAGATGCTGCCTCGTTTTCCAACATTTCCAAAAAATAAAATAAAAAAAATAAAACCTGCACAACTTCCCTCCTCCTCCTCCTCCTCCTCCTCCACCTGTCCCTCACATGGACCTGCCCTTCTCGGGGCCCCTCTTCTTCACTCTCTTCTGATCTCTCTTCCCCCCGTTTTCTTTTCTCCCTCCCCCTCCTTTGGCCTTCCCGCCTTCCTTCTTCTTCCTCTTCCTCTTCCTCTTCCTCCGCTTAGTCCAGCCTGAGGAGCCGAGCTCTCCCTCGGCGAGAGGAGCCCTGGAAGAAAAGAGCAAACGTTAGTGAGCAGGTGCTTCACCTGAGCAGAGGCGTGTGTACTGTCTATCACCAGCTCAGCCACTGACTCTCTGTGTGACCTCGGCTCCCAGTGCATCACCAGCTCAGCCACTGACTCTCTGTGTGACCTCGGCTCCCAGTGCATCACCAGCTCAGCCACTGACTCTCTGTGTGACCTCGGCTCTCAGTGCATCACCAGCTCAGCCACTGACTCTCTGTGTGACCTCGGCTCCCTGTGCCTCACCAGCTCAGCCACTGACTCTCTGTGTGACCTCGGCTCCCTGTGCATCACCAGCTCAGCCACTGACTCTCTGTGTGACCTCGGCTCCCAGTGCATCACCAGCTCAGCCACTGACTCTCTGTGTGACCTCGGCTCCCAGTGCATCACCAGCTCAGCCACTGACTCTCTGTGTGACCTCGGCTCCCAGCGCATCACCAGCTCAGCCACTGACTCTCTGTGTGACCTCGGCTCCCAGTACATCACCAGCTCAGCCACTGACTCTCTGTGTGACCTCGGCTCCCAGTGCATCACCAGCTCAGCCACTGACTCTCTGTGTGACATCGGCTCCCTGTGCATCACAAGGTCAGCCACTGACTCTCTGTGTGGCCTCGGCTTCCAGTGCATCACCAGCTCAGCCACTGGCTCTCTGTGTGACCTCGGCTCCCTGTGCATCACCAGCTCAGCCACTGACTCTCTGTGTGACCTCGGCTCCCTGTGCATCACCAGCTCAGCCACTGACTCTCTGTGTGACCTCGGCTCCCTGTGCATCACCAGCTCAGCCACTGACTCTCTGTGTGACCTCGGCTCCCAGTGCATCACCAGCTCAGCCACTGACTCTCTGTGTGACCTCGGCTCTCAGTGCATCACCAGCTCAGCCACTGACTCTCTGTGTGACCTCGGCTCCCAGTGCATCACCAGCTCAGCCACTGACTCTCTGTGTGACCTCGGCTCCCAGCTTATCACCAGCTCAGCCACTGACTCTCTGTGTGGCCTCGGCTCCCAGCCTATCACCAGCTCAGCCACTGACCCTCTGTGTGACCTCGGCTCCCAGTGCATCACCAGCTCAGCCACTGACTCTCTGTGTGACCTCGGCTCCCTGTGCATCACCAGCTCAGCCACTGACTCTCTGTGTGACCTCGGCTCCCTGTGCATCACCAGCTCAGCCACTGACTCTCTGTGTGACCTCGGCTCCCAGTGCATCACCAGCTCAGCCACTGACTCTCTGTGTGACCTCGGCTCTCAGTGCATCACCAGCTCAGCCACTGACTCTCTGTGTGACCTCAGCTCCCAGTGCATCACCAGCTCAGCCACTGACCCTCTGTGTGACCTCGGCTCCCAGTGCATCACCAGCTCAGCCACTGACACTCTGTGTGACCTCGGCTCCCAGTGCATCACCAGCTCAGCCACTGACTCTCTGTGTGACCTCGGCTCTCAGTGCATCACCAGCTCAGCCACTGACACTCTGTGTGACCTCGGCTCCCTGTGCATCACCAGCTCAGCCACTGACTCTCTGTGTGACCTCGGCTCTCAGTGCATCACCAGCTCAGCCACTGACCCTCTGTGTGACCTCGGCTCCCAGTGCATCACCAGCTCAGCCACTGACTCTCTGTGTGACCTCGGCTCCCAGTGCATCACCAGCTCAGCCACTGACTCTCTGTGTGACATCGGCTCTCAGTGCATCACCAGCTCAGCCACTGACTCTCTGTGTGGCCTCGGCTCCCAGCCTATCACCAGCTCAGCCACTGACTCTCTGTGTGACCTCGGCTCCCAGTGCATCACCAGCTCAGCCACTGACTCTCTGTGTGACCTCGGCTTCCAGTACATCACCAGCTCAGCCACTGACTCTCTGTGTGACCTCGGCTCCCTGTGCATCACCAGCTCAGCCACTGACTCTCTGTGTGACCTCGGCTTCCAGTACATCACCAGCTCAGCCACTGACTCTCTGTGTGACCTCGGCTCTCAGTGCATCACCAGCTCAGCCACTGACTCTCTGTGTGGCCTCGGCTTCCAGTACATCACCAGTTCAGCCACTGACTCTCTGTGTGACCTCGGCTTCCAGTACATCACCAGCTCAGCCACTGACTCTCTGTGTGACCTCGGCTCCCAGTGCATCACCAGCTCAGCCACTGACCCTCTGTGTGACCTCGGCTCCCAGCTTATCACCAGTTAAGCCACTGACTCTCTGTGTGACCTCGGCTCTCAGTGCATCACCAGCTCAGCCACTGACTCTCTGTGTGACCTCGGCTCCCAGTGCATCACCAGCTCAGCCACTGACTCTCTGTGTGACCTCGGCTCCCTGTGCATCGCCAGCTCAGCCACTGACCCTCTGTGTGACCTCGGCTCCCAGCTTATCACCAGTTAAGCCACTGACTCTCTGTGTGACCTCGGCTCCCAGTGCATCACCAGCTCAGCCACTGACTCTCTGTGTGGCCTCGGCTTCCAGTACATCACCAGCTCAGCCACTGACTCTCTGTGTGACCTCGGCTCCCAGTGCATCACCAGCTCAGCCACTGACTCTCTGTGTGACATCGGCTCCCTGTGCATCACAAGGTCAGCCACTGTCTCTCTGTGTGACCTCGGCTTCCAGTACATCACCAGCTCAGCCACTGACTCTCTGTGTGACCTCGGCTCCCAGTGCATCACCAGCTCAGCCACTGACTCTCTGTGTGACCTCGGCTCTCTGTGCATCGCCAGCTCAGCCACTGACTCTCTTTGTGACCTCGGCTCCCAGCTTATCACCAGCTCAGGCACTGACTCTCTGTGTGACCTCGGCTTCCAGTGCATCACCAGCTCAGCCACTGACTCTCTGTGTGACCTCGGCTTCCAGTGCATCACCAGCTCAGCCACTGACTCTCTGTGTGACCTCGGCTCCCTGTGCATCACCAGCTCAGCCACTGACTCTCTGTGTGACCTCGGCTCCCAGTGCATCACCAGCTCAGCCACTGACTCTCTGTGTGACCTCGGCTCCCAGTGCATCACCAGCTCAGCCACTGACTCTCTGTGTGGCCTCGGCTCCCAGTGCATCACCAGCTCAGCCACTGACTCTCTGTGTGACCTCGGCTCCCAGTGCATCACCAGCTCAGCCACTGACTCTCTGTGTGGCCTCGGCTCCCAGTGCATCACCAGCTCAGCCACTGACTCTCTGTGTGACCTCGGCTCCCAGTGCATCACCAGCTCAGCCACTGACTCTCTGTGTGACCTCGGCTCCCTGTGCATCGCCAGCTCAGCCACTGACTCTCTGTGTGACCTCGGCTCTCAGTGCATCACCAGCTCAGCCACTGACTCTCTGTGTGACCTCGGCTCCCTGTGCATCGCCAGCTCAGCCACTGACTCTCTGTGTGACCTCGGCTCCCAGTGCATCACCAGCTCAGCCATTGACTCTCTGTGTGACCTCGGCTCCCTGAGCATCACCAGCTCAGCCACTGACTCTCTGTGTGACCTCGGCTCCCAGTGCATCACCAGCTCAGCCACTGACTCTCTGTGTGACCTCGGCTCCCAGTGCATCACCAGCTCAGCCACTGACTCTCTGTGTGACCTCGGCTCCCAGTGCATCACCAGCTCAGCCATTGACTCTCTGTGTGACCTCGGCTCCCTGAGCATCACCAGCTCAGCCACTGACTCTCTGTGTGACCTCGGCTCCCTGTGCATCGCCAGCTCAGCCACTGACTCTCTGTGTGACCTCGGCTCTCAGTGCATCACCAGCTCAGCCACTGACTCTCTGTGTGACCTCGGCTCCCTGTGCATCGCCAGCTCAGCCACTGACTCTCTGTGTGACCTCGGCTCCCAGTGCATCACCAGCTCAGCCATTGACTCTCTGTGTGACCTCGGCTCCCTGAGCATCACCAGCTCAGCCACTGACTCTCTGTGTGACCTCGGCTCCCAGTGCATCACCAGCTCAGCCACTGACTCTCTGTGTGACCTCGGCTCCCAGTGCATCACCAGCTCAGCCACTGACTCTCTGTGTGACCTCGGCTCCCAGTGCATCACCAGCTCAGCCATTGACTCTCTGTGTGACCTCGGCTCCCTGAGCATCACCAGCTCAGCCACTGACTCTCTGTGTGACCTCGGCTCCCTGTGCATCGCCAGCTCAGCCACTGACTCTCTGTGTGACCTCGGCTCTCAGTGCATCACCAGCTCAGCCACTGACTCTCTGTGTGACCTCGGCTCCCTGTGCATCGCCAGCTCAGCCACTGACTCTCTGTGTGACCTCGGCTCCCAGTGCATCACCAGCTCAGCCATTGACTCTCTGTGTGACCTCGGCTCCCTGAGCATCACCAGCTCAGCCACTGACTCTCTGTGTGACCTCGGCTCCCAGTGCATCACCAGCTCAGCCACTGACTCTCTGTGTGACCTCGGCTCCCAGTGCATCACCAGCTCAGCCACTGACTCTCTGTGTGACTTCGGCTCCCTGAGCATCGCCAGCTCAGCCACTGACTCTCTGTGTGGCCTCGGCTCCCAGTGCATCACCAGCTCAGCCACTGACTCTCTGTGTGACCTCGGCTCCCAGTGCATCACCAGCTCAGCCACTGACTCTCTGTGTGACCTCGGCTCCCTGTGCATCGCCAGCTCAGCCACTGACTCTCTGTGTGACCTCGGCTCTCAGTGCATCACCAGCTCAGCCACTGACTCTCTGTGTGACCTCGGCTCCCTGTGCATCGCCAGCTCAGCCACTGACTCTCTGTGTGACCTCGGCTCCCTGTGCATCACCAGCTCAGCCACTGACTCTCTGTGTGACCTCGGCTCCCTGTGCATCGCCAGCTCAGCCACTGACTCTCTGTGTGACCTCGGCTCTCAGTGCATCACCAGCTCAGCCACTGACTCTCTGTGTGACCTCGGCTCCCTGTGCATCACCAGCTCAGCCACTGACTCTCTGTGTGACCTCGGCTCCCTGTGCATCACCAGCTCAGCCACTGACTCTTTGTGTGACCTCGGCTCCCTGTGCATCACCAGCTCAGCCACTGACTCTCTGTGTGACCTCGGCTCCCTGTGCATCACCAGCTCAGCCACTGACTCTCTGAGTGACCTTGGGTAAGAGAATTTGCCTCCCAGTGATGCAATCTACCACAAGCTCTTTCACTGAATCGGTGTGTGTGTCTTTTGGGGAGTGCGTTCACTCCTGGTGTCTTACTCTATCCAGAGACCTGCCACTGACACTGGGTATGCCCCTTACCCCAGGAGAGTGCATTACCTCCTTGTAAGTCTTCCTCGCCACATGAGTCACAAAGTGAGTTTCAGCTCCACACCAGAACCCTCCAAAGCAAAGTTACCCTCCCATGCCTCGCATCCCTCCCCAACATGGCCGACCACCGTCACCTCTAACCCACAAGAAGAGGAGAGCCGGCCAACCCCACCACCTGTTTTTTTAGTTTGTCGCTGGACTCACCGAGTGCACTTTAAGGTAAGTCGAGGTCCTGGTCTAGCAGGATCCACGACCCTTGGGTGGAGGCCCAAGGGTGGTCTTGCCCCTTCCCTCCCCCTCTCCCTCTGTTGTGGTAGTGGGCCAGGCTCGGCTCTAGTGAGCCATGGGGGGGGCAGGGGCGAGCTGCCCGCACTATTACAGGCTGGATCCAGATTCACTGAGGGCTCATTAGGGGCTGGAGCCGGGTCTGGGAGTTTTGTTTCTCCCGTCAGAGCTCGGATCCAGCTCACACTAGGTTCGGATCCGACGGCAGCCGTGCTCGGTTACTGGTGGCTGCCCAGCTTTTCCAAGCGCTTCAGCAAACACGCGTGCGAAGCCGTGTCGGACCTCTTTGATCGGCACACCTGGGAACGGTGGGCTACTATCTTTCGGACCGGCGTTCCCTCTGAGGCAGTGCAGTGTGTCGTTGTGTCACGACATTTCTGAGGATGCGTCTCCTTCAGACCCGGTCGATAGGAGGCTGGAAGCTGCTGCTAAACGTTCCTATGCGGCAGCCAATTTTTCCATCCGGGATTCTGCCTATTTGTCTTACACAGTTCAATCTCTGTTAAAAGACTTCTAATCCTTGGCTGAGCTTTTGGAACAGGGTCTGATGTTCTTCCTACTCTAGTGAGCAAAGAGCAGCAGACACTACTATTCTCTGAAATATCTTTTGACACCATGGGGGATGCAGCCGCCACCAGGTATGTCTCCGTCACTGGAAGGCAGATGCTGCCCAAAAGACGATCCTGTCGAAGATTCCTTTTTCGGGGACAAAACTCTTTGGCGCTTCCCTGGTGGAGATGGTTAAGAAGTCTGCAGAGGACCGGAATCTGTTGGCTCCCATTCGTCCCTCGGGTGGCCGATTTTTTGGTCCCAAAAGATCATTCCCACCCAATTCTACCCCCAGGAGTGGCCTGCCCTTTCGAGGTCGGGGTCACAGCCAGGGTGCCCCATTCATCAACAAATCCCGGTCTCAGCCAGTTACCTCAACCCTACATCAAAATTCTGACTATCCTCGGATCCCGACTGCCAGGGCTCCATTGGATGGACGACTGCTGAATTTCATCGCTGCCTGGAAAATTATCCATCTCAGACCAGTAGGCCCTATGGATCGTCCAGGAAGGCTACTCACTCGTGTTCCACTCCCTCCCTCAAGACGCTTTCCTTTCCACCCACTGTCTTCGGCATCAGGAAGACGGGAGGCTATGATGGCCGGTGAACAAGACCTCCTCGAAAAATGGGCAATTCGGCCTGTTCCTGCTTCTCAGAGGGGATTGGGTGTCTATTCCATCATGTTTCTGCTGAGGAAGGTGTCTGGGGATGTTCGTCCAGTACTTGATTTGAAGTGGGTTAATTCTTTCATTGCCCATGTAAAATTTAAAATGCTCTTGTTGCAGGAGACCATCCCGCTGCTGGTTCAGGGGGAGGTGGTTGCTTCTCTGGATATCCTGGATGTCTACCTCCATGTGCCCATCCATCCGTGCTTCCAGCGTTTCCTCTGGTTTTGTGTGGGGGGGGGGAGCCACTTCCAGTTCCAGGTACTTCCCTTTGATTTGTTCTCTGCCCCAAGAGTCTTCACGAAGGCTTAGGCCCCCTTGGTTGGATCCTCCACAGGGAGGGGATTAGGGTTTTTCCCTATCTGGATGAGTGGCTGATCTCTGCTTCTTCTCTTTCTAAGGGGACTCTTCATGTCCAGAGGGTCTACGAAGTTCAGTCACCCATGGTTTCCTGATCAACCTCCAGAAGTCTTACCTGTTACCAACCCAGGACTTGCTGTTCATTGGGAGTTGCCTGGACATGGTCCGGGGGATGGTTTTTTTGCCAGTGTAGTGGAGGAACACTTTATGGAGGGACCTGAGTTGTCTACTAGATCAGGACTACCCCCTGCCCATCAGTGTTTGAGGGTTATGGGTTTGATGTCAGCAACCATCAATGTGCTGCCGTGGGCTCGCCTCCCTTTGTACCCCTTGGTGAACCATCTCCTATCCCGGATGTCTGGAAAATTATGACTTCTCGGTAGTGGTGTCTCCGCAGATTCATGCCGAGCTGGGCTGGTGGTTGTGGAGGCCCATTTCTCCAGGGTTCTTCCATTCCTGGAGTCCCCATCCTGGGTGGTCACAACCAATGCCAGCCTCCTGGGCTGGGGGGCTACCCTGCATTCCCCTGGTCTGTTCAGGGTCGGTGGGATCATTTTCAGGTGGGTTGCTCCTCCAACTTTCGGGAGTTGAAGGCTGTTCACCTGGCTTGCCTGGAGTTTGCCCCTGTTCTCCGGGGTCATCCTCAGGGAAGAGGTGTGGCGCCGCGGCCAGGGCGACTGACGCTGGACGCTGGGGATCACAGTTCGATCCCTGGCTCCGGCGGCAGGGGTCTGCCCAGCACCATGCGACTCTGGGCAATAGCTCGCTTACTCTTCCCAAAGGCCCCCAGCGCCAAGAGACCCCTTCGGGGGTGATTCGTGTGCTATACAAGTACTGTATTTACATTTATCATGTTTTGGTCCAGTCAGACAATCAGATGGTGATGGGGTACATACATTTTAATGGGGTAGCAGGGTATGCTCTCTTTGGCTCCTGGCCCAGGAGCTCCTGTCTTCAGCAGAGACTTTTGTCTTGTCCCTCAGGGCTGTTTATCTCGTGGGGAGGGTGAACGTCATGGCAGATCATCTGAGCCGGGTGTTTCCATGTTTCCATCAATGGCTGCCATTTCCCTGAAGGTGTTGGTGTTCTGTCAGCTGCAGGTCTGGTTTGGGCACCCGATGGTGGACTTGTTTGTGGATGAGTTCAATGCTCTCCTGCCTTGCTTCTGCGATCTTACCCATACCCGGTTGGATGCATTGTTGTTCCATTGGCCGGTCTCCTTGCTTCCCCCATTTCCCTTGATTCCACATGTCCTGTGCAAAATTCGCCATGAATAGGCATTTGCTTGTTACAGCGTCTTCGGGCTATTTGCTGTCTCCTTCCTGGGATCTTCCACTGGTTTTGCAGGCCCTTCAGGCTGTGCCCTTTGAACCCTTGGGTTCAGTGCATTTGAAGTTTCTGAACTTTAATGTGGTGTTTTTGGTGGCGATCGTCTCAGCTGGTCAGATTGGGGAGGTGGGCTCTTTTCTACATTGTCCTCCATTCTTGCGAGTCCTCCCGGATCGTCTTGTGTTGTGCCCTGACCCGAGATTTCTGTCCAAGGTTCCTTTGGTTGTCAACCGCTCCCGTGAGGTGGTGTTGCCTTCCTTTCCTCCGGATCCGGAGTCTGGGAGGGATTCTTCTCTCTCGCTTTTGGATGTCCGTCAGATGGTCTTGTTGTATTTGGATGGGACTGTGCCTTTCTGTTGTTGGGACAGTTTCTGTGTGACTTTTGATCCACTGCAGTCTGGTCACAAACCTTCTCTATCCACGTTAAGTCATTGGATTAAGCAGGCTATCTTGCTTGCCTACAGTTCTCAGTGGTCTGAGCCGTTGGCCAGGGTTCAGGGTCGGTCTACCTCTCTGTCTCTTAGACCTCTTTGAAGGGGGTGTATATTGAGGATATCTGTTGGGCAGTGACCTGGTCCTCCCCGCACTTGTTCATGGATCATTACCAGGTGGTTTTGGGTGGTCGGTCTGCGGGGTTTTTTGCTGAGGTGGTTCTCGGGCCAGTTCTTCCAGTTTGTGATTTGCCTGTCTGTTGTTATTTCTGTGTGGTTTGGGCCATTTGATTATGCTGTTTTGGATTAAACGTAGTTCTGTGGCATCTTCTACTTGTCAGTGATTTCTTTTGTATGACATGAAGCTGCTTGGCTGGGTATGTGCTCAATTTGTGACTCATGTGGCAAGGAAGACTTAAGAGGAGGTAATGCCCCGGTTACTTACCGGTGAACTTAATTACTCAGAGTATTGTCTTCCTCGCCACATAAGTTCCCATCCCTCCCTCCCTGTTGTACTATCGGCTTCATTGGTTCTTGGGGCTTGGTAGTTTTTCATGTAGTGGGATGGGCCGACTTTCCTCTTATAGTGGGTCAGAGGTGACGGTGGTAGACCATATTGAGTAGGGATGGGAGGCATGGGAGGCTAACTTTGCTTTGGAGGGTTCTGGTGTGGAGCTGAAGCTCACTTTGTCACTCATGTGGCGAGGAAGACAATACTCGGAGTAATGAAGTTTATCAGTAAGTAACCGGGGCATTATCCTCACTGTGTCTCATCCCACCCCAGGCTCTGCCACTGACTCTCTGTGTGACCTGAGGAAAGAGCATACACCATCCAGTGTATAAATAAAACCCAAACTCAGACACTAACTCTGTGTGTGTGACCTCAAGAGAGTGCATTCACCTTCTGGTGAGTCAATAAAACCCAGGCTCAGACACTGACTCTCTGTGTGACTCAGGGCACTCTCTTTGTGTCTCAGGAGAGTGCACTCATCTCCCTGTGCCTCAATAAAACCCAGGCTCAGACACTGACTCTCTGTGTGACTCAGGGCACTCTCTGTGTGTCTCAAGAGAGTGCACTCATCTCCCTGTGCCTCAATTAAACCCAGGCTGATACACTGACTCTCTGTGTGAAATGGAAGTGCACTCGCCTCCCTGTGTCTCAATAAAACCCAGGCTCAGACACTAACTCTCTGGGACTCAGGAGAGGTGCACTGGACTCCACGTACCTCTGCTGGTCGAGGCACGTTCCGTAGCCGCCCTCCGCCTGCAGCTTGTACGTGCCCCACTCCTTCCAGGCTGACGGAGAGCTGGCCATTGCGGCGTCCCGGGCCCCTGGCACCATCATCCATCTGTATCGAGGTGGGAACCCCTTGGGTAGAGCGGCCTGCCCCGACTCTGTGGAAGAAAGAGGCAGAAACATCACACCCTCGGCAAGCTTCTTCGGGATATATTCAAGAAATGTGCACATGGGTTGTTACTCCTGACTCTTTGTGAGGGTGTCATTTTTTTGGTTTGGGGTTAATATTAGGGGTTTTCATGATAATGCGACTCTAGCTCTGTGGCCCTGGCACTAGGAGGAAGCGTTCAGAGCTCCTCTGATGCCCTGGTGTGGAGGAGCAGCACTGCCTGGTGCTGCCTGGCTTCAGTGCACTGTGATGTGGTGGGCCATCACTGGCTCAGTGCCACCAGCAATACATGGCTATTGGCTGAGGGTGGCGGGTTCCGACAGGATCCGGCCTCAGGTGGACTAGTGTTGTCCTGAGCACACAATAAGGTTTGAGTACACAAGAAAGCCTCTACTCTCCACTCGCCCTTCCAGCCTACACCCTATGAGGGTGACTTTGATAATAAAGGCCCTGGCTTGGGCCTATACTATAAGACATGCGGTTCTGGTCTTCCCCATGACCTTATCATGGAGTGCTAGACCTGCACATGACAATGACATGGAGAGTTGGTCCTCCCCATGACTATGACATCTATCAATCAATCAGGATTTGTAAAGCCCGGCAAATCACCCGCGAGGGTCTCTAGGCGCTGGAGATGCTAACTGCATCGTGGCGATCTGTTTATTCGAACAGCCAGGATTTGAGTTTTTTCCTTAATTCTCGGAGCAATAAGGCAGTCCTGAGGTGCAGGGGAAAGTCCTTCCAAGCTTAAGAAGAAGCATCCTCAGCTGTTGATTATGCAGATTCTGGGGGTGTCTGCGTGGAAGAGGGAGGCAGATCACGGGTGTCTGGTTGGTTGGCGGAAGGTCAGGCATTTGTTGATATATGCTGGTCCTTCACTGTGTAGAACTTTGTATGGGTGGGTTAACATCTTTAACTGGCGTCTCTTCTGGCTGGGAACCAGTGTAGCTTCATGAGGCGGGTGTGATGTGGGTCTGTCTGGGGAGGTCGAGGATCAGTCTTGCCACTGTGTTTTGTTTTGTGTGTAATCTCCTCAGGAGGCGCACAGTGATTCCAACGTAGAGTGCCTCCCCATTGGCCAGCCTGCTGGGGATGAGGGCCTGTGTGACGGTCCTTCTGGCGTTGACTGGGAATCCACGTAAGGATCTTGCGAAGCATGCGTAAGGTGTGGAAGCAGGCAGATGAGACTGTGTTTACCTTTTTCTTCATAGATAGTTTGCTGTCCAAGAACATGCCGAGGTTGTGGGTGTGGTCTCTCGGGGCGAGGAATTAGCAGAGTTCAGCAGGCCACCATGCATTGTTCCATGGTGAGGTGTTGTTCCTATAGATGAGGGCTTCTGTCTTGTCCGTGTTGAGCCTGAGGGAGTAGTCGTTGATCCAGTCAGCGATGTTCATTTGGTGGTGGAGGGGTCTTCTGACAGCAAGAGGATGTGATGGGTGTCTTTGGTGTAGGAGATGGTGTTGAGTCTGTGTGATCTGACAACACTGGCCAGGGGTCATGTACACATTGAAGTTGGTGGACAGTGGATTCTCTGGATTCTTCCAGTGAGGTACGAAACAATCCACTTGAGGGCGTCTCCTTGGATTCTGATGTGATGGAGTCTATTGATCAAGATGTGATAAGAGATGGTGTTGAAGGCAGATGACAGATCCAGGAGGGTGAAGGGTGCTGTTTCACCACAGTCCAAGAAGGCTCTGATGTTGTCGGAGATGCGATCAGTGATGTCTTGATACTTTGGTTGACCCATAATCTGGATTGAGAGGGGTCCAAGATGCTGTTATGTTCCAGGTTGATGCTCCTAGGTTCCCCGGATCCCTACTTTCCCGATACCCTGTGGCCCCCCTGTCTAGGCCTCCCTCCAACCCCAAAAAACAACATCAAAAGCCTTGGGGTCTGGTTGGATAGGTCCCTATCATTTAGCATCCAGGCCACAAAACTCTCGGCCGCCTGTTTTGGACTCATGAGAATGTTAAACAAAATCTTCCCTCTCCTTCCCGTGGAGGCAAAGCAGGTGGCTGTACAGGGTTTAATACAATCACGCCTGGACTTCAATAACGTGCTCTACCTTGGTGCCCCAGAATATACTATACGCAGACTCCAGTTAGTGCAGAACTGCGCAGCACGCCTGCTGCTCAAGATCCCACGCAGACAATCGGTGAGGGCCGGGCTGGCCAGCCTTCATTGGCTACCAGTGCGTCGGAGGATTCTGTTTAAGGCTATGTGCATCGCACATCAGGCCTTCTGGGACACGGGCCCCAGGATTACCCGGGACCTAATTACTCACTACCTTCCCAGCAGAAACCTCCGCTCCAGCCAGACTTTCTTGGCCACGACACCAAGAATAAAAAGATCCAGATCTGGCGGCAGGACGTTTGCCTACAACGCATCCATGGCATGGAACAAACTCCCCCTGCACCTGAGAGCCAATTGCAATCTGCCCACATTCCGTAAACAGTTAAAAACTCTTCTTTTTAACTTGCCCCGCTAATTCCAGCTAGCCTCCCTCGTAGGTTCTTGGTTATTCTAGCGCTTGGACGCCTTCGGGCAGCAATTCGCGCTCTATAAATCTACATCCATTCCATTCCATTGCAGGTGAGTTGCTGGTTGATAACGTTCTCAAGAACCTTCGCTGGAAATTGGAGCGAGGAGATGGGTCAGTAGTTCTTTGGCACTGCTGGGTCAGCAAAAGGTTTCTTCAGGAGGGGCCTGATTTCCACATGTTTCCAATCCGCGGTGAAGGATGTTGAGATGATGGAGATGTTCAGAGCTTTCTTGAGCTCATTGTCAATCATCTTGCTCCAGAGGTTGGTGATGTGGTAGGGATAGGGGTCTGTGTAGCCCTTGAGGGTGGTGATGGTGATGTCCAGCACAGAGGTGGGGTTCAGCCGAGTCTCTTTGAGGAAGAAGGATGAGAATATGTCTCAGATCTCCATGGCGTGTTTGCAGAGCGTTTGTGCACTGAGTAAAATGCATTGGAGTTGTGCCGTGGCAGTCTCGGTCGATGTGGTGGTTGCAGTCGTGTTTGCGGTGTCTCATGCATTGTTGGTTGATCCAGTGTTGCAGGTGAAGCACCAATACTGGCAGGAGAAATGTCCTCCGGTGGTGTGTGTCAGCAGTTGTTGTCGAAGTGTCCGGGATCCAGGGCTCGGAGGTTTGCGATGGTGTAGCAGTGCGGGGTGGATAAACTAGAGGTCCCTGCGCAGGGCAAGTTGCCGACATGGACGGGCATTGAAAGACTTGCCTTTGGCATCCTTGCAGCATGCCAGCAGCGCACCTGCTGTGCGACAGCGATGCTCCCGCTGCATGCCTCTGATACATGGCTGTGTTGTGGCCTTTATTAAGTAGGTCCTGGGAGGGGTACGGCACTGGGTGGCGGGTGGAAGAGGAGCAGGCGGCGTGGAGTCTCCTCTCACAAGGACAGTGTGGTACAGGAATGGAAAAACAGTTATTCAAAGTGCGCAATCCGGTTTACAAATTAGGCTGCCTAACTTACTGAGGATACAAAACAGAAAATGGGCTCTGTTTACAGGTGAAGAAAAGTTAACGTGATTGTGCCAATGAAGCTAAAATCAAAACTGGCTTACTCGCTACTGACATAGATGGCAAGGCGGCACAAAAACACAGAGCAGGTCGCTGGCAGCAGTGGATGCATGAGGCAGAGTCCAAGGAGACCTGCAGCGCTAATGGGACTGGTCGTAGAGATGGAGACGTGGAGTACTGGACCTGGACAAGGATTGTGGAACCTGCTCATGATCTTATCATGGAGTGCTGGACATGCACATGACCTTGTCAAGGAGAGTTGGACCAGCAGATGACCTTGACAAGGAGTGTTGGACATGCACATGAATTTAAATGGAGTGCTGGGCCTGCCCATGACCCTAAATGGAGTGTTGGACATGCCCATGACCTTAAATGGAGTACTCGACCTGACCTTATCATGGAATACTGGACCTGCACATGGCCTTGACAAGGAGTGCTGGTCCTAGCCCTGCCCATGATCCTGAATGGAATTCTGGTCCTAAGCCTGCCCATGGTCTTTATATGGAGTGCTAGTCCTGCACATGGCATTGATTTGGAGTGCTGGTCTTGGCCCTGCCCATGACTTTGACATGACTGTAGGTCCTGGACCTGCCCATCACCTTGTCATGGAGTGCTGGACCAACCCATGACCCTGAATGGAGTACTGGACCTGCACATGACCTTGACAAAGAGTGCTGGTCTTCAGCATGACCTTATCATGGAGCGCTGGACCTGCCCATGACCCTGAATGGAGTGCTGGACCCAGCCACGCCCATGGCCTTGTTATGGAGTGCTAGTCCTGCCATGACATTGACATGGCTGCTGGCCCTGCCCATGACATTGGCACGAAGTGCTAGATCCTCCCCATGACCTTGAATGAGCAGAAATCAAAAGGACCAGGATTTGACTCGAGCATCCTCCTGGACATTATTAGGTTTAAATAATGGATGAGGCAGCCTATTGGTTTATCTGCTTTTTCATACTACACCATCTTCCTATTAGTTTATAGGCTCTTCATATTATAACGTCATCCTGTTAATGTATCTGCTTTTCATACTACACCGTCATCCTATTAGTTTATACTTCTTCATACTATAATGTCATCCTATTAGTTTATCTGCTCTTCATACTATAACGTCAACCTATTAGTTTATCTGCTTTTCATACTACACCGTCATCTGCTTTTCATACTACACCGTCATTCTATTAGTTTATAGGCTCTTCATACTATACCATCACCCTATTAGTTTATCTGCTTTTCATACCACACCGTCATCCTATTAGATTATAGGCTTTTCATACTATAACGTCAACCTATTAGTTTATCTGCTTTTCATACTACACCGTCATCCTATTAGATTATAGGCTCTTCATACTATAACGTCATCCTGTTAATTTATCTGCTTTTCAAACTACACCGTCATCCTATTAGTTTATAGGCTCTTCATACTATAACGTCAACCATCATCCTATTAGTTTATAGGCTCTTCATACTATAACGTCAACCTATTAGTTTATCTGCTTTTCATACTACACCGTCATCTGCTTTTCATACTACACCGTCATCTGCTTTTCATACTACAACGTCATCCTACTAGTTTATAGGCTCTTCATACTATAACGTCACCCTATTAGTTTATCTGCTTTTCATACTACACCGTCATCCTATTAGTTTATAGGCTTTTATAACGTCACCCTATTAGTTTATCTGCTTTTCATACTACACCGTCATCCTATTAGTTTATAGGCTTTTATAACGTCACCCTATTAGTTTATCTGCTTTTCATACTACAACGTCATCATATTAGTTTATAGGCTTTTCATACTACAAAGTCTACAATTGTCAGGAGAGAGAATGTAATAAAAAGAGAGCTCATGGAAGGGAATTGGAACCACTTTGAGGGGAGCTAGATAGACAAAGAGCCACAGGGAGGGTGCTCTGCATTTCTGAACCTACTCATTGAGAAAGAAGAGACAAGAGTACCTTAGCACCAAGAGGGAAAAAGAGAGCTGTCAGCAAGGAGGCTAAAGGAATGAAAATCTTCACACCACATGGGGTGAATGAAGATAAAGATTTTGCCTGGTTTACTTGTAGTATAAAATGTGGCACTTTGGGTAACACCGACTAGAAGCGAAATAACATGAAAAAGAATGGCAAAAAAGGTTGGGCGCTCTATGAAAGAAATTAGATTTTAACTGGCTATTCACATTGATAAGGCATAAATAAATATGTGGGCAGCTATTTTCAAACATAAAAAGAGTAAATGCTGAAGGAGAGTGTGTCTTGCAACCCCAGAGAGCCTGGCACAGGTGGACAATCACCCTGTGAGCAAACCACCACACAAGATTCACCAAGAGCGGGGAATAACTACTCATCCTTGGCTCAGCCCTGCATCCCTGGCAGCAGCTGTGTTGAACAAGTACTTCCTTACACCAAAGGGGTAAGACCTGGTATTATACCACTATATGGACTTCAGCCTGGCTGTGCACAAGACATAGGCTGTACACTGCTCAGGCAGTGCTATGGTGGGGTTTCTCTCTCAAGCAGGATAACTATACTGTGTTTATATATTCGGGCCAATTCACAAAGGCATTTTTAAGTACATAAGTAGTACTCCTTTTCCGACATGGCAGTGTCTGTGTGCACCAAAGTGCCGCTTGTTACAGCGTGACGGCTCCCATGCTTAAAATTCAAAATCCACCTCACTCTGAGTGAAGAGAATGGCACTCCCAGCATGTGAGTACTTCAATTCATTGTAATACAGTTTAACGCATCAACACGTTTCGGTCTTGCTCAGAACTTGGTCACAATATATTAGAATCGTGTATATATATATAACAGTAGTACTCATGCAGTTCTCTTTTATGTACTATTACATACTTTTGTGAGTTGGCCCCAAAACATCGAAAATGGGAATTGAATTTGACTATTCAGGCAACATTCAAGTGCAATTAGGATAAACAGAAAGCACTGAGCCCTTGGGGGATCTTTACTAATAGAGAGTTGGTAGTTTCACAGCCAGTTCACAAAGGCATGGAAGAGTACATAAACAAGTACCCCTATAGTATTACTTCATGTACTCATAAAGGCTTTAGTGCACCGCCCCCTATGTATTTAAAATATATGTATTAATAGATTTGTTACAAAAGAGTACTTTGTTAAAAGCATTTATAGATTAGGTCCTATTTCTTTATATCTATGCGTGTATGTTGCCTTTTGGTGGCGAGTTGGGTGTCTGATATACCGATGAACTTCCTAATCAAAGACATCGTGCCGAGTCCAGCAATGTCAGAGGTCCACCCCCCTCTACAGATGGGGCATACGTACTCCTGTGTCACTCGCTAGCATTGTAACTTTTATGAAGTCCTCCAGACTTACTATAAATCCTGTCACAGTGTCAGGCTCAGATTTCCAAACCCTCCTTCCATGAAGACTGGCTAACAAGGTTTGTTCTCATAAGTCAAGTGTGTGTCACTGGCGTCGGCCGGGGTAATCAACAGTAGAAGCAACGACCTACACCCAGGGTAACTCGGAGGATGCACCTGTCCAAGCTAAGATATCCTGCTGAAGGCCGGGAGCTAGTAGCAAATGATCCAAGATTCACCGGTAAGTGATAGCCGTGACCAGGTCTAGGGCAGAGTGACTGGGCCACTTGGGACAGCTACCTAGTTACTACCCTTCCAGTGACAGATACTTACCACAGCGGGGAACTACTTTCACAGTGGCCCTTTCTCCTCTAGACCGGTGATGACACTGAAAGACCCCAGACCGTGCGAAGGATAGACCAACTGTGCTGTGACAGTGACACTGTGACTGAGTCGCCAATGAGACTCACTTACTCAAGCGCTGCTCTGAGGAGGGGTTACACAGACACTACACACACAGAACACCAAATACCTCTTGGCTCATGGTTTTGATGGGGCGGGATGGGACATTTATCTTACCACTTGATGGAGGGTGTATGTAGCCTACTCCTGGTGCGGTACAGGAGGCAACTCTCTTAAAAGCACAAGGCATGGCCTTGGTGTAGGTGGTTGGGGTTAACACAGGAAAGACGACAAACCACAGACACACAAAACGAGACACAACATGGATCACTTACCAAATAAATAGGGGCTAGACGGAAGATTTCCAAAGCCCCTCCCTGTGCCGCTCTCACCAAGGAGATGGCGGTAATGGGGGAGAAGAAAGGCGTCACTGTGGAGGCGGGCTCCTGGCCCGGGCTGCTTTCACTGGATCTTCTGTGCCCTCCTGTCCTCTTGAAAAGTTGGGAATGGTTCCAAGACTCCAGATTGGACCTGACATTCACCTCCCTCTACCACCTCCAAGCATCCACGCCAGTGCCAGCAGTCAACACGCCACACCTGACATCTGGCGATTGTGTGGACTCAGAGTAAGCTTCATTGGCCATGCCAAAATGTGTGATTTCAATTCTCAAGCAAGCCTTCACCCAAAGTGCACAGACACCCATGCAAGTGTTCACCAAATCTTTTAACAAAACGACTCAAGCCTGCGAAAGTACTCATCCACCCCTCCACCCAGACTGCTCATCAAATCCTCCTCCGAATGCCAAAGGTACTCATGGAATTGCTTGGTCCACCCTACATGCACACTGGGCAAACACATGCACCCATACACACACACACACCCAGAGGAAAGCTGAGTGGTGCCACAAGTGACATAATCAGGATATTTTTGTACTCTCAAAATCACCAAGGGCTAGCCACGCCCTTGGAAGATAGAATTCTAGATGTATTCATGCCTAAGAAAGCAATCTCGTTGACATATCAGAAACTAGTCAACCATACACCCGACGCTCTCATACAACTCCGGCAAGAGTGGGAAACTCAAATCTTAAGAGTTAGAAGATGGAGAATGGCTGGAGACGCTGGCCTCTCCCAAGGAGGTAGCAATCTCCTCCAAGCTCAAGCTGGTGAGACTTAAAATACTACACCGGATATATCTCTCAGGACCGGCGTTGGTTAAGATGGGTTATAGGGAGAACTGAGGCTGTAGGCGACGATGCAGCGGGGAGGGTTCATTCATCCATATATTATGGGAATGTGTTCATGGGAAGAAATATAGGACGGAGGTGCTCCGCAGTATGACTGAGACATTGGGATTGGGTTTGGAACCCGAGGCCAAAAGATGTTTACTGAATATTTGGGAACCCACAAACCTCTGTGATAAGGAAAAAACATGGGTTACTTTGGGGCTAATGATCACTAAACGAAACATCGCAAAATTGTGGGGGCACAAGAAGCACTGACAGTGGGGATATGGAAAACAGATATGGATTGGTGCATGGCAAGGGAAAAACAAAAACAGTGTATGTGGCCCGGGGATGCCCGAAGAAGTGGATGCACACATGGGGCAAGTGGAACACAAACAGGTAATATTTGCGCTCCACCCTCCCTCCCTCCTCCCTTATGCTGGAAGAATGAGGAGACACATAAGTAAAGTTGTGGACATTGGAGACTGTATTTATGCCTAAAAGTCATATATCAACAATCCCGTGTTGTATGTATTACCACTGTTTTAGTCGTCAATAAAAAGATTTATCAAACAAATTACCAGGCGCTAAACAGGATGTTGTTTGAGTAATTTTAGCAAGATAAGCTAGTACCAAGAAGTCCTCCATTGCGGCTCTCAACCCAAAAATCTCTGTAGATCTGGTGAAGGACGAGGGGCGTCGCCCTTGAATCCAGGACTTTTTAGAAAATTAGCCAGATCTGTTCCTCTTTGGAATCTAAGTTAGAAATGGCACCTCCAGGGAGACACTGCCTTTTCCGCCCCATCAACTTGCAGTAAAGGAACAAAGGATGCTACTAGTCCCTGCTCTTGAGAATGTTGGATGATTCTAACCACAGGTCTCCCCAGGGAAGGACTCTGCCCCTAACCCTTCTGCCCATCACCTGTCATCCGCACAGATTTTGATTTTTGCAGATCTTTTTGCAGTTACCTCTCTAATAAAATCATTCAAGCTGCCAAGTTGTGCAGTTCACACAACCTTTTTTGCTAGTATAACCTACCCCATTGGGGCTCTTTTGTTTCTCCATTGGCTAGTGCTGTGTGTGATCCACTACATTGTAAATGCTATCAATTTCCCAACTTTAGATCCACTAATTTAAAAATATATTAACTATGTGCATGGTGGTATGTTGATTTTTTTAAGTGCGACACATAAAGTTTTTAATTTTCTTGAAAATACATCAGACATATAGTGCAGGGGCCTGGCTCTGAACCCTGTCGTTGGCGGAGTGCCTGCTGCAGTTCATACATATCATGTTGATCCATGCCAAGCACTGCTTGTGGTCAGTGGGCACGGCGTCTGTACCAGGAGCGGGCTGCGCTACTGTCGCTTTCGCAGCTCTCTAGCCTGCGATGCCTGGTCTTTAAAGCGAGTGCGCGTGCCTGGCGAATGTTGACCACAGAAGATGCTGAGTGCGAACGCAGTGAGCGTGGGACGCAGGGTGGCGGCATCAGATCTGCCCACGCGCTCTCAGGGAGGGCACCTTGTTGGGTCTTCAGACTGCAGTGACGAATACAGTGTGGAGGGGAACCCTCCCCTGGCCTCCCCTGGACCCTGGCATCCTGAGATGTGTGCCCACCTCTTGCCATGGCACTATGCTGATGATGATGAATGCGACTTGTAAAGCGTGCCTCTAGTCCAAGGGGCGTCCTGGCACTCTGCACAGGTCAGAATAGAAAATAGGTCCAGTTGTTTGTTCCTGCACAAAAACGCCAGGTTTTCAGCCTTTTTTACTTTGCTGCAGCAGCCTACCTGGAACTATCCTTAAGTTGGTTAGCGGAATTATTCCATTTCATGTCTCTTACCACTGGTCTGTTCTACAGAATGTTCTCTTCATGTCTGGTTTTGCACCTATTGTTTGTAAAGTATGTGTGTCAATTATGCACCATTTCATTCATTGTCATTGTGGAGTTTGGGTCTGTGAACCTCTAGTTTGTGGGAGATTAAACCATTGTACACCACAGAGTGTCTTCGAGGCACTAGGAAGACAACACATTTCTGGGTATAGACACCAGCAATCAGACTGAAGCTGGCAGCCCTGATGGAAGGTTAGCAGAAGAGGTGGAAGCATGGGGGCTTTTAGTTTCCCACTTTCTGAAGATGAGGAGATAAGACATTCCAGTGCCCGGGGCCCAGCAGATCAAGGGCCCCGACTACTCTCCCATCGGCGCTGAGTAACACTCAGACCCTTTATGAACCTTCAAGAGGATACCTGTGCCGGAGCAAGGCAGCGAGCTCCAGCCAGCATCTCTGTGAAAGGAGGGAAAGGTGCATGAGCACACTTCCTTCCACTTCACACACCGGTCTCTCTTGAGCACCCTTGATCTGACACAACATGCCCTGTGCTGCTCCAATTTAGGAAAGGGATGAAGACACACTTCATCACACTAACACAACATCACAATGCAGTAACAGTATGCTCCTGCTCCCAGAATCCACCTACCTCTGCAATCACTTGTTGACTGGGTCCTCGCCTTTGACTCTGTACAGAACTCTGCTGCCTTTGCATTATACAGATGCTTCATACGTACACACCGGTGGTAAATACTGACCCACTTAGAGCATATAATTCACCTAGAGAAGTCCTCTCCCTCACTCCAGATACTTGGACAACATCAGAACCTCCCTAAACCTCCTGCAAGGTGGGGGGGGGGGTGCACACACACAAAAAAAAGATATTATTATGAAGCCCGGCCATAGACCATATTGAAGTGTGATTTACTATTTTAACTCCTTGTGCCCGTTGATAGTAGGGTAGGTTTTTATAGCGGACAGAGGCAAATATAACTGCATTTTTAGTTTCTTTATATACTAACTCGAAAGTACCTAAATACACTACCGGGACCAGTCTTCCGCAAAAAAAGAAGCAGAGAACTCTGGGTAGTTACATGTTTAGGTGTAAAGCAGCTCCTGTATAGAGCACCGTCAACACCAGTGACACTCTAAATTTGCTCACCTCAAATGTCTGCTTTTCTATCAAAGTCTATAAGCATAGGATTAGCACCGTGCCATCCACGCCGAGATAGACGGGGACAAACTCTTTTGCCATTTATACAGCAAAGTCTTTAATCATAGGATTAGCACAGTGCTGTCCCTGCCGAGCTGTAAAATGACCAAAGCCTTTTACCACTCCAGGCACAGTATTACGGCTTTGGATTGGTAAAGTACCATTCAAGCCAACCTGAAATGAATAAAAGTAACCCCTGGCACATGTTTCGCTCTCATTAGAGCTCTTCAGAGTGGTATAGTTTTGTCCAGACACAAGGGAGCACCCAGTATAAGTCAAAACAATACCCTTGCAGGCACAGAGTGATGCATAAATCATGCAAAAAAGAAGGAGAGAACTCTGCGTAGTTCTAAAGTCTCTCTCTCTCTCTATATATATATATATATATATATATATATATATATATATATATATATATGTACACACTCATACACACACATACACACACAAACACAAACCCCCACACACTCACGCACATACACACACTCACACATATACACACTACATGCACACCCTTCCCCCGAAGCAAGGAAACATCAGCTCTTGATGCAACAGATTAGTATTATTGCTAGCATTAAGCGGGCGCGCACTAAACACATTAAATGCCACAGTGATTTCGTCAGACACAAACAACGTATACACAAATGCAGAAACGTGTGTACACTGGACTCATGCATCTTGTACAGGCTCTCACACAACAAAGTAGGATAGTATTCAGTACAAGCACACTTGTTTGCAAACGGGCAAGCTGGCGCGCTCTCAGAAACACAGCAACGCATACGAAATGGCGTTCATGTACACACAACTAAGCATTTTTGTGAACAAACATTGATGAAATATGTAAGTATGAATCTCTGAGGTGAGTTCACCGACAATCAGGCCTGTTGCACAAGCTGCTGTCTCTCAAACTAGTGAAGCCCTTCAGAGTATTGCATGTACATTGTATGTAAATAATGTCTTTTTTGTGTTTTCTCTAGTTATGGTCTGAGACATCTCGGGCCATATTATCAAGAAAGGGCAATACATTATCGCCGCTTTTATCTGCAGGAAACTGCCGATAAAGCGGCGATAATGGACTTGATAATATGCCCTTGTGAATACCCATAGAAGCCCAGGATCTGGTGTTAACCTGGGCTTCTACGGGAATTCACAAGGGCATAATATCAAGTCCATTATTGCCGCCTTATCGGCAGTTTCCTGCCGATAAAAGCAGTGATAATGTATTGGCCTTTCTTGATAATATGGCCCCAAGTCTGTAGTCCGTATATAGTCCATCTATAGTGCAGCTTTGTTCTGTTTCTACTGGATAACACTGACGCCTTATGAAGAGCTGTGCAAGGTGCAGTTTCTGACTAGTGCATTTTTTGTACAAAACTTCCACAAAAGAGTGCCCGCGCTGCACAAGAGAAAAAATGCACCATATCTTAGTCGATATAGTAAACTGTTTCTCTCTCCTTTGACTCAAGGCAGGGCAGCCACTTTGGTGCAGTTGCCTCGCGTCAAAGAATAATAAATCTGTGCCCGTGCGCCCCCAGCAGGCAAAACAAAGCCCTGCGGCCCGATGGACGGCCATATTGGGTGGAGTATTCGGCTGTTGGGAATGGGCAGCATTTGCTACAGTCTCGGGCAAATTTGTCTTTATTGGCAAATGCTTTCTATGTGAATGTAATTAAAATATCACCAATTCCGGAAGTGAACCCCTAACCGACTTGTTTCAAAAGCTCTAAAAATCAAGTGGTGCCTGGGAGCAGAAACTGGGACCCTGAGATCAGTTTAGAGGTATAGAACAGTCCAGCCTTTTCACTGGCTCTTGGGCTCCCATCTGCCTGAATCCGGATTTTATTTCCAAATAATTCAGCGCCTGGTTGAGACCCAGCACCTCAACTTTCAATGCAGGATACAGCCTTCTGAATGGAATGGAGTACATTTGCGGGGCTCAATTATGTCACGTCACTGCCCCATGAAAGTAAAGACGGTGTTTCACAATGTCAGAAAAAGATCTGATGAATGGAGTGTGTAGATACACAGCTCTAGAGTAGGGTAAGGTCTCCCAGGCTCAGTAGACCGCTCTTATTTATGCGATTTTATATAGCGCATACTTTACCCAGAGGTGTCAGAGTGTTTTATAATAGAGCGAAGTACATTAGAACAGACATTGCAGGTAACATGATAGAGTTGACTAGATGTATAACTACTAAAGTAACGAAGAGTGAGGGTTACATATTTACAAAATATAGATTTACTAAAAATTACACATTGCAAACTAACGTTGGAGACATATAACTTGTGCAAGGGAGTATAACTACTACAGTTACACAGAGTGATGGATATAATTTACAAAATACATATTTAATTTTAAAAACGTTTACACATTGCAAGCTAAAGATGGAGTGATTGGGTTTTCAAAAGTGCACGGTCCATCACAATGACGAACTACTTCTCCGTTAAGAAATAAGAAACAGAAAACTACTGTCTTTGGAAGAGAGGGGTTTTGAGGTCAATTTTTAAAGATGCGGAAAGAGGTGGTAGTGCGGAAGTAAGGAGGAAGTGAATTCCAAATTCTGGTCGCACTACCGGAGAAACATTGCGCCATAAGGCTTTCCCTTTTGAAAGTTTGAGGTTCGAGCAGAACGTTTTCAGCATTACGTGAGGGTCTTTGTCCATCTGAGATTTTGAGTGTGTTTGCTAGATAGCGACTGGTGAAAGTATGAATGGCTTTATGAGTGATACAAGCAGTCTTAAATATTGACCTGGCTTCGACAGGAAGCCAGCAAAGAGTTATCAGCATGGGCGTGATGTGTTTTTTTTTCTTTTGGCTCCGTAGACGCAGCGCACCACTGAATGAAGGACGGATTTTAAAGAAGAAAGGTGGATCTTGGGGGGTGCAGGGGGGCAAGCAAGGAGTGAACTCCAGTAGCCAAGTCCGGAGAAAACCAGCGATTGAACAACATTTTTCAAGTCTTGTTCGGAAATGAGACTTTGGATACCCCTGAGAAGGCAAAGCTGGTATTGTGCATCTTTGGCCACGGTGTTGATTTGGGAATGGAGGTTAAGTATCTCGTCCAGGATGACTCCTAGAGATTTAGCACTATCAACTAGGTTTGCAGTTGAGAATGTTCAGATTATCCATCCAAGATTTATACAGGCGGTGGGGAGTTTGAGATGAGAAGGAACTCAGTCTTTGAAGGATTTAGTCTTCGGAGGTGAGATGTCAGCCATACTTGGATAGAGTTGAGGGTGGTGGCCTGGAGTGAAATGTCATGTGCGGAGGTCACCTTGAGGTAGAGTTGTGTGTTGCCAGCAGAGAGGCGATAAGGGATCTCAGACTTTTGCTGTAGTTCTCCTAGAGGTCCCATGTAGAGATTGAACAGGGTGGGATCAAGGATAGAGCCTGGGGGGACACCATGATCAACAGCTTTCGATGTTGAGAGATAGTTTTCATCATCTGAGATCTGCCCGTGAGGTTTGATTCAACCCATCTAAGAACTATGCCTTCAAGACTTTTTCAATGTTTTACAGTCTTGAGAAGGGTGTCATGGTTTACAGTGTCAAAGGCTGCAGAGAGGTCAAGCAGGATCAGGAGGCAGGAGCTACTCGAGTCGAGTACATAGAGGGGATCATCGATCACATCTAGCAGCGCTGCTTCTGTGCTGCAGCCTTGATTGAAGCAAGATTGAAATGCATCAAGAAGGTTATTGCCCTTGATGTGTTGGGAGAGTTGTTCTGCAACATATCTTTCAGTGATTCTAGCAAGGAAAGGGTTGCTGGTGATAACGCAGAAGTTATTAAAGTCGTTGACATCATCGGATGGTTTCTTTAGTAGTGACCTACTTTGAGGACATCTAGAAAGAAACCTTGGCTGAGAGATAGGTTAATCAGATAAGACCAAACAGGAGCATTTGGGTGGAAAGGTTTATGGAGAGGCCGCTTGGGATAAGGTCCAGAGAAGGGTTCAAGGGTTTTGTTTAAAAAAAATTCTTGAGGAGGGTGTCAGAGGTGGTGACGGCAAAGCTGTGCCCGGAGCCATTGGATTTGCATCCCTCTTGTGGGATTGGATGTGACGTATGTACAAGGAATGAGTTAACTTTTGTGCCGAAGAATTGAAGAAATTCTTCTGCTTTCTTTGGTGGGTCTACAAATTTGATATTAGATGAGGAGTGGGTATTAGTGGTTGTTCTGATTAAGTCAAAAGGTTTCTTTGGTCTGTTCTTGGCCGAGTCAAGGAGGGTTCTGAAGTCATTCGATTTTTGGCTGAAAATGTGTTTGTGGTAATGTGCTCTAGCGTATCAGAGATTAGAAAGATTATTAGTAGTAGGTGATTGTCTCAATTTTTTCTCCAGGTACTTTAGATGTTTTCTTTCATCATAGAGGGACTTATTATACCATGGGGCAGAGGGTACAAGCCTTTTCCTTTTGCTTTGAAGTGGAGCTAACTTCTGCCCAAGTGCCTCACATCCTTCCTGGTAGAGCCCCACCTTATTTCTGTTCTTCTGCCTTTAGAAGTGCAGAAGTTCTGTTCCTGTGTTTCCGCCTTTTCTGTACAACCTACCTGTATGTATTGGAAGGAAGTTCCCTGCAAAACCTCACCACTGGCGTAACGAAAAGTGAGGGGGTCTCCCAGCACGGTACTTAGGGGGGCCCCTCTGGGCTCAATCAGGAGCTCTCTCGGCCACAGTTCAGGGCCGAGGGGGCCCCTTGGAGCTAGGGGCCCCCCTGCACCGCGTGGGCTGCAGGGGCCTGTGTTACACCCCTGAACCTTGCCAATTCTCACCTTTCACGCCCTCTGGGAGTCCTACATCCAGTTTCTAATGTCCCTGGAAGGAGCCTATGTGCTCAGAGCCATCACTAGAGGCGGTTCACTGTCCCAAGTATGGATGCCACAGTCTGGCACTGCACGGACACCACCTGCATACCATGCACAAGTCACACAAAGAGATCCTGGCAAGGAGGAGTTGGGGCTGGCTGCAGTGACGGGTGTACCACCACCATCACCAGTTAGTGCCTCTTCCAAGGGACCTAGAAGATTACAGCCCTTTGAGTATACCGCCAACTTCGCCGGTTAGTACCGCTGGGACCGAGAGGATTACAGCCCTTTGGGGGTACCACCGCCTTCCCCGGTTAGTACCACTGGGACTGAGAAGATTACAGCCCTTTGGGGGTACCACCGCCTTCCCCGGTTAGTACCGCTGGGACTGAGAAGATTACAGCCCTTTGGGGGTACCACCGCATTCACCAGTTAGTACCGCTGGGACCGAGAGGATTACAGCCCTTTGGGGGTACCACCGCCTTCCCCGGTTAGTACCACTGGGACTGAGAAGATTACAGCCCTTTGGGGGTACCACCGCCTTCCCCGGTTAGTACCGCTGGGACTGAGAAGATTACAGCCCTTTGGGGGTACCACCGCATTCACCAGTTAGTACCGCTGGGACCGAGAGGATTACAGCCCTTTGGGGGTACCACCGCCTTCCCCGGTTAGTACCGCTGGGACCGAGAGGGTTACAGCCCTTTGGGGGTACCACCGCCTTCCCCGGTTAGTAGCGCTGGGACCGAGAGGATTACAGCCCTTTGGGGGTACCACCACCATCACCAGTTAGTGCCTCTTCCATGGGACCTAGAAGATTACAGCCCTTTGAGTGTACCGCCAACTTCGCCGGTTAGTACCGCTGGGACCGAGAGGATTACAGCCCTTTGGGGGTACCACCACCGCCTTCACAGGCTAGAACCTCTTCCCCGGGACTCAGAAGATTAGAGCCCTTTGGGGGTACCACCGCCTTCCCCGGTTAGTACCGCTGGGACTGAGAAGATTACAGCCCTTTGGGGGTACCACCGCATTCACCAGTTAGTACCGCTGGGACCGAGAGGATTACAGCCCTTTGGGGGTACCACCGCCTTCCCCGGTTAGTACCGCTGGGACCGAGAGGGTTACAGCCCTTTGGGGGTACCACCGCCTTCCCCGGTTAGTAGCGCTGGGACCGAGAGGATTACAGCCCTTTGGGGGTACCACCACCATCACCAGTTAGTGCCTCTTCCATGGGACCTAGAAGATTACAGCCCTTTGAGTGTACCGCCAACTTCGCAGGTTAGTACCGCTGGGACCGAGAGGATTACAGCCCTTTGGGGGTACCACCGCCGCCTTCACAGGCTAGAACCTCTTCCCCGGGACTCAGAAGATTAGAGCCCTTTGGGGGTACCACCGCCTTCCCCGGTTAGTACCGCTGGGACCCAGAGGATTACAGCCCTTTGAGTGTACCGCCAACTTCGCAGGTTAGTACCGCTGGGACCGAGAGGATTACAGCCCTTTGGGGGTACCACCACCGCCTTCACAGGCTAGAACCTCTTCCCCGGGACTCAGAAGATTAGAGCCCTTTGGGGGTACCACCGCCTTCCCCGGTTAGTACCGCTGGGACCCAGAGGATTACAGCCCTTTGGGGTACTGCCGCCTTCACAGGCTAGAACCTCTTCCCGGGACTCAGAAGATTAGAGCCCTCGAGTTTCACCCCTTCCTCCACAGACAAGTTCTAACCACAGCTGTGCACCCCACTCACTTATTACACCCCTAACTTTGCAAGGACCCTACCTCAGGTGGTAGGGTGGGTCTGGTCTGCCAGAAGGCCTGGTCAGGCCACCTCGCGACCCCAAGACGTGTCCTTCCTCAGAGACCCTCACACTCTTCTCAAGACTTTGAGGTGCCCAGGGCCGGCTCTAGGCTCACGGAGGCCCTGAGCAGGGAGTGTAGGTAGGAGGCCCGAGGCCGCCAAATCCCTGCCAGGGGCCGCCACGCAAATATGTATCTAAGATATATATTGGCGTGGCGGCCCCAGGGGTTTGGCGGCCCTGTGCAGGTGCACAGCTTGCACATGCCTTAGGCCGGCCCTGAGGTGCCGCCCTCACCTCCCCCTTCTCCTTCTCAGCTCCACCTCACAATTAAAAGCAAAAGTCCATTATTTCAGAAAGAGGAAACACACAACTTGTAATTGCCACACAATAGAGGGTCTCTCTCAGCTTTGGACTCTCGCCTCAGACCTCAAAATAAACTACAAAACAAGTGCGTCAGATCTGTCATGAGAGGGGCGTGTGCTGACGCCCCTCCCATCCCCTCCTTTCATCCGCGGGGTGGCAGGGGCAGCGGGCGGGTGCCCCACTCAGGGCATTTCAACACTTCAAGGGCATTCAAAGGGAGTCCTTTCGGGGCCGTTAGCGCGCGGAGTGTGTTCATTTCCTTGACATGCCGGCGAGCGCACAGTCACGAAGGGAAACGCCGAGATTCATCAGTCTGTTTCCGGGGGTTGCGGGGCGCACGCGGGCGACGCCCCTCCTGCTAAAAGGAAATCACTGACGTCTGACGGTCTGTGTATGAAATATACACTCATTCGGGGACAGAACCCGCAATCTCACGTACACGACATGGTTAATGTGTGTGAAGCTCCGGAGGCAACACAGGGCGTGGTGGTGGGGCTCCCTACACTCACCCTGATCCCACAAAACTGCAGCAACGCAAGGCACAGCGCCCTGAGGCTGTCTGGGCGCTACCTGAGCACAACCATTGCTGCCACAGAGGTGTGCACACTCCCTCCCTCACTCCAACTCCTTGTGGCAGTCATGGCCACGCCCTCTGTGGTGGGCGTGGGAGGGAGGGCGTGGCTCTGCCCTCTCCCACTGGTCCTCTGTTCCCTCTCTCTGTCTGTCACATCTAACATCTAAGGAGTAGCAAGGAAAATACAATGAGCCCTCTTTGAGCTCGATGACATTAAAAATGGATCTAAGTGAGGGATTTCTCATTTTGCTTTGAAAGCTAGTGAATACTGTTCACTCATGGGAAATTTGTAAAAATATTGTATTTTACATCATGATTTTAAAGGAATTTGATCAAAAACTGCATTTACCTGTATTTATTTCCTTCTTTCTTTTGTTTTATTCTTTTTTCATCGTGTTCTCCTTCCTTTCTATCTTTTGTGCTTTTATTCTTCCTTTACTTCTTTGCTTTCTCCTATCGTTCCTCTTTTCATATTTCTTTCCGTCTGTCCATCCTTCTTTCGTTCATTTCTCATTGTTTCTATCTTTCTGTCCTTCTGATATTCCTATTTCATTTTCGCTCCATACTTTTTCCTATTCATTCATTCTTTTCTTGTTTCTCCCTTCCTTTCTTCTTCTCATCATCGTATCCTTCCTTCTCTCCTTTAATCTGTCATTCCTTTTGTAGTCCTTCAATTTGTTAATTCTTTTTCTTCTTTCCTTACTTTGTCCTTACGTCTGTCTCCCTTTCCATTATTTCATTCTATTTTCCAGCTCTCCTCATTTCTTTCCCTCCATCAATTTTTCGTTTTATTTACGCCTACTATCTTTCTTCCTTCTTTTTTATTAATATAGTTATTTATTATTTTCATTAATCTTTTCAGTCTTTTTCCATCCTGCTTCTTTTTTGTTTTCTATATTTCTCTCCGTATTTGCATTCTTTTTTCCTTTCTTCCTTCACACTCTCTGACTCCATTTGCTCTCATTTATATTTTCTTTAGCATTTAAACTATTTCTCTTTCTGTCTGCCTCCATTTTTGGCTACTTTGGCACCTCGTGGTTCCCATCACCCAGCTGTGCAGGTCAAAGGTAGAAAGGAATTCAAAAATATGGGGGGAGCAAGAGGGGTATGCTAGGTCCACCCTCCTAGTTCAGTCATAAAACACAAAAATCTGAATTCTCAGATAAAGGACCTAGCTATGAAAACAAAGAGGTAAAACATGCTCAATGTCAGAAAAAATTATAAAGAAGGAAAAATGTCCTTTGTTGAGTCCCCTCACTCACCAGGGTTTCCCCACGGTGACATGCTTCATCATAGGGGCCATCCCAACCCGCTGCGGGTTGAGGCGTGCTACGACTTGCGGCACTACGTAGGAGCACTGTTTTTGTGAGTGACAATGTGTAGTGCGGTGATGTGGGTGGAGTGGTGAATTTAAAAATACCTAACTAGTGGGCGAATTAAAATTTATTCAGGCTCCTTGATGATATGTTAAAAACGGGTTGGTCCCTCGGGTTCCTGTCTATAATGGGTCAGGGATCCCTAGTAGACGTCAACTAGTTTCGAGCATCCCCAGTGCTCTTCTTCAGGACAAACAGGGTCCAGCCCTGCGTGTACCACTCCTAAATAGTAACATAAAGTGAGAAAAATTGGAAATGCTGCAAAGAATATAAGCAGGCAAGATTAATACATACGATGCACTGATCACGTAGTATTAGTTAAATGGCACTAAAGTGCGTCATGGTCTGTGGGGGCTTGGAGACGTTCTATCCCGAATGTTGGAGTCAATATCCAATATATATGTGGTCGTGAGGGTGATCAGGTTAGCATACCGGAGAGCCTTAACGTCCAACCACCCTTGACCTTCTGTTAGTCTGTGGCGTCCAGCTGGACTCGCACTGGCCTCTGGGTCATCCACGTGGAATGGGCGGAGCGTTCAGCTACTGCAGAGTCGGAGGGGAGGGGGGTTTGTGGGGGCACCTGTACTGCTCATTTAGAAGGCAAGGCTGGAGGACTGCGATGCCCATGGCAGTCAAAGGGGCTGTGCAGCACAATGGGAGTGAGGGCGCTGCGATGTATATGGGGAAGCAGGGGGCTTGAGGGGCAGGGGAAGCAGGGGGCTGTGATGTATATGGGGAAGCAGGAGGCAGTGATGCACAGGGTAAGCTAGAGGGCGGCAATTTATGTGGGAAGCAGGGGGCTGCGATGTATATGGGGAAGCAGGGGGCTGTGATGTATATGGGGAAGCAGGGGGCTGTGATGTATATGGGGAAACAGGGGGCTGTGATGTATATGGGGAAGCAGGGGGCTGTGATGTATGTGGGGAAGCAGAGGGCTGTGAAGCTCAGGGGAAGCAGGAGGATGTGATGTATATGGGGAAGCAGGCAGCTGTGATGTATATGGGAAAGCAGGGGGTTTGAGGCACAGGGGAAGCAGGGGGCTGTGACGCACAGGGAAGCAGGGGAAATGATGCACGGGGAAGCAGGGGGCTGTGATGTATAAGGGGAAGCAGGGGACTTGAGGCACATGGGAGGCCGCTGGGCTGTGATGTATATATGGAGGCAGGGGCCTTGAGGCACATGGGAAGCAGGGGGCTGTGACGCACCTGGAAAGGCAGCTGGGCTGTGACGTATATGGAGTGGCAGGGAGCTTGAGGCCCATGCCTCACAGAGGGTACTGTGAGGCCCATGGGAGGCAGGAGATACTATGAGGCAAGTAGTACTGTGGCGGTATCCAGTCTTGTCCCAGGTGAGGGAGGGTCTGGCGGAATCCAGTCTTGTCCCAGGTGAGGGAGGGTCTGGCGGTATCCAGTCTTGTCCCAGGTGAGGGAGGGTCTGGCGGTATCCAGTCTTGTCGCAGGTGAGAGAGGGTCTGGCGGAATCCAGTCTTGTCAAAGGTGAGAGTGTGTCTGGGGTATCCAGTCTTGTCCCAGGTGAGGGAGTGTCTGGAGGTATCCAGTCTTGTCTCAGGCCAGGGAGTGTCTGGTGGAATCCAGTCTTGTCACAGATGAGGGAGTGTCTGGCCGTATCCAGTCTTGTCCCAGGTGAGAGCGTGTCTGGCGGTATTCAGTCTTGTCCCAGGTGAGGGAGGGTCTGGTGGTATCCAGTCTTGTCCCAGGTGAGGGAGTGTCTGGTGGAACCCAGTCTTGTCCCAGATGAGGGAGTGTCTGGCCGTATCCAGTCTTGTCCCAGGTGAGGGCAGGTCTGGTGGTATTCAGTCTTCTTCCAGGAAGGGATGGTCAGGTGGTATCCAGTCTTGTCCCAGGTGAGGGAGGGCCTGGTGGTATTCAGTCTTCTCCCAGGTGAGGGATGGTCAGGTGGTGTCCAGTATTGTCCCGGGTGAGAGAGGGTCTGGTGGTATTCAGTCTTGTACCAGGTGAGGGGGGGTCTGGTGGTATTCTATCTTGTCCCAGGTGAGGGAGGGTCTAGTGGTATTCAGTCTTGTCCCATGTGAGGGCAGGTCTGGGGGTATCCAGTCTTGTCCCAGGTGAGGGTGGGCCAGGTGGTATCCAGTCTTGTCCCAGGTGAGGGCAGGTCTGGGGGTATCCAGTCTTGTCCCAGGTGAGGGAGGGTCTGGTGGTATCCAGTCTTGTCTGGCGGTATCCAGTCTTGTCCCAGGTGAGGGAGAGTCTGGTGGTATCCAGTCTTGTCCCAGGTGAGGGAGTGTCTGGTGGAAACCAGTCTTGTCCCAGGTGAGGGAGTGTCTGGCGGTATCCAGTCTTGTCCCAGGTGAGGGAGGGTCTGGCGGTATCCAGTCTTGTCCCAGGTGAGGGAGGGTCTGGTGGTATCCAGTCTTGTTCCAGGTGAGGGAGGGTCTGGTGGTATCCAGTCTTGTCCCAGGTGAGGGAGGGTCTGGCGGTATCTAGTCTTGTTCCAGGTCAGGGAGGGTCTGGCGGTATCCATTCTTGTCCCAGGTGAGGGTGGGTCTGGTAGTATCCAGTCTTGTCGCAGGTGAGGGAGGGTCTGGTGGTATCCAGTCTTGTCCCAGGTGAGGGAGGGCCGGTGGTATTCAGTCTTCTCCCAGGTGAGGGATGGTCAGGTGGTTTCCAGTCTTTTCCCAGGTGAGTGAGGGCCTGGTGGTATTCAGTCTTCTCCCAGGAAGGGATGGTCAGGTGGTATCCCATCTTGTCCCAGGTGAGGGAGGGCCTGGTGGTATTCAATCTTCTCCCAGGTGAGGAAGGGTCTGAAGGTATCCAGTCTTGTCCCAGGTGAGGAAGGGTCTGGAGGTATCAATTCTTGTCCCAGGTGAGGGAGTGTCTGGTGGAATCCAGGCTTGTCCCAGATGAGGGAGTGTCTGGCCTTATCCAGTCTTGCCCCAGGTGAGAGCGTGTCTGGCGGTATTCAGTCTTGTCCCAGGTGAGGGAGGATCTGGCGGAATCCAGTCTTGTCCCAGGTGAGGGAGTGTCTGGTGGAATCCAGTCTTGTCCCAGGTGAGGGAGTGTCTGGTGGAATCCAGTCTTGTCCCAGATGAGGGAGTGTCTGGCCTTATCCAGTCTTGCCCCAGGTGAGAGCGTGTCTGGCGGTATTCAGTCGTGTCCCAGGTGAGGGAGGGTCTGGCGGAATCCAGTCTTGTCCCAGGTGAGGGAGGGTCTGGTGGTATCAAGTCTTGTCCCAGGTGAGGGAGGGTCTGGCAGTATCCAGTCTTATCCCAGGTGAGAGAGGGTCTGGCGGTATCCAGTCTTGTCCCAGGTGAGGGAGGGTCTGGTGGTATCCAGTCTTGTGCCAGGTGAGAGAGGGTCTGGCGGTATCCAGTCTTGTTTCAGGTGAGGGAGGTCTGGCGGTATCCAGTCTTGTCCCAGGTGAGGGAGGGTCTGGCGGTATCCAGTCTTGTACCAGGTGAAGGAGGATCTGGCGGTATCCAGTCATGTTCCTGGTGAGGGAGAGTCAGGTGGTATCAAGTCTTGTCCCAGGTGAGGGAGGGTCTGGCGGTATCCAGTCTTGTTCCAGGTGAGGGAGAGTCTGGTGGTATCAAGTCTTGTCCCAGGTGAGGGAGGGTCTGGCGGTATCCAGTCTTGTTCCAGGTGAGGGAGGGTCCGACGGTATCCAGTCTTGTCCCAGGTGAGAGAGGGTCTGGCGGTATCCAGTCTTGTCCCTGGTGAGGGAGGGTCTGATGGTATCCAGTCTTGTCCCAGGTGAGAGAGGGTCTGGCGGTATCCAGTCTTGTCCCAGGGGAGAGAGGGTCTGGAGGTATCCAGTCTTGTCCCAGGTGAGGGAGGGTCTGGCGGTATCCAGTCTTGTCCCTGGTGAGGGAGGGTCTGATGGTATCCAGCCTTGTCCCAGGTGAGAGAGGGTCTGGCGGTATCCAGTCTTGTCCCAGGGGAGAGAGGGTCTGGCGGTATCCAGTCTTGTCCCAGGTGAGAGAGGGTCTGGCGGTATCCAGTCTTGTCCCAGGGGAGAGAGGGTCTGGAGGTATCCAGTCTTGTCTCAGGCCAGGGAGGGTCTGGCGGTATCCAGTCTTGTCTCAGGTGAGAGAGGGTCTGGCGGTATCCAGTCTTGTCTCAGGTGAGGGAGGGTCTGGCGGTATCCAGTCTTGTCCCAGGGGAGAGAGGGTCTGGCGGTATCCAGTCTTGTCCCAGGTGAGAGAGGGTCTGGAGGTATCCAGTCTTGTCGGTAACAAGACAAAATATTGAATTCAAAATATAGAATAGGCATAATATCGAAGTCAAAATATCGAATGGACAAAATATCGAATGGACAGAATATAGTGGTGAAAAATATCGAATTGAAGGTAAGTAATATAATATTGATTTTTTAAAATATAGAAAGTCAAAATATCAAAGTATATAATATAGTTAATAAAATATATCGAATTTTTAACAATATCGAATTTTTTAAAGTGTTTTGTATGTTAGTATATTTGTGAAAAGTGTATTTTTTTGCAATTTATTTTAAGTAATGAATATTATGTTATTTAATTTTTGCGTAATTTAATTCAGTAGCGGGTTGTGGGTTTATAGGCGAATAGGGTGGGCAGTAATTTAATTATATTAAATTAAATATTAATTTTTAGAAATTACTAATTATTTTTAATTACATTTTGCATTTCAGTTCTGTAGCGGGTTGTGGGTTTATAGGGGAATAGGGCGGGAAGTAATTTAATTGTAATTATTTAAATATGTTAATTTATTTATAGGTATTCATTTTGAATTAATTGTTAATGAATTTTTAATGGGTAATTAATTCATTTTAAACTGGTAATTAGTTTTTATTAATTGATTAATTTATAATTATGTTAATTTTATTAATTTATATTCTGTAATGGGTTGTGGGTTTATAGGGAAATAGGGTGGGAAGTAATTTAATTGTAATCAATTAAATATGTTAATTTATTTATTGGTATTCATTTTGAATTAATTGTTAATGAATTTTTAATTGGTAATTAATTATTTTTAATTGGTAATTCATTTTTATTAATTGATTGATAATTACATTAATTTTATTAATTTATTTTCCGTAGCGGGTTGTGGGTTTATAGGGGAATAGGGTGGGAAGTAATTTAATTGTAATTAAGTAAATCATTTTTATTTATTTATTGGTATTAATTTTTAATTTATTGTTAATTAATTGTTAATTGGTAATTAATTTGTATTAATAGGTAATTAATTTTAATAACTTATATTTATTTGTATTCTTAATTGATTATTTATTACATTATATTAAATTGGTAATTACTTTTAATTAATGTTTTATTGGTATTGATATTTAATTTATTTTTATTAATATATTAAATCTTTACTTTCCCTACTGTTGCACTCTCTGGAGTGGGAATAGTAATTTTTACCCCTACGCTATCCAACGTTTTCCCTACTGTTGCACTCTCTGGAGTGGGAATAGTAATTTTTACCCCTACGCTATCCAACGCTTTCCCTACTGTTGCACTCTCTGGAGTGGGAATAGTAATTTTTACCCCTACGCTATCCAACGCTTTCCGTACTGTTGCACTCTCTGGAGTGGGAATAGTAATTTTTACCCCTACGCTATTCAACGCTTTCCCTACTGTTGCACTCTCTGGAGTGGGAATAGTCATTTTTACCCTCCCGCTATCCAACGCTTTCCCTACTGTTGCACTCACTGGAGTGGGAATAGTTATTTTTACCCTCCCACTATTGAACGCTCTCCCTACTGTTGTACTCACTGGAGTGGGAATAGTAATTTTTACCCCTACGCTATCCAACGCTTTCCCTACTGTTGCACTCATTGAAGTGGGAATACTAATTTTTACCCCTACGCTATCCAACGCTTTCCCTACTGTTGCACTCACTGGAGTGGTAATAGTAAATTTTATCCTACCGCTATCCTTCAGTAAAAATATTCTATATTTTTTATTAATATAGCGTTAAATATATTTGTATTGAAAAAAAATTATGTTTATTTTTTTTACTTAAATTAATTATTTAATAATTTTAAGGTTAGTTAAGTATTTTTAAGTATGTTTAAGTTAATTATGTTTAATATTTCATTAATTGTAAATTCATTTTTAAGACATTTAAAAAAATGCGATATTTTGACTATAGTTTTTTTAGCGATATTTTTGATTCAATATTTTTGTACTTACCTGTTTGTAGATAGGACTTCGATATTTTTGCATTCTGTATGTTTTCTTCAATATTTTGTCCATTCTATATTTGTGTACTCGATATTATGTCAGTGATCCGTCTTGTCCCAGGTGAGGGAGGGTTTGGTGGTATCCAGTCTTGTCCCAGGTGAGGGAGGGTCCAGTCATGTCCCAGGTGAAGGAGAGTCTGGCGGTATCCAGTCTTGTCCTAGGTGAGGGAGGGTCTGGTGGTATCCAGTCTTGTCCCAGGTGAGGGAGTTTCTGGTGGAAACCAGTCTTGTCCCAGGTGAGGGAGGGTCTGGCGGTATCCAGTCTTGTCCCAGGTGAGGGAGGGTCTGGTGGTATCCAGTCTTGTCCCAGGTGAGAGAGGGTCTGGTGGTATCCAGTCTTGTCCCAGGTGAGGGAGGATCTGGCGGTATCCAGTCGTGTCCCAGGTGAGGGAGTGCCTGGTGGTATCCATTCTTGTCCCAGGTGAGAGAGGGTCTGGCGGTATCCAGTGTTCTTCCTTGTAAGGGAAGGCCTGGTGGTATCCAGCCCTATCACCAATCAGAGTCCTGCTGGTTCAGTGTTGCGTCCGCTGAGAGCACACCACGTCTGTGTAAAAAGTCTTGAAACAAACTCAACGAAATTCATTGATACATAGTTGTTAGGTCGAATCTGTGTATGATTTTGAGTTCAACTCAAAGGTCCATCGCGTTACTGACGTGAAATGTACACAGAAGGGTCACAATCATCGAGGAATGCTCTGAGAGTCAGATGGGATTCTGTTCTACCTGTAACTTGTAGTTTGTTTCCGGTAGTTTTACACTGGTGTGCCTGCTGCTCACGAGATGCTATGTGACGTGCAAAAGGCATTGGGAAGACCGATTGTACTAACGGACTAAGCTCACAACGAGGCGTGGCATTCACCAATGAAGGTGTTTGAAATTAATTTATGTCGTGGACTGTTTTTGGAAATGTTCTTCGCTTTTACCATGAGTCCATTCGAGAAACAATTGTGCACAACTGCTTCGTTGTGTCAATTCAAGGGCCTGGAAAATGACCAGATCACTTGTCGCACGAGAACGTTCTGACGTAGGATCCTTAGGACTGGCTCTGGTGTAGAGAAAGATCTACCCCTAAACGGGAATTCCTCATCCTTTCACCGCCTGCAGTGAACGACTGCCATGCAGGTTCGAACACCCGTGTGAGGAAGGGACTTCCTGCCATTGGTCAGGACCACGCGCAGGGCTTTGAGCGACAAGTGGATGGAGCAATCCACACCTCTTCTTCCTCACAGAAGAGTCCTGCGGTTCTCTGGTTGGCCATTGGCCCCATCTTCACCCTCTCGGTTTGCACAACACGAGAGTATTGAGTTCTAGTGGTGCAACTGAATCAAGGCCACTGACTAATATGGAGTATAGACTAGTCTAAAATCCAGGGCCGGCTTGGGGGCAGTGCGACCGGTGCGGCTGCACTGGATGCTGACCTGGAAGGGGGCACCGAACTAAGGAGGGGGTGGGGGGGCTCTCTGTTTAGCACAAACTAAAAGCACCTGCTGCAGTGTTCCCTGTGTGTCCAGTTTTCAGGCAACATTAAAAATGTCAAGATAACTCTTGTAATTAATGTTCCTGCTAGAGAGAGAGATCAGAGTTTTGTCTAGTGGCAGTTTTGACTCACCGTTAAGTAGCACAAAGGGTTAATGTGCCTGCTGCAAAGAACAGATCTATATTCTATGGGGATATGGAGAGGTATGGGGCACTTTTGCTGGATGGTAGTGAGGGACCACAAGGAGGAGTTCGGGGGGGGGGGAACTGGAGGGGGGGCAGGTGTCAAAAAAGATTGTTGCACAGAGCGCCACCAGCGCTCAAGATGGCCCTGTCAGCAACATCCAGAATGCCAGTGAGCTCGGCCACGGCCCCCAGAACGAGTGGTAACAACAGGTAGTATTGCCCGCATTGTAACGGCATGCGTGATTCTATCATACAACCGCATCAGATGGACTTCAATCTCTAAACTTCCCTTCTAAGATATATGGATAGCGAGATCTGTTTTTATATAAACAGAATGTGAATAGTGGCAGCTTCTTATCTGACACCAAGAGGCCTTTTACTGACATTATATAATGTGTTTGTGAAGTCTGCTCCAAGTGGTCTGTGTCCCCCCTCATGGTGTTAAAAGCCTAGTGGGTATAGGAAATGCCTTAGAAGGGATGAAGATGATACTCGTTAGTATGGAAACCTCCAGCTCAGAATAGTGACTATGGGATGGAACCTGAAGAAGGATTATCAATGGAATGGTGTTTTTGGACCCAAACTCCATCAGTTGAAACAAAATCTTCAAGAAGGATACAGATGGACAAGACAACCCTACCCGCACATTTCAAGTAACTGTTCTCAGTTGCTATTAAGCGCTTACCGGACTTCACCGAACAGTGGATGTGTGCCTTGGACTCGTAGTAGACCCAGTCGAATCCGGCTTCTGCCGCTAGCCGGGCCAGCATGCCGTACTTGTTACGGTCCCGGTCTGAGGTGGTAATGTCCACCGCTCGTCCTTCATAGTGCAGCGACTCATCAGAGTGGTGACCATCTTCATCCCAGCCCTCGGTGACCCGCAGTTTGACCCCGGGCCACTGGTTCATGACAGAGATGGCCAGGGAGTTGAGCCGGTCTTTGCAGCGCTGGCGGGGACAAGATGAGAAACGCTTTTAGGGTCATGCAGTTACACCCCCCACTACCTCCCTGAGAGTTTAATTCAATTCAATTCATGGCATTTATAGAGCGCACAGCTACTTCCGAGGAGGTGTCCGGGCACACGCTTAGACCAGACTCATAGTTTGCTGCTTTGCCCTCATTATACAACAACTTACAAGAGTGCAATACACCAATTATACACACACACTTCCAAGGGTGCAGTGCACCAATTATACAAAACAGTTCCAAGGGTGCAGTGCACCAATTATACACAAACAGTTCCAAGGCTGCAGTGAACCAGTTATATAAGCACGCTTCTAGGGGTGCAGTGCACCAAGTATATAAACATGCTTCTAAGGGTGCAGTGCAACAAATATATCAACATGCTTCCAAGGGTGCAGTGCATTAATTATAAACACGCATCTAAGGGTGCAGTGCACCAATTATATAAACAAGCTTCCAAGGGTGCATTGCAACAATTATATAAACACACTTCCGTGGGTGCAGTGCACCAATTATATATTCACGCTACCAAAGGTGCATTGCAACAATTATATAAACACGCTTCTAAGGGTGCATTGCAACAATTATATAAACACGCTTCCAAGGGTGCAGTGTAACAATTATATCAACACGCTTCTATGGGTGCAGTGCCACAATTATATAAACATGTTTCTAAGGGTGCAGTGCACCAATTATATAAACATGCTTCTAAGGGTGCAGTGCAACAAATATATTAAAACGCTTCCGAGGGCGCAGTGCACCAATTATGTAAACACGCTTCCAAGGGTGCAGTGCACCAATTATATAAAAATGCTTCCAAGGGTCAGTGCACCAATTATATGAACGCATCTAAGGGTGCAGTGCACCAATTATATAAACACGCTTCCAAGTGTGCAGTGCACCAATTATATAAACACGCTTCCAAAGGTGCAGTGCACCAATTATATAAACACGCTTCCAAGGGTGCAGTGCAACAATTATATAAACACGCTTCCAAGGGTGCAGTGCACCAATTATATAAACACGCTTCCAAGGGTGCAGTGCACCAATTATATAAACACGCTTCCAAGGGTGCAGTGCAACAATTATATAAACACGCTTCCAAGGGTGCAGTGCACCAATTATATAAACACGCTTCCAAGGGTGCATTGCAACAATTTAATAAACACACTTCCAAGGGTGCATTGCAACAATTATATAAACACACTTCAGAGGGTGCAGTGCACCAATTATATAAACACGCTTCCAAGGATGCATTGCAACAATTATATAAACACACTTCTAAGAGTGCATTGCAACAATTATATAAACACGCTTCTAAGGGTGCAGTGCACCAGTTATATAAACACGCTACCAAGGGTGCATTGCAACAATTATATAAACACGCTTCCAAGGGTGCAATGCACCAATTATATAAACACGCTTCCAAGGGTGCAGTGCACCAATTATATAAACACGCTTCCAAGGGTGCAGTGCACCAATTATATAAACACGTTTCCAAGGGTGCAGTGCATCAATTATATAAACACGCTTCCAAGGGTGCAGTGCAACAATTATATAAACACGCTTCCAAGGGTGCAGTGCACCAATTATAAAAACACGCTTCTAAGGGTGCGGTGCACCAATTATATAAATACGCTTCCAAGGGTGCAGTGCATCAGTGATATAAACACGCTTCTAAGGGTGCAGTGCGTCAATTATATAAACACGCATCCAAGGGAGCAGTGCACCAATTATATAAACACGCTTCTAAGGGTGCATTGCACCAATTATCTAAACACGCTTCTCAGGGTGCATTGCAACAATTATATAAACACGCTTCTAAGGGTGCTGTGCAACAATTTTATAAACACGCTTCTAAGGGTGCAGTGCACCAATCATATAAGCCAATTATATAAACACGCTTCTAAGGGTGCATTGCAACAATTATATAAAAATGCTTCAAGGATGCATTGCAATAATTATATAAACACACTTCCAAGCGTGCATTGCAACAATTATATAAACACATTTCTGAGGGTGCAGTGCACCAATTATATAAACACGCTTCAAAGGGTGCATTGCAACAATTATATAAACACGCTTCTAAGGCTGCTTTGCAACAATTATAAAAATACACTTCCAAGGGTGCAGTGCAACAATTACATAAACACGCTTCTAAGGGTGCAGTGCAACAATTATATAAACACGCTTCTAAGGATGCAGAGCACAAATTATATAAACACGCTTCTAAGAGTGCAGTGCAACAATTATATAAACACGCTTCTAAGGGTGCAGCGCACCAATTATACAAATCAATTATATTAACACGCTTCTAAGGGTGCATTGCAACAATTATATAAACACGCTTTTAAGGGTGCAGTGCAACAATTATATAAACACGCTTCTCAGGGTGCAGTGCAACTATTATATAAACACGCTTCTAAGGGTGCAGTGCAACTATTATATAAACCAATTATATAAACACGCTTCTAAGGGTGCATTGCAACAATTATATAAACACGCTTCCAAGGGTGCATTGCAACAATTATATAAACACGCTTCTCAGGGTGCAGTGCAACTATTATATAAACATGCTTCTAAGGGTGCAATGCAACAATTATATAAACACGCTTCTAAGGGTGCAGTGCACCAATTATATAAACACGCTTCCAAGAGTGCATTGCAACAATAATATAAACACACTTCTAAGGGTGCATTGCAACAAATTTATAAACACGCTTCTAAGGCTGCAGTGCAACAATTATATAAACCAATTATATGAACACGCTTCTAAGAGTGCATTGCAAAAATGTATATAAACACGCTTCTAAGGGTGCAGTGCATCAATTATATAAACACGCTACCAAGGGTGCATTGCAACAATTATATTAACACACTTCTAAGGGTGCATTGCAACAATTATATAAACACGCTTCCAAGGGTGCAGTGTAACAATTATATAAACACGCTTCTATGGGTGCCGTGCCACAATTATATAAACATGCTTCTAAGGGTGCAGTGCACCAATTATATAAAAACGCTTCTAAGGGTGCAGTGCAACAATTATATAAACACGCTTCCAAGGGTGCAGTGCACCAATTATATAAACACGCTTCCAAGGGTGCAGTGCACCAATTATATAAACACGTTTCCAAGGGTGCAGGGCATCAATTATATAAACACGCTTATATGGGTGCAGTGCAACAATTCTATAAACACGCTTCCAAGGGTGCAGTGCACCAATTATATAAACACGCTTCTAAGGGTTCGGTGCACCAATTATATAAACACGCTTCTAAGAGTGCAGTGCAACAATTATATAAACACGCGTCTAAGGGTGCAGTGCACCAATTATACAAACCTATTATATTAACACGCTTCTAAGTGTGCAGTTCAACAATTATATAAACACGCTTCTCAGGGTGCAGTGCAACTATTATATGAACATGCTTCTAAGGGTGCAATGCAACAATTATATAAACTCGCTTCTAAGGGTGCAGTGCACCAATTATATAAACCAATTATATAAATACGGTTCTAAGAGTGCATTGCAACAATTATATAAACACGCTTCCAAGGGTGCATTGCAACAATTATATAAACACACTTCCAAGGGTGCATTGTAACAATTATATAAACACACTTCCGAGGGTGCAGTGCACCAAATATATAAACACGCTTCCAAGGGTGCATTGCAACAATTATATAAACACGCTTCCAAGGATGCAGTGTAACAATTATATAAACACGCTTCTAAGGGGGAAGTGCAACAATTATATAAACACGCTTCTAAGGGTGCAGTGCAACAAATATATAAACCAATTATATGAACACGCTTCTAAGGGTGCAGTGCACCAATTATATAAACAAGCTTCCAAGAGTGCATTGCAACAATAATATAAACACACTTCTAAGGGTGCATTGCAACAAATGTATAAACACGCTTCTAAGGCTGCAGTGCAACAATTATATAAACCAATTATATGAACACGCTTCTAAGAGTGCATTGCAAAAATTATATAAACACGCTTCTAAGGGTGCAGTGCATCAATTATATAAACACGCTACCAAGGGTGCATTGCAACAATTATATTAACACACTTCTAAGGGTGCATTGCAACAATTATATAAACACGCTTCCAAGGGTGCAGTGTAACAATTATATAAACACGCTTCTTTGGGTGCCGTGCCACAATTATATAAACATGCTTCTAAGGGTGCAGTGCACCAATTATATGAAAACGCTTCTAAGGGTGCAGTGCACCAATTATATAAACACGCTTATATGGGTGCAGTGCAACAATAATATAAACACACTTCTAAGGGTGCATTGCAACAAATGTATAAACACGCTTCTAAGGCTGCAGTGCAACAATTATATAAACCAATTATATGAACACGCTTCTAAGAGTGCATTGCAAAAATTATATAAACACGCTTCTAAGGGTGCAGTGCATCAATTATATAAACACGCTACCAAGGGTGCATTGCAACAATTATATTAACACACTTCTAAGGGTGCATTGCAACAATTATATAAACACGCTTCCAAGGGTGCAGTGTAACAATTATATAAACACGCTTCTTTGGGTGCCGTGCCACAATTATATAAACATGCTTCTAAGGGTGCAGTGCACCAATTATATGAAAACGCTTCTAAGGGTGCAGTGCACCAATTATATAAACACGCTTATATGGGTGCAGTGCAACAATTCTATAAACACGCTTCCAAGGGTGCAGTGCACCAATTATATAAACACGCTTCTAAGGGTTCGGTGCACCAATTATATAAACGCGCTTCTAAGAGTGCAGGGCAACAATTATATAAACACGCTTCTAAGGGTGCAGTGCACCAATTATACAAACCAATTATATTAACACGCTTCTAAGTGTGCAGTGCAACAATTATATAAACACGCTTCTCAGGGTGCAGTGTGTTAGACCTGGCACCTTGGCGTGAGTTTCCCTTCCACTTTTTGCTGTTGTGCCTCCAATGTTTTGATGGTGTCTGCTACTCAGGGCACTACGCCACGGCCAACCCGTGCCGCAGTGCAAGTGCTCCCTACTGTAAAGTGTACATATGATTGATGTCCATGATTGGTTCATTGGATTTACTGTTAGTCCCTAGTAAAGTGCACCAGGAGTGCCAGGGCTTGTGAATGCCAATACTGCTAGTGGGCCTGCAGCGCTGGTTGCGCCACCCACAGAAGCAGCCTTAAAATGTGTCTAGGGTCTGCCATTGCAGAACCTGCGTGCAGTCTGGTACTGTCACCCTGGCTGGGCAAGTGCACACACTTGCCAGCCCCTAAACCTTCCCTTAACTTCATATTAGTCACCCCTATAGTAGGCCTGAGGGCAGGGTGCATTGTAGTGTAAGGTAGAACATGCCCTGATGTGTGTGGCATGTTCTAATAGTGAATTACTACCAAATTCGTTTTTCACTATTGTAAGGCTACCTGTTCCCTTCTAGGCCAGATGGGCTGCTGGAATTATTACACTCTATAATCCCAGCAGGCTCAGGGAACATGGTAGAAATTCGTGTTTAGTATGCCTGAACTCAGAATAATAAAATACTTCTTTTAGTAAAGTTTATTTTAATATCCTGTGTTTGCAAATGCTACTTTTAGAAAGTTAGCATTTGCTTGCCTAACCATTTCAGCCCGCCTCTGCTTGGATGTGGATCTGACTGTCTGGTGTGTGTGAGTGACAGGGCTGGGAGTTGACAGGTAGTGATTAGCAGGAGGACCCCTTAATGGGTGGTGGGAGTTTCCCCTGAATGATGCATCAGGCTGTGCCCCTGCCACCACAATGCTGGCTCCGCCCTCCTGGGGAGCGACTGATGACTCAGCCTGCACCTGGCCCAGGAAGGACCGAAGCTTGTAAACAAAGTGCTCAGGCCACTCCTGCCCTCTCAATGCCGGCTCCGCCCCCCTGGGGAGCGGCTGATGTGCCTGCCCTCACACTGAATGCAGAAGTCATAAGTACCCACAACAAGTACTCAGAGACTGGAGCAGTTATGCAGAGGCCCCCCTGGCTTGCTAGAACAAAAGAAACTGGGTATAAAAGTAGGAGCCCTGCTCCTTGTAAATTAGATCCTGTTTGTGCTACAAGAGAAACTCTGCCCGAAGAGAAGGACCTGGAAGGACTACAAGGAGGAGTGCTGACTCTGGCCTGTGTCTGGTGCCTTGCTGCCAAAGGAGAGGAAGAGAAAAGGACTACAAGAGACTTTTACTTTATTTTTGAACTTTGTGCCAAACTCTGCTAAAAGATCTCCAAGGGCTTGCTGCTGAACTTGCCCCCTGACCAGCGCTCCAGGAACAGTGAGTGCTAACCCCTGACCAACGCATCTGCTGTGTGTGCTGCTTATCGCTGCAGCACTGTCTGAGGAAGACAAGAGCATCAAGCCCCCCTGCACACCGTGACCGTGGGTGAGCAGATCGCCATAGCAACGTGAAGCCCAGCCGCCGCTGGCCTGAACACCGTGACGGCATCTGCACCTGACCCCACGAGAGCAAAGTAACGGAGGACCCGTCCGGTCCAAGCACCGGAGTCTACTGGGCACAAGCGCCGTGGATTCCCCCGCAAAGACGGACTGCCGCCTTGTCATCTCCCTCGCTAATCAGCGTCTGGCCGGCTGCCCCGCTGAAGGGACATCACTGCGATCGGCACTTTGGCTGGGTACGTCCCGCACTTGGGGACCGTACTGCCACTGCGCCACACCCAGCCGCCGCCGTCAGGACGGACGAGAAGACTGAGTGAAAGGACCTGAGCCCCATCGAGCACCGCCGCCCTGGGTGACCCGTGACCTGCTGCCTCGAGCCGCAGCTCGCACCGCCCGTCAAGGAAGCAACGCGACGTGGGACAGCCCCCCCTTCAGCCGCCCTCTCCGAGGATCACCACAAGAAGTGAAAGGTACTGTCTTTGCCCCTCCGCGGCGCGAGCGTCCTGCAATCTGAGCTCGCACCGCGCGGTCTGACCTCAGGCCCCCCCGGGAGCCTCACCGCTGCTGTTTGCTTGGCAGCGCGAGCCGCCCCAGAGTCAGAGGCGCGCTCTGCTCTTGGCCCCCGAGGCCCCGCCTGACGCTCCCCGAGGCCCGCGGCCCCCTCTCCCCGAGTCGAGCCCCGACGGGTGACTCATTTCGAGAGCGGAGACAGCGGGAAGCGCCTGGAAGCGCTATAAGACACTGGAACCTTTCTAAAGCTGGGCAGAAGGCCCAAAAGACCGCATTTATTCAAGAACTGTGCCTTTTTTCATAAAGAGTAACTGGAACCTGCATTTGAAGTAACCAAGACTGTATTTACAAGCCTGCTTGAGATTTATATAAAGAACATATATTTTTACAAATACAGTTTGGTGTCATTGTGTGGTGGGTTGGTTGTGATGGTGTGATATTGCAAATGTTTAACCCTACATGCCCCAGAGATTAGCCTAAGACTGCTTAAGCCACACTACCTAGAGGGTAAGCAGAGGTTGTCTTGAAGGTAACCCTCAGCCCTGACGAGGAAGAGAGAGGCCCTGCTTGTCGCCAGTGTTGCACTGCGCCAACCGGAGACTCCCCCTTCCTACATTGGACGCAGCGGTGAGGATTCGCGAATTTACATTTGCAGTGTTTTACCTTAGCTACTGACCATTGCATAGTGATTACAGTCCAGTAACTTAGCCACAGACTTTTTGATTTTTTAATTTTGCTAAAAGAAGAAGATCCCTAGTGTTGCAAGCATGCCTGGCACAGACAGCGTTGATGGGGCGGAATCCCTGACCTCTGAGGTGTTGGAGGTAGAATGGGACCCATCAAAGTTGGATGACTACAAGAGGAAAGAACTGTGGAGCTTTATAAAGAAGTTCAAGGTTCCCCATGCAGGGTGCAGGAACAAGGATGATTTCTACAGGGCCCTGAAAGCCTGGAGTGAATCAAGGGATGCGCCTGTGGATCCTGTGATACCTGAGCGACCAGACAGCGTCCACAGCTTTGGCAGAGGCCTGTCGCCAGAGGAGCTGGCAGACAGACAGGCAACCAGGGATCATGAGATCAAGATGGCAGAATTGAATTTGAAGGGCCAAATGGAGCTTGAAAGCAAAAAAATGGCTCTGGAAGAAAGAAAACTCCAGTTTGAGTTTGATGTGAAAATGAGGGAGATGAGTCTAAAAGAGAAAGCCTTGGATCGTCCTCCCTCTGGTGGCAGCACAACGCCGGTGCAGGTAGAGTCAAGAGTGCACATCCCCAAAGATGTAGTTAAAGAGTTCTTTAAGGGGGATGACATAGGACAGTGGTTTAGGGCATATGAGGTAGCCATGCTTTCCCACCGGGTCCCTGAGAAGGATTGGGGAGCGGGGTTATGGGGAAGGTTCCTTAGCGAAGGAAGGGACACCCTGCTAGATTTGCCCACTGAAGACCAGAGATCCTATCCCCATATGAAAGAAGCTTTAATGACCAGGTATGGGCTTACCCCTGAAATGTATAGGCAGAAGTTTAGGGGGTGTAATAAGCGGCCTGGGAATACGTATGTGGAGTTTGTGACTTTTTTTTGCAGAGCACTGGATGGTTGGGTGAAGGGTAACAAAGTGAATGATTTTCAAGGTCTCTTTGATTTAATTGCATGGGAGCACTTGTCTGATCAATGTTTTCCTGAGTTACGCCAGCACCTGATTGATAGCAAGTTGTCCAACCCGAGGAAACTTGCTGAGGAGGCGGACCGCTGGCTCAGCACCAGGGTCCACAAGGGTCCAGTGGGAGACTCCGCCAAGGGTGGGCAGGGTCCCCAGCAGAAGAGTGGGGGGGACAAGGGAAAACAGAAAGGGTTCCAAAAAGGCCCCCAAAGTAATCCCCAAGGGGACCAGCAGAAAGGTTCTCAGCCTCCCCCACCCCCTAAGCAGAATGGGGCCCCGACAGGTCGACCTGTTCCAAAGGGGCCCTTCAATTGTTACAAATGTGGTGACCCGGGGCACATAGCCAGTGACCCCAAGTGTCGCCTGTTTGGAAAACCAGCACCCACTGGTGCTCCGCCCCGACAAGTGACCAGTGTTCACTTAGGAGAAGAAGTGATGGTCCCGGGGGGTGGAGATCCTGTTCAGATGACCCTAGTCTCACTAGGAGACAGTGAGATGGTCCCTACAAGCTACCTGCCCTCTAACACTAAAAAATATGGGCAGGTGGTTACCATCAATGGTAAGAAAGCTGAGGCTCTTAGAGACACAGGAGCCAGTGTGACTGCAGTGAGGCATCACCTGGTGTCTCAAGAGCAGGTTGTACCCCATGCCTACTGTAGGGTTGTCAACGCTGACAATTCAGAGAGTCAGTGTCCGATGGCTCAAGTTCCCTTCGAGTGGGGGGGGGTCTCTGGTACTCTGCAGGTCTGTGTGAGGAAAACCATGCCTGTTGACTGTTTGCTAGGGAATGACTTGGAGGACTCCCCTTGGGAAAAGGTGGAGAAAACGACTCACCTGAAGATGGTGGGTCTACCTGACTGGGCGTGCGTGACCACCCGGTCAATGGCAGCCAGTAGGGGTGATCAAGAGGTCCTGGGGCCTGACGGAGAGGCCCAGGAACCGGCCCTAGGGAGAAGGCGCAGGGCGCGCGGGAAACCGGCCCCTGAAGTTCCCACGGTCCAGGAGGAAGCAGACCTTGAGGGGGATGCCCTGGAGCCTACTGGGGAACAGATTGCCGAACTGGGGGACCTGCCTGAGCTGACCCATTGGCAGCAAGAAGGAGGCCCCTCCAGGGAGGAATTCTGCAGGGAGCAGAAAGAATGCCCTTCTCTCGTGGGTATGCGGCAGCAGGCTGCAGACCAGGCCAATGGTGTTCAGGCCAAAACACATTATGTGTACTGGGAGAATGACCTCCTATACTCAGAGCCTAAGGCTGCTGAACCTGGGTCAGCCCGTGTGCTGGTGGTACCCCAGAAGTTCAGAGCCTTCCTACTGGGACTGGCTCATGATGTGCCTTTAGCAGGACATTTGGGGATGGACAAGACCTATGACAGGCTTGTCACCCACTTCTACTGGCCCCAAATGCACAAGAGCTCAGATGCTCATTGTAGGACCTGTCCAACTTGCCAGGCAAGTGGGAAGAGCGGAGGGAAGAACAAGGCTCCCCTCCAGCCCTTCCCTGTGGTCAGTACGCCATTCCAACGAGTGGGTATTGATATTGTTGGGCCTCTGGACCCCAAGACAGCCATGGGCAACAGGTTCATCCTGGTCTTGGTGGATCATGCCACCCGGTACCCTGAAGCCATCCCTCTGAGGACAGTGACGGCCCCCGTGGTGGGGCGTGCACTAATGGGAATTTTCTCCAGAGTGGGGTTCCCTCTAGAGGTGGTGAGCGACAGGGGGACCAACTTTATATCCAAGTATATGAAGTCCCTTTGGCAAGAGTGTGGTGTAACCTACAAGTTCACCACACCTTACCATCCACAAGGAAATGGGTTGGTTGAAAGATTCAACCGAACCCTGAAGGGCATGATCATGGGCCTGGAAGGTCCAATGAGGCGTAAGTGGGACGTCCTCTTACCATGCCTGCTCTTTGCATACCGCGAGGTGCCACAGAAGTCTCTAGGGTTCAGCCCCTTTGAGCTGCTGTATGGTCACCCCGTGAGAGGACCCCTGAGTTTGGTAAAGGAAGGCTGGGAGCAATCTCCCAGGAAACCTCCCCAGAATGTATATAGCTACATGCTGGCCTTCAGAAACCAAACCAGGCGCTTCAGACAACTTGCTGAGGCAAATCTGGAAGCAAGCCAGGAGGAGATGAAGCGGTGGTACGACCAGAATGCCACTCTGGTAGAGCTTCAGCCTGGACAGGAGGTGTATGTCTTGGCCCCCGTGGAACCCTGTGCACTTCAGGATAAGTGGACAGGCCCATTTGAGGTTGTGGAGCGCAAGAGCTCAGTGACATACTTGGTGGACATGAAGACGCCCAGGAATCCTTTAAGGGTCTTACATGTCAACCGCCTCAAGCCCCACTTGAAAAGGTCCGAAGTGGGCATGCTGTTGGCCACTGATGATGGAATGGAAGAGGAGTCTGAGCCTCTTCCTGACCTCTTAGTGGCCTGTGAGAAAGATGGGTCAGTGGATGGAGTTAACCTCTCACCCACCCTGACCCCTGAGCAACAGGAAGACTGCCGCCAGTTGCTGGGGCAGTTTCCAGACCTGTTCTCCCTGGTTCCTAGTGTCACAGATTGGTGCGTCCATGATGTGGACACAGGGGACAGCTTACCTGTGAAGCACAAGGCTTACAGGGTAACTGACAGGGTACGGGCCTGCATCAAGGAGGAGGTCTCCAAGATGCTTGCTCTTAGGGTGGTTGAGTCTTCCAGCAGTCCTTGGTCCAGCCCCGTGGTCTTGGTCCCAAAGGCTGCTGCGCCGGGAGCCACACCTGAACTCCGGTTCTGTGTGGACTACAGAGGACTCAATTCAGTCACCAAGACTGACGCGCACCCTATCCCCAGAGCTGATGAGCTCATTGATCGGCTAGGGGCTGCCCGGTACCTCAGCACGTTTGATTTAACGTCTGGGTACTGGCAGATCGCCTTGACCGATGGGGCAAAGGAGAGGTCAGCATTCTCCACACCAGATGGGCATTTCCAGTTCCGGGTTATGCCATTTGGGATGAAGAATGCCCCTGCCACCTTTCAGAGGTTGGTCAACCAGGTGTTGGTTGGGCTGGATGAGTTCAGTGCCGCCTACCTGGATGACATCGCAGTGTTCAGTGGCACCTGGCCAGAACACCTGCGGCACCTCTGGGAAGTGTTGATGGCGCTGCGCAAGGCAGGCCTCACAATCAAGGCAAGCAAGTGCCAGATTGGGCAGGGTTCCGTGGTGTACTTGGGACACCAAGTGGGGAGTGGCAAGGTGGCACCCTTGCAACCCAAAATTGAGACCATCCTGGCTTGGGAACCCCCCAAGACCCAGACAGCAGTGAGAGCCTTCCTGGGGCTCACTGGGTATTACAGGAGGTTTGTCAAGGGCTATGGCACTATTGTGACCCCCTTGACAGAACTGACTTCGAAGAAGCAGCCCAGGAATGTGATTTGGACTGACACCTGTCAGAAGGCTTTTGACACCCTGAAGACTGCCATGTGCACGGCGCCCGTGCTCCTGGCTCCTGATTTCTCCAAGGAATTCATAGTGCAAACAGACGCTTCAGAGCATGGTGTAGGGGCTGTTCTCTCACAGATGACTGAGGAGGGCTGGGACCAACCCGTAGCCTTCATCAGTAGGAGGTTACTTCCACGGGAAAGTAGGTGGAGTGCAATAGAGCGAGAAGCATTTGCTGTGGTCTGGGCGCTGAAGAAGCTAAGACCCTACTTGTTTGGGTCTCACTTCCGGGTTCAGACGGACCACAGGCCCCTCAGATGGTTGATGCAAATGAGGGGTGAGAACCCAAAACTGTTGAGGTGGTCCATCTCCCTACAGGGTATGGACTTCACGGTGGAACACCGCCCTGGCACAGATCACGCCAACGCTGATGGTCTGTCCAGATTTTTCCGCCTTAGTGATGAGGAACTCCCTGGGGAAGGGTAGTTCTCCCCACATTTCAGCTGGAGGGGACACGTGTTAGACCTGGCACCTTGGCGTGAGTTTCCCTTCCACTTTTTGCTGTTGTGCCTCCAATGTTTTGATGGTGTCTGCTACTCAGGGCACTACGCCACGGCCAACCCGTGCCGCAGTGCAAGTGCTCCCTACTGTAAAGTGTACATATGATTGATGTCCATGATTGGTTCATTGGATTTACTGTTAGTCCCTAGTAAAGTGCACCAGGAGTGCCAGGGCTTGTGAATGCCAATACTGCTAGTGGGCCTGCAGCGCTGGTTGCGCCACCCACAGAAGCAGCCTTAAAATGTGTCTAGGGTCTGCCATTGCAGAACCTGCGTGCAGTCTGGTACTGTCACCCTGGCTGGGCAAGTGCACACACTTGCCAGCCCCTAAACCTTCCCTTAACTTCATATTAGTCACCCCTATAGTAGGCCTGAGGGCAGGGTGCATTGTAGTGTAAGGTAGAACATGCCCTGATGTGTGTGGCATGTTCTAATAGTGAATTACTACCAAATTCGTTTTTCACTATTGTAAGGCTACCTGTTCCCTTCTAGGCCAGATGGGCTGCTGGAATTATTACACTCTATAATCCCAGCAGGCTCAGGGAACATGGTAGAAATTCGTGTTTAGTATGCCTGAACTCAGAATAATAAAATACTTCTTTTAGTAAAGTTTATTTTAATATCCTGTGTTTGCAAATGCTACTTTTAGAAAGTTAGCATTTGCTTGCCTAACCATTTCAGCCCGCCTCTGCTTGGATGTGGATCTGACTGTCTGGTGTGTGTGAGTGACAGGGCTGGGAGTTGACAGGTAGTGATTAGCAGGAGGACCCCTTAATGGGTGGTGGGAGTTTCCCCTGAATGATGCATCAGGCTGTGCCCCTGCCACCACAATGCTGGCTCCGCCCTCCTGGGGAGCGACTGATGACTCAGCCTGCACCTGGCCCAGGAAGGACCGAAGCTTGTAAACAAAGTGCTCAGGCCACTCCTGCCCTCTCAATGCCGGCTCCGCCCCCCTGGGGAGCGGCTGATGTGCCTGCCCTCACACTGAATGCAGAAGTCATAAGTACCCACAACAAGTACTCAGAGACTGGAGCAGTTATGCAGAGGCCCCCCTGGCTTGCTAGAACAAAAGAAACTGGGTATAAAAGTAGGAGCCCTGCTCCTTGTAAATTAGATCCTGTTTGTGCTACAAGAGAAACTCTGCCCGAAGAGAAGGACCTGGAAGGACTACAAGGAGGAGTGCTGACTCTGGCCTGTGTCTGGTGCCTTGCTGCCAAAGGAGAGGAAGAGAAAAGGACTACAAGAGACTTTTACTTTATTTTTGAACTTTGTGCCAAACTCTGCTAAAAGATCTCCAAGGGCTTGCTGCTGAACTTGCCCCCTGACCAGCGCTCCAGGAACAGTGAGTGCTAACCCCTGACCAACGCATCTGCTGTGTGTGCTGCTTATCGCTGCAGCACTGTCTGAGGAAGACAAGAGCATCAAGCCCCCCTGCACACCGTGACCGTGGGTGAGCAGATCGCCATAGCAACGTGAAGCCCAGCCGCCGCTGGCCTGAACACCGTGACGGCATCTGCACCTGACCCCACGAGAGCAAAGTAACGGAGGACCCGTCCGGTCCAAGCACCGGAGTCTACTGGGCACAAGCGCCGTGGATTCCCCCGCAAAGACGGACTGCCGCCTTGTCATCTCCCTCGCTAATCAGCGTCTGGCCGGCTGCCCCGCTGAAGGGACATCACTGCGATCGGCACTTTGGCTGGGTACGTCCCGCACTTGGGGACCGTACTGCCACTGCGCCACACCCAGCCGCCGCCGTCAGGACGGACGAGAAGACTGAGTGAAAGGACCTGAGCCCCATCGAGCACCGCCGCCCTGGGTGACCCGTGACCTGCTGCCTCGAGCCGCAGCTCGCACCGCCCGTCAAGGAAGCAACGCGACGTGGGACAGCCCCCCCTTCAGCCGCCCTCTCCGAGGATCACCACAAGAAGTGAAAGGTACTGTCTTTGCCCCTCCGCGGCGCGAGCGTCCTGCAATCTGAGCTCGCACCGCGCGGTCTGACCTCAGGCCCCCCCGGGAGCCTCACCGCTGCTGTTTGCTTGGCAGCGCGAGCCGCCCCAGAGTCAGAGGCGCGCTCTGCTCTTGGCCCCCGAGGCCCCGCCTGACGCTCCCCGAGGCCCGCGGCCCCCTCTCCCCGAGTCGAGCCCCGACGGGTGACTCATTTCGAGAGCGGAGACAGCGGGAAGCGCCTGGAAGCGCTATAAGACACTGGAACCTTTCTAAAGCTGGGCAGAAGGCCCAAAAGACCGCATTTATTCAAGAACTGTGCCTTTTTTCATAAAGAGTAACTGGAACCTGCATTTGAAGTAACCAAGACTGTATTTACAAGCCTGCTTGAGATTTATATAAAGAACATATATTTTTACAAATACAGTTTGGTGTCATTGTGTGGTGGGTTGGTTGTGATGGTGTGATATTGCAAATGTTTAACCCTACATGCCCCAGAGATTAGCCTAAGACTGCTTAAGCCACACTACCTAGAGGGTAAGCAGAGGTTGTCTTGAAGGTAACCCTCAGCCCTGACGAGGAAGAGAGAGGCCCTGCTTGTCGCCAGTGTTGCACTGCGCCAACCGGAGACTCCCCCTTCCTACACAGTGCAACTATTATATGAACATGCTTCTAAGGGTGCAATGCAACAATTATATAAACACGCTTCTAAGGGTGCAGTGCACCAATTATATAAACCAATTATATAAATACAGTTCTAAGGGTGTATTGCAACAATTATATAAACACGCTTCCAAGGGTGCATTGCAACAATTATATAAACACACTTCCAAGGGTGCATTGTAACAATTATATAAACACACTTCCGAGGGTGCAGTGCACCAATTATATAAACACGCTTCCAAGGGTGCATTGCAACAATTATATAAACACGCTTCCAAGGATGCAGTGTAACAATTATATAAACACGCTTCTAAGCGGGAAGTGCAACAATTATATAAACACGCTTCTAAGGGTGCAGTGCAACAAATATATAAACCAATTATATGAACACGCTTCTAAGAGTGCATTGCAACAATTATATAAACACGCTTCTAAGGGTACAGTGCACCAATTATATAAACACGCTTCTATGGGTGCAGTGCCACAATTACATAAACACGCTTCTAAGGGTGCAGTGCACCAATTATATAAACGCGCTTCCAAGGGTGCAGTGCACCAATTATATAAAGACACTTTCAAGGGTGCAGTGAACCAGTTATATAAGCATGCGTCTAGGGGTGCAGTGCACCAATTATATAAACACGCTTCTAAGGGTGCTGTGCACCAATTATATAAACACGCTTATATGGATGCAGTGCCACAATTATATAAACATGCCTCTATGGGTGCAGTGCACCAAATATATAAGCACGCTTCTAAGGGTGCAGTGCAACAAATATATAAACATGCTTCCAAGGGTGCAGTGCAACAATTATATAAACACGCATCTAAGGGTGCAGTGCACCAATTATATAAACACGCTTCCAAGGGTGCAGTGCAACAAATATATTAAAACGCTTCCGAGGGCGCAGTGCACCAATTATGTAAACACGCTTCCAAGGGTGCAGTGCACCAATTATATAAAAATGCTTCCGAGGGTCAGTGCACCAATTATATGAACGCATCTAAGGGTGCAGTGCACCAATTATATAAACACGCTTCCAAGGGTGCAGTGCATCAATTATATAAACACGCTTCCAAGGGTGCAGTGCACCAATTATATAAACACGCTTCCAAGGGTGCAGTGCAACAATTCTATAAACACGCTTCCAAGGGTGCAGTGCACCAATTATATAAACACGCTTCCAAGGGTGCATTACAACAATTATATAAACACACTTCCAAGGGTGCATTGCAACAATTATATAAACACACTTCAGAGGGTGCAGTGCACCAATTATATAAACACGCTTCCAAGGATGCATTGCAACAATTATATAAACACACTTCTAAGGGTGCATTGCAACAATTATATAAACACGCTTCTAAGGCAGCAGTGCAACAATTATATAAACCAATTATATGAACACGCTTCTAAGAGTGCATTGCAACAATTATATAAACACGCTTCTAAGGGTGCAGTGCACCAGTTATATAAACACGCTACCAAGGGTGCATTGCAACAATTATATAAACACACTTCTAAGGGTGCATTGCAACAATTATATAAACACGCTTCCAAGGGTGCAATGCACCAATTATATAAACACGCTTCCAAGGGTGCAGTGCACCAATTATATAAACACGCTTCCAAGGGTGCAGTGCACCAATTATATAAACACGTTTCCAAGGGTGCAGTGCATCAATTATATAAACACGCTTTCAAGGGTGCAGTGCAACAATTATATAAACACGCTTCCAAGGGTGCAGTGCACCAATTATAAAAACACGCTTCTAAGGGTGCGGTGCTCCAATTATATAAATACGCTTCCAACGGTGCAGTGCATCAGTGATATAAACACGCTTCTAAGGGTGCAGTGCGTCAATTATATAAACACGCATCCAAGGGTGCAGTGCACCAATTATATAAACACGCTTCTAAGGGTGCATTGCAACAATGATATAAACACGCTTCTAAGGGTGCAGTGCACCAATTATCTAAACACGCTTCTAAGGGTGCATTGCAACAATTATATAAACACGCTTCTAAGGGTGCTGTGCAACAATTTTATAAACACGCTTCTAAGGGTGCAGTGCACCAATCATATAAACCAATTATATAAACACGCTTCTAAGGGTGCATTGCAACAATTGTATAAAAATGCTTCAAGGATGCATTGCAATAATTATATAAACACACTTCCAAGCGTGCATTGCAACAATTATATAAACACATTTCTGAGGGTGCAGTGCACCAATTATATAAACACGCTTCAAAGGGTGCATTGCAACAATTATATAAACACGCTTCTAAGGCTGCTTTGCAACAATTATAAAAATACGCTTCCAAGGGTGTAGTGCAACAATTACATAAACACGCTTCTAAGGGTGCAGTGCAACAATTATATAAACATGCTTCTAAGGATGCAGAGCACAAATTATATAAACACGCTTCTAAGAGTACAGTGCAACAATTATATAAACACGCTTCTAAGGGTGCAGCGCACCAATTATACAAATCAATTATATTAACACGCTTCTAAGGGTGCATTGCAACAATGATATAAACACGCTTTTAAGGGTGCAGTGCAACAAATATATAAACACGCTTCTCAGGGTGCAGTGCAACTATTATATAAACACGCTTTTAACGGTGCAGTGCAACTATTATATAAACCAATTATATAAACACGCTTCTAAGGGTGCATTGCAACAATTAAAGAAACACGCTTCCAAGGGTGCATTGCAATAATTATATAAACACGCTTCTCAGGGTACAGTGCAACTATTATATAAACATGCTTCTAAGGGTGCAATGCAACAATTATATAAACACGCTTCTAAGGGTGCAGTGCACCAATTATATAAACACGCTTCCAAGAGTGCATTGCAACAATTATATAAACACACTTCTAAGGGTGCATTGCAACAAATTTATAAACACGCTTCTAAGGCTGCAGTGCAACAATTATATAAACCAATTATATGAACACGCTTCTAAGAGTGCATTGCAAAAATTATATAAACACGCTTCTAAGGGTGCAGTGCACCAATTATATAAACACGCTACCAAGGGTGCATTGCAACAATTATATGAACACACTTCTACGGGTGCATTGCAACAGTTATATAAACACGCTTCCAAGGGTGCAGTGTAACAATTATATAAACACACTTCTATGGGTGCCGTGCCACAATTATATAAACATGCTTCTAAGGGTGCAGTGCACCAATTATATAAAAACGCTTCTAAGGGTGCAGTGCAACAATTATATAAACACGGTTCCAAGGGTGCAGTGCGCCAATTATATGAACGCATCTAAGGGTGCAGTGCACCAATTATATAAACACGCTTCCAAGGGTGCAGTGCACCAATTATATAAACACGCTTTCAAGGGTGTAGTGCACCAATTATATAAACACGTTTCCAAGGGTGCAGGGCATCAATTATATAAACACGCTTATATTGGTGCAGTGCAACAATTCTATAAACACGCTTCCAAGGGTGCAGTGCACCAATTATATAAACACGCTTCTAAGGGTTCGGTGCACCAATTATATAAATACGCTTCCAAGGGTGCAGTGCACCAGTGATATAAACATGCTTCTAAGGGTGCGGTGCGCCAATTATAAAAACACGCATCCAAGGGTGCAGTGCACCAATTATATAAACACGCTTCTAAGGGTGCATTTCAACAAAGATATAAACACGCTTCTAAGGGTGCATTGCACCAATTATATAAACACGCTTCTAAGAGTGCAGTGCAACAATTATATAAACACGCTTCTAAGGGTGCAGTGCACCAATTATACAAACCAATTATATTAACACGCTTCTAAGGGTGCATTGCAACAATTATATAAACACGCTTCTAAGGGTGCAGTGCAACAATTATATAAACACGCTTCTCAGGGTGCAGTGCAACTATTATATGAACATGCTTCTAAGGGTGTAATGCAACAATTATATAAACACGCTTCTAAGGGTGCAGTGCACCATTTATATAAACCAATTATATAAATACGGTTCTAAGGGTGCATTGCAACAATTATATAAACACGCTTCCAAGGGTGCATTGCAACAATTATATAAACACACTTCCAAGGGTGCATTGTAACAATTATATAAACACACTTCCGAGGGTGCAGTGCACCAATTATATAAACACGCTTCCAAGGGTGCATTGCAACAATTATATAAACACGCTTCTAAGGGTGCAGTGCAACAAATATATAAACCAATTATATGAACACGCTTCTAAGAGTGCATTGCAACAATTATATAAACACGCTTCTAAGGGTGCAGTGCACCAATTATATAAACACGCTTCTATGGGTGCAGTGCCACAATTACATAAACACGCTTCTAAGGGTGCAGTGCCCCAATTATATAAACGCGCTTCCAAGGGTGCAGTGCACCAATTATATAAAGACACTTTCAAGGGTGCAGTGAACCAGTTATATAAGCATGCGTCTAGGGGTGCAGTGCACCAATTATATAAACACGCTTCTAAGGGTGCTGTGCACCAATTATATAAACACGCTTATATGGATGCAGTGCCACAATTATATAAACATGCCTCTATGGGTGCAGTGCACCAAATATATAAGCACGCTTCTAAGGGTGCAGTGCAACAAATATATAAACATGTTTCCAAGGGTGCAGTGCAACAATTATATAAACACGCATCTAAGGGTGCAGTGCACCAATTATATAAACACGCTTCCAAGGGTGCATTGCAACAATTATATAAACACACTTCCGAGGGTGCAGTGCACCAATTATATAAACACGCTACCAAGGGTGCATTGAAACAAACATGCTTCTATGGGTGCAGTGCACCATATATATAAGCACGCTTCTAAGGGTGCAGTGCAACAATTATATAAACACGCTTCTAAGGGTGCAGTGCAACAATTATATAACACGCTTCTAAGGGTGCAGTGCACCAATTATACAAACCAATTATATTAACACGTTTCTAAGGGTGCATTGCAACAATTATATAAACACGCTTCTAAGGGTGCAGTGCAACAATTATATAAACACGCTTCTCAGGGTGCAGAGCAACTATTATATAAACATGCTTCTAATGGTGCAATGCAACAATTATATAAACACGCTTCTAAGGGTGCAGTGCACCAATTATATAAACCAATTATATAAACACGCTTCTAAGGGTGCATTGCAACAATTATATAAACACGCTTCCAAGGGTGCAGTGTAACAATTATATAAACACGCTTCTAAGGGTGAAGAGCAACAATTATATAAACACGCTTCTAAGGGTGCAGTGCAACAATTATATAAACACGCTTCTGAGGGTGCAGTGCAACAATTATATAAAAACGCTTCTAAGGGTGCAGTGCACCAATTATATAAACACGCTTCTATGGGTGCAGTGCCACAATTACATAAACACGCTTCTAAGGGTGCAGTGCACCAATTATATAAACACACTTTCAAGGGTGCAGTGAACCAGTTATATAAGCATGCTTCTAGGGGTGCAGTGCACCAATTATATAAACACGCTTCTAAGGGTGCTGTGCACCAATTATATAAACACGCTTATATGGGTGCAGTGCCACAATTATATAAACATGCTTCTATGGGTGACGTGCACCACATATATAAGCACTCTTCTAAGGGTGCATTGCAACAATTATATAAACACACTTCCGAGGGTGCAGTGCACCAATTATATAAACACGCTACCAAGGGTGCATTGCAACAATTATATAAACACGCTTCTAAGGGTGCATTGCAACACTTATATAAACTCGCTTCCAAGGGTGCAGTGTAACAATTATATAAACACGCTTCTAAGGGTGCAGTGCACCAAATATATAAGCATGCTTCTAAGGGTGCAGTGCAACAAATATATAAACATGCTTCCAAGGGTGCAGTGCAACAATTATATAAACACGCATCTAAGAGTGCAGTGCACCAGTTATATAAACACGCTTCCAAGGGTGCATTGCAGCAATTATATAAACACACTTCCGAGGGTGCAGTGCACCAATTATATAAACACGATACCAAGGGTGCATTGCAACAATTATATAAACCTGCTTCTAAGGGTGCATTGCAACAATTATATAAACACGCATTTAAGTATGCAGTGCACCAATTATATAAACACGCTTCTAAGGGTGCAGTGGAACAATTATATAAACACGCATCCAAGGGTGCAGTGCACCAATTATGTAAACACGTTTCCAAGGGTGCAGTGCACCAATTACATAAACATGCTTCTAAGGGTGCAGTGCAAAAAATATATAAACACGCATCCATGGGGGCAGTGCAACAATTATATAAACACACTTCCAAGGGTGCAGTGCACCAATTATATAAACATGCTTCTAAGGGTGTGGTGCACCAATGATATAAATACGCTTCCAAGGGTGCAGTGTATCAATGATATTAACACGCTTATAAGGGTGCGGTGCACCATTTATATAAACACGCATCCAAGGGTGCAGTGCACCAATTATATAAACACGCTTCTAAGGGTCTATTGCGACAATGATATAAACACGCTTCTAAGGGTGCAGTGCACCAATTATATAAACACGCTTCTAAGGGTGCATTGCAACAATTATATAAACACGCTTCTACGGGTGCAGTGCAACAATTATATACACATGCTTCTGAGGGTGCAGTGCACCAAATATATAACCACGCTTCTAAGGGTGCAGTGCAACAATTATATAAACACGCTTCAAAGCGTGCAGTGCAACAATTATATACACATGCTTCTAAGGGTGCAGTGCACCAATCATATAAGCCAATTATATAAACACGCTTCTAAGGGTGCATTGCAATAATTATATAAACACACTTTCAAGGGTGCACTGCAACAATTGTATAAACACATTTCCAAGGGGGCATTGCAACAATTATATAAACACACTTCTGAGGGTGCAGTGCACCAATTATATAAACACGCTTCCAAGGGTGCATTGCAACAATTATATATACATGCTTCTAAGGCTGCTTTGCAACAATTGGTAAAATACGCTTTCAAGGTGCAGTGCAACAATTATATAACCACGCTTCTAAGGGTGCAGTGCAACAATTATAGAAACACGCTTCTAAGAGTGCAGTGCACCAATTATATAAACACGCTTCTAAGAGTGCAGTGCAGCAATTATATAAAGACGCTTCTAAGGGTGCAGTGCACCAATTATACAAACCAATTATATAAACACGCTTCTAAGGGTGCATTGCAACAATTATATAAACACGCTTCCAAGGGTGCATTGCAACAATTATATAAACACACTTCCAAGGGTGCATTGCAACAATTATATAAACACACTTCCGAGGGCGCAGTGCACCAATTATATAAACACGCTTCCAAGGGTGCATTGCAACAATTATAAAAACACGCTTCTAAGGGTGCATTGCAACAATTATATAAACTCGCTTCCAAGGGTGCAGTGCACCAAATATATAAGCACGCTTCTAAGGGTGCAGTGCAACAAATATATAAACAATCTTCCAAGGGTGCAGTGCAACAATTATATAAACACGCTTCTAAGGGTGCAGTGCACCAAATATATAAGCACGCTTCTAAGGGTGCAGTGCAACAAATATATAAACATGCTTCCAAGGGTGCAGTGCAACAATTATATAAACACGCATCTAAGAGTGCAGTGCACCAGTTATATAAACATGCTTTCAAGGGTGCATTGCAACAATTATATAAACACGATACCAAGGGTACATTGCAGCAATTATATAAACCTGCTTCTAAGGGTGCATTGCAACAATTATATAAACACGCTTATAAGGGTGCGGTGCACCATTTATATAAACACGCATCCGAGGGTGCAGTGCACCAATTATATAAACACGCTTCTAAGGGTCTATTGCGACAATGATATAAACACGCTTCTAAGGGTGCAGTGCACCAATTATATAAACACGCTTCTAAGGGTGCATTGCAACAATTATATAAACACGCTTCTACGGGTGCAGTGCAACAATTATATACACATGCTTCTGAGGGTGCAGTGCACCAATTATATAACCACGCTTCTAAGGGTGCAGTGCAACAATTATATAAACACGCTTCTAAGGGTGCAGTACAACAATTATATACACATGCTTCTAAGGGTGCAGTGCACCAATCATATAAACCAATTATATAAACACGCTTCTAAGGGTGCATTGCAACAATTATATAAACACGCTTACAAGGGTGCATTGCAATAATTATATAAACACACAATTTCAAGGGTGCACTGCAATAATTGTATAAACACATTTCCAAGGGTGCATTGCAACAATTATATAAACACACTTCTGAGGGTGCAGTGCACCAATTATATAAACACGCTTCCAAGGGTGCATAGCAACAATTATATATACATGCTTCTAAGGCTGCTTTGCAACAATACAAAATATGCTTTCAAGGTGCAGTGCAACAATTATATAACCACGCTTCTAAGGGTGCAGTGCAACAAATATAGAAACACGCTTCTAAGGGTGCAGTGCACCAATTATATAAACACGCTTCTAAGAGTGCATTGCACCAATTATATAAACACGCTTCTAAGGGTGCAGTGCAACAATTATATAAACACGCTTCTAAGGGTGCAGTGCAACAATTATATAAACACGCTTCTAAGGGTGCAGTGCACCAATTATATAAACCAATTATATAAACACGCTTCTAGGGGTGCATTGCAACAATTATATAAACACGCTTCCAAGGGTGCATTGCAACAATTATATAAACTCACTTCCAAGGGTGCATTGCAACAATTATATAAACACACTTCCGAGGGCGCAGTGCACCAATTATATAAACACGCTTCCAAGGGTGCATTGCAACAATTATAAAAACACGCTTCTAAGGGTGCATTGCAACAATTATATAAACTCACTTCCAAGGGTGCAGTGTAACAATTATATAAACACGCTTCTAAGGGTGCAGTGCACCAAATATATAAGCACGCTTCTAAGGGTGCAGTGCAACAAATATATAAACATGCTTCTAAGGGTGCAGTGCAACAATTATATAAACACGCATCTAAGAGTGCAGTGCACCAGTTATATAAACACGCTTCCAAGGGTGCATTGCAACAATTATATAAACACACTTCCGAGGGTGCAGTTCACCAATTATATAAACACGATACCAAGGGTACATTGCAACAATTATATAAACCTGCTTCTAAGGGTGCATTGCAACAATTATATAAACACGCATCTAAGTATGCAGTGCACCAATTATATAAACACGCTTCTAAGGGTGCAGTGGAACAATTATATAAACACGCATCCAAGGGTGCAGTGCACCAATTATGTAAACACGTTTCCAAGGGTGCAGTGCACCAATTATATAAACATGCTTCTAAGGGTGCAGTGCAACAAAAATATAAACACGCATCAATGGGGCAGTGCAACAATTATATAAACACACTTCCAAGGGTGCAGTGCACCAATTATATAAACATGCTTCTAAGGGTGCGGTGCACCAATGATATAAATACGCTTCCAAGGGTGCAGTGTATCAATGATATTAACACGCTTATAAGGGTGCGGTGCACCATTTATATAAACACGCATCCAAGGGTGCAGTGCACCAATTATATAAACACGCTTCTAAGGGTGCATTTCAACAAAGATATAAACACGCTTCTAAGGGTGCATTGCACCAATTATATAAACACGCTTCTAAGAGTGCAGTGCAACAATTATATAAACACGCTTCTAAGGGTGCAGTGCACCAATTATACAAACCAATTATATTAACACGTTTCTAAGGGTGCATTGCATCAATTATATAAACACGCTTCTCAGGGTGCAGTGCAACTATTATATGAACATGCTTCTAAGGGTGCAATGCAACAATTATATAAACACGCTTCTAAGGGTGCAGTCCACCATTTATATAAACCAATTATATAAATACGGTTCTAAGGGTGCATTGCAACAATTATATAAACACGCTTCCAAGGGTGCATTGCAACAATTATATAAACACACTTCCAAGGGTGCATTGTAACAATTATATAAACACACTTCCGAGGGTGCAGTGCACCAATTATATAAACACGCTTCCAAGGGTGCATTGCAACAATTATATAAACACGCTTCTAAGGGTGCAGTGCAACAAATATATAAACCAATTATATGAACACGCTTCTAAGAGTGCATTGCAACAATTATATAAACACGCTTCTAAGGGTGCAGTGCACCAATTATATAAACACGCTTCTATGGGTGCAGTGCCACAATTACATAAACACGCTTCTAAGGGTGCAGTGCCCCAATTATATAAACGCGCTTCCAAGAGTGCAGTGCACCAATTATATAAAGACACTTTCAAGGGTGCAGTGAACCAGTTATATAAGCATGCGTCTAGGGGTGCAGTGCACCAATTATATAAACACGCTTCTAAGGGTGCTGTGCACCAATTATATAAACACGCTTATATGGATGCAGTGCCACAATTATATAAACATGCCTCTATGGGTGCAGTGCACCAAATATATAAGCACGCTTCTAAGGGTGCAGTGCAACAAATATATAAACATGTTTCCAAGGGTGCAGTGCAACAATTATATAAACACGCTTCCAAGGGTGCATTGCAACAATTATATAAACACACTTCCGTGGGTGCAGTGCACCAATTATATAAACACGCTACCAAGGGTGCATTGAAACAAACATGCTTCTATGGGTGCAGTGCACCATATATATAAGCACGCTTCTAAGGGTGCAGTGCAACAATTATATAAACACGCTTCTAAGGGTGCAGTGCAACAATTATATAACACGCTTCTAAGGGTGCAGTGCACCAATTATACAAACCAATTATATTAACACGTTTCTAAGGGTGCATTGCAACAATTATATAAACACGCTTCTAAGGGTGCAGTGCAACAATTATATAAACACGCTTCTCAGGGTGCAGAGCAACTATTAAATAAACATGCTTCTAATGGTGCAATGCAACAATTATATAAACACGCTTCTAAGGGTGCAGTGCACCAATTATATAAACCAATTATATAAACACGCTTCTAAGGATGCATTGCAACAATTATATAAACACGCTTCCAAGGGTGCAGTGTAACAATTATATAAACACGCTTCTAAGGGTGAAGAGCAACAATTATATAAACACGCTTCTAAGGGTGCAGTGCAACAATTATATAAACACGCTTCTGAGGGTGCAGTGCAACAATTATATAAAAACGCTTCTAAGGGTGCAGTGCACCAATTATATAAACACACTTCTATGGGTGCAGTGCCACAATTACATAAACACGCTTCTAAGGGTGCAGTGCACCAATTATATAAACACACTTTCAAGGGTGCAGTGAACCAGTTATATAAGCATGCTTCTAGGGGTGCAGTGCACCAATTATATAAACACGCTTCTAAGGGTGCTGTGCACCAATTATATAAACACGCTTATATGGGTGCAGTGCCACAATTATATAAACATGCTTCTATGGGTGACGTGCACCACATATATAAGCACTCTTCTAAGGGTGCATTGCAACAATTATATAAACACACTTCCGAGGGTGCAGTGCACCAATTATATAAACACGCTACCAAGGGTGCATTGCAACAATTATATAAACACGCTTCTAAGGGTGCATTGCAACAATTATATAAACTCGCTTCCAAGGGTGCAGTGTAACAATTATATAAACACGCTTCTAAGGGTGCAGTGCACCAAATATATAAGCACGCTTCTAAGGGTGCAGTGCAACAAATATATAAACATGCTTCCAAGGGTGCAGTGCAACAATTATATAAACACGCATCTAAGAGTGCAGTGCACCAGTTATATAAACACGCTTCCAAGGGTGCATTGCAGCAATTATATAAACACACTTCCGAGGGTGCAGTGCACCAATTATATAAACACGATACCAAGGGTGCATTGCAACAATTATATAAACCTGCTTCTAAGGGTGCATTGCAACAATTATATAAACACGCATTTAAGTATGCAGTGCACCAATTATATAAACACGCTTCTAAGGGTGCAGTGGAACAATTATATAAACACGCATCCAAGGGTGCAGTGCACCAATTATGTAAACACGTTTCCAAGGGTGCAGTGCACCAATTACATAAACATGCTTCTAAGGGTGCAGTGCAAAAAATATATAAACACGCATCCATGGGGGCAGTGCAACAATTATATAAACACACTTCCAAGGGTGCAGTGCACCAATTATATAAACATGCTTCTAAGGGTGTGGTGCACCAATGATATAAATACGCTTCCAAGGGTGCAGTGTATCAATGATATTAACACGCTTATAAGGGTGCGGTGCACCATTTATATAAACACGCATCCAAGGGTGCAGTGCACCAATTATATAAACACGCTTCTAAGGGTCTATAGCGACAATGATATAAACACGCTTCTAAGGGTGCAGTGCACCAATTATATAAACACGCTTCTAAGGGTGCATTGCAACAATTATATAAACACGCTTCTACGGGTGCAGTGCAACAATTATATACACATGCTTCTGAGGGTGCAGTGCAACAATTATATAAACACGCTTCTAAGGGTGCAGTGCAACAATTATATACACATGCTTCTAAGGGTGCAGTGCACCAATCATATAAGCCAATTATATAAACACGCTTCTAAGGGTGCATTGCAACAATTATATAAACACGCTTACAAGGGTGCATTGCAATAATTATATAAACACACTTTCAAGGGTGCACTGCAACAATTGTATAAACACATTTCCAAGGGGGCATTGCAACAATTATATAAACACACTTCTGAGGGTGCAGTGCACCAATTATATAAACACGCTTCCAAGGGTGCATTGCAACAATTATATATACATGCTTCTAAGGCTGCTTTGCAACAATTGGTAAAATACGCTTTCAAGGTGCAGTGCAACAATTATATAACCACGCTTCTAAGGGTGCAGTGCAACAATTATAGAAACACGCTTCTAAGAGTGCAGTGCACCAATTATATAAACACGCTTCTAAGAGTGCAGTGCAGCAATTATATAAAGACGCTTCTAAGGGTGCAGTGCACCAATTATACAAACCAATTATATAAACACGCTTCTAAGGGTGCATTGCAACAATTATATAAACACGCTTCCAAGGGTGCATTGCAACAATTATATAAACACACTTCCAAGGGTGCATTGCAACAATTATATAAACACACTTCCGAGGGCGCAGTGCACCAATTATATAAACACGCTTCCAAGGGTGCATTGCAACAATTATAAAAACACGCTTCTAAGGGTGCATTGCAACAATTATATAAACTCGCTTCCAAGGGTGCAGTGCACCAAATATATAAGCACGCTTCTAAGGGTGCAGTGCAACAAATATATAAACAATCTTCCAAGGGTGCAGTGCAACAATTATATAAACACGCTTCTAAGGGTGCAGTGCACCAAATATATAAGCACGCTTCTAAGGGTGCAGTGCAACAAATATATAAACATGCTTCCAAGGGTGCAGTGCAACAATTATATAAACACGCATCTAAGAGTGCAGTTCACCAGTTATATAAACACGCTTTCAAGGGTGCATTGCAACAATTATATAAACACGATACCAAGGGTACATTGCAGCAATTATATAAACCTGCTTCTAAGGGTGCATTGCAACAATTATATAAACACGCTTATAAGGGTGCGGTGCACCATTTATATAAACACGCATCCGAGGGTGCAGTGCACCAATTATATAAACACGCTTCTAAGGGTCTATTGCGACAATGATATAAACACGCTTCTAAGGGTGCATTGCAACAATTATATAAACACGCTTCTACGGGTGCAGTGCAACAATTATATACACATGCTTCTGAGGGTGCAGTGCACCAATTATATAACCACGCTTCTAAGGGTGCAGTGCAACAATTATATAAACACGCTTCTAAGGGTGCAGTGCAACAATTATATACACATGCTTCTAAGGGTGCAGTGCACCAATCATATAAACCAATTATATAAACACGCTTCTAAGGGTGCATTGCAACAATTATATAAACACGCTTACAAGGGTGCATTGCAATAATTATATAAACACACTTTCAAGGGTGCACTGCAATAATTGTATAAACACATTTCCAAGGGTGCATTGCAACAATTATATAAACACACTTCTGAGGGTGCAGTGCACCAATTATATAAACACGCTTCCAAGGGTGCATAGCAACAATTATATATACATGCTTCTAAGGCTGCTTTGCAACAATACAAAATATGCTTTCAAGGTGCAGTGCAACAATTATATAACCACGCTTCTAAGGGTGCAGTGCAACAAATATAGAAACACGCTTCTAAGGGTGCAGTGCACCAATTATATAAACACGCTTCTAAGAGTGCATTGCACCAATTATATAAACACGCTTCTAAGGGTGCAGTGCAACAATTATATAAACACGCTTCTAAGGGTGCAGTGCAACAATTATATAAACACGCTTCTAAGGGTGCAGTGCACCAATTATATAAACCAATTATATAAACACGCTTCTAGGGGTGCATTGCAACAATTATATAAACACGCTTCCAAGGGTGCATTGCAACAATTATATAAACTCACTTCCAAGGGTGCATTGCAACAATTATATAAACACACTTCCGAGGGCGCAGTGCACCAATTATATAAACACGCTTCCAAGGGTGCATTGCAACAATTATAAAAACACGCTTCTAAGGGTGCATTGCAACAATTATATAAACTCACTTCCAAGGGTGCAGTGTAACAATTATATAAACACGCTTCTAAGGGTGCAGTGCACCAAACATATAAGCACGCTTCTAAGGGTGCAGTGCAACAAATATATAAACATGCTTCTAAGGGTGCAGTGCAACAATTATATAAACACGCATCTAAGAGTGCAGTGCACCAGTTATATAAACACGCTTCCAAGGGTGCATTGCAACAATTATATAAACACACTTCCAAGGGTGCAGTGCACCAATTATATAAACACGATACCAAGGGTACATTGCAACAATTATATAAACCTGCTTCTAAGGGTGCATTGCAACAATTATATAAACACGCATCTAAGTATGCAGTGCACCAATTATATAAACACGCTTCTAAGGGTGCAGTGGAACAATTATATAAACACGCATCCAAGGGTGCAGTGCACCAATTATGTAAACACGTTTCCAAGGGTGCAGTGCACCAATTATATAAACATGCTTCTAAGGGTGCAGTGCAACAAAAATATAAACACGCATCCATGGGGCAGTGCAACAATTATATAAACACACTTCCAAGGGTGCAGTGCACCAATTATATAAACATGCTTCTAAGGGTGCGGTGCACCAATGATATAAATACGCTTCCAAGGGTGCAGTGTATCAATGATATTAACACTCTTATAAGGGTGCGGTGCACCATTTATATAAACACGCATCCAAGGGTGCAGTGCACCAATTATATAAACACGCTTCTAAGGGTATATTGCGACAATGATATAAACACGCTTCTAAGGGTGCAGTGCACCAATTATATAAACACGCTTCTAAGGGTGCATTGCAACAATTATATAAAAACGCTTCTACGGGTGCAGTGCAACAATTATATACACATGCTTCTAAGGGTGCAGTACACCAATCATATAAACCAATTATATAAACACGCTTCGAAGGGTGCATTGCAACAATTATATAAACGCGCTTCCAAGGGTGCATTTCAATATTTATATAAACACACTTCCAAGGGTGCATTGCAACAATATTATAAACACATTTCCAAGGGTGTATTGCAACAATTATATAAACACACTTCTGAGGGTGCAGTGCACCAATTATATAAACACGCTTCCAAGGGTGCATTGCAACAATTATATAAACATGCTTCTAAGGCTGCTTTGCAACAATTATTAAAATACGCTTCCAAGGTGCAGTGCAACAATTATATAAACACGCTTCTAAGGGTGCGGTGCAACAATTATATAAACACGCTTCTAAGGGTGCAGTGCAACAATTATATAAACACACTTCTAAGGGTGCAGTGCAACAATTATATAAACACGCTTCTAAGGGTGCAGTGCAACAACTATATAAACACGCTTCAAAGGGTGCAATGCAACAATTATATAAACACGCTTCCAAGGGTGCATTGCAACAATTATATAAACACACTTCCAAGGGTGCATTGCAACAATTATATAAACACAATTCCGAGGGCGCAGTGCACCAATTATATAAACACGCTTCTAAGGGTGCAGTGCACCAATTATATAAACACGCTACCAAGGGTGCATTGCAACAATTATATAAACACGCTTCTAAGGGTGCATTGCAACAATTATATAAACTCGCTTCCAAGGGTGCACTGTAACAATTATATAAACACGCTTCGAAGGGTGCAGTGCAACAATTATATAAACACACTTCAAAGGGTGCAGTGCACCAATTATATAAACACACTTCTAAGGGTGCAGTGCAACAATTATATAAAGACGCTTCTAAGGCTGCAGTGCAACAATTATATAAACCAATTATATAAACACGCTTCCAAGGGTGCAGTGCAACAATTATATAAACACGCTTCCAAGGGTGCAGCGCACCAATTATATAAACACGCTTCTAAGGGTGCATTGAAACAATTATATAAAGACGCTTCCAAGGGTGCAGTGCCACAATTATATACACATGCTTCTAAGGGTGCAGTGCACCAATCATATAAACCAATTATATAAACCCGCTTCTAAGGGTGCATTGCAACAATTATATAAACACGCTTCCAAGGGTGCATTGCTATAATTATAAAAACACACTTCCAAGGGTGCATTGCAACAATTGTATAAACACATCTCCAAGGGTGCATTGCAACAATTATATAAACACACTTCTGAGGGTGCAGTGCACCAATTATATAAACACGCTTCCAAGGGTGCATTGCAACAATTATATAAACATGCTTCTAAGGCTGCTTTGCAACAATTATTAAAATACGCTTCCAAGGTGCAGTGCAACAATTATATAAACACGCTTCTAAGGGTGCGGTGCAACAATTATATAAACACGCTTCTAAGGGTGCAGTGCAACAATTATATAAACACACTTCTAAGGTTGCAGTGCAACAATTATATAAACACGCTTCTAAGGGTGCAGTGCAACAACTATATAAACACGCTTCCAAGGGTGCAGCGCACCAATTATATAAACACGCTTCTAAGGGTGCATTGAAACAATTATATAAAGACGCTTCCAAGGGTGCAGTGCCACAATTATATAAACACGCTTCTAAAGGTGCAGTGCAGCAATTATATAAACACGCTTCCAAGGGTGCAGTGCACCAATTATATAAACACGCTTCTAAGGGTGCAGTGCACCAAGTATATAAAGACGCTTCCAAGGGTGCAGTGCACCAATTATATAAACACGCTTCTAAGGGTGCATTGCAACAATTATATAAAGACGCTTTCAAGGGTGCAGTGCCACAATTATATAAACACGCTTCTAAAGGTGCAGTGCAACAATTATATAAACACGCTTCCAAGGGTGCAGTGCACCAATTATATAAACACGCTTCTAAGGGTGCATTGCAACAATTATATAAAGACGCTTCCAAGGGTGCAGTACCACAATTATATAAACACGCTTCTAAAGATGCAGTGCAACAATTATATAAACATGCTTCCAAGGGTGCAGTCCACCAATTATATAAACACGCTTCTAAGGGTGCATTGCAACAATTATATAAAGACGCTTTCAAGGGTGCAGTGCAACTATTATATAAACACGCTTCTATGGGTGCCATGACACATTTATATAAAGACGCTTCCAAGGGTGCAGTGCCACAATTATATAAACACTCTTCTAAATGTGCAGTGCAGCAATGATACACACACTTTTATTTCTATACCTGCTGCCCTCATCCCACTCCTAAGTATGCACCAGTTGCCCTACCCACAGCGCCCTAATTGCATAAGAACTGCCCTACCTGTGGTGCCCTGTTCATTACACTGGTTGACTATCCGCAGTCTCCTGTTCATTACACCTGTTGCGCTACTCGCAGACGCCAGTTCATTACACCTGTAGTGCTATGGTTCATAGCATGCACTCGCATGTCCCACATGGAGCGTACATGCATGCACCACTGACTGCATATATCTCCACACCAGACACTAGTTAGCCCTCTGAAAACTGGCCACAAATACCTACGCTTCTTTCTTACTTTGACGAGTCTTACTTTATCTTTTAAATGAGATTTCTCAAACTTTGGATGAACTGAACATGTCCTTTCTCCTTTCTTGCAGGACACTGACTTGTTAAGCCTCAGTGCCGGCTGCTAAGGCGAGGAGGGTCGCCCCACTGCTGTGGAGCTGCAAAATAAAGGAAAAATAAAATAAAAATAACTTGGGGTTATTATCATTTTATTTTGTCCTGCTGCAGCAGCTTTGCAGGGCGGGTGGGGTTTGCTCGGACACAGGAGCCCGCGGAGTGGTGAGCACACTTTGCAAGTGCGCATGAATGTTTGGCCGGCCATCTGGGGCCATCCAAACATTCATGCGCACTTAGCATGTTCTCCACCCAGGCTGCATTACAGCCAAGGCCGGACTGGCCATAGCGGGCACCGGGCAATCCCCTGTGCGCCGCACGGGTGGGGGCTGGTTTTGGGCCCCTGGGCTGCAAAATCGGCCCTGCACCAAAATCGGCTGCAAACCGGCCCCGCAAAGAGCTCAGCGGCACCTCCACCCCCTCCCCTTTAGTGGGGAGGGAGGGGGGGCGGCCGAGCACTTTGCCAGGGCTGGTTGTGGCTCGCAGTCCGGCCCTGATTACAGCCAGGGTGGAGAACATGCCCAGGCTCCCATTCCCTGGCTGAGCACTAAACCACAGTGCTCCCACCAACCAAAAAGCTGCATTGCTGCATTGTGATTGGCTTAGGGAGCCTGGGCGTGCTTCCTGTTCTGTTCCGGCTGTGCTGAGGGATGAGGAAGAGATACAGAGAAGACACGCGGTGGTACAGTAAGTTTTAAAAAAATTATTAAAACAATTATTTCCATTCTCCTTTGCAACCCCCCTCCCCTCTACCTCCCGCCCGTCACCCTCGATCGGTGGTGCCCTGACTGTTAATTTTGAATGAACGCATCTTACTGGAATAAGACAATGTCTCCACATCCTTCCCCCAGGAAACCACAGACTAAGACATTTGTAGTCACACAGTTTCATCGATGTGCAGTAGGATGCCCCAGAGTTGGGACCTGTGTCTCTCCCAAAACGGAAAACAAAACTTTTACTAGGCAGAACCTGCTCTATGGTTAAAGGATGGGCTGATGTGCTGTAGTTTGATGACCCAAAGGTTCTGCCTGAGTGATCTCGACTTTATGTATGGACGCAACTTCGTTTGCACACAGTGTGACTCGCGTCTCTCCTTGTTTAGGTTTGGGGAAGGGGGGCGGGGACAAGTTACTGAACTGTAATGTTATTTTGTTCCTAAAATAAATTTTAAAAAAGAATGAACGTCTGGCATGAGGGCAGCGCTGCAGAATCACACCCCAGGAACCGGTTCCCTGAGCACACAACCTGCAACTGCCTCAAACTATAAAAGTAACAATGGGCTGATGGCTCACACAGCGGTCAATGCTCAAAGCGCTTTGCATCCAGCGCCCCAAGGAAATGAATCACTATACCTACAAATTAAACTCAAGCAATACAAAGGGAAGGACACTGTGCTCCAGGCTTTCACCACGGATCATCACACCACCGTTCTCTCAGGGCGGGCCATTGAAATCACCACTAGAAAAGAGTGAAGCGCCCAGGAGCATTGAGAGCACAGACGAGGCGCTATAACATGGCTGGGGTCAAGACACTATCCCCTAAGATCGAACCCAGAACAGTTATCGCTCCATCTAGTACAGTTTACAGTCTACAAGAGTAGGTCGAACTGTACACTCCTCATGTTGGCACACACTCCAACATCTTTATATGTCTGGGTAAGTTCTGAGGGCTTCCCCGTGTCTATCCTGGTATGACATGCCAGTGTGAATTCATGCATCACCCTCCCAGCCCTCACTAATGCTTTTATAGGAATATGCCCCTGACATGCTCTTGGGGGGCGCTGGATTCCAGCGCCTAGAGACCCTTACGGGTGATTGTGCGCTTTACAAATGTGGACTTTTTATGCTGGAATAGTATAATTTACTGTTCCAACTCCAGTCTCTGCAACAGTAGGGAAGGTGTTAGATTTGAAATCCAACACCTTCTGACCCATAGAGCAAGTCATTGCAAAGACTTGCGGAGTAATGTCATGCATTGTAACAACGTATTTGTTGTAAAGACCGCGTTGTAATGGCATGCGGTGTTCCAATTTGGGGTAAACGATGGACACACTATTATAGCATCAGCAGCCGATGGTACCTCAAACAAGCCACGTGACAGCACCTTTATACCGCTTCACCCTCTGACACTCACAGAAGACAAAACTGCTGAAGGGCAGCTCCGTCACCAAGTACTGTACCAATCCACAGCAATAAACCACTCATCAGCTGAACAGGCAGAGAATAATGGAGATATCAGACGCACGCCGCTGGCCACCGAAGGGCACTAACTGGTCCAACATGGCAGCTCCCAAGAAACAACATTCCACGGCCGCTCCTTGACATCCTACACTGACAGCTCTACCACAACGAAGGCCAGTCGAAGAAAAGGCCTGGATGAAACTAGTTGACCGCACAGGACGTCGGAGGCCATAAGCCTACCGTGCACATCCGAAAGCCTTTGTTTTTATTGACTGCCGGGGGCCCATGTTTAAAACAGTCTTTGGGACACCCAGGACAGTATTTTAAACCTCACTCAGAGCACACTCACAGCACCCTCACGAACCAAAAAACCCGCTCCGCAGTAATCTGGCGTCGAAGCACACCTGAGGTACACTCGGTACCTCGGGTGGGGCCCAATGATGAAGCATGCCACCAACTAGGCTGGTGGGTGAGGGCCTTCATAAAACCTAATGGTTTTCCTCCACCCGCAGACATACAAACAATTTAAACCAGAGCTAGTTCTCATTGATTGCTAACATATAAACTGGGGAAACGGACTAGCCTCTCTAGTTCTCCTCTCTCTTTTTGATTACAACATATCCTACATTGACAGTCATATAAGGGATGATTGTTCTAAAGTCCATCCAGCAGATTACTCCACCATCTCTCGCTCGAACCCACGCCTTCTCAGGACAATGAACATAAAGTAAATTCTCAGAATGAACAACCCAGGGCAGTAATCAGCAAAGTGTCCTGTGATCATAAAACATGGCACAGTGGGAAGTGCAGGGCTGATCAAAGCGGTCAGCGTTGTAAAAACCAAAACTGCGCACGGCTCTCTCACACTTCTTCCCCCACCGCACTCAGTGCTGCAATCATAACATGATAACCGCATCTCGGCTGGCCTCATGCACGACATGGAAACACTTCCCACATAGAATCAAAACAAAGACAACACCCTTCCACCCACACGCCTTACACAATGCTGCATTTTACTCATGTAGATACGTTTCAGTGCCCCACATCGGGGTGTGTTATATAAATGTTACAATGCAGTACAATACAATGGGCCCGAGGACCACTTCCATGCCAAATTATTCGCGAAAGCCAATGACTATGTGAATGATTTCCTTGTATGTAAATTTATATTTCTGATAGATCACACCTCCCTAGAAGTATCTTAGATAATCAAAAACCAAACAAAAAGATCGATATGAGGCGGGTGATGTCACAGGGTATAAAACAATGTTTTTGATGGGGAGTTCCACTGATGGTCAGTGGATGGACCCTGGACTTCCTGGAATGAAATGTAAGTGAAAAATGAAAAGGAAGAAGGTACCATATTCTGCCTCACACTGCAGCCCCCCATGACGTGAGTAAGCTCTTCACACTCAAGGGGTGAACAGACCCGAGGAGCCGGAACATACCTTAGCTCTGTCCATCTTTGGCTAGCAAGATCCTGCTCAAGTGAGCCTAGTGTGGGAGAATTGCAGCCGTTAGAGGCTGTGCTGGAAGTCTAGGACGGCAGAAGTGTGCCATTCCATCACAAGCGTGCAATCCACAAGATCTGTCTTAGTTTTGTGCTTCATTCCTTTCTAAGGGCTTCAAGGCACATCATGGTTTGCAGATCATCATGTAATAATAAGGAGATTGTTTAATGCAGGAAAAACCTGCACAAATTGTCCAAAGTTTGAATAAAGTGATATTTGACACATCTGAGCTCTACGACTCTTACGCTTCTTCCAGTAGAGGCATTCTTCGTGTAGTGAAATAACGAACAAGAACCCAGGAGGTCTATAAGCCAAACATCTTGCTGGCAAAAACTGGCAGGTCTATCTCTATGTCAGTGGGTGCTACAGTCACCATATAACAGTGTCTAAGAAGAGGAAAGAGAAAGAGAGGAACACATGTGTGGCGACAAGGGAGTCGTGATAACTAAGACCCAATTGAGAAACTGGTCAAACCAGATCCAGCACGCATAGTTTGTGGATAACCATCAAACAAACCAGGTGATCGGTCCTATCATTTGGCGGTCCACACTGTGACCAGGCAGGTCCTTCGATCATCAGGATCTCATGCCACACAGTCAGAATAAGTACTGGATGCAGTCTACAGTAAATACAGAACCCCCAATCGTTGGTCTGATTGTGATAGTTAGTGGTGAAGAAATGAAGAAAATAGTGCAACACACAATAAAGTGGTGAAACTAAAATAGGGTGATGTGTCTAAACCGACACTTTAATAGAAAAACAGGCACATCCCCTAATTAAAAACTAGGAACAGCGCAAACGACAGTATGAAACAAATGACTGTCGTAATTCGGGCCGACATGTTTCTGCCTATCGGGCAAATAGTCCCTTGGCTTTCATCAGGGCCACTGCTCTAAATTAGTTGCTACTGTTAGTGATCAAAACATATAATTAAATGGAAAATTCTACGTAGGAACAATACAACCTGTACCTACGGTTATTAACACATCCTCCTTGTCAGTGGACGTTCAACGTGATCTGAAGAAACAAGTAATTGACATTGGTATCACACACACATGTACTCTCGAATCTCTCTTCTACATTAGATAGACAATTCGACAAATGGAAAAAGTGAAAAAAGTTAAATACACATTAATTGCTCACCCAACATGACAGGGGACTGGACCTCACCTCACCTGGACCGTACTCAGGTATATGAGGCCCTGCACAGGTGATCCCCTCATCGCTCCTGCCCTGAGAGGTCGCTCCCCTGTCTCCCTGCCGAGACGCGGTATCGTTGCTCTGTGCTGCTCTGTGTGTTATTTTGTACTTTTAGCGCCTAGAATTGTACCGCGTTAAAGCTACTTGGTTGCCGCTTGCTGGCTTGCTCCATTTCTGACCTGCAGCTTCATTAGGCGATATCCCCCGGCGCCCTGCTCTGCTCCCCCCTCCATTTTGTTTTTGTTGTTGTTGTTGGGCTCCGTGTGCCTTCCCTGAGCTCGCCCCGCCTCCCAGCCGAGCCGCCCTCCCACTAACTATTTACAGCGCTCCCGGACCTCGAAGCGCTGTGATCCCCTCATCGCTCCTGCCCTGAGAGGTCGCTCCCCTGTCTCCCTGCCGAGACGCGGTATCGTTGCTCTGTGCTACTCTGTGTGTTATTTTGTACTTTTAGCGCCTAGAATTGTACCGCGTTAACGCTACTTGGTTGCCGCTTGCTGGCTTGCTCCATTTCTGACCTGCAGCTTCATTAGGCGATATCCCCCGGCGCCCTGCTCTGCTCCCCCCTCCATTTTGTTTTTGTTGTTGTTGTTGGGCTCCGTGTGCCTTCCCTGAGCTCGCCCCGCCTCCCAGCCGAGCCGCCCTCCCACTAACTATTTACAGCGCTCCCGGACCTCGAAGCGCTGGGATCCCCTCATCGCTCCTGCCCTGAGAGGTCGCTCCCCTGTCTCCCTGCCGAGACGCGGTATCGTTGCTCTGTGCTGCTCTGTGTGTTATTTTGTACTTTTAGCGCCTAGAATTGTACCGCGTTAACGCTACTTGGTTGCCGCTTGCTGGCTTGCTCCATTTCTGACCTGCAGCTTCATTAGGCGATATCCCCCGGCGCCCTGCTCTGCTCCCCCCTCCATTTTGTTTTTGTTGTTGTTGTTGGGCTCCGTGTGCCTTCCCTGAGCTCGCCCCGCCTCCCAGCCGAGCCGCCCTCGCCCCTCCCCCTTTCCACTACCCATATATGACCGTCGCACCTGCGTGCAGCGTCCACGCGCAGCGAACGCGCCTCATCCGCGCCGAAGGTGCGCCAAAGGTAAGCCCGTCTACGCCCGTCCGCGCCTGGACCGCGCCCAGCGCCAGTCTCCCTGGTCCCCGTAATGTCCACCCTTCCCGCATCACGTACGATGCCACGACCCTCCTAGCCCTCAACCCCGGCCGCTCCCCCAACTGCTTCCAAGCCGCTCCTGGATACACCCATGGACCCTTTTCCTGCTACTCCTGCAAGTTCGGCGACACCAAGAACAACTCCTCATCTACGAACACACAACAGATATCCGACCCCAACCACCTACAATGCATCCTGCTCAACACCCGCTCGGTCCACAGGCACGCTATTGACCTTTGGAATCTACTAGACACCATCTCTCCGGACGTCGCCTTCCTAACAGAAACATGGATGAACGCCTCATCAGCCCCAGACATCACCATCGCCATCCCCGAAGAATATAAGATCATCCGTAAGGACCGCACGGACCACACAGGAGGAGGCATCGCTATCGTCCATAAGAAATCCATTCGCATCTCAACCAGCTCAGACGTCAATCTCGCCAACTCTGAACACCTGCACTTCCAGATCCACATCGACCCCATGACCACACTCAGAGGCACCCTCCTCTACAGGCCACCAGGACCCCGCGCACAATTCAGTGAAGACATCACTGACTTCATCACTCCTCACGCGCTCCCCTCCGAAGAGTACATCCTTCTGGGAGACCTCAACTTTCACCTGGAGAAGAACAACGACCGCAACACCACCACCATTTTGGACAACCTCGCCAACCTCGGACTTAAGCAGCTTGTTACTGCCCCCACCCACATCGCAGGTCACACACTCGATCCTATCTTCACCTCCAGCAAACACGTCTCCTTCAGCCACACCACAGCTCTCCTTTGGACTGACCACAGCTGCGTTCACTTCACCTACAACAAGCCCACATCCAACAACCACCCCCAACCGACTCTGCAAAGAAACTGGAACAAAATCACCATCGACCAGATCTCCTCATCGCTTCTTCTTAACCCCCCAGCCCACTCCTCAAATCCAGACCAAGCAGCCACCAACCTCACCCAATGGTTATCCAACAGCGCCGACATCCTAGCACCACAGAAAAAACGACAAATCAAACTAGGCAGCAAGAAGGCCTCCTGGTTCAACGATGATCTTAATAAATCCAAGAAACTCTGCCGCTCCCTTGAGAAGACCTGGAAAAAAGACCCAACCACCAGCACCAAGGACGCCTTCAAAAACGCCACCCGCATACACCACCAACTGATCCGGAATGCCAAGAAAGCTGCTTTCAAGGACCGACTAGATAACAACGCCCACAACAGCAAGGAATTATTCAACATCGTCAAGGAATTTACCAACCCCTCAGCCAACTCCAACGACATCACCCCCTCTCAAGCCCTCTGCGACTCCCTAGCCTCATTCTTCCACAGCAAAATTGCAGACATCCACAACAGCTTCGACAACCGACCCGAAGACCAACCCACCCAACCCCCCGCAGGACCCCCTCCACCCCTGAACATCCTCAATGACTGGAAGACAATCTCCACTGAGGACACCATCCGTCTGATGAACTCCATCCACTCAGGATCCCCCACAGACCCATGCCCTCACCACATCTTTAACAAAGCAGACTCCATCATAGCACCGCACCTCCGAGACGTCATCAACTGCTCCCTCAACTCCGCAACCTTCCCGGAAAGCTGGAAACATGCCGAACTCAGCGCCCTCCTGAAAAAACCCACAGCTGACCCCACCGAACTCAAAAACTACCGCCCTATCTCACTCCTTCCTTTCCCGGCCAAAGTCATCGAGAAAGCGGTCAACAACCAGCTTGCCGCATTCCTCGAAACCAACAAATCCCTCGACTCCTCACAATCCGGCTTCCGAGCCAAGCACAGCACTGAAACTGCCCTCATCGCAGCAACAGACGACATTCGAACTCTATTGGACAATGGAGACACTGTCGCCCTCATCCTCCTCGACCTCTCCGCTGCCTTCGACACAGTCTGCCACAGCACTCTTTTACAGCGCCTCAAAAACGTCGGAATCCAAGGAAAAGCACTGGAATGGATCACCTCGTTCCTCACCGGAAGAACCCAAAGAGTCCGCCTTCCACCATTCAAGTCAGAGGCCACTGAAGTCATCTGCGGCGTCCCACAAGGATCTTCACTCAGCCCCACCCTCTTCAACGTATACATGAGCCCCCTCGCGGCCATCGCACGCCAACACAACCTCAACATCATCTCCTACGCCGACGACACTCAACTGATCCTATCACTCACCAGAGACCCTAACACTGCCAAAACCAACTTACATGAAGGAATGAAAGAAGTAGCAGAATGGATGAAGCACAGCCGTCTGAAACTGAACTCGGACAAAACAGACGTCCTCATCCTAGGCACCTCCCCCTCCGCCTGGGATGACTCCTGGTGGCCAGAGGCCCTGGGAAAAGCACCCATCCCGACGGACCACGCACGGAACCTGGGCGTCATCCTGGATTCCGCACTCTCGATGAACAGACAAGTCAACGCCGTTTCTTCATCTTGCTTCAACATTCTTCGCATGCTCAAAAAAACATTTCGCTGGATCCCCACCGAAACTAGAAAAACGGTCACCCACGCACTGGTCACAAGCCGACTGGACTACGGAAACACCCTCTACGCCGGTACCACTGCAAAACTCCAGAAAAAACTCCAACGCATCCAGAACGCCTCAGCCAGGCTCGTATTAGACATCCCGCGTAGAGAACACATCTCTGGTCACCTGAAAAACCTCCACTGGCTCCCCGTCAATAAGAGAATTACCTTCCGGCTCCTTACCCACGCACACAAAGCACTCTACGAAATCGGACCTGAATGCCTCAATACACGACTGTCCTTCTACTCCCCCCCTCGCCAGCTACGATCCTCCAACCAAGCCCTTGCCACTGTTCCCCGCATCAACAAAACCACCATGGGAGGTAGATCCTTCTCCTACCTCGCAGCTAAAACCTGGAACACACTCCCCACTCACCTTCGCCTGACTCAAAACCACCTAGCATTCAGAAAGCAACTTAAAACGTGGTTATTTGACAAGTAACTCCCCATCCTTCCTCAAGCGCCTTGAGACCCTCTGGGTATGTAGCGCGCTATATAAATTTACTGACTTGACTTGACTTGCACTGTGGAACAGAAAATGCGAACAGGGGAGGCATCACAAACTCTGTACTCAATGTGGAGTCTACAGATGTTGTATTATATCGCTGCCTACCACGTCACTTCTGTTCTCCTTTAAACTCAATGGTGAAAGGCCAAAAAAGCGTCTGGCTAAGACCACATAAACCTATGCGAACACTCAGAACTGGCTTTATATATATATACGAGGCATCAGTACAATTCACCTTCGATATATATGTATATGTAGAATAGGAATGTCTATATGCAAAAATGAAAGCTGCAACAGGAGAACAGAAGTGACGTGGTAGGCAGGGATATAATAGGAGAACAGAAGTGACGTGGTAGGCAGGGATATAATACGACATCTGTAGACTCCACATTGAGTACAGAGTTTCTGATGCCTCCCCTGTTCGCATGTCGAATTGTCTATCTAATGTAGAAGAGAGATTCGAGAGTACATGTGTGTGTGATACCAATGTCAATTACTTGTTTCTTCAGATCACGTTGAACGTCCACTGACAAGGAGGATGTGTTAATAACCGTAGGTACAGGTTGTATCGTTCCTACGTAGTATTTTTCATTTAATTATATGTTTTGATCACTAACAGTAGCAACTAATTTAGAGCAGTGGCCCTGATGAAAGCCAAGGGACTATTTGCCCGATAGGCAGAAACATGTCGGCCTGAATTACGACAGTCATTTGTTTTATACTGTCGTTTGCGCTGTTCCTAGTTTTTAATTAGGGGATGTGCCTGTTTTTCTATTAAAGTGTCGGTTTAGACACATCACCCTATTTTAGTTTCACCACTTTATTGTGTGTTGCACTGTTTTCTTAATTTCTTCACCACTAACTATCACAATCAGACCAACGATTGGGGGTTCTGTATTTACTGTAGACTGCATCCAGTACTTATTCTGACTGTGTGGCATGAGATCCTGATGATCGAAGGACCTGCCTGGTCACAGTGTGGATCGCCAAATGATAGGACCGATCACCTGGTTTGTCTGATGGTTATCCACAAACTATGCGTGCTGGATCTGGTTTGACCAGTTTCTCAATTGGGTCTTAGTTATCACGACTCCCTTGTCGCCACACATGTGTTCCTCTCTTTCTCTTTCCTCTTCTTAGACACTGTTATATGGTGACTGTAGCAGCCACTGACATAGAGATAGTCCTGCCAGTTTTTGCCAGCAAGATGTTTGGCTTATAGACCTCCTGGGTTCTTGTTCGTTATTTCATACTTGGTTGCTGGGGAAATGAACCAGGAGTAGGTCTTTAAACTATTCCCTTTGACCCTATTCTCTCTGTTTGTTTTGATTCTTCATGTAGTGCCAGGCTGGCACTATGAAGAAATGTGGTTGTTGGCCATTGCCACTCACCACTTCTAGAATTACTTTATGTCCGCACGGGTATCAGTCAAGTTGAACCTACCTCGAGGATCCCAAAATCAACGCTGCTGAGACCAGCCTATTTATTTAGGAAACAGGTTTGCTGCGAAGTTCCCATCGATGGAGAACATAGGATCACATGAAGATTCTCAGTGGAAACAATTTTAAATTCTCCGGGTGTTTGACAGATAAAAGGTGGCATCTTTTACTGGGACCAATGTATGTATACCTGCAGGAAGTGACTGCTCCAGTTTGTAACCTGAGTGGTGAGGCGCCGCTGACGACAAACAACAGAGTCTTTGAGGCAACTAAAGGTAAATATGTTGTATGCCGACATCCAGGCATGGAGTATATCCAGCCTCAGCCAGGGAGGACGTTCAACTTAACCTTCCCCATCTCTCCACCCTGATCACTAAACCTTCAGAGGATCCATTCCTGATCACTAAACCTTCACAGGATCCACCTCTGACCACAACACCTTCACAGGATCCACCTCTGACTACAAACCCTTCACAGGATCCACCTCTGAGCACTAAACCTTCACAGGATCCACCCTTGACCACTAAACCTTCACATAATCGATTCCTGACCACCAAACCGTCTCAGGATCCACTCCTGAACACTAACCCTTCACAGGATCCATTCCTGATCACTAAACCTTCTCAGGATCCACTTCTGAACACTAACCCCTCACAGGATCCACTCCTGACCACTAAGCCTTCACATGATCCATCTCTAAACACTAACCCTTCACAGGATCCATTCCCGATCACTAATCCTTCACAGAATCCACCCCTGACAACCAAACCTTCACAGGATCCACCCCTGACCACTAAACCTTCACAGGATCCACCCCTGACCACTAAACCTTCACAGGACCCACCCCTGCTGTACTTTGTGTTGCTGCTGTGGTTGTTATAAGGCATGATCGGCCTTTAGTGTGGCATCACGGCACCTTCTGTTGTCATCGGCATTTCATTCGAGGTGGTTGTGAGGCCTCATCACAGACAGCGGTCTGAAGAGGACTGTGGACTTGTGCTGTCAGTGGGCCAAGAAATGTGTCTGCTTTAGGTCAATGTGTTGGACGTAGAGGGTTTATGTAGCACTTACTACCCCAGACAAGGCATTGAAGTGCTTTGTGGCAAGTAGCACACTACTCCAGGACCCATGATTAGAGATAAAATTATACACCTAGTCGATGAGTAATAGGTGCTTCCTGTTTTCCGGGTGGATTAGTTGTGGTAAATTTATTTCGTTTGTGCTCCCGAGGTCTCATGCGTTCAGCAGTGGTTTGAGTAGGGCTACAATGTTAGAATAGAATAGAAAGGGGCGTTGTGAGTTGTTACTGGGAGTAGTGGACATGGGAACCTGTGAGTTGGGTGCATTGGATAAACAGGGGGTGGAAGTTGGAGAAGGACGTTCGGGTTCATTGTCGTTAGAAAGCTTTGTGATGAGTCAGAGAGAGGAGGGAGGTTACAAAGGTTGTTGTTACATACACATGTATGGAGACATGCACACATAGTTAAATATGTACTCATATGCATGCATGAATGTATATATAAATGACAGTAATGTTTTCGGAGCAAGAATAAGCCCTACATATAAACCCCTATATATGTACACGGAAGCAGCAATATTGACATGGTCTGACATACACACGTATGTTGTCTCATTGAGGTATGTTTCCGTGCAGCATGCACATCTATTACCTCAAAAATGGCTTTTATTGAACAGATCGATGTTTCTGCTGCAGTTAGTTGTCTTGTTTTGGGGAATGCTTCAACCCCTCTGCTGCAGATGGCTGCATGGACTGGATGTGGATATTTGCCAGAAGCTTTTGAAGGGCCAGGTGGTTGAAATGTTTGCAGTGCCCTCTTTACTGTCTTGCATAAAGATAACGCAGTCTTTGTCGCTAGATAGTGGTCTTGCGGCGTAAGTTGCATTACAAAGGAGCAGGTTAGATCTGCTTTGTATGTAAATAAATGTTTTTGGGGTTTTTTGTATCTCAATTCTTTATTAATTTTTCAAAATTAGACAAATAATGATCTTCAGTCAAATGACATCCTATAAACATAAAATACTGACTGTACATAAAAGTATAAGCAGAACTGGAAAGGAACAAAATAGGTTTATTTCAGTACCAAATTTACATACGAGGAGTGTGGGGACCCCAAAGAGTTTGGGGCAAACTAACCCTGGCTGCCCTCCCCTTGGGACGGCCTTTGGTTAAGGAACATACCAGGGTTTCAGGGGGAACTGGCACACACATGCCCTGTGCCACCTGTCAGGGTTCAGGGTTCAGTGGAGGCATTCAGACCGGCCAGCAGAACAGTGGATGGATTCAGGGGGGGCACCTCCCAGCCCAGGCTGCAGGGATGGGCAGCGCTGGTGGGGCACAGGCATAGGCGTGCCATCTCTCTGACCACATCAGTTGGTTGGTTGGCACAGTAGGACAGAGTTGACCACAGTCGTGAAGGGCAGGATTGGCACAGGATTCAAAGTTCCTGGACAGACAATGATAGACAGAGAGTCTGCCACTTCTAGGACTGCATGGACTTATCAGATTGGCACGGAGATCTGGCACCTGTCGCCTCCCAGCTTTCCATTTTTACTGATTTTTACAGATAAATACAGAGAGAAACAATGTGTTTGCTGACTGTATTTATTTTTAAAAGTAGAAAAATACAGAAAATTGTGCATTTTGTGAAAGACTCTTCATGCGGTCTTTCATGAATTGCAGACAAAAGCTTCGCAGACAGCTTGCGGGGTTTAAAAATAGGATGAGATTTCCTTACATACAGGCACTGTTAACATGCATTTGCGGTGTGATGCTAATATATACCTGTGAGTGTAGTGTTTTGTTATATATGGCTGCTTAATTTTCTAAAATGCAAGAGGCATCCGCGTATCAGTGCATGGATAAGAGTTAAATAGATGCAGAAATATACCATTTTAATACCTTCCATGCTGCCGTCGGCCTTTGGCCGACGGCAGCACTACCTCGCTGGTGCTGCCGTCGGCCAATGGCCGACGCGGCCGTACCCGTTTTTTAAAACGGCCGCACTGCCGCGAAAAAGCGGAAGCAGCCAACGGGTTAAAACTCAATGTATTCTCAAAACACAAGGCCGTGCCCGTTTTTTAAAACGGCCGCACTGCCGCGAAAAAGCGGAAGCAGCCAACGGGTTAAAACTCAATGTATTCTCAAAACACAAAATAAATATGGATAAATACCAATAAGAGGGACAAAAAACAAATATGGATAAATACAGATGGAAATGTAAAAAATAGAAATTCCATAAACCGGGAGCCCTACTTATGAATTTTCCACATAGTCTATCATCTACTGCAGAAGGAGTCCCCTGCTCTTACTCTTAATTGCTGTATTTATCCATTGAAAAAGATGCACATTTTTCCTGGAATTCAAAACATTTCTACTTGATAGCCTGAAACAAGGGATTTTGTCTGAAGAAGGAAACAAACAACATACATACCTAAATACAGTTCAAACTGAGTGGATAGAATAATTCATTTGTGCTGTTTTTAATTTCACCTTAACACTATAGATCAGTTCTTAAGGCTACAGTCATTTCATCAGGACATTAGAGCTTTAGAAAAATCACAATTATATTTCATCTCTCTTTAAAGTCGAATGTTTTGAATTCTAAAGGACCAACCAGCCAGACATGCACCAAAATATGAAAAGTTTCTACCATCCTTCAGAGCTGATTTTTAAATGGAAAAAGATGTCACATATAATCCATCTTTTCTTCGGTGCTTAATTTGAGTCGGTGTTAGCCGGTGCTCTGCACTTAACTCTCAGCACTTATAACAGTTTACCACATGGTGGCAGTGTTTCTCTACCTTTTTTAGTGAACGCATCAGGACAGTGTTTAACAGATATACATTAACCCCTTCCGTGCTCGTGTCGGCCGATGCGAGCACTACCTCGCGGTTGCTTCGAACAACCGTTGGCCGACGCAGCCCAGCCCACTCAGTAGAACGCCCGCACCACGGTGGAATGTCTGCCGCGGTAAACGAGTTAAACATAAATACCAGCTTGTGGAGACCACGCTTGCAGCTTTGGGTGGCCTGGAGTAGTGTAAACTGTAGCAGTAGTAGGAGTGTGATGATTAGTAGCTGTGTAGTACTGGAATCCAGCAGCTGTGCCAGGAACTGGCGCCAGCTGCAGAGGCCTTTTGAGAAATATCTTGGGACCTGGCACTTTTTTAAATTAAATTAAATTAATCACTGCTTTTCTTCCTGCATACGTTGGTGAACATTGGCACATAAATGGGTCCTTCACTGCTGGTTAAGGGAATACCGTTAATGTCACAGCTAAGAACAGATGGCATCTGAGCACAGGCACCGAGTGCCCACTCACTTCTTGAGAAGTATGGAGTCATGGAACTGGTAAGGCCATAGAGACTGCCATCTGCAGGACTGAGTCATTTCCGAGATTGGTGCAGCAATCCAGAGCCTGCTGCCGCTGTGGTGTGGAGATTCAGAGTCTGCTGCCGCTGTGGTGTGGGGATTCAGACCCTGCTGCTGTTGCGATGTGGGGATTCAGAGCCTGCTGCCACTGTGGTGTGGGGATTCAGACCTTGCTGCCGCTGTGGTGTGGGGATTCAGAGCCTGCTGCCGCTGTGGTGTGGAGATTCAGAGTCTGCTGCCTCTGTGGTGTGGGGATTCAGACCCTGCTGCTGTTGCGATGTGGGGATTGAGACCCTGCTGCCACTGTGGTGTGGGGAATCAGAGCCTGGTGCCACTGTGGTGTGGGGATTGAGAGTCTGCTGCTGCTGTGGTGTGGGGATTCAAACTCTGCTGCTGCTGTGGTGTGGGGATTCAGACCCTGCTGTCGCTGTGGTGTGGGGATTCAGACCCTGCTGCCGCTGTGGTGTGGGGATTCAGACCTTGCTGCCGCTGTGGTGTGGGGATTCAGACCTTGCTGCCGCTGTGGTGTGGGGATTCAGAGCCTGGTGCCACTGTGGTGTGGGGATTCAGACCTTGCTGCCGCTGTGGTGTGGGGATTCAGAGCCTGTTTCTGCTGTGGTGTGGGGATTCAAACCCTGCTGCCGCTGTGGTGTGGGGATTCAGAGCCTGGTGCCACTGTGGTGTGGGGATTCAGACCTTGCTGCCGCTGTGGTGTGGGGATTCAGAGCCTGCTGCCGCTGTGGTGTGGGGATTCAGACCTTGCTGCCGCTGTAGTGTGGGGATTCAGAGCCTGTTTCTGCTGTGGTGTGGGGATTCAGACCCTGCTGCCGCTGTGGTGTGTGGATTCAGAGCCTAATGCCGCTGTGGTGTGGGGATTTAGAGCCTGCTGCCGCTGTGGCGTGGGGATTCAGAGTCTGCTGCCACTCTGGTGTGGGGATTCAGAGTCTGCTGCCGCAGTGGTGTGAGGATTCAGAGCCTGCTGCCACTGTGGTGTGAGGATTCAGAGCCTGCTGCCGCTGTGGTGTGGGGATTTAGAGCCTGATGCCACTGTGGTGTGGGGATTCAGAGCCTGCTGCCGCTGTGGTGTGGGGATTCAGAGGCTGGTGCCACTGTGTTGTGGGGATTTAGAGCCTGATGCCGCTGTGGTATGGGGATTTAGAGCCTGATGCCGCCGTGGTGTGGGGATTCAGAGCCTGCTGCCGCCGTGGTGTGGGCATTTAGAGCCTGCTGCCGCTGGGGTGTGGGGATCCAGTGCCTGCTGCTGCTGTGGTGTGGGGATTCAGACCCTGCTGCCGCTGTGGTGTGGGGATTCAGACCCTGCTGCCGCTGTGGTGGGGGGATTCAGAGCCTGCTTGCGGTGTGGTGTGGGGATTCAGAGCCTGTTGTTGCGGCGGTGTGGGGATTCAGAGCCTGCTTGCGGTGTGGTGTGGGGATTCAGAGCCTGCTGACGCTGTGGTGTGGGGATTCAGAGCCTGCTGCTACTGTGGTGTGGGGATTGAGAGTCTGCTACGGCTGTGGTGTGGGGATTCAGAGCCTGCTGACGCTGTGGTGTGGGGATTCAGAGCCTGGTGCCGCCGTGGTGTGGGGATTCAGAGCCTGCTGACGCTGTGGTGTGGGGATTCGGAGTCTGCTGCCGCTGTGGTGTGGGGATTGAGAGTCTGCTGCTGCTGTGGTGTGGGGATTCAGAGCCTGCTGACACTGTGGTGTGGGGATTCGGAGTCTGCTGTCGCTGTGGTGTGGGGATTCAGAGCCTACTGACGCTGTGGTGTGGGGATTCGGAGTCTGCTGCTGCTGTGGTGTGGGGATTCAGAGCCTGCTGCTACTGTGGTGTGGGGATTCAGAGCCTGCTGTCACTGTGGTGTGGGGATTCAGAGTCTGCTGTTGCTGTGGTGTGGGGATTCAGAGTCTGCTTGCGGTGTGGTGTGGGGGTTCAGAGCCTGCTGCCGCTGTGGTGTGGGGATTTAGAGCCTGCTGCCGCTGTGGTGTGGGGATTCGGAGTCTGCTGCTGCTGTGGTGTGGGGATTCAGAGCCTGCTGCCACTGTGGTGTGGGGATTCAGAGCCTGCTGTCGCTGTGGTGTGGGGATTCAGAGCCTGCTGTTGCGGCGGTGTGGGGATTCAGAGCCTGCTTGCGGTGTGGTATGGGGGTTCAGAGCCTACTGACGCTGTGGTGTGGGGATTCGGAGTCTGCTGTCGCTGTGGTGTGGGGATTCAGAGCCTGCTTGCGGTGCGGCGTGGGGGTTCAGTGCCTACTGACGCTGTGGTGTGGGGATTCGGAGTCTGCTGTTGCTGTGGTGTGGGGATTCAGAGCCGGCTTGCGGTGTGGTGTGGGGGTTCAGAGCCTACTGACGCTGTGGTGTGGGGATTCGGAGTCTGCTGATGCTGTGGTGTGGGGATTCGGAGTCTGCTGTCGCTGTGGTGTGGGGATTCGGAGTCTGCTGTCGCCGTGGTGTGGGGATTCAGAGTCTGCTGTTGCTGTGGTGTGGGGATTCAGAGTCTGCTGTTGCTGTGGTGTGGGGATTCAGAGCCTGTTTCTGCTGTGGTGTGGGGATTCAGACCCTGCTGCCGCTGTGGTGTGGGGATTCAGAGCCTGCTGCTACTGTGGTGTGGGGATTCAGAGTCTGCTGCCGCTGTGGTGTGGGGATTCGGAGTCTGCTGTCGCTGTGGTGTGGGGATTCAGAGCCTGCTGTCGCTGTGGTGTGGGGGTTCAGAGCCTGCTGCCGCTGTGGTGTGGGGATTCAGAGCCTGCTGTCGCGGTGGTGTGGAGATTCAGAGCCTGCTGCCAGTGTGGTGTGGGGATTCAGACCCTGCTGCCGCTGTGGTGTGGGGATTGAGAGTCTGCTGCCGCTGTGGTGTGGGGATTCAGAGCCTGCTGTCGCTGTGGTGTGGGGATTCAGAGCCTGCTGCCGCTGTGGTGTGGGGATTCAGAGCCTGCTGTCGCGGTGGTGTGGAGATTCAGAGCCTGCTGCCAGTGTGGTGTGGGGATTCAGAGCCTGCTGCCGCTGTGGTGTGGGGATTGAGAGTCTGCTGCCGCTGTGGTGTGGAGATTCAGAGCCTGCTGCCAGTGTGGTGTGGGGATTCAGACCCTGCAGCCGCTGTGGTGTGGGGATTGAGAGTCTGCTGTCGCTGTGGTGTGGGGATTCAGAGCCTGCTGCCGCTGTGGTGTGGGGATTCAGAGCCTGCTGTCGCGGTGGTGTGGAGATTCAGAGCCTGCTGCCAGTGTGGTGTGGGGATTCAGAGCCTGCTGCCGCTGTGGTGTGGGGATTGAGAGTCTGCTGCCGCTGTGGTGTGGGGATTCAGAGCCTGCTGCCGCTGTGGTGTGGGGATACAGAGCCTGCTACCACTGTGGTGTGGAGATTCAGAGCCTGCTGCCAGTGTGGTGTGGGGATTCAGAGTCTGCTGCCGCTGTGGTGTGGGGATTGAGAGTCTGCTGCCGCTGTGCTGTGGGGATTCAGAGCCTGCTGCCGCTGTGGTGTGGGGATACAGAGCCTGCTACCACTGTGGTGTGGGGATTCACAGCCTGCTGCCGCTGTGGTGTGTGGATTCAGACCCTGCTGCCGCTGTGGTGTGGGGATTCAGAGTCTGCTGTTGCTGTGGTGTGGGGATTCAGAGTCTGCTGCCACTCTGGTGTGGGGATTCAGAGTCTGCTGCCGCAGTGGTGTGAGGATTCAGAGCCTGCTGCCACTGTGGTGTGAGGATTCAGAGCCTGCTGCCGCTGTGGTGTGGGGATTTAGAGCCTGATGCCACTGTGGTGTGGGGATTCAGAGCCTGCTGCCGCTGTGGTGTGGGGATTCAGAGGCTGGTGCCACTGTGTTGTGGGGATTTAGAGCCTGATGCCGCTGTGGTATGGGGATTTAGAGCCTGATGCCGCCGTGGTGTGGGGATTCAGAGCCTGCTGCCGCCGTGGTGTGGGCATTTAGAGCCTGCTGCCGCTGGGGTGTGGGGATCCAGTGCCTGCTGCTGCTGTGGTGTGGGGATTCAGACCCTGCTGCCGCTGTGGTGTGGGGATTCAGACCCTGCTGCCGCTGTGGTGGGGGGATTCAGAGCCTGCTTGCGGTGTGGTGTGGGGATTCAGAGCCTGTTGTTGCGGCGGTGTGGGGATTCAGAGCCTGCTTGCGGTGTGGTGTGGGGATTCAGAGCCTGCTGACGCTGTGGTGTGGGGATTCAGAGCCTGCTGCTACTGTGGTGTGGGGATTGAGAGTCTGCTACGGCTGTGGTGTGGGGATTCAGAGCCTGCTGACGCTGTGGTGTGGGGATTCAGAGCCTGGTGCCGCCGTGGTGTGGGGATTCAGAGCCTGCTGACGCTGTGGTGTGGGGATTCGGAGTCTGCTGCCGCTGTGGTGTGGGGATTGAGAGTCTGCTGCTGCTGTGGTGTGGGGATTCAGAGCCTGCTGACACTGTGGTGTGGGGATTCGGAGTCTGCTGTCGCTGTGGTGTGGGGATTCAGAGCCTACTGACGCTGTGGTGTGGGGATTCGGAGTCTGCTGCTGCTGTGGTGTGGGGATTCATAGCCTGCTGCTACTGTGGTGTGGGGATTCAGAGCCTGCTGTCACTGTGGTGTGGGGATTCAGAGTCTGCTGTTGCTGTGGTGTGGGGATTCAGAGCCTGCTTGCGGTGTGGTGTGGGGGTTCAGAGCCTGCTGCCGCTGTGGTGTGGGGATTTAGAGCCTGCTGCCGCTGTGGTGTGGGGATTCGGAGTCTGCTGCTGCTGTGGTGTGGGGATTCAGAGCCTGCTGCCACTGTGGTGTGGGGATTCAGAGCCTGCTGTCGCTGTGGTGTGGGGATTCAGAGCCTGCTGTTGCGGCGGTGTGGGGATTCAGAGCCTGCTTGCGGTGTGGTATGGGGGTTCAGAGCCTACTGACGCTGTGGTGTGGGGATTCGGAGTCTGCTGTCGCTGTGGTGTGGGGATTCAGAGCCTGCTTGCGGTGCGGCGTGGGGGTTCAGTGCCTACTGACGCTGTGGTGTGGGGATTCGGAGTCTGCTGTTGCTGTGGTGTGGGGATTCAGAGCCTGCTTGCGGTGTGGTGTGGGGGTTCAGAGCCTACTGACGCTGTGGTGTGGGGATTCGGAGTCTGCTGATGCTGTGGTGTGGGGATTCGGAGTCTGCTGTCGCTGTGGTGTGGGGATTCGGAGTCTGCTGTCGCTGTGGTGTGGGGATTCAGAGTCTGCTGTTGCTGTGGTGTGGGGATTCAGAGTCTGCTGTTGCTGTGGTGTGGGGATTCAGAGCCTGTTTCTGCTGTGGTGTGGGGATTCAGACCCTGCTGCCGCTGTGGTGTGGGGATTCAGAGCCTGCTGCTACTGTGGTGTGGGGATTCAGAGTCTGCTGCCGCTGTGGTGTGGGGATTCGGAGTCTGCTGTCGCTGTGGTGTGGGGATTCAGAGCCTGCTGTCGCTGTGGTGTGGGGGTTCAGAGCCTGCTGCCGCTGTGGTGTGGGGATTCAGAGCCTGCTGTCGCGGTGGTGTGGAGATTCAGAGCCTGCTGCCAGTGTGGTGTGGGGATTCAGACCCTGCTGCCGCTGTGGTGTGGGGATTGAGAGTCTGCTGCCGCTGTGGTGTGGGGATTCAGAGCCTGCTGTCGCTGTGGTGTGGGGATTCAGAGCCTGCTGCCGCTGTGGTGTGGGGATTCAGAGCCTGCTGTCGCGGTGGTGTGGAGATTCAGAGCCTGCTGCCAGTGTGGTGTGGGGATTCAGAGCCTGCTGCCGCTGTGGTGTGGGGATTGAGAGTCTGCTGCCGCTGTGGTGTGGAGATTCAGAGCCTGCTGCCAGTGTGGTGTGGGGATTCAGACCCTGCAGCCGCTGTGGTGTGGGGATTGAGAGTCTGCTGTCGCTGTGGTGTGGGGATTCAGAGCCTGCTGCCGCTGTGGTGTGGGGATTCAGAGCCTGCTGTCGCGGTGGTGTGGAGATTCAGAGCCTGCTGCCAGTGTGGTGTGGGGATTCAGAGCCTGCTGCCGCTGTGGTGTGGGGATTGAGAGTCTGCTGCCGCTGTGGTGTGGGGATTCAGAGCCTGCTGCCGCTGTGGTGTGGGGATACAGAGCCTGCTACCACTGTGGTGTGGAGATTCAGAGCCTGCTGCCAGTGTGGTGTGGGGATTCAGAGTCTGCTGCCGCTGTGGTGTGGGGATTGAGAGTCTGCTGCCGCTGTGCTGTGGGGATTCAGAGCCTGCTGCCGCTGTGGTGTGGGGATACAGAGCCTGCTACCACTGTGGTGTGGGGATTCACAGCCTGCTGCCGCTGTGGTGTGTGGATTCAGACCCTGCTGCCGCTGTGGTGTGGGGATTCAGAGTCTGCTGTTGCTGTGGTGTGGGGATTCAGAGTCTGCTGCCACTCTGGTGTGGGGATTCAGAGTCTGCTGCCGCAGTGGTGTAAGGATTCAGAGCCTGCTGCCACTGTGGTGTGAGGATTCAGAGCCTGCTGCCGCTGTGGTGTGGGGATTTAGAGCCTGATGCCACTGTGGTGTGGGGATTCAGAGCCTGCTGCCGCTGTGGTGTGGGGATTCAGAGGCTGGTGCCACTGTGTTGTGGGGATTTAGAGCCTGATGCCGCTGTGGTATGGGGATTTAGAGCCTGATGCCGCCGTGGTGTGGGGATTCAGAGCCTGCTGCCGCCGTGGTGTGGGCATTTAGAGCCTGCTGCCGCTGGGGTGTGGGGATCCAGTGCCTGCTGCTGCTGTGGTGTGGGGATTCAGACCCTGCTGCCGCTGTGGTGTGGGGATTCAGACCCTGCTGCCGCTGTGGTGGGGGGATTCAGAGCCTGCTTGCGGTGTGGTGTGGGGATTCAGAGCCTGTTGTTGCGGCGGTGTGGGGATTCAGAGCCTGCTTGCGGTGTGGTGTGGGGATTCAGAGCCTGCTGACGCTGTGGTGTGGGGATTCAGAGCCTGCTGCTACTGTGGTGTGGGGATTGAGAGTCTGCTACGGCTGTGGTGTGGGGATTCAGAGCCTGCTGACGCTGTGGTGTGGGGATTCAGAGCCTGGTGCCGCCGTGGTGTGGGGATTCAGAGCCTGCTGACGCTGTGGTGTGGGGATTCGGAGTCTGCTGCCGCTGTGGTGTGGGGATTGAGAGTCTGCTGCTGCTGTGGTGTGGGGATTCAGAGCCTGCTGACACTGTGGTGTGGGGATTCGGAGTCTGCTGTCGCTGTGGTGTGGGGATTCAGAGCCTACTGACGCTGTGGTGTGGGGATTCGGAGTCTGCTGCTGCTGTGGTGTGGGGATTCAGAGCCTGCTGCTACTGTGGTGTGGGGATTCAGAGCCTGCTGTCACTGTGGTGTGGGGATTCAGAGTCTGCTGTTGCTGTGGTGTGGGGATTCAGAGCCTGCTTGCGGTGTGGTGTGGGGGTTCAGAGCCTGCTGCCGCTGTGGTGTGGGGATTTAGAGCCTGCTGCCGCTGTGGTGTGGGGATTCGGAGTCTGCTGCTGCTGTGGTGTGGGGATTCAGAGCCTGCTGCCACTGTGGTGTGGGGATTCAGAGCCTGCTGTCGCTGTGGTGTGGGGATTCAGAGCCTGCTGTTGCGGCGGTGTGGGGATTCAGAGCCTGCTTGCGGTGTGGTATGGGGGTTCAGAGCCTACTGACGCTGTGGTGTGGGGATTCGGAGTCTGCTGTCGCTGTGGTGTGGGGATTCAGAGCCTGCTTGCGGTGTGGCGTGGGGGTTCAGAGCCTACTGACGCTGTGGTGTGGGGATTCGGAGTCTGCTGTTGCTGTGGTGTGGGGATTCAGAGCCTGCTTGCGGTGTGGTGTGGGGGTTCAGAGCCTACTGACGCTGTGGTGTGGGGATTCGGAGTCTGCTGATGCTGTGGTGTGGGGATTCGGAGTCTGCTGTCGCTGTGGTGTGGGGATTCGGAGTCTGCTGTCGCTGTGGTGTGGGGATTCAGAGTCTGCTGTTGCTGTGGTGTGGGGATTCAGAGTCTGCTGTTGCTGTGGTGTGGGGATTCAGAGCCTGTTTCTGCTGTGGTGTGGGGATTCAGACCCTGCTGCCGCTGTGGTGTGGGGATTCAGAGCCTGCTGCTACTGTGGTGTGGGGATTCAGAGTCTGCTGCCGCTGTGGTGTGGGGATTCGGAGTCTGCTGTCGCTGTGGTGTGGGGATTCAGAGCCTGCTGTCGCTGTGGTGTGGGGATTCAGAGCCTGCTGCCGCTGTGGTGTGGGGATTCAGAGCCTGCTGTCGCGGTGGTGTGGAGATTCAGAGCCTGCTGCCAGTGTGGTGTGGGGATTCAGACCCTGCTGCCGCTGTGGTGTGGGGATTCAGAGCCTGCTGTCGCGGTGGTGTGGGGATTCAGAGCCTGCTGCTACTGTGGTGTGGGGATTCAGAGTCTGCTGCCGCTGTGGTGTGGGGATTCGGAGTCTGCTGTCGCTGTGGTGTGGGGATTCAGAGCCTGCTGTCGCTGTGGTGTGGGGATTCAGAGCCTGCTGCCGCTGTGGTGTGGGGATTCAGAGCCTGCTGTCGCGGTGGTGTGGAGATTCAGAGCCTGCTGCCAGTGTGGTGTGGGGATTCAGACCCTGCTGCCGCTGTGGTGTGGGGATTGAGAGTCTGCTGCCGCTGTGGTGTGGGGATCAGAGCCTGCTGTCGCTGTGGTGTGGGGATTCAGAGCCTGCTGCCGCTGTGGTGTGGGGATTCAGAGCCTGCTGTCGCGGTGGTGTGGAGATTCAGAGCCTGCTGCCAGTGTGGTGTGGGGATTCAGAGCCTGCTGCCGCTGTGGTGTGGGGATTGAGAGTCTGCTGCCGCTGTGGTGTGGAGATTCAGAGCCTGCTGCCAGTGTGGTGTGGGGATTCAGACCCTGCAGCCGCTGTGGTGTGGGGATTGAGAGTCTGCTGTCGCTGTGGTGTGGGGATTCAGAGCCTGCTGCCGCTGTGGTGTGGGGATTCAGAGCCTGCTGTCGCGGTGGTGTGGAGATTCAGAGCCTGCTGCCAGTGTGGTGTGGGGATTCAGAGCCTGCTGCCGCTGTGGTGTGGGGATTGAGAGTCTGCTGCCGCTGTGGTGTGGGGATTCAGAGCCTGCTGCCGCTGTGGTGTGGGGATACAGAGCCTGCTACCACTGTGGTGTGGAGATTCAGAGCCTGCTGCCAGTGTGGTGTGGGGATTCAGAGTCTGCTGCCGCTGTGGTGTGGGGATTGAGAGTCTGCTGCCGCTGTGCTGTGGGGATTCAGAGCCTGCTGCCGCTGTGGTGTGGGGATACAGAGCCTGCTACCACTGTGGTGTGGGGATTCACAGCCTGCTGCCGCTGTGGTGTGTGGATTCAGACCCTGCTGCCGCTGTGGTGTGGGGATTCAGAGTCTGCTGTTGCTGTGGTGTGGGGATTCAGAGTCTGCTGCCGCTGTGGTGTGGGGATTCAGACCCTGCTGCCGCTGTGGTGTGGGGATTCAGAGCCTGCTGCTGCTGTGGTGTGGGGATTCAGACCCTGCTGCTGCTGTGGTGTGGGGATTCAGACCCTGCTGCCGCTGTGGTGTGGGGATTCAGAGCCTGCTGCCGCTGTGGTGTGGGGATTCAGAGTCTGCTGTTGCTGTGGTGTGGGGATTCAGAGCCTGGTGCCGCCGTGGTGTGTGGATTCAGACCCTGCTGCCGCTGTGGCGTGGGGATTCAGAGCCTGCTGCCGCTGTGGTGTGGGGATTCGGAGTCTGCTGCTGCTGTGGGGATTCAGAGCCTGCTGCCACTGTGGTGTGGGGATTCAGAGCCTGCTGTCGCGGTGGTGTGGGGATTCAGAGCCTGGTGCCACTGTGGTGTGGAGTGACTAGTTAAGGATTTCTGACCCGGGTACCACCGTGCTGCAGGGATGACTAGTAGAGGGACACAGAGTCTGGTACCTCTGTGGTGTGGGAGAGAGCAGTTATTTGGTCAGGAGTGTTGTTTAGAGAGTTTAGAGAGAGGATTTTGATTTGAGTGAGCCTTGTAGTTAGGGCTGTTGTAAGGAAGGGGTAATTTTAGGAGGATATTTAAGGTTAGGAGTAGACCTGGGTGAAATGTAAATTACATCATAATTTCGTCCTACGTCAAATTCAAAAATGTTTCAAAATTTTAGATTGTGCGATTGTGCCTCATTTTTACCGATGGGAAATCGATCCGTGGAGGAGAGAAGGGATCTCGGAAGGGGTGAGAGACCCTGACTAAAGCCAGTAATAGCAAAGAATTTCAAAGTTACAGTGAGTAGGATAATTGGAAAACAGCCACACATTGCAGTTCACCTCAAACATTCCTTGACGCTCTTCACATCCCCTTTCGTCTCATCTGCTTGGAAGTTGAAGCTCAAATCTGTTTGAGAATCACTCCAAGTTTGCATATCCACATATTTTATTGTGCCTGAAATCAGTGTATACAAGACTAAAAACAATATGCCAGGTATTGCGGACACGTTTTCACTTCTAAGGGAAGTAAACAATTTAAGGATGCATCAGAAAAATTGTGGAGCAGAAACTCAAAATGAAATGCTGCCTTGTGCACAATTTAAAGACCAACTATAGAGGATCTTGTCTCATTCCAGTCTATACATGGGTGGATGTACATTAAATGAATTTAAAGGAGTTAGCACGGTGCAACTAAAATAACAGAAGTTAAAGTGTTAGGGATAAGATAGCAGCAGAAGACATGTTTCGGCTACATCAGTTAAAAGGGAGGAGACGTCTGATGGACTGCATCAGGAAAAGTACAGATTAAAAAAGCAAGTATTAGGCCATTCTTTTGTGGTAGGTCTTGGAAAGAACCAAATTGTGGGGAGTGTACCCCCTTTCATGGAGCCCTTACTGGATATGCCTGGCATGGAATGAACGGACAGGGCACAGCACAAGCAACAGAAGGAAGAGTGAAGCAGAAAGGGAAGCACCAGTTGACAAGTTTCGACTCCAACAGCAGAGTTGGAGCCACAGACAAGCTCGAGAAGCTGCAGGAAGCAGCTCGGCCCATGCTTTCTCTCTGCGGACCTGCTGACATGACCCCCCCTCGGAGGACAGGCCCTGGAGCAAACAGGGCAGTAATTAGAGGGCGCGGAGGGCGGGGCCTTCGCACTCCTTGTGCCTCTGTGAAGAAAGAAGCTTCCACAGTTAGCTGCCGTGGTGAGCGATCCACGGACATCTGTGCTGGGGCCGGATCCGATCCTAAACTGAGAGATCAAAGCCTCCTGCAGCCGGGGTGGGGCTCTCCGCATGGGAAGCGGTGCCCGCAGCACGAGCCGCGCCAGAGGTCGCCGCGAGCCAGCACAAACCCTCCTTGGCAGCTCTGCCCGGGCTGGGGCGGCTCTAGCGGATTCACAGCAGGTGGCACCGCGGCCTGGGCAGCAAGCAGGGACGGGGCAGGATGCCAGGCCCAAGGGGTGCACGTGAACCCTGCTCTAGAGATGCCTGGCCCAAGGGGGGCACGTGCCCCTGCTCTAGATGCCCGGCCCAAGGGGAGCACGTGCCCCTGCTCTAGATGCCAGGCCAAAGGGGGGCACGTGCCCCTGCTCTAGATGCCAGGCCAAAGGGGGGCACGTGTCCACTGCTCTAGATGCCAGGCCCAAGGGGGGCACGTGTCCACTGCTCTAGATGCCAGGCCAAAGGGGGGCACGTGTCCACTGCTCTAGATGCCAGGCCCAAGGGGGGCACGTGTCCACTGCTCTAGATGCCAGGCCCAAGGGGAGCACGTGCCCCCTGCTCAGGATGCCAGGCCCAAGGTGGGCACGTGCCCCTGCCTCTAGATGCCAGGCCCAAGGGAAGCACGTGCCCCCTGCTCTAGATGCCAGGCCCAAGGTGGGCACGTGCCCCTGCCTCTAGATGCCAGGCCCAAGGGAAGCACGTGAACCCTGCCTCTAGAGATGCCAGGCCCAAGGGGGGCACGTGCCCCTGCCTCTAGAGATGCCAGGCACAAGGTGGGCACGTGCCCCTGCCTCTAGAGATGCCAGGCACAAGGGGGGCACGTGCTCACTTCTCTAGATACCAGGTCCAAGGGGAGCACGTGCCCACTGCTCTAGATGCCAGGCCCAAGGGGAGCATGTGCCCACTGCTCTAGAGATGCCAGGCCCAAGGGAAGCACGTGCCCCTGCCTCTAGAGATGCCAGGCCCAAGGGGGGCATGTGCCCCCCTGCTCAGGATGTCAGGCCCTAGGGAAGCACGTACCCCTGCTCTAGAAACCCCAGGCCCAATGGGGGCACGTGCCCCTGCTCTAGATGCCAGGCCAAAGGGGAGCACGTGCCCCTGCCTCTAGAGCATGTCTGCTGACGGCCACACTTCAGGGTTCTAGTTACCATGTAAGCACGTGCCCCTGCCTCTAGAGCATGTCTGCTGGCGGCCACACTTCAGGGTTCTAGGTACCATATCAGTCCTCTCTTTCTCTATTCTCTGTTCTCGCTCCTTCTCCTACCGCGCCGCCAAGTCCTGGAACGACCTCCGCCTCCAACACCACAATCACTGGCGGACTTCAGAAAGAGACTCAGACCTGACTCTTCAACTGAACCCAGCAACCTAGCGCCTGGACACCCTCGCGGGTGACAAGCAGCACTTTACAAACACTGATGGATTGATTGATTCTCCATCTCTCCTCTCTCTTTCTCGCTTCATCTCCCTCTCCATCTCTTCCCCACTCGCTCTCTCTCTCTCCATTTCTCTTTCCTGTCTCTCTTTAGCTCCCGCCTTCTTTCTCAAGCTTACACTCACACCTTCCCTCGCTCTAGTCCCCTCTCTTGTTTCAATGACTCCACAACTCTTTCTCTCTCTTTCTTGGGTTCCTTCTCACAACAGGTCACTTTCTTTCCATGCGTCCTCCAGGGTGGAGTGTGTGGGTGTCACCCTGTGTGGTGAGGTCTGGCCTCTTCAGCCACTATTCCCCAAAACATACCTTTCTAAACTCTTCCCTTTGACTCCTCCCCTCCAAAACTCCTTTTTACTCATCCAAAAGCCTCCTCCTACTGCTAAGACCTAAAAACAAAACAAACAAAAAAAATCCTTTGCTCTTTTATCCCTCCACTATCCTTTTCAATCAAAATTAACAGACTAACATGTTCACTTCTCAAATTCCATATTCAACTATACTAATTCACCACTAATCCTTTATGGGCTTCCGCAGTAGCGTGCTCCAACACCCCATCAGGGGTAACAAGCGCTATATAAATACAAACCTTTTTTTCTCCTCTATCCTTCTGCTATCATTCCAAATCCAAATAACTGACTTAACCATCCACCACTTAAAATGTACTTGCATGTTTCACTATACTAATTCAACACTAATCCTCTATGGGTCCCGGAGTAGCGTGCTACTCGCCAAAAAAGTGCTTTGACGCCTCGTCAGGGGTAGTAAGCGCTATATAAATGCAATTACAATACAATACAATACTCGGCAGTGTTGACGCAGAAAAAACCCTGCACTGACTTCCGGGGTAAGGGCCTTAAGCATAGCTTAGAATGGCAGAATACAAGAGGGGCACCTTTCATCGGAAGACGTGCGTCCTGCTAAATATGCTTGGCCCCTTCTTCACAGGGCTGGGTCCCCGTCTTCGTCCTTCACCCTGACGACGCTATCTTCCTTTCAGTGACTTAAGGAGGCGGGGCTACGTGAGGTTGATTCCACCCAAGAGGCCACGTCATGTATCACGCAGTCAGCCAGTCCCGGCTTTTCGTCGGACAACATGTTGCAAAGGAGGCTTCAGGACACAAGTCCTAAAAAAAGAAGTGGGGGGACGCTGACCTCATGACAGGAAGTGATGTCACCAAAGGTGGCTTGCACCATCAGACTCATTGCCTCCCCTCGTTCACCCTTTCGATGTGATTGCATCAGAGAAGACAGCGCGTGAGCAGCGTTCTAAATGAGCTCCGATCTCGCCCCAGAGAGGCCAAAGAGTGAATGTGTGGCTCCAGTTAAATAAGTGGGGGGACGCCGTCAACCCACGTGGTACATCGACTCGAGCCCTGGGAGGCTTGCAGTTTTGTAACTTACGTTATTTGTACAGGCTCACAACTCCCAGCCTGCGCTGTGCTGTTGGTTAAAAAGCCAGGCCTGGCTGAAGGTGTCATACTTGACATGGGGCCATTCGCCAGCTGTGTAATTCCTTTCCATTTCTTGACAGACACATCTGCCTCTGTTACTCCTAACATCTGGGTTAGCGTCTAAAGGGAGAGTCTCTGAAAAGTAGACACAAGCCACTATTCCTTTGTGTCACCAGATGACTCGATGTCACCAGGACACACCTTTTTCAGCTCTGGCTTTTGATTTAACATATCAGTGCATTCTGGGAGATGTAGTCCTGGTTGTCCTAATTGAGCCAATTGGACCACCACAGCTGATAAAGTGTAACAGCAAAGTCCAGCAATGGAGAAGTGGTGATTCTTTGACACGTAGCCATCTGGTCCTTGACCTGGTTAGTTCCTCCTCAGAGTCCTCACCCTTAAGGATGCAGGCCTGAGCCAACTTCGCCCTGTGTGATCCTGCGCACACCTTTCCTCCTTGCCTGGCGGCGGCGCCCGCCTGCTCACCCCCTGTCCCTGCGCCCTGGCGCCCCGAGCAGGTGGGTGTTTACCCTGCGCCATTGTGAGCCGCGCTTTACGGCCCTTGGACAGTTGTCAGGGAGATACGGCGTTCCAGGAACGGGATAAACACCTTTTACAAGCAGAAGGCATTTTATTTGGCGGGAGAGGCCGACTTTTGTCCCCGTGCCCTGGCAGGGCTCCACCGACGGCGGATGCAGCTCTGAGCCAATCACTGGTCGTTTTACTGCCCTTTTGGACAGCACGCTGCTGGGAACTGAACAGGAAGTGCCAGGGTGATAAGGCCTCTCCCTGATGTACTTACCAGTCCAGTTTACAAAGCGCATTGTCATCGAGTTTCTTGGCGCTGATAGCAAATGTTCTTGGTTACTCAGCTTCTATTTTATTCTTATCTCAATTTCGGAAGGATGAAAGGCTGAGTGAAGCAGCCAGGGTTGGGACATGTGCCCACACAGGTAAACACCTGGCACGACATTGGCCGATTGCACTACTACTCAGCCCTAGTGTAACACGTGTTTGTGTGCCACTGACCCACATGGACGCTCGTGCACGCCCCTGCACGCCCCTGCACATCCCCCCCTTCCTCACAGAGCGGGCAGGCGCAGTTAGGGGCGGGCCTGCCTTGCGTAATTCCACGTAGCGTAATCATCCAGAATTACCAAAACATTCTGCGCAAATAGTGGAATTACGTGAGAAGAGTAATTGTGCATGTAGCGCTAATTTCTTACACAAAAATGCAGCTCTCATTCACAATGGACACGCAGTGGCACTTTGAGCTCAGAAATAATGTGAAATGCAAACAGACATGAATCTCAGCGTGAGCAGCCACACAGGTAACTAAGGGGCATATTATCAAGAACGGCGTTCAAATGATCAGCGCTTAAGCGGCAGGAAAGAGGCGATAATGGGCTTGATAATATGTCCTTGTGAATTCCCATAAAAGACCAGGTTTGATATCCTTCACACCAGAACATGGGCTGGCTTCTATAGGAATTCACAAGGGCATATTATCAAGCCCCTTATCGCCGCTTTAGCAGGAGTTTCCTGCTGCTAATGCGGCGATAAGGTTATCGCCATTCCTTGATAATATGCCCCATATGTAGGATTTTCAGTTAACTTACTCCTGGCGTTCAGCACTGTCTTCTTAGCACAAAACGCATGAAAACAGACACGAAGGTGTATTTTGCGCTAAGAAAATAGTGCTAAATGCAAAACGACACGAACAGCAGCACAAGCAGCTGCTCGCACTCGCTAAAGTTGTTGCTTCTAAGCGAATTCCCCCATCAAGTTACTCTTATATATGCAAGCGGACATAATCACGTTATTATTGGTAATTCTGTGCCAAAGAGTAATTTGGAATGATCAAAATTATTCTGATTACTCCAGTTTAATTAAAATAACTCCCACGCCTAGACACAGTGCCGCGCTCCTGCGTCCCACGGAACGAGCCCATCCGGTTTCTCCCAGTTACACACCGTTGTGTACAGTTTTGTCGGACACCAGCGATCTCTGCCAGACGCTTTGACTAAACCCGTGGCCTGGTTCTGTGACATCCTCCGACACACACAACCTGCCTTCTACGTTTTGGGATGTTCAGGAAGCTACAGTCAGATGACCTCTCAGAGGAGAAACCCACCCACGCACACAAGGCACTCGACGACACCGGACCAGCGTACCCCAACAAACGACTCATCCTCTACACCCCTGCCCGCCAGCTCTGCTCCGCAGACCACACCCTCACCACCGTCCCCCGCATCCGAAGAGTAACCACCGGCGGCAGATCATTCTCCTGTCTCACCGCCAAGACGTGGAACACCCTCCCCAGCCGCCTACGGCATACCCTAGACCTGCTGACCTTCAGGAGACTCCTCAAGACCTGGCTATTCGAGCAGTAGCAGCATCCCCCCCCACCCCCCTAGCGCCTTGAGACCCCCACAGGTATGTAGTGTGCTTTACAAATGCTATGATTGATTGATTTATTGATTGAAATGACATCACCAAAGAGACCTCCCACGCGATGAGGGCGAGAAGAAGCCCTTTAATGGACTCTGGATGTGAAAGGAATGATTTTTCACTGTCCTTGGCTTATGAAATATGGATTACAGATACTACGAAGGAAAACAAGCAGGGTTACCTTCTTGGTGGTTCAAGCTGTTAATGATGCAGACAGCAATGAGTGAGACAGCGAGAGGGGGAGGTGCTGCGCGAGTGAGCGAGCGCATTCATAGAAAGGGCTGTATCACAGAGTTATTTTAAAGTCTCCAAGCAACTTAACACAAGTCATTGTGTTATGGATACAGCACATTCCCCACTCTGTGCTCTGAACTTAAGTCTGTCTGTCAGGCACAGAGCGTAACAGTGTGTTGTTTCCAGGGCACAAGTCGTAAAAAAAGAAGTGGAGGGACACTGTCACCGGAAGTGACGTCACAACAGGAAGTGACGTCACGAAAGGTGCCGAGCTCCTCGTCCAAGAGAGGCCAAAGAGTGAAGTCCAGCTGTTTGGCAGGGCGGACAGCGTCCCCCCGGTAAAATAAGTGGGGGGACGCCGTCCACCCCCGTGGTACCCCGACTCGAGCCCTGGTTGTTTCACAGAAAATGCAATGATCCTCGTGCAAGCACGAGCCCTGCCTGCGATGGGAACAGGACTGTAGTGAGAGATGGATCGCATGTTTGAAGTCTGCTTTTCACTGTGCAGGGAACAACCACCCTGCGATTGAAAGGAGGGCAGAGCTCTTCCTGCAGGAGGGTGGAGTGAGTGACTGCACCCGTCTGCACGGGGATGTCTGGAGGACCCCTGGGATCCCCTTCCCCCCTTCTCAGGGACTCGCCTAGAGGCACAGTGATTGTGCGCCCTATCAATGTAGATCAAAGCCAGTGCATTTCCCAGACCTTCAAGCATTTCGCGATTCACGAAATAAGTGGGAAATCAGCTGACTAGCGCAACAAGCGTGACATTTATGTTTTTTGGCCGCAAAAAAAGGTCTCCAGCAGGCAGCAAAAAAATGATGCCATTTTATTGGTTGTATATGCACACGCCACTATGTGGCTCCGTACAGCTGTACCAGCTGCCTGCTTCTTCCTGTTGCAATACTGTGTGATGCTTCCAGTCATCGGTGATGGCGCTGCACGGTACCAGAGGTGTACATGCGCCCCCTCAGTTCTCCTGTGCCCATGCGGTGGTGTAGCATGGGGCAGGATGCCTACATGTGCCCATGCTTATGTTCTCTCATGACTATTAGATGCTGTCACGAATCCGTTACTTGTGTCTGCACTTGCCACATAGTGTGTGTGTCTCTGTATTTTTAAAGTGTTGATCCTGCACAGTGTGCCACGAAGAACCTTGCCCGACCATGCAGTGCTGCATCCATCTCGGGCTGAACACAAGCCGCTGAAGGTCCTGTGAAGGATCTGGGACGCCCCGTTGCTGGGGCAGCTATGCGCAATACAAATTCGACCAATAAACAATAAGGGACAAAGAGATTCAGTCCTCGTAACTAACGGTTTCTAGGAGTGCAGGAGTGGCACCAGGGGCGGCTTTAGCACTGGTGGTGCCCGGTGCGACAATCACTTTTGGTGCTCCCATGCCAAAGACCGCCACCTCGGATTCTCTCACTACCACTGGTCAAAAGTGCCCCTCATCTCTCAAATCATAAAATATTGCAAAACACAGAGGTCAGTGCCCCCTCCACAGGTCAGCCCCCAGTGGGGCTGCACCGGTCGCACTGCCCTAAAGCCGGCACTGAGTGGCACAGCTAGAACTGCAGGGGGTCCCGGCTGAGAGATGCCAGCATCAGTGCAAGGGCCGGCAGTCACGTCCCTTATCCAGGGTAGGCCGGGGTATAATCGGTGTTATCAGCTGTTTGGCAGCGGTGGCTCTCTTCTTTGCACAATGTTACACCCGACCCAAAAGTATGAACACGCAGGACAACGTCATCAGACATGACTGGCAAGACACCCTCTTAAAGACCCGACTTTCATCATCTTCACTCCAGAAGTGTCTTCATGTGTCCTCCCCCAATACCCAGACCCACCCAGGTCCATCTGAAACAGAACTGCCTGACTCTAGCCCCAACTTAAAACTGCACTTCTGAGCACTCACCAGGAGATGGAGCGAAAGCACTTTAAATGCTCTGGTCTGAAGCCTAGGGGCCAGATGTAGGTAATTCGTATTTACCGATTCTTAAATACCGAATTTTACCGATTCGGTATTTATGAATCGGTAAATATGAAGGGGTGAGATGTAGGTCATATTAGAATTGGAAATACCGAATCGGAAACATTCTGTATTTACCGATTCGGTAAATACCGAATCGGTATTCCCTATTGATTCCTATGGGCTGTGAAGCCCATAGGAATCAATGGGAAATACCGAATCGGTATTTACCGAATCAGTAAATACCGAATGTTGCAAGGGTGCAGGGGGTGTCACTTTGACACCCTCTAGCACCCCGAAGTCAGGCACGTGTGACATGTGGCACACATACATGCCCTAGGGGCATGTCTGTGTGTCACATGGCATAGGTGTGCATGCACACATGTGCATGCACACCTGGATTCGGTATTTTACCACCCAATTGGATTGGGTGGTAAAATACCGAACCTGAAAGGCCTTTGGGACTCAGAAGAGTCCCACCTACATTTGGATTTACCGAATCGGTAAAATTACCGATTCAGTATTTTACAGAATCGGTAAATTTACCGAATCGGTAAATTTACCGATTCTGTAAAATAAGGCCCCCTACAAACCGAAAACCCATTTACCGGTCGGTAACGGCCGAAATCGGACGTTACCGATCGGTAAATGGCCACCTACATCTGGCCCTAGGTTTGTTATCCTGACACCACTGTCTGTCTGAGCCAAGAAAAAAAATGAAATATTGGAAGAAATTAATAGTTATCACGCTTTGCCGCACTGGAAAACTGCAGTATTGCGTAGATGGACCACGTTGACCAGAATGCACTGGGAGGGATACTGAGTCACTACAAACCCACAGCTGAAGGCTGCTAGCAAGTATCAGTCCTGTTTTGAGTGCAGCCACATTTAGGTTGTATATGTGTATCAATATATCTGTCTCTATATAAACCGTCCAGCCTTTGATTCTGTAGTGGGGTTTGGACCACAGGCATGGTTCTCAGTCGTGACAGATCTCGAGGGACATTTGGAACTTTTATGTCATAACTATTGAGCGCTAGGACAAGGGAGCGAAGCCTCCTTTCCAACCCACGGTGACCGATACTGCGGCAGTTCCACTTTGTTCCAGCAGATGGCGCCCCTCTCCCGTGAGACGTCCTTGCACACGGGCAGGTCCACTGACAGGCTGAAGTGATTTTATTCTATTCTAGGTGCTTGTTTTGGTTTTGGGGCTTGCGTCACCTAGCGCTCAGTCAGCCCGGAAGGGGCTGCGGCCACACACGTGTCTGTCCGCAGGGAGGGGCCCGGGGGCCTCCGGGGCACAGAGTTCAAGGGCCCTTTCTTTGTGCCCTTCAGTTCCGGGGCTGACCCCTGCTTGAGCTTCAGTCTGCAGGGGGGCCCTGACTGAGACAGGCCTCCTCTGCCCTCCAAGCTCTCTCTGGACCTCTCTGAAGGGCACGGGGTGTCCGCAGGGGGCCTCCACTGGACAGAGTCCGAAGGGCACGTTCATTTAACCAGGGCTTTAAATGGCCCGGGTCTCACCGGTGCTGAGCACAGGCAGATTTTTAAAGGGGGATTCGAAACGGGTCTCTATCGTGCTCTGTTTTGTGCCCTGGCACAGATGTCCATTTTTTTCCGGACTGCAGTAACAGCAGGCACGCAGGTGGGCAACTAGAGCCAAATTTCGGGGGGGGGGGGGGGGGGGGGGGGGCTGAAAAATATTTCAGGGGGGCTAATTCCTCCAACCGAGTGACTGAAAGAAGTGTTGAAAACACAACAAACGCCTAATTTACAAGTAAATGGTCTTTTAACCTGTTCCGTGCTTGTAACGGAACCACTCCGTCACGAGCCACGGGCGCGCTGTGCTCATGACGGAGTGGTTCCGTCACGCCACGGCCGCTCTGCCCTCTCGGCATCAATTCCCCGCCTGCGTGGGTGAATTAATGAGCGGGCGGGGCCGTGACGGAACCACTCGTCATGAGCACAGCGCGCCCGTGGCTCGTGATGGAGTGGTTCCGTCACAAGCATGGCGGCGCTGCGCAACACACCCCTCCCCCCCAGTGCCGTGACAGAATTCCCGCCGCGGCCAAGGGGTTAAAGACCTGTTAAGTACTCGGGTGCGGCTGCAATTAGATGGTCGCCAACCCGCAAAGCTGTGTCAGCCCGGGCTGACACACACGAGGGGGGGAGGGGGCTGAAGCCCCGTGAGCCCAATGAGTGTTGCACACCTGCAGGCACATTGATGTGCGCTGCTCACATTGCTCTCTTCTCACTAGTGACGTTACGGCATGACATGTCAGGTGAGCATTGTAGGAGAAGGGAAATCCTTTAAAGATAGTCATTTTCTCTCTGGATTTCCCTTCTCTTTTTGAAACTCAGGATCAGCAACATTGTCGTGGTGTCACCAGGGCTTCAAGTCGAACCTTTTCAATATTATATACAAGCCATAGTTGCTGCTTATTTATCTTATGCAACTAACAAGCATTGACAAAGCCAATAGTCCTGACTTGTTGTAGGTGTGAAGTTACTTGTTGTATCATATATCTGGATGCAATGACAGAAACAGCTCAATACTAGTTGGGCGGCACACTGTGCGAAGCACAGATTTTTTGCTTACGTGTTGTAAGCCACGCCCTTAAATACATTGGCCACGCCCCTTTGAGAGGCCGCCCAGTTTTTTCATCCCACTTAAAGTCCTGTATTTAACCCTTCGTTACCAGGCCAGTTCTCTGAAGGGCATGGGCTGCCCAGGGCGGGCTCCCTTTTGTGGTTGGAAAGGGTCCGCTTCACAGAATCTGCAAAAAGGCCTCTTCTTAGGTACAAATCTAAGTTGCGATTCGTAAACTGTTTGTGAATAAATACCGGTTTGTTATCAGAAAGTCCAAATGCCAAATTGGTCTATTTGGGGCCAAATTTAATTAGTAAAACATTAATCTTTTGCCACCTCCTCAAAGGAACGATTTGCAAACTGTGCTTTAACCCCTTCGACGCTCATGACGAGCTCAGCTCATCATGAGGTACGCCTGTCGTACGCTGATGACGAGCTGAGCTCGTCATGTAACGCGGATTTTTAAAAAACTCAGCGCACAGCGGGAAAACCGCTAGCGCGCATGAGGTTAAAAATACACAGATATCAAAATAACCATGTCTGATATCTTTTCAGACGGACGGACGGATTGTTATTAGGCGAGAAGATACCACAGACTGCAGTCATGACGTGATGGCTGTAAGGCACCTCGCCACACAACCCTAATCACAAGTGGACAGTTCCTGGGCGAGTATGGGTTGTAAATAGGGCTCCCAGTTTTATGGTAAATATATTTTTTTACATTTCCGTCGTTATTTATCCATACTTATTTTTTTGCCACTTTACCTGTATTTATCCAAATTTATTTTGTGTTTTGTGTATAAATGAAGTTGTAAAACTGTACATTTCCATATTAATTTAACTGATAGGACATGCACTCATACTTTGATGTCTGTCGTTATTTAGGTATTTAAGCTGACAAATATTACCTAACAATATAGCCACTAAATATTAGCATTATACCACGAATGTATGTTGACATATGCCATTTTTTAATGAAATTTCATCCTGTTTTTTAATTTCCCATGCTTTCTATCTGCTCAGCTGTTGGGCTACAATTCATGAAAGATAGCTTGGAGAGCCACTTAAAAGAAGCACAATTTTCTGTATTTATCCACTTTTAAAAATAAATGCAGACAGAAAATACATTGTTTTCTATATGTATTTATTTGTAAAAATCCATAAAAACGGGAAACAGGGAGCCTTAGTTGTAAATCCCCTTTCAAAGTAGAGGTCGTAGAGTGTAGGGTCAAAATCAGACCCACCCTGTCCAAGAGTTAGAGAAGAATGAGGAATAACACATCCTGAAAACCCCAGTTATTATTAGTAAGGGAATGACCTCAGTCCGCATCACCAAGTCTTTAAGTATTGTTTGGCCGTCACACGGTGGTTTGAAATATTTCTTTGAGAGCTACACAATGACAAAATTTTCCTGCACCCATAATGTGTTCTATTATCTTAAAATGTATTCTTATACAACATTATAAAAATAACTCCTATTTGTAAAGCGTGAACATATCACCCTTAAGTCTTTCAATGCGCTGGAGGCCATCGGAGAGATTGAGTGAGCTATTGCCCAGAGTCACATGATGCTGAGCAGAGCTGCTGCCGACAATTGAACCGCGAGCCACGCGCTCCGGAGTCAGCCGCTCTGGCCGCTGCTCCACACCTATACCATACATTCACCACAACTGTTTTTGACTGGTACCAATCTACTCCGTTTTCAAAAGCGACAGAGTGGGCAGTTGCAATTATGTTACAGAATTTAAAATAAAAGAAAGGTCCTCAGGTGCTTAGCACAGGGATTGTGCTGTCACAGATCTTAGGTGAGCCTTGAATGGGGCTTGTGTTGGTGGAAATTTTACGTGAACTTTGAATAAGGCTGAGGTTGGTATGAATCGAGGATGAACGTTTAGTCGGGCCGGCATAGGCGCCCATCTTAGATGAGTTCTGAATGGAGTTCAGATTTGGGATAATTTTAGTAAAGTTTTGAATGGAGCTTGGGGCTGTTATTAGTTGCTATTTTAGGTTACTGTTGAATCAGGCCAGCGTAGGCGGCCATCCTAGATGAGTTTTGGATGGAGCTTGGGGCTGTTATTGGTTGCTATTGTAGGCTACCATTGAATCAGGCCAGCTGGGGGCGGCCATTTTAGATGAGTTTTGAATGGAGCTTGGGGCTGTTATTGGTTGCTATTGTAGGCTACCATTGAATCAGGCCAGCTGGGGGCGGCCATTTTAGATGAGTTTTGAATGGAGCTTGGGGCTGTTATTGGTTGCTATTGTAGTTTACTGTTGAATCGGGCCAGTATAGGCGGCCATCTTAAATAAAGTTGAATGAAGCTTGCGGTTGTTATTGGTTGCTATTGTAGGCTACGATTGAATCAGGCCAGCGTAGGCGGCCATTTGAGATGAGTTTTGAATGGAGCTTGGGGCTGTTATTAGTTGCTATTGTAGGTTACCGTTGAATCGGGCCAGCATAGGCAGCCATCTTAGATGAGTTTTGAATGGAGCTTGGGACTGTTATTGGTTGCTATTTTAGGTTGCCGGTGAATCGGGCCAGCATAGGCGGCCATCTTAAATAAGGTTTGAATGAAGCTTGGGGTTGTTATTGGTTGCTATTGTAGGCTACCATTGAATCAGGCCAGCATAGGCGGCCATTTTAGATGAGTTTTGAATGGAGCTTGGGGCTGTTATTGGTTGATATTGTAGGTTACCGTTGAATCAGGCCGGCATAGGCGGCCATCTTAGAAGAGTTTTGAATGGAGCTTGGGACTGTTATTGGTTGCTATTTTAGGTTGCCGTTGAATCGGGCCAACATAGGCGGCCATCTTAAATAAGGTTTGAATGAAGCTTGGGGTTGTTATTGGTTGCTATTGTAGGCTACCATTGAATGAGGCCAGCATAGGCGGCCATTTTAGATGAGTTTTGAATGGAGCTTGGGGCTGTTATTGGTTGCTATTGTAGGCTACTATTGAATCAGGCTGGCATAGGCGGCCATCTTAGATGAGTTTTGAATGGAGCTTGGGGCTGTTATTGGTTGCTATCGTAGGTTATCGTTGAATCAGGCCGGCATAGGCGGCCATCTTAGATGAGTTTTGAATGGAGCTCGGATTGTAGGTAATTTTTGATGAGGTTTGAGAGGGGCTGCTATAAGCATGGCTGAAATGTTAATTTGTGCTCAAGAGAATAGTGAAAAAAGTTTTTAAATGTGCCCACACATGAGCCATTTATATTGATTGCTGGATGGCAAATACCCCCTGGCATAAAGGCCTTCTTCTCAAAGTCCCATAAGAGAAGCAGCGTGTGACTTGATATATATTATTTCAGGACAGTGCCACCCTACAATGCCCTGCATGTCCCTGAGAGATGACGTCACACTGTCTCTCTCAGCCCCCCTGGGCCCCCGGGGTACCCTTCTACAAACCTGGGATCCTCTTCACAGCCAGCCTCAGACCTGGCTGAGGAAGGGAGACACCAAAAGTAGAGAGGGTCTTCCCATGGCTGGCGCATGCCCGGCGGTGGGCACCGTGCCAGGGTAGGGCTGGTACCTCACAGCTCGAGAGACACGGCTGAAGACACCCACGTCTCAATGTGCCAAGTTCCATCCGGGTAACACCATACTGCAAGTGCTAAAGAGATATTTACGGTACAAAAAACCCTTTAAATTACCGTATTACTTGTAGTAGATTACAAGTCAAAAACAGCCTGCAAAGTACACGTCATTTCTACCCACGAGGGCCTGTTCATCTCTCTATCGCGCATTATGAGACGTCAGAGACAAAACATGACGCAAGAAACTGAAATAAACCACACTCCGCCCACTGCAGCTTCTCGCATGAATTGTACCCGTTGTTCTCTTGTTTGTGGCCTTTGTACACTGTAAAGCGCCCACCGAGAGGCAAACAAGAGCAGTGGCCCCAAGCTGCAAAGTCCACCTCTCAGGGGAGCAGGGCACGGACACGCGGCTCAAACATTAACTTCTCGTCGTTGTGTACAAAGGGCTTACACTCCCCGCGCGGTGTTTGAAGCGCCTCCAACATTGTTTCTGTGTTTATAGAAGGCGTGGATGAGGGCGCTGTATCAAGCCAGCCTCGAGGGCGCTGTACACAAACAAGCACTGATACGTAACAAGAGCCGGGTGATCTATTACAGGGGCTGCAATGAGGAAGGAATGTAATAAGAGCCAGGGTGTCCTATCGAATGGCTGTAAGGAGAAAGCCATGTAATAAGAGCCAGGGTGTCCTATCGAAGGGGCTCTATAAATGCCTTGATTTGTAATCAGAACCCGGCAGCCCCAGCAAAGGGGCACTTTAAGAGCAGAGGGTAGCTGTGCTTTGGTGAATAGTGAGATATGTGTGCCCTTCGGAAGGGCCCATGGTCGCTAAACAGATGATATGTGGGAGGAGCCTGCGGGCCATATTCAGGGGGGCGGGGCGAACGTGCAGCTCATACATATGCACCGATTTGTAATAAAAGAGAGAGGCCCAGTGCAGGAGGTATAGAGGGTGCTGTGCGTTAATATGCATTAATGTGCTATAATATCCCCGGTGCATTATCAGACGGGCGCCGCATCACTGTTCACTGATGTGCAGTGAAAGCCACGCACACCCCATGTGAGAGGGAGTCAGGGCAGAGCTGCAGGGGGGATGCCTCATGAAGAGGGCTTCTATGGTCTAAGAGGAGACTCGTGGAATGCTGTAACATCACCAGTCTCCACCCGCCTGGGACTGGTGAGGTTAAAAAGGAAGACACTGCAGATCATACCATATAATGTCCTCGAGAATGTCTGGGCACAGTCTGCAAACCCCGTGTCCCAAGAGGAGCCAGCAAGACCACGTCATCTAATGTGAGGTTCTATGTCCTAAAAGGAAATCAGGTAAATAATGTGCATCTAATGTATTGAGAGGAAACTAGTACAGACCATGATTATCAATTGTTCTAAAAGGAAACTAGTAAAAGGAAACTAGTACAGACCATGATTATCAATTGTTCTAAAAGGAAACTAGTACAGACCATGATTATCAATTGTTCTAAAAGGAAACTAGTACAGACCATGATTATCAATTACAGACCATGATTATCAATTGTTCTAAAAGGAAACTAGTACAGACCATGATTATCAATTGTTCTAAAAGGAAACTAGTACAGACCATGATTATCAATTACAGACCATGATTATCAATTGTTCTAAAAGGAAACTAGTACAGACCATGATTATCAATTGTTCTAAAAGGAAACTAGTACAGACCATGATTATCAATTGCTCTAAATGGAAACTAGTACAGACCATGATTATCAATTGTTCTAAAAGTAAACTAGTACAGACCATGATTATCAATTGTTCTAAAAGGAAACTAGTACAGACCATGATTATCAATTGTTCTAAAAGGAAACTAGTACAGACCATGATTATCTATCAATTGTTCTAAAAGGAAACTAGTACAGACCATGATTATCAATTGTTCTAAAAGGAAACTAGCACAGACCATGATTATCAATTGTTCTAAAAGGAAACTAGTACAGACCATGATTATCAATTGTTCTAAAAGGAAACTAGTACAGACCATGATTATCAATTGTTCTAAAAGGAAACTAGCACAGACCATGATTATCAATTGTTCTAAAAGGAAACTAGCACAGACCATGATTATCCGATGTTCCAAGAGCTAACTTCATTCGTACACAACAATGTTCACATGGAACTCATTTTCGTCACCAATATACACTTTCGCAATTAAATAATTGCAGTGAAAAAAAAATAAGATATGAAATGAGGGACCTTCTTATAGGTCAAGTGGTACTTAAACAATCTCTGGTACTCCTAAACAAGCCCGCAGAGACTTCTTATTGCAGTATACCTGGCTTCAGCCCAAGCAGGTAAATTTATTTTACACATACGTAAGAAATTATTTATTTACACAATCAAAAAAGGTTCCCCTATTTATGTATTTTTTCACATTTAAAGTGATGTTGTGAACCCAAGTGTAGTGACCATAACCTTATTACAGTGAATCTTTGGTGGCATATTTAGACATAGAGACGGTAATTGGTGATTTTCAAAAGGAGAAAGCCAAAGGACACGCAAAGTAAATTCGTATGATAAAAGATCCAGGCTGTCTCTTTGGTTTGTTGTCGACGGCGTTTCGACCCTCTCTAGGTATCGTGTCTCATCAGGACTGTATATCTGGGGACTAAGCAGGGAACATTGTATAACTATATGGTATAGTACGGGAATAAGTAAAACAGAGCTTGTAAGGAGGGAGGTCTGATCTTACCATGGATCAGTGTGGAGGCAGTGAAGGTTGCGAGGTAGTATCCAAACCTATAATATGAAATATGTATTAACATAACGGATCTCTAATGTAACATAGCACTTATCATTGTGCGCACCCAGTGGCATGGTGAAAAGGGGGATGCGGTAGGCAAACTTACAGTGTTTAGACCTGCCTGGATATACGGAGGATAGGGCACCTTCGGCGTATGATAACGCTACAGCGGACCAACCTAGAGTGAAAAGAGATAACTAGCACAGACCGTGATTATCTAATGTTCGAAGAGCTAACTAGTATAGACCATGATTATCCGATGTTCTAAGAGGAAACTAGCACAGACCATGATTATCAAATGTACTAAGAGGTAACTAGCACAGACCATAATTATCTAATGTTCGAAGAGCTAACTAGTATAGACCATGATTATCCGATGTTCTAAGAGGAAACTAGCACAGACCATGATTATCAAATGTTCTAAGAGGTAACTAGCACAGACCATGATTATCTAATGTTTGAAGAGCTAACTAGTATAGACCATGATTATCTGATGTTCTAAGAGGAAACTAGCACAGACCATGATTATCAAATGTTCTAAGAGGTAACTAGCACAGACCATAATTATCTAATGTTCGAAGAGCTAACTAGTATAGACCATGATTATCCGATGTTCTAAGAGGAAACTAGCACAGACCATGATTATCAAATGTTCTAAGAGGTAACTAGCACAGACCATGATTATCTAATGTTCGAAGAGCTAACTAGTATAGACCATGATTATCCGATGTTCTAAGAGGAAACTAGCACAGACCATGATTATCAAATGTTCTAAGAGGTAACTAGCACAGACCATGATTATCTAATGCTCGAAGAGCTAACTAGTATAGACCATGATTATCCGATGTTCTAAGAGGAAACTAGCACATACCATGATCATCTGATGTTCTAAGAGGAAACTAGCACGGACCATGATTATCCGATGTTCTAAGAGGAAACTAGCGCACACCATGAGTATCCGATATTCTAAGAGGAAACTAGCACATACCATAATTTTCTGACTTTCAAAGAGGAAACTAGTATAGACCATGATTATCTAATGTTCGAAGAGGAAACTAGTGCAGACCAAGCTTATCCGATACAGCGAAAAGCCCACTACACACAACAAAGAGTATAGCGAATTTGTATCCTGGCGGACACCACAACATTCAATTCACAGCTGTCAGAAAGAACCACAATGTCTTTAGAAGTATAGGGTCATTCATTTAATTATCTTGGTAAACCAGCCGACACGTGTTTTGTCGCATCGGAATGTAATTTCCTCGACTCCTCAGGGCTGTAGGGTTGAAAAGGCAAAATTGTAAGGTCGCTTAGCCGGTGATACTTCCGACCTGGCAGGGCTCGAGACCAGGTTGAGTTTCAGTGGTCCGTGGTGTGGACACACGTCTCAGAAAGAAGAAAACTCGGGTATGAGTAATCTGGCGTCTTAATCCAGTGTGGATGGGATCAACGAAGGAGCCTGGTTTGCCCTCAATGTAGATGTAAAAAGCCGTATAGTCAGCTCGTTTGTCGAGTAGTCCCGCAGGCTGATGAATGAAATGCTAGGTGAGTGAGTGAACTCCCATATATTTGATGTCCCCGGTACGGGGAGTTTGTGGTGCTGGCAGTCCTGCAGGTTGCCGTGTTCCTGGTGTGGACCTTATCCGATGTTCCAAGAGCTAACTAGTACAGACCATGATTATCCGATGTTCTAAGAGGAAACTAGCACAGACCATGATTATCTAATGTTCTAAGAGGAAACTAGTACAGGCCATGATTATCTGATGTTCTAGGAGGAAACTAGTACAGACCATGATTATCCGATGTTCTAAGAGGAAACTAGTACAGACCATGATTATCCGATGTTCCAAGAGGAAACTAGTACAGACCATGATTATCTGTTGTTCTAGGAGGAAACTAGTACAGACCATGATTATCCGATGTTCTAAGAGGAAACTAGTACAGACCATGATTATCCGATGTTCCATGAGCTAACTAGTACAGACCATGATTATCCGATGTTCTAAGAGGAAACTAGCACAGACCATGATTATCTGATGTTCTAAGAGGAAAATAGTACAGACCATACTTATCCAATGTTCTAAGAGGAAACTAGTACAGACCATGATTATCTGATGTTCTAGGAGGAAACTAGTACAAACCATGATTATCTGACGTTCTAGGAGGAAACTAGTACAGACCATGATTATCCGATGTTCTAAGAGGAAACTAGTACAGACCATGATTATCCGATGTTCCAAGAGGAAACTAGTATAGACCATGATTATCCAATGTTCCAAGAGGAAACTAGTACAGACCATGATTATCTGATGTTCTAGGGGGAAACTAGTACAGACCATGATTATCTGATGTTCTAGGAGGAAACTAGTACAGACCATGATTATCCAATGTTCCAAGAGGAAACTAGTATAGACCATACTTATCCAATGTTCTAAGAGGAAACTAGTACAGACCATGATTATCCGATGTTCTAGGAGGAAACTAGTACAGACCATGATTATTTGATGTTCTATGAGGAAACTAGTATAGACCATGCTTATCCAATGTCCTAAGAGGAAAGTAGTACAGACCATGATTATCTGATGTTCTAGGAGGAAACTAGTACAGACCATGATTATTTGATGTTCTATGAGGAAACTAGTATAGACCATGCTTATCCAATGTCCTAAGAGGAAAGTAGTACAGACAATGATTATCTGATGTTCTAGGAGGAAACTAGTACAGACCATGATTATCCGATGTTCCATGAGCTAACTAGTACAGACCATGATTATCCGATGTTCTAAGAGGAAACTAGCACAGACCATGATTATCTGATGTTCTAAGAGAAAAATAGTACAGACCATACTTATCCAATGTTCTAAGAGGAAACTAGTACAGACCATGATTATCCGATGTTCCAAGAGGAAACTAGTACAGACCATGATTATCTGTTGTTCTAGGAGGAAACTAGTACAGACCATGATTATCCGATGTTCTAAGAGGAAACTAGTACAGACCATGATTATCCGATGTTCCATGAGCTAACTAGTACAGACCATACTTATCCGATGTTCTAAGAGGAAACTAGTACAGACCATGATTATCTGATGTTCTAGGAGGAAACTAGTACAGACCATGATTATCTGACGTTCTAGGAGGAAACTAGTACAGACCATGATTATCCGATGTTCTAAGAGGAAACTAGTACAGACCATGATTATCCGATGTTCCAAGAGGAAACTAGTACAGACCATGATTATCCAATGTTCCAAGAGGAAACGAGTAAAGACCATGATTATCTGATGTTCTAGGAGGAAACTAGTACAGACCATGATTATCTGATGTTCTAGGAGGAAACTAGTACAGACCATGATTATCCAATGTTCCAAGAGGAAACTAGTATAGACCATACTTATCCAATGTTCTAAGAGGAAACTAGTACAGACCATGATTATCCGATGTTCTAGGAGGAAACTAGTACAGACCATGATTATTTGATGTTCTATGAGGAAACTAGTATAGACCATGCTTATCCAATGTCCTAAGAGGAAAGTAGTACAGACAACGATTATCTGATGTTCTAGGAGGAAACTAGTACAGACCATGATTATCTGATGTTCTAGGAGGAAACTAGTACAGACCATGATTATCTGATGTTCTAGGAGGAAACTAGTACAGACCATGATTATCTGATGTTCTAGGAGGAAACTAGTACAGACCATGATTATCTGATGTTCTAGGAGGAAACTAGTACAGACCAGGCTTATCCAATGTCCTAAGAGGAAACTAGTACAGACAATGACTATCTAATGTTCTAAGGGAAGCTAGTACAGACCATACTTATCTAGTATTCTAAGAGGAAACCAGTAAAGACCATAATTATCTGATGTTCTAAGGGAAAACTAGCTCAGACCATGATTATCTGATATTCTAAGAGGAAGCCAGTGGAGAGGAGGACGACATAATATTGTCGGTTCTAAGTCACATCCATTCCATATCATGCCCAGTAATGTTCTGAGGGGTGCAGATGAAGGCCACGCACACCCAGTGTATGTATGTGGGTGTGTGAATGATATTACTATAGAATTAACCTAGCCAAAGGCCGTGTGCGCTGTAAAGGGTCAAAGACAAGCTGTATGACGTAGTGTTCGTTGAAGAGGTATGACGTAGTGTTAGTTGAAGAGGTATGACGTAGTGTTCGTTGAAGAGGTATGACGTAGTGTTCGTTGAAGAGGTATGATGTGGGCATGGCTTGGCCGCCGAAGAAAATGGACGGGTGAGCTCTGAGCTCTGAGGCGGCCTTCCCCGATAATCCTGCTATCCCTTATCCTGATGACCCTGATGCCCTGGATTTAACTGCATCCCCGCCCGCGGACAGTGTGGCGTGATCGGGGGCGGAGAGATCAACCCAGCGGCGGTGTGGGGCCGCGCCGCGCCCGAGGTCTCGCGGGCAGTGCTGGCCATCTTTTGCGGCCTGTGCACTCGGCCGCATCCCCGGCGTCGATTACGCAGGAGGCCGACCTGCGGTGAGGGTGGGCCGGCCGCCGGCCGCGAGGAAGTTGGAGCCGCGGATTCACGGACAGTCGGCGGCGGCGGTGCCTGGGCTGCCTTGAAGTGGAGCAGCGGAGGTACCTGATTGGAAGCACCCGCAGGCGAGTGAGCTGGAAGTCTCCTGTGGCTGCGGGGGCCTGCTGGGCGCTGGACGCGGGCCCGATCCTGCACTACCTTGCAGAGAGTGCTTTGCCAGCACTGGATACTTGCCCTGCGCGGCCGGAGTGCCCTGCCGACGGCGGGAGGTCTGAAGGGTCGGCGCTGCGGGCCCCCGAAGCAGCCTGATCCTGTGATACCCTACTGACTGCTGCTGGCGTGAGGAGCTGGGGCCCGGACTGGGGGCCTAAGAACATAGCGAGGCCGGCACCCGGGGGGCGGCTCTCGCCTGGCGTGCATATCTTCGACCCTCCCATGGCTGGGACCGGGGCAGCCCGCCACTGACGCCGCCATACCACAGAGGACGCACTGACCACCGCCTGCCAGGTGCCTTGCTCCACGAACCGGAGGGGCGGCTCGCCATTGGGGCCTCCTCGCGGCTTCTGTCCTGGGCTACGGGGCACGTCTGCCCGGTGCTGGTGGTGGGGTGCGGGACTTGGAGGCCCTCGGTGCCGACATGTGCGCGATCCGAGGAGTGTCCCTTGGGCTTGCGGGCTTGTGTGCTGGCCCGCCGGCGCAGCGTGCACCCTCGGCGGATTTGATTGGGGGGACGCCCTGCACCCGCTGTCGGGGAGAACTGAGACCGGCTACAATCATGGGGAAGCGCCTAAAACCTCCTCCGGACGCTGCGGGGGGAATGGCGAGCAGTCAGGACTCCACAATGGACACTGGTCCGACGACGGGCCTACCGCAGGGCCAACTGGAGCAGATCTTGAAGGCCATCGCCGACACCAGAGAGGCCTTGCACCATGACATCGGTCAGGTATCCACGAGTTTGGGGCTTCTGCGTGCGGACCACGGCAAACTAGCGGACCGGGTCAAGCAGGCCGAGATTCGGATGGACGCACTGGAACCCACGGCCAAGGCGACTGAGGCTTCGCTGGGGGAGCTGCAACAACGGGTGCACCTGCTGGAACAGAGGGCAGAGGATGCAGAAGGACGCAACCGCCGCAATAATATACGCGTGGTAGGCCTGCCTGAAAAAATTGAAGGGGCAGACATGTTGAGCTATCTGGAGTCCTGGCTGCGTGACGTGGTGGTCCCGGAGGGTCTGACGCCATTTTACACTCTGGAGCGCGCCCACCGGGTGCCGGCACGGCCCCCAGCTGAGGGTCGGCCTCCTCGGCCGGTGGTGGCGCGCTTGCTGCACTACAGGGACCGTGATCTTATTCTGCAAAAGGCGCGGGCACTGGGGCCCTATAAAGTGGACAACGCCCAGGTTTCCATCTACCCGGACTATTCTCTTGAGGTTCAGAGGCAGCGCTCTACCTTTCTGGCAGTCAAGAAGGCTCTTCGGGAGGAGGGTATCCTTTAATCTCTCTTGTTCCCAGCCCGCATGCGGATTATGATGGAAGGTAAATCCTCCTTCTACGACTCTCCCGACGAAGTATGGGACTGGCTGGAATTATACAGGACCGGTGCGGATGCTCATCTGACAACTGGGGAGCCGCGGAGGGCAGCACCGAGGTCTAGGCGGAACAGGAGACCCAGGAGACGACCACCGAATGCTCGGACACCCTCCGTCTCACAGACTGAGCTGGAACGCAGGGAGGCCCTCCGGGCGGTCTCTACCATTTCCAAGACAGTGGGATCGACGTCAGCGATGGAGTCGGGCTCCCGTGGGGGCTCTGAGGAGGCGGCTTCGGAGGAGGCCCCGGGCCGCCCCATGTCACACCTGGAACTGCAGATGACTTACTAGACGAATGGTCCTAATGCTCCCCCCCGAAGTGGTATTGTATAGGCTGCTGTGGTCCTGATTTGTGTTTGGGGTAGAAGCATGTAGCCCGGGCGGGCAGGGGGACTGTTGTTGGGCGGCTGCCTTGCGCACTTAGTGGTTCCTGCCGCCGACGTGGTGGGGATGTGGGGCACCTAGGGCACACTGGGGAGGGCCGGTCGGGAGGTGTATGTAGCTTGTGGTCCGTTGGAAATAGCGGCAAGCCACCCCCCCTATCTCACACCTATTGTGGGACTCTGGTAGTTACCAGAGACTGTTCTTCTTGGGATTTTGACTTTTGGATGGGTTTCTACTGTTTGGGGCCTATTCTGGGGATGGGTGGGACGCGGGACTGTTGGGTGGTCTTAAGGTTCTGGTTTTGGGGTGTTGTCAGTGTGCCTAAGATTTTTTCTTTACTCGGAACTGTACTTGCTACTGTGAATGGGGACCTTACCTGAGCTGAAGTGTGTGACCTGGAATGTGCGGGGACTGAATTCCATGCTGAAACGTCTCAAGGTGCATGCCTATCTTGTTTGTAGGGGGATTCAGGTAGCCTTCCTGCAGGAAACCCATATTGACCAAACAGAGGGGGCGGGCTCTGCAGCGCAGGTGGCGGGGACAGCTGTTTTACACAGTATACTCGGCCTTTGCAAGGGGAGTTTTGATTTGGGTGCAGGCGGGGGTTCCCTTCCAACCCTTGGTGACAGTGATCGATCCTGAGGGGAGGTTTGTGGCTGAACAGGGCCGCCTAGATGGGAGGGACGTGACGCTCTGCAGCGTCTACACCCCAAATGTGGAACAGCCTGCCTTTTTTGCGCGATTGTCTGGGAAACTGGCGACAGTCCTAGCCAATACGGTCCTACTAGGGGGGATTTTAACTCTGTTTTGGATGTCGAATTAGATAGATCTCACCCACCACTGGTGCAGGTGGCAGCTCACAGGCTAGCGAAGAGTAGGAGAGAGTGGCAAAGTAGCTGCGGCCTGGTTGATGCATGGCGAACTCAACACCCTACAGAGAGGGATTTTTCCTTTTACTCCCCCCTCACACTCTGCATGTTCGCCTTGACAGCATTCTCTTCTCACCGGATGCTCAGTGCTTAGTCCGCCACAGCGAATACCTGGCTAAAACGATATCCGACCATAACCCTTGCTTGGTAGTGGTCCAATGGACGCGGCAACGCCAAGCTATCCTGACGTGGCGGTTAAACCCGTTGGCGTTGGAGGACGCAGCATTTAAGGCCGATGTACGCATTGGGGTGGAAGGCTATTTCGGTGCTAACGTGGGCACAGCTTCAAGTAGGGCGCTAGAGTGGGACGCCTTTAAGGCGGTAGTTCGGGGCGTCTGTATTTCAGCTACCGCGGGAGTCCGTAAGACCCTCCTGCAGGATGTTGCGCAAAGCGAGGATCGCATACGCGAGGAGGAACGACGCAGTCACATGACTCCTGAGGCTCACGGAGAGGTTTCGGCCGCGCGGGAGGAAGTGGCGTCGGCGATGGAGAAGCTGCGCTGCTTTGACTATAAGGAGTTTCTTGCTCGAGCTCATGCTGAGCGAGACAAGGTGGGCTCGCTGCTGGCCTGGTTGGCCAGTCCTGGGACCCGAGGCACTCCGATTGTAGCTCTGGCCACCCCGGAGGGACACATGGTTTATACTCAATCTGAGATCAACGATCAATTCTTGACATATTATGCGCACCTTTATAGGAGCAAGATGCCACGTGCGCCTGTGGAGCTGGATGAGTTCCTATTACCAGCGCGGCTTCCCCAGCTCGACCCGGAACACGCGGACCGCTTGGGCGGGGATATCTCTGAAGGAGAGATCCGAGTGGCCATCAAACACATGGCTCACCGCAAGACCCCTGGCACAGATGGGCTACCGATTGAATTTTACGCAGCCTACGCGGATGTACTGATACCGCGATTACAGGCGGTTTACCGGGAGGCCTGGGACACCGGGGTCTTACCTGCGACTACTCGCGAGGCATTGGTGGTACCCTTACTGAAGCGTGACGGCGATGCTGGCAGCCGTTCACCTACCGCCCATTCTCCATGCTCACAACGGACTATAAGATTCTGAGCAAGGTTCTCGCGACGCGGCTTCTGGCCCACATGCGCGCTTTGGTGCTCTCAGACCAGGCGGGCTTTATTCCCCAGCGCACCACCGCCACCTGTGTGCGTCGGCTGCTTCGGATCATGGGGGGCGATGCTGCTGGCCACCCGGGTGCCGCTGTGCTTTCGAATGACATCGAGAAAGCATTTGACAGTGTTGAGTGGCCATGCCTGCTCCGGGTCCTGGAGGCCTTTGGACTGGGCGAATGATTTGTGAAGTGGACTGCCTTGCTTTATGCCGCGGCCACTGCCCGAGTCAAGACAGGGGCCACCATCTCTGCCCCATACAGGGAAAGTCGGGGGACTCGACAGGGATGCTCCTTGTCCCCCCTACTATTTGCGCTCGCTATAGAGCCCCTGGCCACTCATGCCCGTATGGGTCGAGCGAATGAAGGCCTTCCACTGAGAGGCGACACCCATTACATCTCTCTCTATGCAGACGACTGTTTGCTGTTTTTAGCGGACACTGACGATTCCCTGCGTGGGGCCGAGCGCTTGCTCTCAGATTTTGGCCACCTTTCAGGACTGAGAGTCAACTGGGGGAAATCTTGCCTCTTCCCGCTGACACCAGGGACGGATGACTCCCAGCCGGAGGGCGAACTGAGATGGGAATACCATTGCCTCCCTTATCTAGGTACGCACATCTATCATTCATCGTTGGCCCTCCTGGAGGGTAACGTCGGCAGAGCGATTCGGAGTTTGCGAGGCTGCATGGGATTCTGGCGGACGCTGCGGCTTTCGGTCGCGGGACGAGTGGCGTTACTGAAAATGGTCGCACTTCCTCGTTTATTATATCTGTTTCGCATTCTGCCGATCTGGATCCCGGCGTCGGTTTTTAACGGACTCCGCTCCCTAGTCTCCGGGTTCATCTGGGGGTCGGGTAGACGGCGCGTTGCGCTGGCCACGTTGATGCGCCCCAGGGCAGACGGGGGACTTGCGGTCCTGGATTTCGAGTGGTATTACTTGGCGGCGCAGCTGCAGTGGCTTACCCAGGCAGTGGCTTTAGAATTCCGAGGTCCAGAGGGAGTAGTGGGCAGACTATTTTCAAGGCATGTCATCTCCTTTATAATCCTAGGCCAGAAATTGGACCTCACCCAGCTCACACTGGAGGAACGTACGATTCGTAGCTGTTGGCTTCGTTGCCATAGGCGCTCCGGTACCACTCGCCCATACGCCCCTGAGATCCCGCTAGGGATGTGCACGGCCTTTCCGCACGGCGGCAACTGGACTGCGCTGGCGACCTGGGAGGAGCTTGGCTTGAAAATGCTCGGTGATCTTTACAAAGAGGGGTCGCTGCTCACGTTCCAAGAACTGCGAGACGCTTACGACCTCCCAAGAGGTGACTATCTGCTGCACGCATCACTGATGGCCTGTATTCGAGTACACTGGAAGAGAGGGCTCACCGAACCACCGACATCAGAGTGCTGTCAATATGTGGTCATGGCTGCTGGTACTTACAAGGCCGTCACCTGCCTTTACCGGAGGCTGTCGACTGAAACCCTGCAGCCCCTGGATGGGCTGAGAGCCAAGTGGGAAGGTGATATCGGGCGGCCGATCCCTGAGTCGACGTGGCCGCAGCTATTGCGGCGGGCATGGAAGGGCACTAGGAATGCCAGGTTCCAGTTGATCCAGTTTTTCACCCTACACCGAGCATACCTAACGGCAGTTAAGATTTCGCAATATTTTGAAGGTGCATCTTCGCTCTGTCCTAGATGTGGGACAGCGGAAGCGGACTTCGCACACTTGTTTTGGTCCTGTGGTGAGCTAGCTGGTTACTGGGAAGCGGTGATGACCTGCCTGAATGCTGTCACGGACCGGCAGATTGACGCAGATATGGGCGTTTGCCTATTGTTATGGTTCCCTCACACCCCCCGTACTCGAGTTACCAGTAAGTTTTACGAGTTGGGCTTGATACTAGCCAAACGAGAGATCACCATGCACTGGAAATCTAGCCAGGGACCTAGCTACTTGCGTTGGAGGACCACACTGGTGCGGTGGGCGAAAGCGGAGAGCGCATTGCAGCTGCAACAGGCCAGGCGCCTAGATAATGACAAGGCATTGGAGATGGCTAGAGCGTGGGAGGCCCTAGTGATTGCGCTCCAGCTGCCTGAGTGCGAACTGAGCGTAGATGAGGGAGTGGTGACACCGTAGGGATATTGTTTTAAGGGGTACCCCACTTCCAGCGAGGCACACAATAACAACAAGTAACGATAGAGGTTCTGAGAGATCGGATCCCCCATTGCTATGCACTACTTACCTTTTACTATTGTTCTTAGCAGGGAGGTAACTCACTGTTGGCGCTCAGCTGCTTGAGAGAGAGGACAACGGCACACTGACTAGGGGGGTGGGACACAGGGTGGGAATGGTTTGGGGGAATGTTATATATAAAAGGCGTCTTATCGGAACCGCACTGTTATCCTGAAATGTCGGCTATTACCGCATTGCTTTATCCTTTGTACTGAACTAATTTCGAACTTGACTGCCAATAAAAATTGTTTTTACAAAAAAAATGAAGAGGTATGATGTAGTGTTCGTTGAAGAGGTATGACGTAGTGTTCGTTGAAGAGGTATGACGTAGTGTTAGTTGAAGAGGTATGACGTAGCGTTAGTTGAAGAGGTATTACCTAGTGTAAGTTGAAGAGGTATGATGTAGTGTTACAAGTTGGATATAGCGAGACTTCCACCTGTACTGTGGAGTAGCTGGGAATATTGGATTTGGATAAATATCCTGATAGCCCTGAAGAAGTCAGAGATGCAGAGGCATCATTACTGACGAAACACGTGTTGGCTTTGGCTTTGGATGATTTGATTTTGGATGATTTGAAGATCTCCATATGTGACTATCAAGAAGATTTTATCCGATTGGAAGAATAAAATCATCATAGGAGAAGATTGACTGAACTTCTTTATACTCGTGGTGAAGTTGTGCTCGGGACATTCTTGTTCTAACACTGAATTTGGACTGTTTTACTGGTTCTTATCTGGGGGTACTACTGGCTGTCCCTGTCCTTGGAAGCCCACTGTGATAGGTATTCAACGTTGATTTGGGGAGTATAAATTGTATCTTGTGCGCAAGAAAAGCTTTGCCACTTTTTCTGTTCTTCTGCACATATTCACTGCACTAGCACAATTCACCCCAGCAGGCTCACTTCCTCCTACAACCTTCTTTCTGTCTTAGAAAATCAGTGAGTCCAGTCAGGCTACTTCAACGCTACAACATCTAGGGAAAATCATTCCCAAATGAGGCAGTGAGTGAGTACATGAGAAGGGAAGGACAAAGTAAGTGAGTGCATGGATTAGTGCACGGGGGAATGAGTTAATGAGTGAGTTACCGAGTGAATGAGTGAGGAAGGGAAAGACAGAGTGAGTGAAGAGTGAATGAGTGAGTGAGTGAGTGAGTGAGTGAGTGAGTGAGTGAGTGAGTGAGTGAATGAGTGACTGACTGAGTGAGTGAGTGAGATGAGAATCACAGACAGAATCAGAGCCAACGGTAGGACTAGCCCTAGGGCTACCTCCAAACATCAGTATTTGAGCCAAGGACAGGGAAGAGCCCATGCGTGGACGTTACTCACTTAAAATCACAGAGAAGGGCAGAGATAGAACTGGGCAAAGGAAGGCGCTGTGAGTCACGTAAAATGACACCGAACGTCATTGCTTAAGGGTAGAGGAAGGCATAAGTGTGGCAAGTGTCTTGTCTGATATCACACAGAGGGTCAGTGGTAGACTAAGAATTTGGGAAGACACTAAGGTCACTCATCTAAACTCATGCGGAGTTCCAGTGGTTGAGCTAGGATTGCAGAAGGCAAACATACGGAAAGTGACTCAGCTAAAATCACACAAGCAGTTAGTGGAAGAGCTAGGAGCAGGCAAAGGGAAACGTATGGAAAGTGACTCAGCTAAAATCACACAAGCAGGTAGTGGAAGAGCTAGGAGCAGGCAAAGGGAAACGTATGGAAAGTGACTCAGCTAAAATCACACAAGCAGGTAGTGGAAGAGCTAGGAGCAGGCAAAGGGAAACGTATGGAAAGTGACTCAGCTAAAATCACACAAGCAGTTAGTGGAAGAGCTGGGAGTAGGCAAAGGGAAACGTATGGAAAGTGACTCAGCTAAAATCACACAAGCAGTTAGTGGAAGAGCTGGGAGTAGGCAAAGGGAAACGTATGGAAAGTGACTCACCTAAAATCACACAAGCAGGTAGTGGAAGAGGTAGGAGCGGGCAAAGGGAAACGTATGGAAAGTGACTCAGCTAAAATCACACAAGCAGGTAGTGGAAGAGCTAGGAGCAGGCAAAGGGAAACGTATGGAAAGTGACTCAGCTAAAATCACACAAGCAGGTAGTGGAAGAGCTGGGAGCACGCAAAGGGAAACGTATGGAAAGTGACTCAGCTAAAATCACACAAGCAGGTAGTGGAAGAGCTGGGAGCAGGCAAAGGGAAACGTATGGAAAGTGACTCAGCTAAAATCACACAAGCAGGTAGTGGAAGAGCTGGGAGCGGGCAAAGGGAAAGTATGGAAAGTGACTCAGCTAAAATCACACAAGCAGTTAGTGGAAGAGCTAGGAGCGGGTAAAGGGAAACGTATGGAAAGTTACTCAGCTAAAATCACACAAGCAGGTAGTGGAAGAGCTGGGAGCAGGCAAAGGGAAACGTATGGAAAGTGACAGCTAAAATCACACAAGCCGGTAGTGGAAGAGCTAGGAGCAGGCAAAGGGAAACGTATGGAAAGTGACTCAGCTAAAATCACACAAGCAGGTAGTGGAAGAGCTGGGAGCAGGCAAAGGGAAACGTATGGAAAGTGACTCACCTAAAATCACACAAGCAGTTAGTGGAAGAGCTGGGAGTAGGCAAAGGGAAACGTATGGAAAGTGACTCAGCTAAAATCACACAAGCAGGTAGTGGAAGAGCTAGGAGCAGGCAAAGGGAAACGTATGGAAAGTGACTCAGCTAAAATCACACAAGCAGGTAGTGGAAGAGCTGGGAGCAGGCAAAGGGAAACGTATGGAAAGTGACTCAGCTAAAATAACACAAGCAGTTAGTGGAAGAGCTGGGAGCACGCAAAGGGAAACGTATGGAAAGTGACTCACCTAAAATCACACAAGCAGGTAGTGGAAGAGCTGGGAGCAGGCAAAGGGAAACGTATGGAAAGTGACTCAGCTAAAATCACACAAGCAGGTAGTGGAAGAGCTGGGAGCGGGCAAAGGGAAAGTATGGAAAGTGACTCAGCTAAAATCACACAAGCAGTTAGTGGAAGAGCTAGGAGCGGGCAAAGGGAAACGTATGGAAAGTTACTCAGCTAAAATCACACAAGCAGGTAGTGGAAGAGCTGGGAGCAGGCAAAGGGAAACGTATGGAAAGTGACAGCTAAAATCACACAAGCCGGTAGTGGAAGAGCTAGGAGCAGGCAAAGGGAAACGTATGGAAAGTGACTCAGCTAAAATCACACAAGCAGGTAGTGGAAGAGCTGGGAGCGGGCAAAGGGAAACGTATGGAAAGTGACTCACCTAAAATCACACAAGCAGTTAGTGGAAGAGCTGGGAGTAGGCAAAGGGAAACGTATGGAAAGTGACTCAGCTAAAATCACACAAGCAGGTAGTGGAAGAGCTAGGAGCAGGCAAAGGGAAACGTATGGAAAGTGACTCACCTAAAATCACACAAGCAGTTAGTGGAAGAGCTGGGAGTAGGCAAAGGGAAACGTATGGAAAGTGACTCACCTAAAATCACACAAGCAGGTAGTGGAAGAGGTAGGAGCGGGCAAAGGGAAACGTATGGAAAGTGACTCAGCTAAAATCACACAAGCAGGTAGTGGAAGAGGTAGGAGCGGGCAAAGGGAAACGTATGGAAAGTGACTCAGCTAAAATCTAACAGACCATCAGCGGCAGAGCCAGGGAACACACATGCATGAAGTGGCTCTCAAGAAGACACAAAGCCTCAGGTGTGCAAAGGTTTTGCGTTGGGTCATCATTACCTTTTCAACCCAGACCCGATGCAAAACCTTTTCAGAGATTTACAAACCATCGCAAATTGCTATGTGAGTTGGTTTGTAAGAAAAAGTAACGCAAACTATCGTGAAGCGCGGCTTTGTGTTTCTCATTCTGCGTTAAGGAGGCGTTCATGGGTGGTATATGGGTGTTCCCGTGCTACCACCCATGGTTTTTCACACAAAACCCCAGCTACTAACAATAGTAGAGAGGATTTTGCACCAAAAATGAACGCTAATTGAAAGCGGGCGTTAAAATGAGAAATGCTTTCGTTTCCCCTTTCCTTTCCGACTGTGCGTGTGTGCTGCGCTGTACAATGCACATACAAAGTAGGAAACGTTGTGTCTTCGGTCTAAGCATAGTATTCTGTGCTGGAATGGTACCCTTCCAGTACACACCCTATTCAAAACTCACGCAGACACCTTTGCGCCATGGTGCCAAGGTGTGTGCGTGGCGCTCGGCAGCAAAATCCGGCGCTAGGGGGAGGGGAGGAGCGTGCCATATCTCTGTAGATACAACGCTCTCATGCTCGCTCCCTGTCACACAACGCAGCACAGCGCAGCATCTCTGGGTGCTGCGCTGCGTTGCATGAAAGCTTTGCATATCTGACCCGGGAGTCAGTGGTAGAGCTCGGAATGAGCACAGAGAGGGAAAGCCTCCACACATTTCACTCAAGAAACCCATGGAAATTAAGGGAGTGCAAAAGGGAGAGAAAGGAGAGAGTGTGAGACATGAGTGAAGAAAAGAGAAGGAAGGAGGGAGTTAAAGAAGCGAGAGGGTACATGTGGGAATGAGGTAAAGTAAAGGTAAGGGGCAATGGGGACGAGGTCAAGGAATGGAGCTGGGAAGGAGGGAAGGGGCCTTCAAGGAGTAGAGGAATAAGCAAGAGGAGGAGCGATGGGTGAGAGGGGTGGGGTGGGGTGGTAATGAGGGGAGAGGGGGTGGAATGGGGTAACGGTGAGGAAAGGGTTAAGGAGTGATGAGTCCATATAAAGGAGGCTGGGTGAGTACGAGTAGAAGATGGGGGGGTGAACGCTGAGGACACAGAACTCGAGGGGGGGTGGGCACAGGAGGCAAAGGAGGGAGGGGTCAGTGGCTGCTTGGGGGGAGGGAGGGGGTAGAGCAGCGCAGGTAACACCGAGGTGAGCTCGAGGGGGTGGGCACTTCCCATCACTGAGCTGACCATGTGATACAACCTCAACTGTGACAAAGCGTCACACATCAATAAGACAACATAAACAGCGACTAAAAAACTCGAAATGAATGTGGAGTAATGAGGCTACTGCCTCGGTATCCAAAAACTCACCACTGTCAGAATGAATCTGACAGACAAAAACAAGACACAGACAGGGGGTGCCAGGGAGGAAGGGGCCCATGCTGCAGAGGGAGCAGCACAGGTAACGCTGAGGTGAGCTCGAGGGGGTGGGCACAGGAGGCCACCAGGGTGGGAGGGGCCCGTGCTGCTGTGGAGAGCAGCACAGGTAACGCCGAGGTGAGCTTGAGGGGGTGGGCACAGGAGGCCACCAGGGAGGGAGGGGCCCGTGCTGCTGTGGGGAGCAGCACAGGTAATGCTGAGGTGAGACTTCCTCCCACAATCTTATCACGGCTCCGCCGAGGAGCCGGGCGTGGGGCACACCTGCCCGGGCGCATTCCTGCTGCAGATAAGGCATGAAAGGCCCTTTTCTCAGAGGTGCCCCTTCCCTCTCCGCACCGGGTGAAGTGTTTGTCCCCGTGGAGGGGCTCGATGGCACCAGGTCTGGGTAAGGGGTCGTATGAGGGGTAGCAGCACCCTTGAACCCGAGGAGGAGGGGTCTGCCCCGTCTCCCATCCATAAGGCCCTCGGTGCCTGGCACAGGCTGCGTGTGACGTCTGTGAAGCCCCAGGTCACAGGTCATGTCGGTCATACATATGTGCACCGCTTGCCCTTCTCCCCGGGGGTGTACACGCCCTCTCTCGAGTCTTCTGAACTGCCCCTTCTGACACCCATCCCTCCCACTCACATTTACTTCTACCGTCTTATATCTTCCCCTTCTAATCTCTGCCCCCTGTCCTCCGTCCATTCTCATACATACTCCATCACACCTTATACCTTCCCCATCTGACCTCTGAAATCTACCTCTCTAACACATACCCCTACAGGGTTACACCTGCACCCCTCCGCCCTCTGACACACAAACCCCCTATCTCCACATGCCTGCTGCCTTCTACCCTCTGAATCTACCCCCCTGCCCCCTCCTGCTGCCTTGTACCTGCTTCATCCACCCTCTGAAATCTGCCACTCTAACACACACACCACTCCCAACTTACACCTGCATCCTTATACCCTCGCATGCCTATCCCCTCACACAACCCCCATCTACCTGTTTCCATCTACCCTCTGAAATGTATTCCTCTCCGCCTACACTGCACCCTGGCACTCTCTGACTGCTCTCTCACACAAACCTCCCACAGCCTATGCCAGCTTCCTTCTACCCTCTGAGGTCTACCACTTCCACTCAAACTCCCTACTGCCTTCTTCATATATGCTTTAAATCTACCCCATCCACACAATTCCTACTTCCTCATACCTGACCCATTTGACCTCTGAACTACACCACTCTGCATCTCATACATACCCTACCGGCCTGCCCCTGCACCCTTGAGTCCTCTGACACCCATCCTCTACCACAAACACCCCTCACCACCTCTCCATCTGTCCTCTGAGTCTACCTGCCCCCTCCACACTCCTACAGCGCTGTAGCTGGCCCATCCCGCCTTAGACCTACCTACATCTCATTGAATACCACTACTCCCGCTTTCCTCTTACCTGTCCACCTCTTTCTCCTTAAGCAAGCCCTCTCTCCACCTCTCTTGTCAGCCCTCACTTTTCACTTTCCCACTAATCCTTGATCTACTTCCACACCTACCTACTAATTCTACAGGGTACCAAAGCCCCTAATGACCATCTACAAGGTCCTCGAAATGAAGAAAACAAAAAAAAATGATGGATGAATGCTTGGATTAATCTCAGCTACTGGTTATTACTTGGGCCACATCCCAGTCTATTATTTCTTTTACTCGCATCACCTCAGGTCAGAGCTAGTTATATGGAAGTTCGGGCTGGACCTTTCCTATTGGAGCAAGACCAAAGCTGATTTACATAAGGCTACATCGCATCTGAGGTGTCATAGTAAGCAAAAAATAATGGGTCAAATGCTACCCTGAGCAATTGTTTTTTCTCCCTTCGCTCTCCCACTCTCTCCATTTAATTCACATCCAGATTCTTGTTTATTTTCTCCATTCTTTGATGACTCCTTTAAAATGCTCTGGATGGTGCATCTGGACTCTACTAAACCACATGCTTGCACTTCAACCATTCCTGCCTCTCAGACACTCTGCAACACCTTAGCCACCCACTTCGACACTAAAATAGAGACTATCTATCGTAGTTTCCATATCACTTCTATTTCGTCTACTTACATCTGTCCCACAACCTTATCTTTAACAGCACTTCTGTAGTATTTGAAAGTTTTGAGCCCATTTCCCACACTCAGCTACTAGACTTACTTGCAAAAATCAAATCTGGTTCTCCCTGCGACCTGTGCCCCCCACATGTTATTGCTCCCCTTTCCACCCTTCTTACGCCCACCGTTACATCTTTGTGCAACAAATCCATGACCTTAGCGGCTGTCCCTCGGGAATGGAAAGCTGCCGATTGATACACCCATCTTTAAAAAACACATGCTAATCCTAAGGAGCTGACAAATGATCGTCCAATCTCTCTCCTCCCTCGGATAGGCAAGGTTCTGGAGTCCCAGGTTAACAAACAGCTTTCCTCCTATTTGGAGAATCATCATTTGCAGGATGCCTCCAATTTGGACTTTCGACCCTCCCATAGTTCTGAGGCCGCCCTCCTAGGAATGCTAGACGCACTGAGTTTATCTTTGGACGCCGGTACTCCAGCTGTGCTGCTTCTCCTTGATCTGTCAGCGGCGTTTGATACCATTTCACATTCCATACTGATTCAACGCCTCGATGAGATATGCATTCAGGGCACCGACCTCCATTGGTTCTCAGAGACAGGACTCAAACGATTACCATTGACCCCTTTCAATCCAAAACCCTTTCCCTGTCAGAGGGGTTCCTCGGGCTCCCGCTTGAGTACCACGCTCTTTAACTTCTACGTTGCTCCCCTTGCCATGTTAGTCAAGTCCTGTGGTTTTGATATACTTTCTTGTGTGGATGATACCCAACTAGTCGTTTCCTTTGGACATGACGTTGAGAAAGTTAAACATCCTTTTGTCGCCTGCATGAGGAAAATTGCCACTTGGATGTCCCTTAACTGTCTTCGGTCAAATGGGGACAAAACAGAAACCCTTCTGTTTGGCAAAGCTCATCTCCACTGGATAGATGAATAGTGGCCTGTCGAGCTTGGCCCTGCTCCTTCTCATAGCGACACAGCCGTACACCTGGGTATACTGCTAGATAATACGTTATCAATAAAAAGGCCAGGTCACGTCCACCTGTGGCAAGTTTCTCGACAATGCGCCTTCTTAGGGGGATTTTTCAGTGGTTTCCATTGAGCTCTCAAAAACCCTTATCCAGGCATTGCTACTCAGCTGCTTTGATCATGGAAATGCTCTTGTTGTAGCGTCCAATGAGTCCCTTCTAGCTAAAATGCAGGTGGTACAAAATACTGTAGCTCACCTGGTCAATAAACGTCCGCCAGGCACACCTTCAGCCCCATTGCTCAGAGCCCTTCATTGGCTCCGATAAGGAACAGAGCTCTGTTCAAACTACTCCGCCTGAGTCATGACGCCTTGTCAGGCAATGGACCCAAATATTTACAGGATAAACTCATCCTCTATCTCCCCAGCAAAATCTTAGATAAAAAAAATCAGTGTATTCTATACCTCCGGCATATTCAAACGTCCAGTCATGGTGGTTGAGGCTTCTCTTAGCGAGCTCCCTACCACTGGAACAGGCTCTTGTGTTCATCCGGGCCTGCACTGACTTCCCTGGTTTTAAAACATCTCAAGACCTGACTGTTCTAATGGCTGTTTCTCCATCTGTCTGTCATCTCAGCACCAAGATGCGAGTCATTGGGCTATACCAAGAATCTGTTAACATAACATAACTCTGCAGTACAGTGCACAATGCACCAAGTGTGGCCCTAGCACGGGCCCCCCCTCCCCAGACGTATTATATTGTGTTGCAACTTTATTTTGCCATTCCTAACTGGCTCAATAACCGAGCCAGGGCCTCCAGGGGTTGGCACAGTACTCCACAGATAGCCCTCAGAACTACCCACAGTACACCAGGGTGGGCCATAGCACTGGGCACCACTGAATTTTATTGTAATAGTACAAACATTGTAATTGTAGCTACAATCATAGTAGTAACAGTAAATGCCAACAAGGCCTCCAAAACTGGACACAGGACTCCAGAGGTAGCCCTCAGAACTGGACACACCCCACTCTAGATGAGCCACCAAAGCCCCAAGAACAGGACACATTACCCAATGTGAGGCCTCCCCAGCGGGTGCTCTGTGGTAACAAAATTTGGCTTTTCTAGTTGGTTGTCCACTGTTTTCCCAGCATCTGTCCTAATGCGCGGCCATTTTGGGGTCAGGCAGTATGGTCGACCACAAACTCCTCTCTTGTTTGGTCTCCTAGGAGCTTTGTACCATCTGGTTCTATATTTAACTGCCTTACAGTACAAGTCAGTTCTTTTCTAAGAAGCTACCGGTTTACAGAGGCCAGGGTGAGCAGGTTCCTAGATGCTGCAGTATAGTTTTACTTAATTTTGTGCCTGCCAGCTGCCAGATTGCCACAGAGGGATGGGTGAGAGGGGTAAACAGGCCACAACCCCGCCCATGGCACTGCTCCTGTCACCTCAGTTTCCTCAGACAGGAATCCATTTATAAGAACTTTGCCCCCTGTTGCACACACCGTTCCTTAGTCAGTTTATGAGCCTGGCGGCCATCCCGGGCCTGCTCAGAATGTTTACAGCTCTTCTGTGGGGGGCGGTACCAAAGGCGTCACTGTCCCACAAAAACACCACGTCTACAGACCTGTCCTGAACCTGTCCATCATCTTCCTGTTCAAAGTTCCTCCATATTTGTAGTGCATGTCCTTCCGGTTCCAGGTGCCGCTTTCTTTCCTTTCTTTTTCTTCTTCTGGCCACTGGTGTCAGGAGGACGGGCTCGTGGTAACCCGGGTCCTTCCGGCTCCACTGACTGTTCATGAGGGCTGTATCATATATATATATATATATATATATAGAATCAGAACGGGGAGGTGATAGGGAAAAAGCCCTGCGCATCTTAGAATCAAAACACATCATTAATTTAAAAACGATAGCTCCCTGGGGTTTGAACAACAATGAAGAACTTTGGGTTCACTTGTGAGCACGATGGAGTCAGTAATGGGAAGGAAACTATAATCAAAGAATTAGAATTGAATAACAGCTTCACTTCCTTTTTTGACATCCAATGCCTTGTATTTTTGGTTTGTACTGTTGATTTTGCACTGTTTAACTGAACGCCCATTCAGGGCGAAATAACACAAAGAGGATGACTTGGGAAAGAAATGGTTTTTTTTAAAAACACCCAAAGTGTATCCCAATCCTAGTTACTGCATTAACTGAATGAATGTAAAAAAAGTATTGATTTATTGAAATAATGTTACTTGTTTTTAAACTGAGCACTATGCACTTTTTACACTAATCACCATGATAGAGCAAGCAAAGCAATGCTATTTGCACACTACAAAATGGCAACCACAATGCATTTAAAAAAAGATGTCCTTCGTTTATGTTAATGAAGCAGGTGGATAACCAATGTCTTTAAAATGGTGATTTTTACCACACAGTAATGTTACACTGACGAAGCCTGTGAAGGCGAAACGCGTCTGTAAGGGGTCAGGGGGGTTTGGTGATTAAAAATTTTGCAATTGGATACCAGCGTGCCGGCCTTTCTTTTTCGGGATACGAAAAGTGTGCAGCAATATATATATATATATATATATATATATATATATATATATATATATATATATATATATATATATATATATATATATATATATATATATAGGAATCCACAATCCTGAAGCGCCGAACACACACAGCAACGGACACAGCCAGGTACAGACCACAAACCAAGGTTTCACAGCGAAATAGTGTGCTTTATTCCATCAATGGGGATGGCGGCATGACGCGTTTCGTCCGGTAAACCCGGACTTGATCACATATATATATATACTCCATCCCACTCCGACACCGAAGAAGGCACGTACTCAAAGACGTTAGCCATGGCTTTTTTTGGCTAGAGAGACGCGTTTTAACTTTGCTATATATATATTTTCTTTTAATACCTCATTGCATTTTGAAAGCGTAATATATTGGATGTTTAATCAACTATGAACTACTAGGAATATGTTATAGTCTGTTTTCCATACACATAAAGTATTTGAGCTTGTTTTTACAGGCAATTGTGCACTTTTATGTTTTTAGTGAGTTCCCTGAAAGAAGACGCATCATGTGACCAAGCTCCCTATGAGGAGTGAAACGTGTCATGGCAGGCATTATGCCTGTTTAATTTGCGTGGACTTTTCATTAAATAAACTTCACTGCTTCATCCACCAATACTGCGTGGGATCCTGTAAGTTCTTTGGGAGTGCTTGAGGTCCGTGCCCGAAGGTTCTGCCAGATCGAGTGGCAGACAGGAGTTCTCGAGTGATGTGATATATATATATATATATACATATACATATACAACTACATATATATATATATATATATATATATATATATCTAGGCAGCTGCACTAGCTGGGCTTCTGAGGAGTTTCTATTATAACGTTAACCTGCCTCATTTCAAATGTATACATTAAGGATTGTCACACAGCCGCCATTATTTGGCCACAGCAAAAGGTGGGCACATTTGATTGACTTGAATGAATTCTGATCAGGCCATCGGAAGCAAACCTGTAGCGTTTGGATCACCTTGCAATGTGTATATTCGGCGATTCCTGGCTGGTGAAGGAAATGTGGACTTGCTATCAATGCACTTCATGCCAGTCTTAAAAATATATTCTTATACGATTAATGCTTAACATCAGCCCATGGTCCAAACGCCATCTATAACAAAAGCTCTGGTCCCTTCAAGAGGTGATAAACCGTGGAACATAGAAATACAATGAGAACTACGTTTATCTTCTCCAGATGAAAAGTTTATAAAATTGCACAATAATTCAAAACCATAAAACACAGGATAAGTATGCAATTTTTTTTTTTAATTACCTGATTTCCTGGCCACAGGCATTGTACAAAGAGTGACTCAAAAGCAAATGCACATTCAGTAAGTAGCAGTTGAAAAAGCATCTTTGCTCATTCGGAATACAAGTGAAACTATCAAAGTCAAGACACAAACGTTGGTCCAAACACTGGCACTTTCTGTTTTGGGAGGCTGGGTGCAATAACATGTTGGTACAAGATTTGCCAACTCAAGGACGGAACAAAGTGCATGCACTAGCACCTTTTGCTTAAGTGATTGGGACACTCTGTGAAGCACTTGAACATTGTAAGAATTTCTATATTTAGTTTTGTGACATTTTAGGTAAATATTGTTTGGTCTAGTTGCAATATAGTTATAGCATCCACACGAGGGAACTCTCGTAGGCGCAAATCATTATTGCGACCCAGCAACGGGTGTATTTTGGGCCGGCCGCAGCAAATGAGTCTCACAAGAGCTAATGCTTTTAGGAGTGCTCAATTGCCCAGACACTAGCACCTTATTAGTAGCCGGGCCATGCCGCAAGCACTTTAATGATTGTCTCATCCCAACCTGACAACCCTTTTAGTATCTTGTTTGACGTCCTCCTTTTTTCACTTAGATGAGTTTACTGAATGTAGGTTTTTTATTTATTTATAATCATAAGCTGTTCATATGCTGAGCATTAGTATGGCTCACTGTTATGGATTTTTTTTATATTGACGTATGCTATTAATCTTAAATAGTATGTACATGTGTTATGTATATTGTACGGTCTGTCAATGTCAGGCTGAGACAATAAATAAAGCTTGAAACTTAACTTGGACTTGTCAGTTTCCTAATCTCTTTGTGTCTTTGCTCTCTTAACAGAGTCCCGCTACATCTCTGCCGTCCAGTGACGTGTCCAGGCGCCCAGCTATCAGTGGTGCACCAGGTGCATTGGCACAGCAGCTTGGGGGCCTATTTTCCAAGCTAGCACTAAGGCTCGTGAAACCTACTTACTGGATGTGTCACTGGCCCTGGCTCTGCAGCCACTCCCAGGTGCACTTTCAACCCATGCTCTGCGATCTGTCTTGTTTTTTTCTACCCATGCTCCCATTAACTGTGCTGCAGCTTTTCCAAGTCCACTCTCATTTCTTCTGTACTCTTTCGTGATTCCATCTCTCTTGCTTTCTCTATTTATTCCATTTCAGATGATAAATGCCTCCGAAGGTCTCTGTCTTTCTCTTTCAATTGTGTTTCACTTGCGCGTGCAACGATGGTATCCATTCGCGCGCGCACTCAGGCTCAGTATCAATCAGGATTTATAAAGTGCTGCAAATCCCCCATGAGGGCCTCAGGGCGCTGGAGCTGCTTCACTCAACTTTCTACTCTTCTCATACTCATAACCCTATCTATGCGGCATCTCTTTGCCCCTCTCTTGCGCCCTCTCTCTTTCCCCTCTCTCGCTCACAGTGTCCTCCTATCCTTCAACGCTTCTTCACGTTCTCTCCTCTCTCTGTTTCTCACACTCTTCCTCTTTTTGCTACATCTTATCTCCAGTCTCTTCTCCCCCGGCCCCACCTGCCCTCTCAGGACTGCACCAGTCTCGCACCTCCATGCCAGGGCAGTGTTTGCTCAGTGGTGAAAGGGAATTTCTGAGACAGTGTAGTGTTGAAACAGTGCTGCTCTAAGAGGCAGGCCGGTGCCTGACCCCGGGGTGCCAAGAGGTGACACAGAGGGCAGCCGTCTCCCCAGGGAAGGGGCGCATTCCCCGCCGCATGCTGCACATATCACACATACTGTTCGCAGGGCAGCGGGTGAGTGTGCAGTCCTGGTGCCCTCCTGGCACACTGGTGCGAGGAGGAGGCCCGACCGAAGTCTGAGAATAGGTTGAGATCGTTTCGGCCCCAAGACCTCTAATCATTCGCTTTACCAGATAAAACTGTGGGCTCCGAGTGCCAGCTAAACCAAGAAGCTGCTCAAACTGTGAGGCTCTTGGACAGACCGGAGTAAGTCAGTCGGTTGATGTAGCCTCAAGGAAGCCCAAAGTCAAATATCCCCCGGAAAATGTCAGCCTAGAGTCACGCACCAAAACGGCCAGTGTCCCAGGGCAGGTCCAGTGCTTGCTGACCAGCAAAGCTCCTCTGTGAAGGCCATTGGCCGACACAAGTAACTCACCTTTTTTAAAGTAAGTTCACAAAAGAATCGTACGGCAATGACCCTCCAACCGCTAAAAACTCAACAACCAACCAGGACTCGCCAAGGTCTTCCTACCCCTGTTTCCGTGTAGAAAAACAAAGCAGGTATTCCACGTGAGGCCTCAAAGATAGTGGGCACCAACTGGTGGGGGTGGGCACAGCTTAAAACACCCCCCCCCAAGATAAGTCCAATTTGGAAACCTTCGCACTTCAACCAGTTTACGTGCTTGTGTGTTTACATACAGGAAAAACAAGAGAGGCTTGGGTCCTGTCGCTACTCGTCCTGGACCACTCAAATATTGTGTAACAAAACATTGACCGGATAGGTTATTCCTGATTCATCATATATGAGCTTAGATGTATAGATGTAATCCTGTAAACCTACATTTAGCTGGAGATGTGTCCTTATGCTCACCCTTTTAGTAAAACCTCACTAAAAAACTGCACTTTTTTTTTTTAATTCCCAAAGTTGTGGAGAATTGACTAGAGTATCCCTTCAGAACCCAACCCCCAAAAGTTTTGTTTGGCCCTGGGATTTCCATCGAGCAGTGAGTGGTGTGTGGTGGTTAATACAGATTTGTTTAGTATCTTGTGTAGTAATGGCTCGCTTTGGGTTATATGAAATAAAATGAGTTTGATCGTGCTGAATGTCTTTTTAATGCTATATACAGGGCGTGGTGCGCCAAAAGACGCTGCTATTTATTGTTGTCGAATGCCCGTAGCCAGCCCCTGACGGTTTATGGCTATGATGTGGTGTTTCGCACATTTAAGTGTGGAAGGTTTAGGTTAACTCTATTTGCATGGAGGGTGGTACGAAGGAGCACAGATTTCTGCCAACAATGTAGTTCTCTCAGATGTATATGACTGTCTCTCTCAGGGAGCTATAAGCTGCCTCCTTAGGCCCAGTGGGATGACAATATTCTATATTTGAACTCACTGTTTATTTATTCTTCCTTCTACAATTGGTCATACGTCTGTTTTCAGTGTCCATACCGGATGTACAGCCTTCGTTCCATGCCTCCATCACATCTAATGCTAAGGTTTAGAGGGCAGATTTACAATTACTGGCACATCCCTGCATATCAGCAGGGATGCGCCAGTTATTGTGCGCCACGGCTCCGCCAGCATGGATGCGGCACACGATGAGCCAAAAACGGCACAGATGCATCACACATCTGTGCGGTAAAGGCGGCGCATTGCTGGAGTTGCGTCGCAAGCGCGACGCAGCTCCAGTAATGCTCTGGGGGGGCCCAATCTTGTTAATGCTGCGTCAATCCTTACGCCTGCTTCAAGCAGGTGCAGGGTTTTGACGCAGCATGGGCTTAAAAGTGACTGAGTGAAATCTTGTAGATTTCACTCAGCCACTTTTAGGAGGCATTCCTGCACCCGAACGCCTCCCCCCCTGCGCAGGAACACCAACATGTAGCACAGGGCTTTACAACGTGACGCATCTCCCAGATGCGTCACGTTGTAAGTACCCCGCACCATGGCGCAGGATTTGCGCTGCCGCTGCATCACAAAAGTGACGCAACGGCGGCGTAAATGAGGCGCAAAGGGCTTGTAAATCTGCTCCAGAGTTTTTATCACACAATTTTCACTGATGTGTCCTCCTGGCGATCAGAAGCGGGCGTACTGCGGGGGGAGCAGCGTGTTAGAGGAAATGGGAGGTGGGAGGGGCGGTCTGCTCTCAGCACAGCCCTCGCCAAGTTCTCTCTGCATTTCTGGTGCTCGCATGCGCCGGAGGAATTACTTCCTGGTCATGGGCGCAGACGTTACAAGTGCCCGTATGTCACGTGGAGTCTGCTGGGAACCGGAAGTGCGAGGTGTTAAAGTGCACTGCTGGGGTTTCCTCGGCCCTGGAGCCTTCCAGAGTTAAAACTCTTTACAGAACCTAGGCGCCTCCGAATTGTCTTTTAACTGAATTTTCATTTGACAGTTTGAATGTCAGATGTTAAAGTTTTGACTGAATGCAGTTATTAACCCGTTTGCAGCTTCGAACGTTCAGCGCCAGTGCTGAACGTTCGAAGAAACGGGTGCGGCCGCGTCGGCTGTTGGACGTGCGCAGCACCAGGGAGGTAGCTCGCGCGACGGCCGACGGCAGCAGCGAACGGGTTAAAGTTTTGACTTAAAGCGGTGTGTCATAGAGTTATGTTGAGAGAGGCCTCCCATGATTCACAATAGACAGCAGCGAATTCCCCTGTTGGCTACCCTACACACCCAGTCAACACCAGCCAAGCACAACAAGCGGGGTAGTCACATATTCGGGTAAGTGAAAGCGCTTCAAGGCCTTGCTAGGGCTTTGAGGCGCCACATTAATGCTGCAGTATGGTACAACAAAAAGTGCTAACCATTTGTAACCAATGAAATTCCCTAATTTCATGTCCTTTCCCTCCACAATTCATACTGCATGGGGGGAGGGGCAGAAAAGCAGCCCTGTGTACAAGCATGCATGGGACACCGATGGTCCGCGACACGAGAGGGGTCTGGAGACGGTCCAAGCCCTCTTCGCCTCGTGTGCAGTGAGGCAGAGGCCTGGTGGTAAGTCCAGCTGGATAGTAATGACAAGGGCAGGAATGCTGTTTGTTTCCTCCTTGTGGTGTTTACTGTTCAATAAAGTGCGGCCAGGCTTGTGTTCCAAGAACCCTCTGGCCCTGTGCCCTGGGAGGGGGCACTGCTTGGCACTTGCTTCGTCCATCAGATAAGGAGACGCCGGTCGCAGTGCTGAAGGGTGCAGCCATCGGCCACACTCCGGGCTGGATGGAGAACCATTTTCACCGCTTTCCCTGACAAGAAAGAGGCTAGGAGGCTTATTTAAAAGCCCCTTGTAACACTTTTGCGTCATTTTTAACATGGGAAAAGTGATGTCCGGGTGGCGTAAGGGTCTTGTAAATAAGCCCCCAAATATTTATTGTGTTCGTAATGCGCGTAGCACAGCTAAGGCTGCCTCTTAGAGGGCATTATGGGTGTTTCTCTGCTCCGAGATGCCTAGAGAAACCCTGGTGAGTCTGATAAGAAGGACTTGGGGAGGACCAAGATGGTCGCGCACCCCGTGGGGATCAGGAGGTCTCGCGAGGGACCTTGAGCAGCAGGGAGAAATGCCACAAAGACGAAAGTTGAAGTTTGACCACATGGCCTTGACTTGAGCCTACGGCCTCTGTGTTCTAGTGTGCCCCGAGTAGAGTCACTCTGTCAGTACTGAGTATGTCATGAGCCTGACGGACGCCTCTCTGCCCAATGGCCAATCACTCTTTGGGGGGGTGGAGCCAGTCTTTCTTCTATACCTCTACCCATGTGGTGCTCTACATACAACTTGCGCTTCTTTGCCATCAGCTAGACTTTTCTATCAACCAATGTGCCGTGTCATCTTTTGTGCCTCCAAGAAACGTGCTCCACTTGTGCACACGTTGTCTACAGCCTTGATCTCCAGGCAATGGGGCGCGCCTCGATGTCCAATGGCGCCTGCCACTCTGCCCCCGGGTAAAGTGCCATTAATCTATATCTTCTGTGTGGTGCCAGTGTGCCTTCCTTCAATCCCCTCTGTCTCCAGGCAGTGAGACATTCTTCAATCCCCTCTGTCTCCAGGCAGTGAGACATCCTTAAATCCCCTCTGTCTCCAGGCAGTGAGACATCCTTCAATCCCCTCTGTCTCCAGGCAGTGAGACATCCTTCAATCCCCTCTGTCTCTAAGAAATGAGACCTCCATCAAATTTCTCTGTCTCCAGGAAATGAGACATCCACCAATATCCTCTGTCTCCAGGCAGAGTGCCTTACTTCAATATCCTCTGTCTCCAGGCAGAGTGCCTTACTTCAATATCCTCTGTCTCCAGGCAGAGTGCCTTACTTCAATATCCTCTATCTGCAGGCAGAGTGCCTTACTTCAATATCCTCTGTCTCCAGGCAGAGTGCCTTACTTCAATATCCTCTGTCTCCAGGCAGAGTGCATTACTTCAATATCCTCTGTCTCCAGGCAGAGTGCCTTACTTCAATATCCTCTGTCTGCAGGCAGAGTGCCTTACTTCAATATCCTGTGTCTCCAGGCAGAGTGCCTTACTTCAATATCCTCTATCTCCAGGCAGAGTGCCTAACTTCAATATCCTTTGTCTCCAGGCAGAGTGCCTTACTTCAATATCCTCTGTCTCCAGGCAGAGTGCCTTACTTCAATATCCTCTGTCTCCAGGCAGAGTGCCTTACTTCAATATCCTCTGTCTCCAGGCAGAGTGCCTTACTTCAATATCCTCTGTCTCCAGGCAGAGTGCCTTACTTCAATATCCTCTGTCTCCAGGCAGAGTGCCTAACTTCAATATCCTCTGTCTGCAGGCAGAGTGCCTTACTTCAATATCCTCTGTCTCCAGGCAGAGTGCATTACTTCAATATCATCTGTCTCCAGGCAGAGTGCCTTACTTCAATATCCTCTGTCTCCAGGCAGAGTGCCTTACTTCAATATCCTCTGTCTCCAGGCAGAGTGCCTTACTTCAATATCCTCTGTCTCCAGGCAGAGTGCATTACTTCAATATCCTCTGTCTCCAGGCAGAGTAGCATCCTGTTATGTCCTTAGACTTCAGGAAATTAGACATCTTTCAACCCCCTCTGTCTGCAGGCAGTGAGACATCTTTCAACCCCCTCTGTCTGCAATAAATGAGACATCCTTCAATGACCTCTGTCTACAGGCAGAGTAGCATCCTGTTATGTCCTCAGGCTTCAGGAAATTAGACATCCTTCAATCACCTCTGTCTCCAGGCATTGAGACATCGTTCAATCGCCCTGTCTCCAGGCAGTGAGACATCTTTCAACCCCCTCTGTCTGCAATAAATGAGACATCCTTCAATATCCTCTGTCTCAGGCATAGTGCCTTGCTTCTATATCAAAAGACACACAATTGATGGACGGAATGCAGAACACATCAAAAACATTCCCCCCCAGTCAAGAGATCTGGGTTAAATCCATCATTCTTTTGCTCATCATGCCACCTCAGTTTAGACCTGGCCATATGCAAATCCGTCTTGACCCTGTGCCTCATGGGAACTGTCCAACCGGAACTGCCAAGCCAGGTCCTCCCTGGACCGGAATCAAGCAAATCCTAGGACCGGTTTCACCCCTCTTCAGCCAGGATAGCTTGATTCCAGTGGCACAGTGAGCCCAGGACCTCTTTGTCTGCAGGAAATGAGACATCCTTCAATATCCTCTGTCTCAGGTAGAGTGCCTTCTTTCTATATCCTGTCTCCAAGCGTCTATATCTGTTATTCAGCTCCAAGGTACCCTTGGGTGAGCGTGAGCTTTACAAATACACGTTATGACATGTTATGTGCCATGAACTGGTTTCCATCTTGGAACCCCTCCAACCCTGGAAGTGTCTCGAGTTGGTCACTGAAGCTCCGTGACCTCAACCATCCATTATTTGTAGCCTGACCTCAGTGTCACCTTCAGGTAGGTGTCAGGCTGGCATCTTGCCCCGTCTCCTGGCACCCACGTGTAGCTGCACTCCTCGCGGGACACATGTCCAACAGGTCATGTCCTTCACCGGCCACGTGCAGTCCATGTCACAGGTCTACCTGGAACTCTTCACCACTGCACGCCTCGCTCCCCTCCATGCGGGTCGACCGATTCGTCCCCGCAGGGGACCCTCATAAGAGGGCGGCCCCCCTAGTGCCACAAGATGGCACACGGAGCAGCCTAGTGTCTCCGGACCCTAGTGGGTCCCGCTCGTCACTTCCGGTCGGGCGGGGGGCGGGGAGTAGTATAAAGTCCTCCCACGCCCCCCCAGGTGGCCTCTTTGCCCCCACACCCTGACGGAGAAGTTAGCGGCCAAACTGTGGGTGGTCCATCTAGTGCAGTTGATTAAGTGCAAGCACGCACCAAGAGTTGGAACCCCAAAAACACCCCAGACACACTAAGTCCCGTCCTAGACAGGCCTTGGCTGTCGCGGACAGCCATTTGTGTGTTGTGGTGCATTCTGTCACAGAATTTACTCTATCCCAGAAGGGGACCAGTGGTTCTACCAGAAGACCAATATGGGAAACTTGTGACACACAGTTTTGTAGTTCGACACCATATCTGGTGTAAGTATCTTAGGTCACAAGCGGTTAGCAGGGCCCGGGCACCTGTGACCAGTCAAAGGTGCAGCAAGCAGCATAGGCTATGTAGGTTGACACGTCACGTGTGTGCAGTGTCTTGCGACGGGCACAATACAATTATCCCCTCAAACCAGTGTGACACCTCGTGTGTAAAGCAGGGTTAATTTGGCATCTATAAAATTGTCTGGTCATTGTGGCGTAAGAATGCATCAGAAGAGAAGACCAAAAAGAACATCAGTGGGAATACACCACCATAGGGTGGGAAGTAGCCGACTGGGGGACAGTCGATATTGAGCAGTCAGGAACTCCCTCCCGGCTTTGTAGGCAAGGCGCACGGCAGGGGAGGCATTGGAGCCAGCGCGTAGAGAGTTCCTCTGAGCTATGCGTAATTTCTATGGCGGAGGGTCTAAGGACGGACACCATATACTTATTCCCTCTAGCATGTTGGACACCTTGCTATATGCACCAGGGATAAGTTCATTTAACAAGGGATTTGCCTGGTCAATATGACTTGCACAAACCAGATTAGAAGACCACAATGACCACCCGGTGCAACGTTGCACCCAGGGTGACAGGTAAACGTCAGTGGTAGGCATCCACACCAGGCTCCTGTGGCAGGGATTTTGGCAGGGGAGGCCATGGAGCCTGCGTGCAGGAAGTTCTGCGCTATGCGTAATTTCATTGGGCAGAGGAGTCTTGACCCATTAGATCTGGGTGCTACACGCCATATTCTCAGGTGTGTTGTGACGGAAGGGTTCATCTGCCCAGTATAAAAATGGAACGATTCTTGCGGGTTAAGGAAGAGGCCCTAGAAATAGCAGGATGTAAGTAGGAATGCCGGCCTTGGTGGGGGGCCCTGGCTGTGACGATCGCCACACCCAGGGCTGTGGTGGAGTTACAGGGCGATCCAGAGGCCGAAAGGTACTCAGGGGTACCCTCTTCAGGAGCACAAAGGATGCTGATCCCTAATATCCCCAGGAAGTCTGTGCGGTGGACCCTGGGGTGCGACGGCACCCCGTTATCCTACGGGCGGTTGGAAACCTGTACAACCGGGAGTCGCTTGAACGCTCCGCCCCTCGTAGGGCGGGCCTGAGCAAGAGGGTGGACCGATGGTTCACGGGAAGTGGGAGTGGCTACCCCCTCGCCACAACTGCTAAGCACCGATTGGCTAAGGCCACGATGCAAGTTTGGCCCATCAGGTGGTAGGCCGCGAGGGGCGGCTTGCCTTTGGATCGTCTGTAAGATAACCCACCTTGTTGACATATTGTTATGCTAATAAACCTGCAGCAAATTTTTCCCAACAAAAAAGTTGTCTTGTCTGCTTATTTATGCTGCATGTATGTTGCTGCTGGAGGGTTGGTCAGTGGGCCGATATTGGCACTATGCGGGTCGACCGATTCGTCCCCGCAGGGGACCCTCATAAGAGGGCGGCCCCCCTAGTGCAACAAGATGGCGCACGGAGCAGCCTAGTGTCTCCGGACCCCAGTGGGTCCCGCTCGTCACTTCCGGTCGGGCCGGGGGGCGGGGAATAGTATAAAGTCCTCCCACGCCCCCCTGGTGGCCTCTCTGCCCCCTCACCCTGATGCCGTTTCCCTCCCTATCGCTTACCCGGCACTTTCAGGGTGGGGGGGAATATTTCTAACCCTTTTATTTTGTGTTGCAGGCGGAGTTACAGGGCGATCCAGAGGCGGAAAGGTACTCAGGGGTACCCTCTTCAGGAGCACAAAGAATGCTGAGGCCTAATATCCACAGGAAGTCGGTGCGGTGGACCCTGGGGTGCGACGGCGCCCCGTTATCCTACAGGCGGTTGGAAACCTGTACAACCGGGGGTCGCTTGAACGCTCCGCCCCTCGTAGGCGGGGCATGAGCAAGAGGGTGGACCGATGGTTCACCGGAAGTGGGAGTGGCTACCCCCTCACCACAACCGCTAAGCACCGTTTGGCTAAGGTCACGATGCAAGTTTGGCCCATCAGGTGGTAGGCCGCGAGGGGCGGCTTGCCTTTGGATCGTCTGTAAGATAACCCACCTTGTTGACATATTGTTATGCTAATTTTTCCCAACAAAAAAGTTGTCTTGTCTGCTTATTTATGCTGCATGTATGTTGCTGCTGGAGGGTTGGTCAGTGGGCCGATATTGGCACTATGTCCCTGTAAGCAGGGCCACTGAAATGATGCCATTGTGTGGCCGCAGCTAATTTCTCATAATTGTAGACTTGTCGCATTTGCCACATAACCCATCATCTGCCGTATAATACACAGATTATAACAAAAATATTGTTTCTAGCTCAAAACAGTTCAAAAGTTTTAAATATACAGCGACATGTGTTGCGCAGTGGAAGGCACTTGGCAAAGTTTGATTCGTCACCTTTATGTAGCTTATTGCTATATTTGGGTGTTAACATGGTACTAATGGGGTACAACTAATGCCCAGACAGGGTTAACAGGGTTAAAAATGACAACATAATGAAGTAATACCATCACAAAATGTGCCGCATAATTTGCCTTTTCTCGCACATAATTTACTCGACCTTGCCGCATAAGTTGACCCTCCCCTGCCGCATAACTCTAGTGGCCGTGCCTATAAGAAGTGCCCTCATCCCTGCTCTGATGCCAGGGCCTGGGTCTCCCTATCACCGGAAGTGGCCCTCCCCCGGGGTGGTGGCGGCCCGCCTCCTGTGCTGGCCAGGGCCTGGGTCTCCCTATCACCGGAAGTGGCCCTCCCCCGGGGTGGTGGCGGCCCGCCTCCTGTGCTGGCCAGGGCTGGGGTCTCCCTATCACCGGAAGTGGCCCTCCCCCGGGGTGGTGGCGGCTCGCCTCCTGGGCTGGCCAGGGCCTGGGTCTCCCTATCACCGGAAGTGGCCCTCCCCCGGGGTGGTGGCGGCTCGCCTCCTGTGCTGGCCAGGGCCTGGGTCTCCCTATCACCGGAAGTGGCCTTCCCCCGGGGTGGTGGCGGCTCGCCTCCTGTGCCGGGCAGGGCCAGGCCTTCTTGGTTGGAGCAAAGACTTTAACAGCAAGTCTATGTTTAGCCTCCGTGACCTCACCGTCAGATAGGGGCCCCTCCTATCCGCGGACAGAGCTCAGGCTGAGATCTAGGAGGGGCCCTCAGGGCGGCCGGCGGGGCTTCCGCGGGGGCCCTCCCCTGTCTGGGGGCGGAAGGGGAGCCGGCCCGAGCGAGGACGGACACTTTCCCTCACTTGCCTCTAATCAGCCTCTGGGCCCGCCGGGGCCCGGAAGGTGCCATGATGAGCAGCAGGCCGCTGGCACCCTGGGCCCCCGGGCATGTGCCGGGGCCCCCGGGTCACTTCCACCCACAGCCGATAAGGCTGAGCCGCGCCAGGGAAAGAAGCAGCAGCAGCCGCGGGCGAGGAGCGAAACACAAAGAAAACAGAACTTTACAGGAAAAGGAAAAAACACCCTCCTATATTTATCCTGTCTGTAGGCGCGCGCGACGGAAAGTGGCCGGATCTGGCTTCATAAGAGACAGCGAGGGAAGGGCCCGAGGGCGGGCTGAGGTGTGGGGGCAGCGGCTAGAGGCTAGAGCTCGGCTTCTAGGAGCTGTGGTGAGCTCTTAGGCCTGTGAGGGCCCGAGGGCTGGCTGAGGTGTGTGGGGCAGCGGCTAGAGGCTAGAGCTCAGCTTCTGAGAGCTGTAGAGAGCTCAGCGGCCTGTGAGGGTCCGAGGGCTGGCTGAGGTGTGTGGGGGCAGCGGCTAGAGGCTAGAGCTCGGCTTCTGGGAGCTGTAGAGAGCTCTGAGGCCTCTGAGGGCCCGAGGGCTGGCTGAGGTGTGTGGGGCAGCGGCTAGAGCTCGGCTTCTGGGAGCTACAGAGAGCTCTGCGGCCTCTGAGGGCCCGAGAGCTGGCTGAGGTGTGTGGGGCAGCGGCTAGAGGCTAGAGCTCGGCTTCTGGGAGCTGTAGAGAGCTCAGCGGCCTCTGAGGAACCGAGAGCTGCAGAGAGCTGGTGGTCTGTGAATTCCGCTCACTGTCCTTTTCACAGCAGACCTTTTCATGTATTTAACTGAGCCTGCTCGCTTCTTGGGGTCATTCTGGCCAGGTGTTGGGATTACTGGGCCCAACTTCTGAAATAATTCCTAAACCTGTTTTGAAAAACTCCACTCTAGTTCTCTCCTTACTGCTCTACGTCTGCCTCCTTCTAACAATTATGTACATTTGTAGTCCGTTCTGCTCACCGTTTGAAAAAATTGTGCACACTTAATTGCATTTTTTTTCATCTTTTAACCTAGATTCAGCAGCTAATGTTAACTAGTTTTTTTACTTATCCTCCATATTATAAAAAAAAAGAATCCAACATATGTTTTGGAGTTTTGAAAGAAATCCACCTTCTTGTTTTGATCACACTTTAACTAAATTAACTGAGGAGACTTTTTACCAAAAGGAGTCAAACAGAACTAATGCGAGTAGAGAGGGACCCCAGGGGTCTTACACTGATGCACAGAGCACTACTAAAGCAAAGTATTTAGTTGTTAGTGATATACGCCTCCCTGGTTGCCCTCCTCCCACTACAGTCCACATAAAAAACAATAATTAACACCAATATATTGAAAGAGAGAACGCCTTTCATTCAGCATATGTGCGTAGAACCAACATAAATATTTCTGTTTATATTATCCTCACGAACCCCAAAATGTATCTTTCATTCGACACGTGTTTTGCTCATCGACTGCCCAGCCACCTTTCTCAAGGCTCTGTGTTTCAATAGTGCTCCTCATCAAGTAATAATATATCATGCACAAGTCATCAGTAACCGGTGCTGTTGTAAGTAACCGGATGGCGAGGTCACTGCGAGCATTCCACGATGAGACATCCAAGTCACCCAAAGGACACCCCGAGAGCCGATGAGCCAGGCATCTTGGGTTGGATACGCTGGGTGGACATCGGATATTCAGCCTGATACTTCAGCCCATTGTCATGTCTATATCATCTGGATACTGTACTTGGATTCGCTCCACTTCTTGCATTCTACACACACATCTATAAGGAGAGAACCACTATTGCACACGCCCAGTTGTACAAAAAAGTGGCTGTGTACACAACACTCACCAGACAAGTGCATAGCTGTCTACAAAACACTTACCAAAGTAGTGCGTAGCACTCGTAAGAGTACGTCTATCATACATGGAGCAAGGCTAGACACTTCAGTTTAGTGTAAGACATTCACCAAGCACACGCATGCCATCAGAAAGGCCTCGCTCTCTTGAAAATTACAGAAGTCCGTGAGATATCACTGATACGAAGACGGGCATTGTTGGAGGAGCGTTCTGCTCGTCTTGTGAAACTAAGAGGATACTCCCCTATGGCCATCAGATATGAGATCCAAAGTTTAGGAGCTGGCCAAGAGAACCATGTCTTCCCTGGTTACATTGTTGAAAAATGCCATGGCAGGAGTTTCTCCTCTGAGTATGGGAGGAGTAAATTTATATCACGATAAGGGATTCCTAGAGAGTGGAAAGCTTCCAGACTCTTCAAGCACAACTGCTTTACCACTGGTGGTTGGTGCTGGGTGGGGTGAGGTGGTCCCTCCAGCCGACTCCCATGTGGAGAGTGACCTTCCCATTCGCCACCTCTGTCCTCCTTCAATGGACATTCTGGCAAAATTAGACGGAGGAGGTGAAACGACCTTGGTGACTTCAGTAACTTGGGATGAGGGCCAAGCGTCAGGGCTTTTGAGCTTTTAAAAAGAGGAGCTTTAAGCTGCGCTGACCATAAAGGGTGAGAGGCGAGACTCATCCCGGGGGGAACCCAAGGGTTGTGGAATGGAGTCCATAGATTCTGGGCAGAGATACTCAGTTCACAGTACAGTGTGTTCACCTACGATCCACGCCTCTTTTGAATTTGGGTTCAATATGTGCCCCACATCCTGGTGCTAAGGATCAGCAGGTAAGGGGCTAAACCTGTACCCATGGCTGTGCCATCCACATTAAAGTGAGACTTTAACACTGTTATAGAAGCAAGTCGTAGAAGAGACGGATGAGCTCTCGTATATGCAGCAAAGATGTCTGGGACAGAAGATAAGGAGATACCATGAGCCGTACATAACATCCTGTCTCAGGACACAAGTGCATAATGTTAGCACCTTACACCCAAAGCCGTGGCTGTTGTGGGTGGGTTTGGCATACTTTGTGATGCTGCGGCAGTGCTGAGACCAATGGAAGGGATACACCGGGCACCAAAGGAGACAGGAGATAGAGAGGAGATAGAGAGGACGCATTCTACCTCAGAGAATACTGCTAAATTCTGGAGACCACATTAAAAAAACAGTCAAAACGTGAACATTCAGAGAAAGTAAAAATAGCTGAATTGGTAATAATATCAAGATACAAAGATATGTTTTGCCTTCAAATAAGGAGGCTGAGGTGGGAGTGGCAGCACTACATGAAAATTCGAGAGGAAATGACCCACCAGCAAGGGCCGCATGAAGATAAGGATTGTTATTACAAGACGTTATGCGTTAAAACTAGAAAAAAAGAAGCACAGACTAAAGACTAGGAATTAGGAACGAGATACAAAACAAAGGAGCAGTTAACTCTAGAGTTGAGTGAAATTTCCAGCCCAGCCCTCAAAGGTGTCTGAGGTTGACACATTTCTTACAGATTGTGATGTTTACCAACAATACCCAACTTTGCCTGTTGAAGAAATATCATGTCAGATTAAACGTTTTTGCAAATGGTCTCCCAAAAAGATTTTTGGAAGACAATCTTCTTCTTAAATGTGTTTTTGCTGTATATTTCTCTTCCAAACCAACTTTTACCAGAAGTATTCTCTGAATACCGATAGTTAACGACCGCGCAGTCCTCCAATGTAAGGCGATGGGAAACTCATGATCGCAAGCTTCGCGCCCAACCAGTGATGAGTTTTGTTGTGCAGTGAGGGTGTGCAGTGCCCCTGCAGCTCTGTGGGGCCCCCGAAGCTCTGTGGGGCCCCTGCAGCTCTGTGGGGCCCCTGCAGATCTGTGGTGGTACACATGGAGTGTGCTGAGAAACCCCAACATATCATTTAGTCAACCCAAAATAAAGACTGCCTATAGAGCACTCCCTGATCAAGGCGTATTTAATATACAAATGTCCAAGGATTCCTATTAACATCCAGGCAGCCAGACACCTGTAGGATTTGTGAACATGCATGACAATAAATCAGACATTTTATCTTATCAAACTCTACACATTGTTCCCAAAGGCAGCTCAAAGGTGGCCTCAGCCTCACAAACACACCCAGCCTGAGATCTGCACAATATGCTGGCAGTACACATGCAAAGGAACCCTGTGTGGAATGTAGCGCCTCAGTGGTAGAATTCCACTCAGAGCTATGTATATTTAGATCAGAATTTCACACATATTTGTGTAGAATGGATTCATTTCTACTGAAGCCAAAGCAGAAAAGACCTATTCAGGGAGAAAGCCTAAGGGACATATTTATGGGATTGGTGCCGCAGGGCAGCGCTGCAAGTTACCTCGCTGTGCTGCCCTGTGCCACAGGGAAAGGGCAGGATTGCATCGTATTTATAAAATACTATGCATTGCTATCTTTTCCCCTTGCGCTGCTGCCGTTTTGGTGGCCTAGCACCAACACAGGCACCCTTGCACTATGGTTTCCCGTAGCCGAAGAAGATCACAGACTATGTTGAAAAGCGGCTTACAGGTTATTGGCTAAAAAGCCAAGTCATCAATGATTTGCGAAATTGGATGTATTCTGTTTCGTTTTGAAGAGCTATGGGCAGGGAATTCTAAAGTGAGGGCCTAGATATTCAAATGACCTTCCACCCATCCGAGAAAGTTTAATTTTAGGAACGAAAAACTTCCCCTGAGTGGATGAGCGGAGGTTACGAGGACGGACATATCCGTCTACCTCCCTGGAGAACTGAAAAAATATTGCTGACTATTTTGAGGCCAAAGTGGTAAAAATTTATGACTCCTTTCCAGCTGAGCGATCCATCATCCACTTTTGTATCACTTTGTTCGCCCTAAGTTGGCAGGGTATGCTCAGACGTGAGTCCCTTGCTCACTTGGCCACTGGATTCAAGATAGCCTGGCTGATGAGGATTATGAATCCGAAACCGGTCCCAGGATGCTTGTTTCCGGTCCAGGGAAGACATGGCTTGACTGTTCCCATGAGGCACAGGGTCAGACTAATTTGCATATGGCCATGTCTGAACTGGGGTGGCTGAGTGAGCTAAAGAATGGTGATGGATTAAACCCATATCAGTTGACTGGGGGTGAGTGTTTGATTTGCTCAAACGCTCCGTCCATCATCCCCTTTTGTATCGCTTTGTTCGCCCTAAGTTGGCAGGGTATGCTCAGACGTGAGTCCCTTGCTCACTTGGCCACTGGATTTAAGATAGCCTGGCTGATGAGGATTATGAATCCGAAACCGGTCCCAGGATGCTCGTTTCCGGTCCAGGAAAGACATGGCTTGACTGTTCCCATGAGGCACAGGGTCAGACTGATTTGCATATGGCCATGTCTGAACTGGGATGGCTGAGTGAGCTAAAGAATGGTGATGGATTAAACCCATATCAGTTGACTGGGGGTGAGTGTTTGATTTGCTCAAACGCTCCGTCCATCATCCCCTTTTGTATCGCTTTGTTCGCCCTAAGTTGGCAGGGTATGCTCAGACGTGAGTCCCTTGCTCACTTGGCCACTGGATTCAAGATAGCCTGGCTGATGAGGATTATGAATCCGAAACCGGTCCCAGGATGCTTGTTTCCGGTCCAGGGAAGACATGGCTTGGCAGTTCGGGCTGGACTGTTCCCATGAGGCACAGGGTCAGACTGATTTGCATATGGCCATGTCTGAACTGGGGTGGCTGAGTGAGCTAAAGAATGGTGATGGATTAAACCCAGATCAGTTGACTGGGGGTGAGTGTTTGATTTGCTCAAACGCTCCGTCCATCATCCCCTTTGGTATCGCTCCTTTCCAGCTGAAGCACGTAGTGGCATCAATCAGGATACCTTTTCTGAAACAACGTTTGAGGGGGAATTCCTTGATGAACTTAGGGTGCCGACGCTGGGGGATCTGAAGGGTATGGCTGCGGCTATCAAATCCGGATCGCCTTCTGGTCCCAGCCCCACCCAAGATCCTAATGCAAGGGGGTAACGTCATTCTGCCCCATGTTTCACAGCTTATTACTCGCTCCTTTCACCTGGGTGAAATTCTTCAGAAATGGAAACAACCAACAGTGTTGTCATTACAATAAAAACCATCAGTTGATACGGCACTGCTATAAAACATGCACACTATCTCGCTGCTACCTTTCTTTGCAAAAACTTCAGAGAAAATGACAAACAAGCAACTTATAAATCATAATAATCAGAATGGCCTGTATCGCTCCTCACAGTCTGGCTTCAGAGCCTCCCACTCCACAGAGTCGGCCCTACTCCTTGCAACGGAAACCCTAAGGAAATGTGCTGATGCGGGGTAGACTGCAGCACTGATCCTGCTGGATCTCAGCGCGGCATTTGACACCGTATCTCATAATCTGCTCCTCAGGAGATTATGCAACTGTGGGTTCAGCTTTACGCTGGTTGACCTTTTTCCTCTCATCGCGGAGCTTTTAAGATGCTCAGCAGCACCCACACACGTCGAAGAGCACCCCTCTGCTGCAGGGAGTCCCACAGGGCTCGATTCTAAGCCTTACTCAGTTTAATCTCTACATGGGCCCCCATGAAGAAGCAGTGGGAAAACACAATGTGACTATTGCTTCATATGCAGATGATACGCAACTAATATCGTCACAGGACCCGGCGCGGACAGCGAATCAGTTTTCTCTATGCTTGGAGGAACTAGCCTTATGGATGTCCAACCATTGCCTTAAACTTAATGGCAATAAAACTGAGGTTATGATACTCGGTGAGGCGCCCTCGATATGGACATCTGCATGGTGGCCTGGGGCATTAGGGCAAATTCCTGCCCCGAAAGCAGAAGTAAAGAATCTAGGGATCTGGATAGATTCCAAACTTACGATTGAAAGCTAAATCCGGAGGGTGGCGTAGAAATGTTTCGGGACTCTTAAAGTCCGAAAGAAATTCCTAGATCTTTTTACCGATGACAGCCAGGAAAACGATAGTACATGCCTTGGTCACCTCTCAGATGTACTATGTGCACATCCTGTATCTGGGAGCATCAAAAAAAGGACTAACCAAGCTTCAATCTATTCAAACAGTGGCCGCTCGCCTAGTCTTGGACCTGCCAAAAAAGGCAGCAGCGGCGAAGGCCCTAGCTTCCCTCCACTGGCTGCCCGTGGAGAAGAGGATCACCTTTAAGCCATGTGCTACTGTCACAGAATTCTGCGGGAAAAAAGGCTGCGGTATGTCTGCTCTAGGATAACCGCCTATATACCGGCTCGCAATTAAAGATCTAAGGGCACTTCCCTGGTCACCGTGCCAAGAATACAGAAAGCCAGGATGGGAGCTCGATACTTTGGATACCTCGCAGCCAAGAGCTGGAATATTCTACCAGAGGCGCTGAGATCCGAACCTTGCGAAAAGAAGTGCGGCCTGGAGTGTTGCACCTGATGTTAGCTCCTTAAGGAGCTGTGACTCTGGTACACTCAGGGCCACACTTGTGCTATCAACACACTATAAAAGGGCCCAAACAAAATACAACCTTTCCCAGCATATCTGGAATATTGCTCTAAGCCACTGGTTTCTGACTTTCGATCCACAATTTAGAATATCCTATTACATGTAATTTCATAAGTTAAACGAACGTGTGAACAGAACCCATATGGAAAGAATGGTTTAGAGTAGTGGTCATAAGAGTGCACTTACAGCCCAATAGTGAAAACACCAGTCACGCTCCCAACACTGCATGTGCCACCAATACTCAAGGGTAGTGCACTGAGTCCTAGCTTTATTAACACTTTCTGGCAGGTTGGCATCACAAAAGTGACACGAACCTGACGCTAAGAGTTGTGGAGGGATTTACTTTCCAACGCAAAGCATCCCACAGTAACGTAAAGTAGACTACTTTTTTTTGCAGCTTTATATAGCGCAAACTCGACCCAAAGGTATTAGAGCGCTTAACATGAGCACCAGTTATGTTACAGAAGGACACATTCATTTTTTTGGTAGGCAAGGGGAGATTAAGCGATTTGTCCAGAATCACAGGATGTGGAGTCGACCCCGAGGCTCGATCCTTGGTTTCCCAGCTCCAAGGTCGGCAGTCTAACCATGAGACCGCATCCTCTCCCCAACTTTGCATCAAGGCAGTATTCAATGGGTGGTAAATGGGCGTTCCCATGCAAACAACCACGGGTATTGGTGCAAATCCCTAAATACGACCACTTGTAGACAGGGAGTTGCACCACAACCTTACCCCGTATCGAGGCAGGTGTAACGAAGAGAGATGTTTTCATTTCTCCTTATTTTCCCAACTTTACATGTGTGCTACTTTGTAAAGCACAAATACAAAGTGGAAAAAGTCTTAAAGGACAGCTTTTGTACTGGAAGAGCAAAACAGTAGGTTAATGTAACTTAAAAAAAAATTTTCAGCAATTGGGTTGTGCAAAAATATACCTAATTTTGCCATTGATAATTTGAGTAGCTGGCAAACACCTGCATGAGAAAATTCCTACAAAAAAACATTTTGGAACATAATTTTTCTGCAGAAAACTCTTGCATGAAAATTCTCCCATTAATGCTAGTGTTTTCACAGGGGATGTTACCGTAGCATATACTGCTGAAAGATATTTTCCCACCAATTCCTTTATAAACTTCACAACTTTTGTGTACCTCATGAACCCTGGCAACTTTCGTAAACCCTGTGAAGTTTGCCTACGACCCTCACCTCAGAGCGGGTGCTGGACTCGGACACCTCCCGGAAGATCTGAGACCCAAACCAGACTTTGCCACCAAAACATCTACAATAAACAGAGTGGACTCTGCCTCTCAGGAGGGGACAAAGCTTCACATCTCCCCCGTCTGAACCCAAGGAGTCCCTGTGGTCAAAGTGCGGGGTGGACACACGTGCACAGTGTTTGTTCTACTCGCCGTCAGACGAACCATGGGCCACGGAGAACTTTGACCATTAGAAGGTGGCAGGTTTGAATAAGGGGCTGTGGGAGAGGACAGTGGTCAGACAGTAGCATTTCTAGAAGTTATTTTTAGGAGGGCACCCAAGCAGCCACAAATAAAACTGGTGGGGCCCCGTACAATCGTGCAATGGAAATGACATCACTCATGACGTGTTTAATGACATTATAGAGGACATCTCAAATTATATCACTGATTCACTGAAAAAAACCATAGGTTTCAGGGGTGTTATAGTTACTTGGACATTTCACTCGGACAAAACCATAGAAATTCCCGCGTTATAGTTAGTTCAGCTAACTATAACTCGCACGCCCGCAATGCACTGCTGATGATGTCACATATTACATCACTCATGACGTCTTTAATGGCATTCTAGAAGACATCTCAAATTATATCACTGATGACATCCAATAAATGTGACAGTTTGGTATATGCTTATCATACTGGAAGGTATTCAGGAAGGTACATCAGGATTCCATTTTCTATAGCCTCTTTCATGCTAACGGTTGTAAGCTTTTGCACCATACTTGGCCTCCTAATGGGTCTTGTGTGCATGAAGGGAGGGAGCTCTCTGTGAACAGCTTTGCACAGGGTGAACGCCGTGTGCAGCAGAGACTTGCTGACTCGTGTCTCACTGATTGTCCACAAGAGGTCGGCTAGCTGCAAACGCTTTGCTACCGGGTGTAGGAAGTACATAGTACGTGCTTACTCTTCTAAGGGGCCTTTAATGTCTGGAGGGAAGGGTCTCTGCATGAAAAAGTTGTGCATAGGAGTGAAGACTGTGATGTCATATGAGATGTCATGCGTGATGTCTTCAAAGATGTCATTGAGGATGTCATGAGTGATGTAATATGTGAAGTCACAAGCAGTGATTGGCGGTGAGTTATATATGGTTAGCTCAGTAAACTATATCTGGTGCATTTCAGTGTCTTCATTGAAATTATTGTCATACCTAACTATAATTCCAATTTAGCCTTTGTTTTTTCAGTCAACTTCAGTAGTTTTTTAAATAGGAAGTAAGATCTTATTGCCATACCTAACTATAAATTCACTTTAACCTCTGGTTTTTCAGTGAATTTTCAAGTTTTCAAGTTTTTGTTAAGGCAGAGTAAGATCTGAATACCATATCTGACTGTTTCCTCACGTTACCTTTTGTTTTTTTCAGCTAATTTCAGTTTTTTTCTCAACATATCCTTCCAACTCCCTCACTCAGCATGCCTTCTGACCGTGTGCAGTAGAGGGTTGGATGCAAGGTATGGCCTCTGGACAGTCTTTGTGCCAAACTCATCGCGCCCGATCAACCCCCGCCCCACACAGCAAGCAGCCATGTGCAGTGTGGGGCTGGCCACTGGGTCTGGTCGCTCTAACCAACAATTGGACACTAAACCCACTGGGAGCCAACTCTCCATAGACCCCCACTCGACTTTTTAATTTTTGTTCCGGGGGTCCTGCAATACTTTCCTTAGGCCCCCTCACAAGGGCCAGGCAGCCACCCCTCCCCGATACCTTAAAATGGTGGCCACATTTCTGACGATGTTGCGGCCAGCCAATCAGATCGCTCAGTCCTGTGGGAATGATATTGTGGATGAGAAAATAATCCATTTCATCCAATTGGATCCCTCCGTTTTGTGGGGGTGGAGGGGGTGGGGTTGCGGTACTGTGGGAAGACCACGGGACTCTATCAGGTACAACAGTCACGATATCACTTACCTTTGAGACATCATTTCTCAAAAAAATGGTGAATGGATTTAGATAGAATCACAAAAAGCACAATTTCTGAGTAAAGAGCTAGCTTTCTGCCAAATCTGGTGTAATTCTGTTCAGCAGTTTTTTTCGAAAATGCTTCCTAAAAGTCCTATGGGAAATTGCATAGGGAAACTGTGTTGGTGTGCCATTTTTTTCTCTGTCCCTTCTTGATAAATCAGCCCAAAACATTCCAGGAAAGAGTTGAAGATGAAGATTTTAAAAAAAAAAGTTTGTGAAGATTCATCAATGGGTGCCAAAGGTATTAGCAAAACAAAAACCACTCTTCCAATTGAAACTCTGAAGCAACTAGGACTACGAATGTGGGCTGGACTGTGAATTAAAGATTACTGTGGTCAGAGGAAGGATTTGGGGTTATTCCAGTGTCTCAGTCACTTACGATCTTCCATTCACCCAGCTTTCTCCTGCAGTTTCTCGGTTAGACACTTGCTGACTGATGACTGGCTGAGTGAACCTCCTCTGACTGATGACTGGCTGAGTGAACCTCCTCTGACTGATGACTGGCTGAAAGAACCTTGCCTGACTGATGACTGGCTGAATGAACCTCCTCTGACTGATGACTGGCTGAATGAACCTTGCCTGACTGATGACTGGCTGAATGAACCTTGCCTGACTGATGACTGGCTGAATGTACCTCCTCTGACTGATGACTGGCTGAATGAACCTTGCCTGACTGATGACTGAGTGAACCTCTTCTGACTGCTGACTGGCTGAATGAACCTCCTCTGACTGATGACTGGTTGAATTAACCTTGCCTGACTGATGACTGGCTGAGTGAAACTCCTCTGACTGATGATTGGCTGAGTGAACCTCCTCTGACTGATGACTGGCTGAGTGAACCTCCTCTGACTGATGACTGGCTGAATGAACCTCCTCTGACTGACTGACTGACATCCTCACGCCCATTTTTTACACAAGGGGGTATTTCTGCAATAACGAATAGAATGACTCTTCTGCTTTAATTAAGAGTAATCTTCCGAATTTTTTAGGTAATTCTGCATAATTATACTACACTGCATCACGCAAGTTACACCTACCCATACTCAGAACCCAACCCCTCTCTGGCCTCAATCCAGATGAAAATCTGTCTAATCATATTCCCTATCTGGCTTGTCAAACCTGCACTGCATTTATCCATCCATCCATCTATCCTTCTGTCCGTCCGTCTGACTGTCTATCTACCTGTCTAACTTTCCCACCTGTGTGTACATCACTCTGTCCCATACACGCTGAGTCATATTTTTTAGTCCATGTGCTGTCCCTGAGCTATACACTGCCTGTACTCTTTCTTCTAGACCATGCCTCTCTCTCTCTCTCGCTCTCTCCCCTCTTTTCTGTATGCCTGTTGTGTCTCTCTGCTCTATACATTCCAGCAGTCTCTGAATCCCTGCGCTCTCGGTGTCTCTCACTCCCTGTGTATACACCTCTCTCCCTCCCCGTTCTCTCTTGCCCTCTTGTTCTCTCTCTCCGTCTCTCTCTCTTTCACACACTCACGCTCTCTCCAAATCTCTCTCTCTCTCTCTGTGTCTATATATATATATATATATATATATATATATATATATATATATATATATATATACATATATATAGACTCTCTCTGTGTCTATATATATATATATATATATATATATATATATATATATATATATAGACACAGAGAGAGAGTAGGTAGCTACCAGTAACTACCAGTAGGTAGTTATAGTTAGAACCTAGTTAGTTTGCATAGGAAAAGCATTTTTTTATTTGCTAATAACTTTGGCGTAGTTTGACAAGTCTTCACGAAATTCTCCCCAAAAAATCTATCCAGGTCAGCTCCTATCCTGAAAGTTTGGGGGTGATTCAACGGAATTACCCCAAATTTGGCAAAAAAGTAGAGCTTGGTTGAGAAAGCAACCTTTTTTTTAAATGGTGTAAATCCGTTCAGTAGTTTTTGAGAAAATCAAAAAATAAGAGTAAAAAAATCAATTTCCCATAGGAAACTTTGGGCAAGGCTACAGCCGAAACTACTCAACGGAATTACCCCAAATTTGGCAAAAAGGTAGTGCTTGGATCAGAAAGCGACTTTTTTTGAATGGTGTAAATCTGTTCAGTAGTTGCTGAGAAATTAGAAAAATAAAAGTTTTCATATCTGGGTGGAGCCAAAGTCCTGAGCACAAGCTTCACTGTGATTGGCTGCCAACACTCCAAACCAGGAAGTGTTGGCAGCCATCTTGTGACTCGGTAGCAGCGAGTCACAAGAAAACAGAGAAACAAAGATATAAAACAAGAGAAGGGGGCAGGGTAGAAACACCCTGATCCTCTAGGCCTGCTCAGGAGGTCCCAGAAGGACCCCCAGGGCCATAAAAAGCATTTAAAAAAATCAGTACAGTTTGCGCTGGGGTTGCAGGTTCCCGCGTTTTATTTTAAAGGGGTCCCTGGGTGGGCAAGGTTCCGGGAGCATTTCTTAAAAAATAATAGCAGTGGCTCGCTGGGGCTTCACTCATGTTGGGAGGGGGATTGCGTGGTCCCCCTCCTGGAGCCTTCCATTTGCTTATAACGTTGGCATCGTTTGACAAATCTTTACAACATTTTCCAAAAAGTTTCTCTTTCTTCAAGACCCCCTATAGTACCCAAACACCACTGCACTACCCTAACCACTAAAACACTATCTCCAGCAGGACTCCCTACACTACACAAACACCACTGCACTATCCTAAACCCTAAAACACTATCTCCAGAACAACCCCCTACACTACACAAACACCACTGCACTACCCTAAACCCTAAAACACCATCCCCAGAACAACCCCCTACACTACACAAACACCACTGCACTACCCTAAACCCTAAAACACCATCCCCAGAACAACCCCCTATACTACACAAACACCACTGCACTACCCTAAACCCTAAAACACCATCCCCAGAAAAAAACCCTACACTACACAAACACCACTGCACTACCCTAAACCCTAAAACACCATCCCCAGAACAACCCCCTACACTACACAAACACCACTGCACTGCCCTAAACCCTAAAACACTACTCCCAGAACTACCCTCTCTAATTATCTAGTTACTAGTCACATACTTAAGGAATGGCCTAGCTACTAACACAAGTACAGCTACAATATTCTGTGCTCTATCCATGCAGACCTTTAAACAACTACATACTATTGATACAGTGCTGTAAATACCCAGTTATTACCCATGCAGTCTAGGAATCCTCCTGTTAGTCCCATGCATTTCTCCAATCACCCATCCAGCCAATACTTAAGCACTTATAAATTCACCATGCACTCTGTTTGCAGCACTGTAATTATTCCAGTTACTAGTCATGTACTTATGGAATGGCCTAGTTAGTAACACAAGTACCCACTATTATTATTAATAGTAGGTTTCAGGGAGGTTAAAAATTATCATTTAAAAAACCTTTGAAATTCACTGAAAAAAACATAGGTTTCAGGGTCGTTATAGTTAGAAATTAGCATTTAAAAAACCATAGAAATTCACTGAAAAAAAATAGGTTTCAGGCACGTTATAGTTAGTTGGACATTTCACTCGTACAAAACCATAGAAATTCCGGCGTTATAGTTAGTTGAGCTAACTATAACTCGCGCCCCCGCAATGCACTGCTGAGGACGTCACATATTACATCATTCCTGACAAGGTCAGTGACATCACTGATGACATCTCAAATGACATCACTGATGGCATCAATGATGACATCATCCAAGTGACAATCTGATGCACCTTCTCACACCCTAATATAACCTTTGATACACCCACTCCAAAAAACAGAATACAATTTTTAAAACCATAGACACACCAATACCAGTTACTACGTATGCACTCACTGATTCCTAGGTCTACACACCCACCCACTCATTCACCCCTACAGTCACTCATACATGCAGTCACTCATCAATACAAAACTATCATATGCACTCATACACCTACACAGACACCCACACACCAGCACTCATCCAGAGTTACTCCACACCTAGTCAGTCATGCAAAGAATCAATCACACTTCCATTTACTGACCTGTGCAGTTATACACACA